>NC_060284.1:33719427-34319427 GCF_021613505.1 Equus quagga
AAAATATATAAAGAATCCATACAACTCAACAACAAAAAAATGAACAACCAATCAAAAAATGGGCAGAGGATATGAACAGACATTTTTCCAAAAATGATAGACAGATGGCTAACAAGCCCACGAAAAGATGTTCAACATCACTAGTTATTAGGGAAATGCAAATCAAAACTACAATGAGATATCACCTTACATCTGTCAGAATGGCTATAATTAACAAGAGAAGAAATAACACATGGAGGAGAGGATGTGGAGGGAACCCTCATACACTGCTGGTGGGAATGCAAACTGGTAGAGCCACTATGGAAAATAGTATGGAGAGCTCTCAAACAACTAAAAATAGAAATACCATATAGTCCAGCTATTCTACTACTGGGTATGTATGCAAAGAACATGAAATCAATAGTTCAAAAAGATATATGCACCCCTATGTTCATCACAGCATTATTCACAATAGTCAAGATGTGGAAGCATCCCAAGTGCCTATCAATGGATGAATGGATAAAGAAGGTGTGTTATATATATATACACATAATACATATGTATATATACATTGTATATATACATATATATGTATATATACACACAATGGAATATTATTTAGCCAGAAAAAAGGAAAAAATTCTACCATTTGTGACAACATGGATGGACCTTGAGGGTATTATGCTGAGCAAAATAAGTCAGACAGAGAAAGACAAATACTGTATGATTTCACTCATATATGGAAGATAAACAAACAAACACATAGGTAAGGAGAACAGATTGGTGGTTACCAGAGGGGAAGGAGGTGAGGGGAGGGCAAAGGGGTAGAGGGGCACATGTGTGTGGTAACAGATAAAAACTAGACTATTGGTGGTGAACATGATGCAGTCCACATAGAAACTGAAATATAATGTACATCTGAAATTTATACAATGTTATAAGCCAACATGACCTCAATAAGATAATTTTTAAAAATTGATATCACCAAGACACATCCTTTGTAATTTCATGAATTTTGGTTTGAGTTCTCTCAGTCTTTCTTTCTACAATTACTTTAGCCTGTCCTTGTATATCAGTCCCTTTATGCCCTTAATCATTTTAGGTATCCTTTACAAGGCTCTTCTAGATATTCTTAGCAAATAGAACAGGAACAATGGGACCAAATCTAAAATACTACATATAATTTTGATTCTAATATCATTCTTGATGTATCTAGTATATTTCTGATTTATTTCTGATTTATTAATCAATTCTTCATTAAAATATTTGTCCAGTCATTCTTATTGTCTTCCTGTCTTAACCAGTTGTCAGTTCATAATAAAACATCACCCATATACAGAAGACACATATATAGAGGACTTTCACTTCCAGAATGGTGGAATAAGGACCTCTGGAATTCTGCTTCTCCATAAAATCAACAAGCACATTGGCAAAGGTTGTTAAAAAATCAACTTTTTCAGAATAACAAAGCTGGCAACAGCCAAGAAGTATTTATTCAGGAAAAATGGCTGAATGTCATTAATAACAGTGAGTTTCATGGTATTTTAACTTGCTCTATCCTCACCTTCCTTTCCCAGCTCAGCATTAACCTTGAAAATTAGCAGCCTTTAAGCCACAAGAAGGGGCAGACCAAGTTTGTTGTTCCACAAAAGCTACATTCCCCATGTATGACTTGCCTGGCAGCTCCATGGAAAAATCCCTTTCACAGGGCTTGTGTTCATTAGACCTGAATCAGAACTCGCTCAGGGTGTTTGCTGAAAACAATCCAAAGCAATTACTTAAAATCATAGCTGGCTGAGGTAGTAAGAAAAGTTGGGACAGAGGCCAGCTGGGTGGCATAGTGGTTAAGTTTGCGTGCTCTGCTTCAGTAGCCCAGGGTTTGCCAGTTTGGATCCTGGGTGTGGACATACACACTGCTTGTCAAGCCATGCTGTGGTAACATCCCACATAGAAGAACTAGAAGGACTTATGACTATAACAAACAGCTATGTGCTGGGGTTTTGGAGACAAAAGGAGGGGAAAAAAGGAGGAGGATTGGCAACAGATGTTAGCTCAGGGCGAATCTTCCCCACACATACATAAAAAAAACTTGGGGCAAACAAGAGGGTGGCCAAACATCTCAAAAGGAAGATCTGGGGAACGAGATGTCCATACTTCTCATTACAGAGTTGCCACACTATTTTACATAAAATATCCAGTCTTCAGCAAAATATTATAACATACACAATGAAACAGGAAAGTATCGCCCATACACAGGAATAAAAGTAGTCAACAGAAATCATTCCTGAAGATGCCTGGATGTTGGACTTACTAGACAGAGACTTTTAATCAACAATTATAAGTTTAATTAAATTAATGAAATGTTCAAAGAGCTAAAGGAAATCATGTCTAAAGAATTAGAGGGAAGTAGTAGAAAATGATGTCTTACCAAACTGAGAATATCAATAAAGAGAATATTTGAAGAAATATTGCCAAAAACGTCCCAAATTTGACGAAAAACATTAACGTACATATGCAAGAATCTCAACAAACTCCAAGTAGGAGAAACTCAAAATAGCCACACCTAGACACATCATAATCAAACTGTTGAAAGACAAAGACAGAATCTTGAAATCAGCAAAGAAAAACCATTCATCAAGAACAGGAATCTCATAAGATTAACAGATGATTTCCAGTCAGAAACCCTGGAGGCCAGAAGGCAGCTGAATGACACATTCAATGTGCTGAAAGAAAAAGATTGTCAATCAAGAATTTTATATCTAGCAAAACTATCATTCAAAAATGAAGGAGAAATGAATACATTCTCAAATAAATTAAAACAGAGAATTCATTGCTAGCATATCTGCCCTGCAAGAAATATTAAAAGAAGTCCTTCAGGCTAAATGAAAGGACATTAGACAGTAACTCAAATCCACATGAAGCAATAAAGAACACCAGTAAAGGTAACTACATAGGTAAATATAAAAGATAGCATATATGTATTTTGTTTGTAACCCTTTTTTATTCTATCTAAAGTAATACTTAAAAAATTGTGTTGATGGGCTTATAATGTTTAAAGATATAATACATATGACAATAACAGCACAATAGAGGGGAGAGAGCATGGAGCTATACTGGAACAAAGTTTTTATGTACTATTGAAACTAAGTTGGTATTAATCCAAACTATATTGTTTTAGATTAAGATGTTAACTATAATCCTCAGGGCAACCACTAAGAAAATAACAAAAAATATATATAGTAAAAGAAACAAGGAAATTAAAATAGCACACTAGAGATATCTATTTAACACAAAAGAAGGCAGTAATGGGGGAATACATGAACAAAAAGCCACATAAAACATATAGAAAACAAATAGCAAAATGGGAGACATGAATCTTACCTTATCTGTAATTACATTAAACGTAAATGGTTTAAACGCTCCAATAAGAAAGCAGAGATTGGCAGAATGGATTAAAAAAAAAGATTCAACTACATGCTGTCCACAAGAGACATATTTTACAGTCAAAGACACAAATAGGTTGGAAGTAAAAGGATGGAAAAAGATATATCTGTTTTGGAAAGTTTCAAAAAAGAATTGGAGTGGCTATACTAGTACCAGACAAAACAGAACACAAACTTTGCTTTAGAACTTTGTCAAAGACCTTTTAAAATTTGAGTATTTTTCTTATTTATCCATACATTTATTCCCACCAATTCTAAGAATACAAATAGTTTTACTGCCCCTTATACAAACACATTACCTTCTGTTAAATTATGCTCCCTTACATATTCAAATTTCTATTCTCAGGTTCTATTCTGTAGGATGGAATTTTGCTTTCTAGCATTTTACAAAGTGTAATACAGTATGTGTTTTTCCTTGAGTTGAGATTTATAGATATTAAATTGGAGAAAAAACACACCGAATTCAAGCAAGCTCTTAATATTTGTTTAAAAACTTCTGAAAAACTTTAATCAAATGATTTGTTTCTCATTTAAAAAACTATTATATTTTAATGAGGAATGAAATGATCTCCTTTTCCAAGAACAGTAAAACCTTTTATCAAGCATACGGGTCCACAGAATTAGTAAGAGATAGAAATTAAGAAATGTTAAAAAACATCTAAAATCTAAAGAGTAATCTTGGTCTTGGAAAGCAGGTATCAGTAACTTTAACGTACATAGTACTTTGCAGATTTTAAAGGCATTTTGTATACATTACATTATTTAAGTCTTTCAATAACTCTTGTGAGATGTCAAAGTACCGTCACCCTCATTTTACATATTAATAGGCAAACGCTCAGTAGAGACCAAGTGAGTCACAGGTAAAACAGCTTATAGTTTCAGAGTCAGGCTCCTCTGAACTGAAGTCCACTGCTCTTTCCTCCATCCCTCAATGCCACTAGAGACATAACTGTAGGGTACATCTATGTTATTACAGTTCTCTTCTAACTTACAAAGTAAGAACAATGTGAACTACAGGGAAAGAATGTTCAGGTGGCAGAATCAGATTCCTAAAAGGGTCTTTAAAAAAAAATCTTTAATAGTATAAAATTATGGTGACAAAGAATCTATCGATCCATCTTAACTGCTACTTGTAGAAACTTTTAAAAATTAGTTCAGTACCCAGAGGTGTTTCTTTTTTTCCAGAAAATGAAAGAAAGAAAAGGGGTAGAAAGATGACTAAGGCAGTAGAGGGCTTTTAATTTTTATTCCAAGCTTTTTTGGATAATTTTTTAACCTTTTTGAAAATTATTTTTTGATTCATGCCTTTTGGTATAATATTTTAATCTTTTCTAAAAATATAGGCAAACTGTCAGGTAATGGTGAGTCAAATGTACTTGCATTCTTAATAAAGTCATTTTCAGCAAAGTAAAGAGAACTTAGACTACAAGATGATTTTAAAATAGTTTGGAAAGAAGTTTTAAGTTCATACATTAAATGCTTTTCAAACCACATGGTCATATTATTTTAACATCTTTTAGAGGTTAATTGCTCTTTTTGAGCTGAAATAAAGGGTGGGCAGTGAAAGGAGTTTTTAAAAGAGGAAAAAATAGGAGCTGGCCTGGTGGTGCAATCGTTAAGTTCACACATTCCGGGGCAGCAGCCGGGGGTTTGGCGCTTCGGATCCTGGGTGCAGACATGGCACCGTTCATCAAGCCATGCTGTGGCAGGCGTCCCACATATAAAGTAGAGGAAGATGGGCACGGATGTTAGCTCAGGGCTGATCTTCCTCAAATAATAATAATAATAATAATAATCCTTAATAAATTACATTGAATAAAATGCAATGATGTATGTTGAACTGTGTCACCAGCATATCAGTAACACAAACTAGTTTTACCTTTTTGCTTTAAAAAAAGCATTTTATGTTATAGAAAGAAGTTTCTCTATTTAAATAGAGTCCTACTTATTTACACTCAAATTATTTTTCCATTTACTAAAATAATTTTCAGAATAACTTACCATTCTTTAACAGTTACTTCTCTAATCCCTTCTCCAATGTCGGAGAGTTTGAACTGAACGATCTGTCCATGTAGAGCTTTAAGAACAAATGAGAAATGATCTCATTAAATATGCAATGTATTGCTAATAGATGCTTTTACATCTAAAATTAGAAAATATTCTCAAGCAGAGACAGTAATTATTCCATTTTACAGATAAAGCATTTTCTAGTTTTTAATAGCATAGCCATCATTCATAACCATCAAAAATTTAAATAAATTATTCAATGACACAGACCTACTGACACTGCCACAGAACTTTTCCAATTTCCAGAATACTGTTCTTTTACAAGGGGATAGAAGGCCCTCTGCCAAATGAGATTTTGATGAATAGAAAATAGAACAAGATATTGTGCAAAGGGAGACCCTACTGGATCTCGTTTTATGTTACGAAATTGTAACAACCATTAATGGCCTGCTTTTTGATCTCTTTTGACTTCATATAACTATTGTCATTCTTAGTGGCTAAAGATCAGGAAGACCCATATCTAGAAGACTTGATGGGAAATTTTTATTTGCCCAAACTGTGTTCTGCCAACTTAGCATTAAATGTTAGTCTTCTCTTTCCTCTTTCCATTTTATACCCCTTTTCAAATTTCTACCCCCTTTTTATAACACTTAGATGCCAATGATACTTGATGGTGATGAGCCCCAAGAGAGAAAGTATTTCTGGTCAACAGAAAGTATGTATGGATCCTCTCATTTTCCAGGTTAACAAATGGCTCTGAACTGATTCGAGTGCTCCTCTATTTTTAGACTGCTATTCATCAAAATTGCTCATAAAATACACAACATATTTTTGATTCAACAAGTAATTCTAGTTTTAAGATTTTTTCCCCCTGAGGAATTAGAGAGGTACACAAAGATTCGTGCTCAAGAATAGTTATTATGAAGAAGTGCAAACCAACCTAAGAAACCAAAAATGACAAGTAAATACATTATGACACCTCTATACAAACAACATTCTGCAAGGAATAGCAGGTGTATTGGAATATCATGGAAATATGATAGTGTATAGCATAGTTAGGGAATGGCAAAGTGTTCTAAAAGGCTGAAGATAGGATATGTGGCAACTAACCAGCCCAGATTTCAAAAGGCTTTGTGTGCCATGCTGAGGTAAAGTGTTTGGAATTTACCCAAAAGGAAATCAAGAGCCAATGGTAAATAAATATGTCATAAATTCTTTGCAGCTGCTTCCATAAGAGATAGAGTCTGTTTCACCAGTACTACTTAAATCTATCTTGGCCCATGACTTGCTTTGACCAGTAGAATAAGCAGAAGTGAAGTTGTGCAACTTTTGAAGCCTAGAGCTCAAAGGACCTCACAGCTTATACCTTCTCCCTGTTGGAATACTGCCTCGAGATCCCCATGTAAGAAAGCTGTCCTAGTTTGGTGGAGGATGAGAGAGGCCATGTGGAGGACAAATGACATGTCCCAGCCCAAAATATGCACCAATTGTTAGACAGGTGAGTGAGAACATCTTGGACCTTCCAGCCCAGGTGATCCTCTAGCCAAATACAGTTACACTAGTGAACCCAGGTGAAACCAGCAGAGCAATGACTCAGCCAACCGCCAGAATCCTGAGAAATAAGAAATCATTGTTGCTTTAAGCCACTAAGTTGTGGGGAGGTTGTTATTTAGCAACAATTAACTGACAGGGAGTCCCATCTGCCATTTCAGATCTGTAACTTGAGATCCATAATTTTAGGAAAAAATCTCTCTGGCAGGAGTGTACTGGATGGGATTGGGGAAGGGGTGGCAGAGAAAGCCGTGAGGAGTCTCCTGCAGGTTCAGAAACTAAAGTATTGAACTTAATATATTTATATATTTTCAAAGCTGTTTGAAAATGAGAAGACAGACTTAAGAAATAAATAAGATGTCAAATTAATAGATCTTGGTAATCAATTTGATGTGAGACAGGAATCAGGATGGCTCCAGGTTTCTAGCTTAACTATTTACTGAGTTAGGGAATCTGGGAAAAGGATGTGTCCCCAGCACCTAGCGCAGTGCCTTGGCACATAGGAGGGGAGTGACAAATATTTATTCTCACAACAATACAACGAGTTAGATACCATGATTACCCTCATTTTCTAGAGGATGACACAGAGAGAAATTAAGCAACCTGCTTAAAGTTACACAGCTAGTTTGGCATACCAACAACCCAAAAGTTCATGATAAGTGTTTAGATACTGGAGCAGGTTGAGTTTCTGCTTGAATGGCCTCTATTTTCTCTGAGAAGAGAAAATATCAACTTCGGAAAATAGAAATCTTAAAAAAAAATGGAAAGATAAGGTTTACATATCTTAGGGTGTTGTGGAAGATGACATATAAAAGGTATGGAAGGATCAATTGATGTCAGGGGTTGGATCTGCCAGGAATTCCCCTATTTTTCATTGCTAGCACCGACAAAGCTGCCCAGTATCTGTCAAAAGCTTAATGATGTAATAAAAGTCTTTGGCTTTTTTCCAGGGTTCTAAAGAGACCATCAGAAAAAAAAGTTTTAGTGCCCTTGTCAAACCTAACACTTAAAGCTTCAAGTTCTTTAGAGGGTAGAAAAAGTTGGGGAAAGGTAATTAAATGATAAAGCCAGGAAACTTTCTACTTATGATCACCTCAGGCTAGTTTCATTCCACCATCTTAATATGACAGATTAGGCACCTCATCCATCAACAATACAATGAGTACAAGGAAATAGTTTACTAAGTCAACAATTCACCTTGATTGAGAAAGTCACATCAATGTTGACTACTGCACTTAAATGAGTCAGATTATAAAGAACAGATGGCCCAAGACAATTCATTCCCCAAATTATGAAGACACAAGTAGTAAGGGAAAGTATGTGAAAAGAGAGTGGGAGTGGGGGAACAAAAAAAAAAAGAAGAAAATGAGAAATGGATAGATGGGAGAGCAAGGAGGGCTGGGTTAGAAATAAAAGGTCAACTTTTTTTTACCTTGGTAAGTCTTCAATTACTTTTAAAAAAGTATTGAATAAGATATAAAACATTATTTTATATAGGCTTTAAGATCATACTTACCAGCACTTGTTTTCAGCAACTGATGTGGATGACTATACTTGAATGAAGGATAACCAAAGAAACACACATATTTTGGCTTCAAAACATGAACATTATTACATGTCTGAAAGCAGCGAACACAAATCTAGAGATGAGAAACACAAAAGTAAAAGCTTTTATAAAAGATCTTAATGGCTTATCTCTGTAAGTATATTTTGAATTTCAAGTCTACTCTAAAAGTAGAAGAATCATTGTCACAATATGAAATTATCTAGGCTGAAGTCAGAATACTTGGCTTCAGTGCCAATCACGTTTATGAAGGTTGGATATTTCTTAGGTATTTCTGGTCAAGAAATCAAATGAACTCAAACCTTAGAATACGGAGAAAATTTTGTTGTTCTTTTGTTTAGTAAAATTATATCCTTAGAGTAGATCTGTTCATATGCTTATGATCCTTGCCTAAAATTCCTTATGGAAGTAAAGAAATTTTAACAATGTATTTTGTATAAACATATAGGTTTGTAGGTGCACTTGACTCATTAAAGAGTTCTTGAAATAAAACTACTAAATAATTCAGAAGTAACTGTTAGCATCTAAAGACACTGAAAAACACATGCAGTATTGTACCCAAAGGTTTACTTATCGTAATTAATAGATGACTCTTCAGATTTAACTATTTTATGTAACAGTATAATAAAAGATAACATGTTATAGAAATAAGTAGACCTGACTGTATTGATAGATCAAGATATCACTTGATCTATCAAAACCTAAGTGTCTGAAAGGTAGAATATTTTATTTTGAAAGTTAACATTTCAATGTTATTAATACCTAATTAACTACATCACACTTTTAAACATAAAACACAGAAATTTCTAAACTTCTTAGTGTGTCTGAGAATTCCAGTATGTACTCGAAGTTTTTTCATTAATGTAGGAGTTACTTTTACTTAAAACAATTACTATATCATCATGTACTTTATACTTCAGTGGTGATTGGCTCTTAAAATTTAAAAGTTATGTTATAATACATATTATGCTATGCATTATAGTCCTGTTATAATATATATTTATAAATAGGAATTTTGTTCCTCTTTCTTATAGCAAATAATATGAAAACAAATATTTGGTCTACTGACAGGAACAATACATTTAAATTCTTATGTGATTTTTCAGTCTAATTTCCAAGCTGTTACTGATTTCTGAAGGCAAGGACAAGCTGAAGATCCCTTTCCTAAAACACGAACAATCTTAAATCATACATCTCAGCTTGACTTTAAGAGATCATCCTAAAGCAACTAATCTTTATAATATCTATATTTTATTCTTATTAACATTAATATTCTGGCTAGTAACATAAAGCCTAACTAAAATATCTAAAACTGATAACTTACAACTTAGCAGATAGGGAAAGAATTCTCTTTCTCAAACACTCCCATTTTGTTTGTCCTTCCTTTCTCTTTCAATTCCCACCACCCTGGCTCCTAGTCAACAACAGAATCAAAGGAGTAAATCAGACATTATAAAATTTAGGGACAGTAAATGAAAGTTCTGAATTATATACAGTCACTTTTATATAAATACAATAGTCTATATTTTTAAAACCGTTGAAATAAAATAAAACTACTAGAAGGTCCTACCTTCAACAACACAACTTTTATTGAGAAACTATTAATGGGTCAAGGGAGGCACACACTATTGAACTTAACATGTATTAACAGCCTACCATGTGCTGGATACTTTAAAGGTCTTTATACGCATATCATCTTTATGTCCCACAATCACCTTCTGGAATAGGTACATTAGTCTCTTTAACACATGAGAAACTAATGATCAGAAAGGTGAAGTAATTTGTCCAAGGTCACACAGCAAATAAATGGCAAACCTCAGCTTTGAAGCCAAGTGAATTTGACTCCAAAGCCCAGCTCCATCACCATCACATTATTATAGGTAGGAGAAATGATCCCTGCTTTCAAGGACTTTACAACCTAGTAGAAACAATAAACACACACACTCACACTCACATGTGGGCACGTGTGCTCTAATTTTTTGTAGTAAGTTTAGACAATAGGTGTTAAAGGAGTTTGAGAGATTTTTCTCAGGGTTGACCTGAGAACATTTCCCGGAAGAAGATCTGAGCTGGGTCTTGCTTAAGAGGTATTAATAATTAAAGAGCAGAAGTGGACTTTTAACACAGAGGAAACAGTAAGAAGTTGCTTAGCATGTCTACTAGGACAGTGAATAACTTGATTTGGCTTGATCATATCTATAAAAGGGAGCCGTGGAAGTAGCTCAAGGACCAAATTATTGATGACTGTAAATGTCAGGATAAGGAGTATGAATTCATACATTATGGGTTATTGAAGAAAAAGATTAAGAAATCAATCTAGTTGTAGTTTATTGATGAGATTGCAACAGGTAAGACCAGGAGAGAAAGAAAATAGCTAGGAAACGATTATAGTATTTGAGCCATGAAATGACAGCCAGACAGGCTCTGACTGAGGTGATCAACAGGGGAAAAAGAAAGCCAGCAATATAAGTGCAGCTGGCATTATATGATCAACAGCAAGAGAACGGTCAAGAGAAGGCTACAAACATTAGTAAAGCTGCCGAACGGAAGGCTAAAAAGACAAAAAGAAGGATAAAAAGGTAACAGAAAGGAAGAGAAAAAAACAATTTTTCAAGCTAGGAAGGACATTATTTTTTCTAGAAACAGAACACAAAACAATAGAGGGAGATTTGCATACGAAGGCAATAAATACTAATTCAACAGGCAGTTGTTGAGCACTCCTAAAGACAGGGACTGTGCTGGGCTCAGGAATTCAAAGCTAAGTGACATATACAATATAGTCCCTGAATTCAGGTTGCTTACACTTCACTACAGGAAGACAGATAATAGAAAAATTCAACATGATATGGTAAGTTAATCAAGAGTCAAATGCATGATGTCATAGATGAGTATAAAACACAACACAATAAGGCCATCTAAATAATTTACTATAGGTGATAAGAGCTCTTGTTGCTCATAAGTTTTTCTAACAGACGAAAAAAACAATGTTCTTTACTAAGTTGTTTAACAAATGTTTATTGAGTACCTACTATGTGCCAGGCACTTGGGATTAGAGAACAAAATAGATGCAATTCCTTCCTTTATGGAATATATAGTCCGTACTGTGAAAGATGAAGACAAGTAAACAGGTGACTATAACACAGCATTATAATGGGGGAAATTGAGAGTGTTAAGAGAACACAAGGGAGGGAACCTCTCTGGAAATGGTGAACTTGAAGTAAGACCTACTTCAAGGGATGAGCAGGAGTAACCCAGAGGATGAGGTGTGCTGTAGAAAAGGGCTTAGGGCAGTAAGGCATGAGCCTTGAAAGCAGAGGAAATACATGTGTAAAGGTCTAGAGTCTGCAGTAAGGGAGAACACAGTGTGTTCAATTAACTGAAGTTGCTTAACATAGTTCTGGTGTAGTTCAGTGTGGGGTAAGGGCGAAGTACGTGTGAGAGTGGGGGTTGGGATGGGTAAGTTTTAGCAAGGAAGGAAGCCTGAGAGATTGGAAATGTCCAGATCATGAAGTGCCTCACAGTCATTTGAATTTTGGACATTTTGCTTAGGGCAGTTTTAAGCAAGGAAATGATATTCTCAAATTTGTGTCTCTTTTATAAGATCACCGTGGCTATATTAATGAAGAATGGGTTGGCGAGATACAAGATTAGAAGCAGAAAGTCCAATTAGGAAGGACCAGGATATCTGTAGTTGGGGGCGGGCTGGAGAATAGTACCTAGATTTTGGAGCGATTTATAGGCGACAATCAAAAGAGAAACAGGGTTGAGGTTTTAGTTCTGGAGCCTTTAAGGCATTATGGCAGACAATGTGAGATGACTAAGCCTAGCTCCTCCAAGCTCCCTTAAGCTGCGGCCATGTAAAACAGTTCTAGCCACTGAGTCTGGCTGTTACCACCTCTTCTTTCTTCCTGCCTTGAACATGAAGTTGGAGAAGCTGTCTTGTGACCCTGAGGAAAAGGCCAAATGAACTCCTGAAATGACAACCCTGACAATGATAGGCCATGGAGTCAACGCCAGCTGTCATCTAACTCTGGGATGCTTTGTATGCACAGTTGCTTAATTTCCTATTTATCGGTTGGGTTTTTACTACTTGCAGCTGAAAAACAACTAAAGCACATGCAATTGGAGATTTCCAGGACAATAAGATATATATGGGTCTGGAGTAGAGCTGGCTTGAAGACAGGGGAACTTTAGGAATCATCAGCATATAGACGGCAACTAAATTCAAAGAAGCGGTTGAGATAACCCAGGAAGTACAAGAAGTGCAGAGGGCCAAAGTCAGGGCCCTTAAAAACAGCAATATTTAAAAGTCAGGCAGGGAAATAGGAGGAGATTGGGAAGATGTGGTCAAAGATATAGGAACAAGAATATCAGGAAGCTGGTGTCACAGAAGCCAAGGGAGAGCTCTCAAAAAAGAGGCCAGTACCTAGTAAGGGGCAAATCTCAAGCTATACAAGATCCTCTAGGCGCTCTTCTCTGACCTCCAAGTCCTGTCCTACCTGTTCCTATACCAATGAATATTTGTCCCATCACAGCACTTCTCATGCTGTGGTGTAACTGTTCATTGTCTAACTTTCTCCTTCACCATAGGGCTGTAATTAATCTCTGAGAGGACAGGGTGGTGTCTCATATTTGCATCCCCAATGCCTAGTATAGTACCTGGTACACAGCAGGCTCTTGAAAAGTTTTGTAAGATGAGGGGTTGACCACTGTTGGAAGATCTGGGCAAGAGGGGACCCAGGAAGAAAAACGCTATGCAAACAGGATGAAGCACTATGATTACTGGGATGTTACCTGTTTGGTGCTAAAAGACTGTGTGCGAAAGAGGGGAATTGCAGGGCAGATGGTGGCGGGTCTTAGCTCTGGTGATTAAAAGGTTGAAAAGATACCGGTGCGGACGTAGGAGGTAAGTACAGGCCCAGAGGATGAAGCTCGAGCCTCTCAGCTCCTCGGAGGCAAGGACCCATGGTGTTATGATTTGCTTTCTAGAGGAAGACTGAGTTCCTTGAGGGCAGGTCCTATTATCAGCGGCTGGCATAAAGTGGGTTCTCAATAGATGCTTAAGGAGTATATATTTCCGTATGCCCAGCGCCCATCACAACGCCCAGACACTAGATGATGCTCAACAAAACGCTAGCTGGCCTGGGTGTAGAACGAGCTGGAAAGCGACAGAGTCGCGGTAGAGGCGCTCCCAGGTAAGGGGAAAGAGTGGGCTTCCAAACCAGCTGGCTCGTCTCCTTCTCTGCCCTTCGTTTTGCATACATCCCTCCACCTCTCCGTCGCGCACGACCTGTACGCGAGGCACTCGGAGGACAAAGTAACACCCCTCTCTCGGATGACTCCGGACAAATCACCCTTTCTCGATCTCAGCTGTGCCCCAAACTACTTACCAGCCTTCCAGCATTCTGACTCCAGGTCCTCATTACTCGCACTGCGGCCATTTTACTCCGGATATGACAAATGCTCCGCGGGTGCAGAGTCGCTCGGCAGGGCCACCTATCCGGAGCTGGGAAACGCGCCTCCGCCTGAGCGGCCAATGGAGAGCGCAGGAACGAGCCTCCCACCAACCGGGCGGCGCCCGAGGGAAATCTCGGGGCGTGGAGAGGTGAAGGAGCCCCGGGCTGGGGCAAAAGGTGGGGAGGAGAGCAGCCGAAATTTAATTTCAGGGACAAAGTTGGGTAAGGTACTGCTGTGTAAGTACTTGTGCGCTAACGATCACCTTTTTAGTCCATGTAATGGGGGAAATAGAGAGTGTTAAGAGACAAAGGGCGCTTACCTGGAGAAAGTTATGTTGAAGTATTTTCTTCAGTTTGTATTGTAACCGCCTGGATTACAGGTTACAGGACACTTGTATACTTTGTAGCAAGGCTCTGTACCACTAGTTGTGTTACAAGGCTTTACTGGAATGCTTCTCAATGACTGGCATTTCTTACTCCCGTTGAGTTGTCTTAATTACCCAAATTGGCTTTTCAGTTGTTTTGCTTTGTTTTGTTTTCCTGCAAGGTGAACTAGGTTGCCCTAATGTCTAAAATAAACATGTCATCAACATGATCCTTCCTTCTCTGGGAATGTTGTCAGAAGCAGCTGCCCAGCACATGCAATATATGTCACAGATATATAACCTGGGTTAATATCCTTGACTTACTTGTCTCTTGGAGAAATGTAAAATTTAGGTCAAGAGGAACCAGTAGAGAAAAGATCAGAGCTTTAATAGTCTTCCTCAAAGCAACTAGGAAACCAATTTCTAGAAATGTCCAGAATGACATTTCTCTGTTCTTGCCTTTCACGTGGGAATGAAAATCTGCTCAAATGTCTAAAGAATCACAGAGGGGGAAAGAACACACGCCCACACAAGGAACAAAGGCAACATTATAAATTCTCAACATTGAAGATTAGTGGCTGTAAAACAAACTCTCAGGTGTTTCATAAGTTCAGTCTAATATTACCCAAACTCACACTTTTCTTCTTTTTTGCCTTATTTGCCTTTCAGTGTATTTCACACACACAAACTACCGTAAGCAATACATCTAAATCCTTACCTTCATAAGAAAATCTGAGATAGTCAAAAGGACTTTCATTTTTTTTAACTTTCCCACTAACAGAACATTTTATAGGCACTATTAGTATACTTGGTAATACCACATGCATGTGTTTGTATAAACAGATAAAATAGCAGTGTCTTTGAAATGAATATTTTTCTTCCCAGGGCCTTTATACCATGTTCTTCCTCTTAACTTTGACTTTAACTCTGCCTTCTCCCAAGAAAATATCTAGTTTCTTTTCTTTTACCCTCTTCATACCTCAGTGGGTTACCGCTTCCAAATTCAGTATTATGTTCCCTTGTCTATCCTTCCAACATCAAGAGGTATGCCACCTATCCACTAGTGAAACCTTTCACTTGAGCTCAACAGAACCAAGGAACTCATTTCTTCTCTTTTTTACTTTATTTTTTATTTTTTTAATTGGCTAAATAATTTTTTTGAGGTAACATTGGTTTATCTTCTTGTTTAAATTCATAAAATGACTAATTAGGACCCAGCAATTCCACTCCTAGGTATCTAACCAAAAGAAATGAAACATATGTCTGCACAAAGACTAATACCAGAATGATCATAACAGCATTATTCATAATAGCCAAAAATTGCAATCAGCCCAAATGTCCTTAAAACAGGTGGATGGATAAACAAAATGTGGTATATCCATTTAATGGAATATTATTCATCCTTAACAATGACTGATGTAATGACACATGCTTTAACATGAATGAACCTCAAAAATATAATGCTAGGGGCTGGCCCTGTGGCCTAGTGGTTAAGTTTGGCATGCTCCACTTTAGCAGGCTGGGTTCATGGGTTTGGACCCCAGGTGTGGACCTACCCCATTTGTCAGCCATGCTGTGGTGGTGACCCACATACAAAAGATTGGCACAGATGTTAGCTCAGGGCAAATCTTCCTCAAGCGAAAAAAGAAAAAAAAAGAGGAAGATTGGCACAGATGTTAGCTCAGGGCAAATTTTCCTCAGAAAAAAAATTATGCTAAGTAAAAGAAGCCAGATCCAAAAGGAGACATATTGCATAATTCTGTTTATATGAAGCATCATTCCAGAGAAGGCAAATCTATGGAGATAAAAAAACACATTAGTGGTTGCCTGGGTCTGGAGGTTGGGTGGGGAATGATTGCAAAAGGGCAGTAGAAAGTGTTTCGTGGCGATGGAAATTTGCTGTTACCAGATTATGGCGATGGTTGCATAACTCTGTAAATTTACTAAAAATCATTGAGTTGTACACTTGAAACAGGTGAAATTTATGGTATGCATACTGCAGTAAAGTTATTTAAAAATGTGTTATAAACATACAAAAAAATAATGTAACATATAGGTAAGTCACACATAATAATGAAAACCTTGAGCCCACCACCCAATTTAAGAAATAGAACCTTTTCTATGCTGGCGAAGGTCACCATCTGCTCCTCCTCTTAAACTTCCCTCTCTTTCTGAGACAACCATTATCTTGAATTGTGTGTTTATTATTCCTTTGTTTCCTTTAGAATTTACTACATACGTGGATCCCTAACAACACATTGTTTACTTTTGCTTGTTTTGAGTCTTATAAAAATGGTGTCGAATCGTATCTTTCTGCAACTAGCTTTTATGATGATACCACAATTTATTTATCCATCACTATTCAGTGAACAATTGTGTTGTTTCCCATTCTTTGCTATTACCATTAGCGCTGGCATGAACATTCTTGATCATTTCTCCTGGTGTACATGCAAGAGTTTCTTTAGGGTAGTGCTTTTCAGAGTGTAATGAGCATTCATATCAATTGGGGGATCTTACTAAAACACAGATTCCAATTCCATAGATCTGGGTGGGGCCTGAGATTCTGCATTTTTAACAAGCTCTAGGTGATACAGATGCTATTGGTTAGCCAATTACACTTTGACTAGTAAGGGATAGATATATACTATACTTAAAAATGGAATCGTCGTGGGTTCAGCCTGGTGGTGCAGTGGTTAATTTCACACATTCATTTCAGCGGCCGGGGGTTCGCTGGTTTGGATCCTGGGTGCTGACATGGCACTGCTTGGCAAGCCATCTTGTGGCAGGCATCCCACAAATAAACTAGAGGAAGATGGGCACGGCTGTTAGCTCAGGGCCAGTCTTCCTCCGCAAAAAGAGGATTGGCAGCAGATGTTAGCTCGGGGCTAATCTTCCTCAAAAAAAAAAACAATGGAATTGTTGAGACATGAGTTATATTTATCTTTAATTTTACCCAAGATAATGCTAGATTGTTTTCCAACACAATTGCACAAAATACACAGCAGCTGTTAAGGGAGTACCTATCACTCCTCATTTAATATTGTCACACTTAAACAGTTAATGTTTTCCCAATTTAGTAGTTATAAAATGGTATTATGGTCTTAATTTGAATTTCTCTGATTATTAATAAGGTTGAACACATTTTCATATGTTTATTAACCATTCTTGAAGTGCCTGCTCATGCTTTTAGGCTATTTTTTCCCTATTGTGTATGCATCCTTTTCTTGTTGATTTGTGTAGGAATTGTTTATATATTCTAGACTCTTATGCTTTTTTATTTATATGTGTTGCTATCTTCTTCTAGTTTCTGACTATAATTTGCTTTTTTGAAAGTGTCTTTTAATGCACAGAGTTCTTCATTTTAATGTAGTTGAATGTATCAAAATTTTAAAAATTGAGATCATTCTCATACCATAAAATTCACCCTTTTAAAGTGAACAATTCAGTGATTTTTAGTATATTCACAAAACTGTACAACCATTACCACTATCTAATTCCGGAACATTTTCATCACCCCCAAAAAGAAATCCCATACCTGTTAGCAATCACTTCCCATTCTGGGACTCCCCGCCAGCCCCCAAGCCTCTGACAACCACAAATCTGCTTTCTGACTCTATAAATTTGCCTATTCTGGGCATTTTATATAAATAGAATCCTACAATATGTGGTCTTTTATGACTAGCTTCTTAGCATAATTTTCTCAAGGTTCAGCTGTAAGACACATGTATCAGTATTTTATTCCCTTTTTTGGCTGAATAGTATTTCCTTGTGTGGATATACTACATTTTTGTTTATCCACTCATCAGTTGATAGACATTTGGGTTGTTTCTACTTTTAGACTATTTGAATAATGCTGTTATGAACATTTGTGTACGAGTTTTTGTGTGGACATAAGGTTTCATTTTTCTTGAGTATATACCTGGAGTGGAATTGCTGGGTTGCATGATAACCCTATGTTTAACTTTTTGAGGAACTTCCAGACTGTTTTCAAAAGTGGCTACACCATTTTACATTCCCACTAGTAGTGTGTGAAGGTCCTGCTTTCTTCATGTCCTCATCAACTCTTGTTATTGTCTGTCTTTTTTATTATAGCCATGCTAGTGGGTAGGGTATGATTTACAAAATTTTCTCCCATGTTGTGCTTTGTTTTTTCACTTTCTTGATAGTAACCCTTAAAAGCACAAAAGTTTTTAATTTTTAGTAAATTTAAGTCCAATTTATCTATTTTTTTCTTTTATTGTTTGTGCTTTTAGTGTCATATCTCAGAAACCATTTACCAATCCAAGGTCATCAAGATTTACGTCTATGTTTACTTGTAAGAGTTTTATAGTTTTAGCTATTACATTTAGGGTTTTGATCCATTTTGAGTTAATTTCATATATAGTGTGGGATATTTAAGTCTTTAAACCATCTTGAAATGATTTTTGTGTATGGTGTGAGATAGAAATCCAATTTCATGTTTTCCTAACGGTTAACCCGTTGTTCCAGCACCGTAAACTGAAGCGTGACTCTTTTCCCACTGCTCTACCATCCCATCTGTCATAGAAATCTGTTTCTGTGCTCTAAATAGTCTATTTGTCTATCATTGTGCCAATTTCACATTATCTTAATTACTTTAGCTTCATATTAACCCTGGATTTTGAAAAGATGAGTACTCTCCACCTCATTCTTTGTCAGTTATTCCTGCCCTTTTGTTCTTTCATAAAATTCTAGAATCAGCATGTCAGGCTCCTTAAAAAAGTCCTTGTGGGTATTTGATTGGAATTTCATTGAAATTATATTTTCATAACATATCTAAAGATTCTTTGGGGTTTTCCATGTAGGTAGTCATAGAATCTGTGAATGAGGATGGGGTTGTTTTTGCCTATCCAATCTTTTGTCCTTTTTCCCTTTCTTGTAGAATCTGGATAGACTTCCATCATCTGTTGAAAAGAAGGCACATTCATGGGCATTCTTATCTTCTTACTGATTTTAAAAGAAAGATGCCTAATATTTTACTATTATTTATTTTACTAAGAATGAAATTTGCTGTAGGGTTTTCCAGATGTCCTTAATCAAGTGAAGGGAGTTTATATTTATTCCTAGTTTTGTTTGATCTTTGTTTATGAATAGATCTTGACTTTTTTCAAATGCTTTTTCTTCATCTACTGACATGATTTTAGGTTTTTGATACATCATCATAACGTTTTCCTAATGTTAAACTGATCTTCAATCCTAACTTGGTCATAATGCATAGTATTTTAAAAACATCATTGGATTTATTTGATAATACTTTGATACTGGTGCATCTAAATTTATAAATAAAGTTGCCTTATAATTTTTCTTCTCCATGTCATCCCTGTCCGGTTTTATGATCAAAGTCATACTAGCCTTATAAAAGGAATTGAGGGGTCTTGCTTCCTTTTCGTATTACCTGGGACAGTTCATATCAATTCGTGGTCTGTTCCCAGAAAATTTGGTACATCTTGCCAGTAGAATGCTCTGGACTGCCTTTCCCATCCCACCCCTCTCTTAACTATTAGTTCAGTTAAAATTTCTTCACTGGTTATAGCATAAATTGAGCTTTACATTACTCCCCCACCTACTCCTTCTTTTTCATCATACATATTTTCAATTCTCTCATTTATATGATAAGTCCTCCATTTTTTACGATTTGAATCAAGATTCAGATAACTACTATTATTTTTTTTCATGAAATCTACTTGTTGAACAAAATGTATTTATTTCTTCTGGAGCCAGTTTGAGTAAGTTATATCTCTCTAGGAATTTGTCTATGTCATCTAAGTTTTCAAATTAATTCGCAAAAAGTTGATCGGACTATTCTCCTGCTTTTTAAAAAATCTCTATTGTATCTACAGTTATGTGCTCTCTTTTCTTTTCTAATATTATTTATTTATACTTTTGTTTCCTCGATCAGTCTTGTCAGAGGTTTGTCAATTTTATCAGTTCTTTTAAAGACCCAACTTTGTTTTAAAATTTATTAATTTCTGCTTTTATCTTTATTAGCTCCTTTCTACTTTCTCTGGATTTATTTTCTAGTTCTTTTCCTTACTCCTTAAGTCACTTTTCAGCCTTTCCATTTCTAATAGTAATACTTAATGGTAAAAATTTCTTTTGAAGTACTGGTTTCATTGCATTCCTTAGATTTTGATATGCAGAACTTACAGTTTTGTTCACCTTTAAATACTTTTAAAATTTTCTATTAACACCTCTTCTTTTATTCCATAAATTACTAGAAGTGTTTATAAATTTTCAAATATATGTGTTTTTATGGTTGTCTTTTTTGGAATGAATTTGTAACATAATTGCATTTTGGTCAGAGAATGTCACCTGTGTGATACAAATTCTTTGGACGTTGCTCAGACTTGCTTTACGGTTTAGTCATCTTTTATAAATGGTTTATGAGTTCTTGAGGAAAATATGTAATCGATAATAATTGATTGAAGGCCAAAAATTGCCATTAGATGAAGCCTATTAGTTGTTTTGTCCAAATCTCCTTTATCTTTCCTAAATTATGATATATTTGATCTACCAATAATTGAGAGCCATGATAAAATTTCACAACATGGTAGTGGATTTGTCAGTTTCTTGTGTTCTAACAATTTATGACATATATTTGGAAGATATTTTATTAAGTGCAGACAAGGTCTAGAATAGTTATGTTTCCTGGTGAAGTCAACCTTTTATTATTTTGTAGTGACTCTTTTCTTTTGTCAATGATAATGCTTTAATACATAAAGTCTAATTTGTAATTAATATAGCTATACCAGCTTTATTTTAGTTGGTGTGTATCTGGTGCATCTTTTCCATCTTTTTATTTTCAACTTTTCATGATCCTTAATGTTTTAGGTGCCTCTTTATTTTTTTAAATTTTATTGCAGTAACATTGGATTATAACATTATATAGCTTTCAGATGTACATCGTACTATATTTCCAATTCTGTGTAGATTACATCATGTTCACCACCCAAAAACTAACTATAGTCCATCCCCTCACATGTGAGCCTATTCACCCCTTTTGCCCTCCCCCCTCCCCCTTCCCCCATGGTAACCACCAATCCAATCTCCGTTGCTATGTGTTTGTTTGTCGTTGTTTTTATCTTCTACTTATGAGTGAGATCCTACAGTATTTGACTTTCTCCCTCTGACTTATTTCACTTGGCTTAATACCCTCAAGGTCCATCCATGTTATCACAAATGGCTGTATTTCATCACTTCTTATGGCTGAGTACTATTCCATTGTGTATATATACCACATCTTTACCCATTCATCCCTTGATGGGCAGCTAGGTTGCTTCCAAGTCTTGGCTATTGTGAATAATGCTGCAATGAACATAGGGGTGCATGTATCTTTATGCATTTGTGTTTTCAAGTTCATTGGATAAATACCCAGCAGTGGGATAGCTGGATCATATGGTAGATCTATTCTTAATTTTCTAAGGATACTCTCTACTGCTTTCCATAGTGATTAGGTGCCTCTCTTATAAATGATATATATATTTTTAAACCATCTCTGACTTTCAACCAGAAAGGTTACTTTATTTACTTTCACTTTTATTAGATATATATATGTATTTCTACTTTTTACTTTAGTGCTTTCTTTTCATCCTGTTTTTATATGCTGATTAAGGTGTGCAGTTTTTCTCTTTTTTAAAAAATTAAAGTGTATTTTCCCTTTAGTCCATTTCTTCCTTCTGCTGGTTGAGAAGTTATACACACTGTTACTTTAGTGATCACCTTTAAAATTTTAGCTTGCATACCTATCTTAAAGTCTTAAATTAATTTATGTCTTAACTCTATGCCCAAAGGAGACCTTAGAATTCTTTAACTTTAGTCATCCCTCCCTTGGCTTACATACTTTTGTTGTCTGGTGTTATTTTATATAACGTTTCTTTGGATTCACCTACATGTTTACAATTTCTTTGCTCCTCATTTCTTCTTACATCTCAGACTTTCCTTGGGATAATTTTTCTTTCTGAAGTACAGCCTTTGGAAAGTCTACATAGATCTTAAACTCAGTTTCTGTGTATTTAGAAATTATTTTATTTCATCCTCATTCTTGAAAGATAGTTTTATTGGGGCCTCAATTCTATGTTGATGGTTCCTTTCTGTCAGCATTCTGAAGCTATGAATCCATTGTTTTTCTTTACTTCCATTTTCTGTTGAGGAATTTGTTGTCTGCCTAACTGTTCCTACTTTGTAGATAATTGAAAAGACCCAGGATCTAACCCAACTCTACCACTTAACTTGTTATGTCATCTTGGCGTGTTACTTCAATTCCCTAGGCCTCAGTCCTTTATTGGCCAAATGGAGACAATAACACCAACCTCATAGCTTTGTTGTGAACATTAACTCAGAAAATGTATGTGAAGTACTATACAAATGCTTACTATTATTTACTCTTGCCTGGCTACTCTGCCATTATATTACTATCTTGTTCACTTCTCCCTACCACTGGAAGTAGTTGGAATGAGGCAAATGGATCAAACCCCAGGATCTTATAGCCAAAGTGAGAAATGAAGAAGGCCAAGGATTCTTCTGAGAAGGTTAAGTTTCTGTACTAGGATCTAAGATGTCAGATAGTAAAAGAGCTTTCCTATTCCATCCCCACTGCCACTGCCTTGCTTCAACTTCTTATCATCTCTCGCCTGGATTAGTGCATCACTGGTACTTTTCTCTTTAGCCTAGTAGGCCCTTTTTCACATACTGCCAAAGCCTTCATTCTAAAATGCAAATATGATTACTTCCATGATGAATAGCTTATGGCAAGTCCCAGATATTGCAATGTCCCAGGTTGGGTTAAATATATAGTGGATGTGTTCCCAGAACAGTCTGTGTCACAAAAGTGGTAGAACATTAGGATTAGGAGACAATGGTGTTCACATCAAACTACCCAGGATCACATCCCAGTTTTCTAGTTAATAACTGTGTGCCTTGTAGCAAACTGTTTAACATATGCAGCTGTAAAACAGAGGTAAAAGTAGTACGTACTTCAACAGGTTGTGAAAGCTTGCAGTGCATGGCACCTAAGTGCTCAATAAATGTTCACTGTTATTGTTATGGTTTGTCATATTCTAATTGCTGGTCCCCCTTACTTAATTGTAAGATAAGTACACTGTTAATTATTATTTTTATTATTATTGTGGATGACATTATAACTGATTACTTCTCAGTGTCTCCAATATACCTCCAGTAATTTTGGGATAGAAATTGTCTTACTCTTCTTTGCTTACCTAGAAGCTTGCTTAGTGTTTGGTACTCAGTTATTATAGGAATTGAGCCACAAGCAGAAACAGGAACTGGCTGTGTTTCTGCCCCGGTCTGAGGTGAATGATGTTACCTACACCGTTCACTGGAGTCAAGAGCTCACACTCAACTCTCCGACACGGTGGCATAACTTTGGCTTTTTAGAGCATTGTAGTACTGATTCTGATTCTGCCCTTTCCCACCTATCCCCAAATAAATCGTGTCTCGTAAGAGAAAAAGAGATGATAATACTTTACACACACACACACACACACACACACACACACACGCCAGCACGGAACGAGAGGCTCAGGGGCATCAGTGCACCAGGGCACACACATCTCAAGGGACAGGCTGCAGAGAAGGCAAACCCAACGAGAGAGAAGGTGGTCGGTGCACTGCAAGGTCCGGACCTTTCCTACATTTTTAGCTATAAGAGCCTCCAGCTCTGAGTATGGCAAGATCCTCGAGAAAACAGAGAAACACAGATGTCTGCAAGAGCCTGCGAGACAATGGAGGATCCAACTAGAGCTGAAACGGAGGCTTTCTGAAACCTGCAGGTTTTGCTATATTAGCAGCACAAGCCTTCAGGGGACACCCTACTACCGTGTGCCACAGCACCTTCCGGCCCTGCCCTCATCTCTGGGGCGCTTCCGCTTTGCCGGAATTTTCTCGGCGCTGTCTCTTTAAGCTCGCTGCAGCGCGCACGCGCCCTGGCTGCTGGGCGGGGCGGACCGGGCCTAGGGCGCCGAGGGGCGGGGCTCAGGCTGCGGCAGCCGGTTATCCGCCGGCCGGTGTTCCCTCCGCCTTTCCGCAAGGTCCCCGCGGCCCCGGGCGAAGCCCTCGGTTTGGGAGCTGCAGGGTGGAGACCTGCGTCTCCTCTGCCTCCGGCTCGGGCGGCTGCTCGGCTGCTGTGGGCCTGGCCCCCGGGCGCCCACCATGGCGGGGCCGCGGGTGGAGGTGGACGGCGGCATCATGGAGGGGGTGAGTGCGGGGCCAGGGCCGCGGGGCGGCTGCCGCGCGAACTGGCCAGGAGAGCGTTCAGACTGACAGGCTTCTCTCTCTTCTCTCTGCATCCGCGCTCTTGGCAGGGCGGCCAGATCCTGAGGGTCTCCACGGCCCTGAGCTGTGTCCTGGGCCTCCCCCTGCGGGTGCAGAAGATCCGCGCGGGCCGCAGCACGCCTGGCCTCCGGTAAGCCGGGCCTCCGGGCTGTGGGGCTGCAGCAGGGCGGCTGGGGCGGGCCCGCACCGGGGGATGCGGGGCCGGGGGTTGAGGGTCAGGGGACAGCCCGGGAGGCTGGAGGGGCGGGCTGGGCCGCGGGGCTGGGCCATCCGGAGCCCGGGCAGTGATGCTGAGAAGATCCCCGCCCCAGGCTTGAGGAATCTGAAGCCGGGCCGCAGGCTCCTGGGGGACGGTGCTGCACCCTGGGGCTGGCGGTCTTGGAAGCTTCGAGGGGCAAGTTTAGAAAATAGACGCATGTCTTCTCTATTTGGCTAGAGTTGTCTCTTGTCCTAATGAGTTAATCTTATAAAATGTTTCCCCACTTCTTCGGGCGTTCCAAGTACCCGGAGAGGTCGTAGCAGCGGGCAAGATGGATCAGGGCACAACAGCCTCTACGGCCAACCGAAACCCTACTTTTAAACCAGGGCGTGCGCTCTCTGCTGCCGCACATTTTAGAATCATAGAACAGGAAGGGCCCCTGAGATGTGTGATTCCAGCTGTCATCCAGACCTCTAGGAAGCTGTGAATACAACCAGAATTACCGGTTGTGGAGCGGGACAACGTTGACACGACCTTGCTGCTTCTGTCCAGGAAGCTGGGCATGCCACTAGATAAATTTCAGGAAATATGGACCTGTTAGAAGACGACCCAGGTTGAAGCCAAACTGATTCCTTAGTATGTATTTTGAGTACAGTCTCTTAGTTTTTTTTTTTATCTGAAGTCCATTTTGAAGTTATTAAAAGGAAGTTATTGATATGTGTGTTCATTAATTCCCTTTGTCCCAGCAGTTGTTTGCAGCAATCCATTTCACCAATAGGGAAATCCAGTTCATTAAGGCCGTGTTAGGTACTTTATTCGTTTGCTAGGGCTGCCATAACAAAATATCACGAACTGGGTGGTTGAAACAACAGAATTTTATTTTTTCCCAGGTCTAGAGGCTAGAAGTCCAAGATCAAGTGCTGGCAGGGTTGGTTTCCTCTGAGGGCGGTGAGGGAAGATTCTGTTCCAGGCCTCTCTCCCTGGCTTGGAGGTGGCCCTTGCTGCCTCTTCACATGGTCCTCACTCCATGCATGCGCACTCTTGGTGTCTCTCTGTATGGCCTGATCTCCTCTTTTTTTTTTTTAAAGATTTTATTTTTTTCCTTTTTCTCCCCAAAGCCCCCTGGTACGTAGTTGTATATTCCTCGTTGTGGGTACTTCTAGTTGTGGCATGTGGAACGCTGCCTCAGCGTGGTTTGATGAGCAGTGCCATGTCCGCGCCCAGGATTGGAACTGACGAAACACTGGCCGCCTACAGTGGAGCACGTTAACTTAACCACTCCGCCACGGGGCCAGCCCCTGATCGCCTCTTTTTAGAAGGACATCAGTGAGAATGGATTAGGGCTTGCTCTAACTGCCTGTTTTTAACTGAGTCACCTCTTTAAAGGCCCTATCTCCAAATACAGTCACATTCTGAGGTCCTGGGGATTAGGGCTTCACCGTAGGAATGTTGGGGGAACACAGTTCAGGTTATAACAGCTACCATAAATTGTTTAGTGAAGTGCAAGTGAGACTGGTGGCGCTTAGCAGTTGTGTTAGTTTTCCTCTTTTGCACATTTCTGATTTGCAACAGTGTATCAGCGTATATGTTTATAAATAAAATAACTAGTCTAGAAGGAACCCTTAAAATCATGCCTACTTGCAGGTAGTCTTGGTGCATAAAAACCCAAAAGGAGACTCTGACACTGAAGATACGGCACTTATTGTGGTTAGACCTTGCTGTTTTCTCACCATTGCAGTTTTATAAACGTGTCATAAAATGTGGGGATATAGGCAGTCTGAATGCACACGTTTTGATGCAGTCTTATGACCTGAAGGCCTCAACATTTATCTGGACTGGAAATGATTCGCGATTTGTGTGATGGGCAACTGGAGGGGGCAGAAATCGGCTCAACAGAAATAATATTTACACCCGAGAAGATTAAAGGTGGCCTCCACACGGCGGATACCAAGACAGCAGGGTATGTGTCTCTTACATTCCACGTAAGTATGGGTTCTGCAGTCAGACCTGCATTCAGATGCAGGGACTACCACTTACGGGACAAGTTCCTTCACCTTTGGAGCTTTAGTTCCCTCACTTTTCAAATGGAGATAAAACACATACCTTTCAGAGTTAGAGACTGTATAAAGTTTTGGGTACCTAATTGCTTATTAATTGTTGCTATTATTAAATCTAGAATTTTCTCATTGTATAGTATAGCATATTTGTCTATTTTTTATTATTTAGAAATTGAATATTTGAAAATGACTAAATTTTCATGCCCTGTAGTAATAATGGTCTTTACCTTGTAGCATATTTATTTCTTGGTTTACAGCTAATTACGAACCATATTCTCCTACTTTTAGGCTAGGTATTTTTGTGTCTTACGCATCCCTATTTAGGAAGTTTTAGAAATGATCTTGGGTTTTCTTTCCACATTGGGAAATGGGTATTTAACAAATTGAGTCTTTAACCTATTCCAAGAGTCCCTCCTTTTTTTGCTGAAACATGGAGAGCAGTTTTTGTGTTTTCCGTGTTATTTGGCTAATTGCTATTGTAAGCAGCATCCTTGTACCAAAATCCTATCCCTTTGCTAGGAAGTTCAATAAAGTAAGAAATAGGACTGTAAATCTGATGCCGATTTGTTTCCGAAATGACTATTTTAATAGATTAAGATTTTTTTTAGTTTAAGAAATGGTTAGTGATCATTGAGATTTGAGTTATGATGTGACTAGACCTCTATGAAAAGGAACTTGCTGCTGGGCCCAAAGTGAGGTTTGCCAAGTGAGAACTTTCTGAAACATACTAAAGAATTTTGAGGTATCATTATAGTCAGCATATTACTTCCGGCATTCTCCTATACAAAAAGGGGAAAAAAAGTTAGAGGTAACCAACTATCTAAAAGTTTACTAAAACAGAATCATAGAATTTTGAAACTGCAAGAGGGAAAATAGAAACTGTGTATTCCAACCCTTCCTCCGTTTGTTTTTTTTTTTTTAAGATTGGCATCTGAACTAACAACTGTTACCAATCTTCTTTTTTTTTCCTTGCTTTTTCCCCCCCCCCCCCCCCCCCCCCCGACCCCAGTACATAGTTGTATATTTTAGTTGTGAGTCCTTCTAGTTGTGGCATATGGGATGCTGCCTCACCATGACCTGATGAGCGGTACCATGTCTGTGCCCAGGATCCGAACCAGCAAAACCCTGGGCCACTGAAGCGGAGTGTGTGAACTTAACCACTCGGCCACAGGCCGGCCCCTCCTTCCTCTGTTTTGTGAATGAGAAAATGAAGATCCTCTGGTGTAAAGTGGCTTACCTCAGGTCATAGAGTCAGGGTCAGAATTAGGATTAGAATCTAGACCTTCTGGCATCTAATCCACTAGAATTTATGGGAAATGAATTTAAAGTTGATAATCTAGTTGCATTCAGGAGACTAAAACAAGCTTATTCCTAGTAAGAAACACATCTTACTTATTCACATTCTAACATTTTTGTCCCTAATTGTGATGACAGTATCATGTGTTTTCTCCAGAGCCTGCCTTTGTCTTTGCAGTTCCTTACTCTCCTAAAATTCAGATTTTCTGTGCTATTCTTAGAATCTGATTTTATCAGGGGGAAGAGAAACACTTTATGTGTTGGGTTCCTCAGAGAGAATAAACAACGAGAAGTTCAGGAATAAACCGATGGTTTATAGTAAATGAAACATTGCCAAGTCTTTTTCACTTACTTCTACACTTAACTCCTTGAGAACAGGGATTATAGTGCATACATTTTCTCTTAAAATGCCTAACATATTACGTAGTCAATAAATATTTACTGAATTAATGAAATGCATTCTCATTTATAGAGGCTGACTAGTTCAGTACGCATGCATCGTTGCTATAAGAAAGTTAAGTAAAGGTCTGTCTTTTGGTGTGTAGAAGCTATGTCCAACTGCCTTTCAGACTACAATCTACAGAGAAATATGATTGCTTTCCCTTGACTTTGGAGAAGGGAGATAACAGCTCATTTAGAAAATCTGACCAAGTGTTTCATTTTATAAAATACTTCATATACTATAATTATTTCTTATGATTTCTTGTATTACTTGACTATAAGGACCAAAGAGAAGTGAGTTATAGCAAGGATTATTTCCTTAAAACTTTTTTCCATGTAAAATATTCAGCTAACAGTCTTTGTAAAATATTCTATTGTATCATGAACTCCACGATGGTAGGAATGATGTCTTAACTTGATATTTGGAACAGGGCCTTGTGCGTGGCAGAGATTCAGGTATAATCATTTGAATATTTCTAGACCTTGACTGTTTTGAATGCCTTTTTATAGACTGCTGGCTTGAAGAATCCTTTTATAGAAACGTTGTAAAGATGGTTTTATTAAAAAATTTTTTTTTACTTCTTTGTACTATAAAGTGCTAGAAACTTACCTAAGAGCACGCATCTAATGTGTTTAGTATTGGATTCAAACCCAGATTTGCTTATCAGTTAAGGCCAGTTCCTTCTACTGTGAAATACTGTCTCTCTTTTTTTTTAAGCTTCTAGGTTGTATCATTCAGTTACTAAAGTGTTTTTCAACTTTGCACTTGAAGGCATGTACCCGCCTTCCCAGTTTCTGTGCTTCGGTTAATGGTGATGTGTAGTAACATTGCTTTCTTGAGACTTTAAAAAGAAAACGCAGCTAAGCCTGTTCTGCCTTTTCCTTAGGAGCGTATGCCTCTTGATGCAGGTCTCAATGCCCTGTGTTCTCTTTGCTGCTTCTCCATCAGAACTTCACTTGAAAGGTGGAACTAATGCAGAAATGGCACCACAGATTGATTACACCGAGATGGTAAGGGCTTTGGTTGTTGTTGACAAACTAAGATGATCTCATATATTCTTCCGAACCTCCATTCTCTGTTTAAATATATCCTGAATGTTTTTGTGTACATACCTGTTTATTTCTTCATGGTGTCTAGTTCTGCTGTGGGAGAGGCTAAGGGATTGTGTTTACTTTAGATTTTTTGTTGTATCTTAGAACAGTGTTTGTAGCAAACTCTTTAAAAACCTCGAGTGTAATTATTATGTAAATTATATCGCTTATTACATAAATCAGTTATTTTATAAATATAGGAATTATGATTTGAAAGAAAAAACTCAAAACAACAATTAAGTACTATATTTGACAAGAGTTGATGAGGATGTGGAGAAATTGGAACCTTTGCTCACTGTTAGTGGGAATACAAAATGATGTAGCCACTATGGAAAATAGTATAAGGGTTCCTCAAAAAATAAAAAATAAAACTACCATATAATCCAACAATCCAGCCTCTGGCTATTTATGCAAAAGAGTTGAAATCAGGATCTCAAAGAGATTCCCATGTTCCTTGCATAATAGCCAAGATGTGGGAACAACCTAAATGTCCATGGATGGGTGAATGAATAAAGAAAATGTGGTACAGACATACAATGGAGTATTATACAGCCTTAAAAAAAATTGTAGAATTTGTGACAACATGGATGAATCTTTTTTTTTTTTAAGATTTTATTTTTCTTTTTATTCCCCAAAGCCCCCTGGTACATAGTTGTGTATTTTCAGTTGTGGGTCCCTCTAGTTGTGGCATGTGGGATGCCGCCTCAACGTGGCCCAATGAGTGGTGCCATGTCTCCGCCCAGAATTCAAACAGGTGAAACCCTGGGCCACTGAAGCAGAGTGCGTGAACTTAACCACTCGGCCACGGAGCCAGCCCCAACATGGATGAATCTTGAGGACATTATGCTAAGTGAAATAAGCCAGTCACATAAAGACAAATAAAGATTCCACTTATATGAGATATCTAAAGTAGTCACATTTATAGAATCAAACAGTGGAATGGTGGAGAAAGGAAGTTACTAATCAATGGGCATACAATTTTGTTATGATGGATAAGCTCTAGAGATGCTGTACAACATTGTACCTATAGTCAACAACAATGTATACCGAAAAATTTGTTAAGAGGGTAGATCTCATGTTATGTTTTTACCACAATAAAATAAAATTTTAAAAAAAGAATTAAATACCATATTTTGACTATAAATTTTTAAAGTGATAAAACTCAATATTGGCATACTCATAAAACTAATGGGAGAGAAAAGTGGTATCCTTTTTTTTCTCCATGTTTATTGAGTTGTAATTATTTATAGTAAAATTCACCTTTGCTAGTATAGAGTTCTGTGATTTTTGACATATGGTTGTAAGCCAGCCCCCACAATCAAGATGCAGAATTACTGTAAAAAATTCCCTCATACCCGTTTGTAGGCAGCCCTACCCTCCCTGGCAACCACTGATCTGTTTTCTGTCATAGTTTTGCTGATGGTTCAGAATGTCGTATAAAGGAATAATATGGTATATAGCCTTTTGAGGCTGATTTTTCCACTTACCATAATACATTTGGGATTCATCCATGATCCTTTATCAGCAGTAGAAGCTAGGTAGTGTTCTATTATGTGGATATACTAGTTTATTTATCCATTTGTCTGTTGAAGGACATTTGGCATATTTCCAGTTTTGGGCAATCAGGAATAAATCACTATAACACTTATGTACAGGTGTTTTGTGTGAACATAAGTTTTCATGTCTCTTGGGTAAGTAACTAGGAGAGGGAGTGCTGGGTATAATAGTAAATATACATCTGACTTTATGAGAAATTGCCAAATAGTTTTGGCATCCAAAGTGGCTGCACTGTTTTGCATTTTCACCAATGCTGTATGAGAGTTTCGGCTGTTCTGCATTCTCCCCAGCACCTGATATTCTCAGACTTAAAAATTTTTTTTGCTATTTTAATAGATGGCATAATCTTTTTAAATTCAGTTTCATAGAATGTATAGTGAAAGTTAAAGTGTATCTCTCTTTACCTATTAATTCCACTTCAAAAAAATGACCCTCATGAAATATTACAAAATGCAGCAAAAGTTAAATGTTAAAGGTATTTGAGCAGAGCGTTATATCCTATAATTATCATTATATAGTATATATAATTATGTAATAATGAAAACTTGGAGAATGGTTAAGTAAGTTATGCTAGAATGCCATGCAGTCATTCAAATTTGTTTAGGAAGAATTTTATGATGTTGGGAAAATAGGTTTTTTTATGATGTTGAATGGAAAAAATAAGGATAAACATTGTATGTGCAGTGGGATTTCAACTGTATAAAAAAATTGAGAAGCAGAATGGAATGCTGTTCACCAATACCCCCTAATTTCTTAGAGTGCATTATATTGAGAAGAGTTAGGAAACATTGGCCTCGAGTAAAATAACCACTGGGATCAAGTATCCTGAGTTCTGATAATTTTTTCCATTAGATAGACTTGCACAGCCCTGATTAATTAAAAGTTAAACTTTTAATTTTAGCTACATGTCATTTATTTTATTTGAAAAATAGAGCTAGCTGACACATTTTTATATCACTGTTTATCTGTAGTGCCTCATTAGTAGCTCAGTGCAGAGCACTTTTGTTTAATAAATATACTTGTTAAATTAATGAATAATGGTGGTTAAAGTAATAATAAACTGATTTTTCAGGTTTTCAAGCCAATTGTTGAAAAATTTGGCTTCAAATTTAATTGTGACATTAAAATGAGGTAAGTTACTTATTTCTTAGCCCTCTGACCCCTACTTGTGCTAAAAATAGTGGAAAAGTTAGACCTTAGAGAACTATCATTCTGGAACCCACTTAATAGATTACATTTCTTGTAAGAAATAATTGTACTTTGTGGCTTAAAAACAATAAACAGCAGGAACACGGGGGCTTGAAGGTAGCTCCAAACGCTTGTTCTTGGGAGAAATATTTTCAAGGGAGTTGCTGCACTGAGGCACCTTCATATCTAGCATTATCCGTGCTCAGCACAGACTGAGTGCGCGCTGTGTGACAGCTGGACTAAAAGCGCTATGTGACAGCTGGACTAGGCACTGCAGGGTCATAAAAGGGATTTGCTTCCACAGTGCAATCAGAGTTATTTCCCTAAGAAACACATTGGGCGTTAAGGTTATTTCTCTTTAAGGTTTCCCTTCTGCCACATAATAACAAGGCCAGATTTCTTGGTGTGGCATTTAAGTGCTTTGCAGTCTTGTTCCAATTTCCCTTACCTTCATTTTCCCTCCACTCCTTTCAACATGCTTTGTATTCTAACTACACGATGCTTGCTGTTCTGTAAACGTACTCTGTGCCTTCAGACTTTCATGTCTTTGTTCATGTTTTTCCTCCCCTGCTCTTCTTAAAAATTGCAAATCCTGTTTTTTCAAAATGAAATTGTAATTTCTGTGTGAATTGTCCTTGAGCGTGCCTCAGTTGGAATTCACATTTGCACCTCTGTTGTAGTCCTCCTTACATCCTGACTTGTGTTCCAGTAGATTGTATGTGGAGCCATCTCCCTCCCAGGTGGCGAGCTCCTTGTGGACAGAACTGTCCTTCTCATCCGTGTGTTCTCAGCATCTTCTGTAGAATAAATTACACTAAATATTTGAGTTAAAATTGTATTAGTATTCAACTACTTAAATATTCATCCTATATTCAGTGAGCACCTACTATGTGCCAGACATTGTTTTAGGCAGGGAATCTAGCAGGAACAAAGTAGACAAAGGTCCTGCCATTAAGGACCTTGTATTCTAAACCAGCACTGTTAGACAGAACTTTCTGCATTGAAGGAAATGTTCCCCATTTGTCAGATATGCTAGTCACTAGCCACATAGAGCTATTAAGCGCTTGAAATGTGGCTAGTGCAACTGGGGAGCTGAGTTTTGAGTTTTTATTTAATTTAAATTTAAATAGTAACTTGTAGTTTGAAGCTACTGTATTGGACAGCACAGATCTAAAATATTTGGAAATTTCAATCAATTATATGGTTGGATATCATTTGCGTGTTATTTTATTGTAAGTATTGGGATTTATTTTTGTCATGTGATTAGTTTATGTGAATGTTTGTTGTACTTTTCATAGGGGCTACTACCCAAAAGGGGGTGGTGAAGTGATTGTCCGAATGTCACCAGTTAAACAGTTGAACCCCATCAATTTAACTGACCGTGGCTCTGTGACTAAGATATATGGAAGAGCTTTTGTTGCTGGTGTTTTGCCATTTAAAGTAAGTTGTCTAAATGTTCCTAGAAGTCTATGTAGGTCTTGATAAGTATTATCAAGTTTTGAAATTATTGAAAGAACTTAGTTTTTTAATAAATCTTTTCATTAAAAATTTTTCTTAAAATCCTGTGCTCTCTGTTCTTGAAAATGAAGTTTGTATATAATGCTTATAAAAGTTATTAATTATTTTATATGTCTTTGAAGGCTTGAAAACAATTGTCAAAATAATCATTAATTTATATTTTATTCTATTTTTCTGTCTTGCCAAAATAGGTGGCAAAAGATATGGCAGCAGCGGCCGTGCGATGCATCAGAAAGGAGATTAGGGATCTGTATGTTAACATCCAGCCTGTTCAGGAACCTAAGGACCAAGCTTTTGGCAATGGAAATGGAATAATGTGAGACAGTGTACTTTTTTCTAGACATTGGTTGAGAGCCCTGAAATAAATATCCTACTTAAAGATTTGTAGTTTTCTTGTTTAAATTTGTAGTTTTAAGGAAACATATTTTTAAGGGCCTTCCTACCTAAAACAGTAGTATGATGAATTAAGATGATTGTTTTATTCTGAGTTTTTTTTGAAGATGGTTTTCCTTTTATTACATTATAAGAGCCTTTTCATTTATGTAGTGAACTTAAATGTTTAAGATAATTGGAAGTTAGCTCTTGAAGCTAATCCAAAGAGAAATATCTCTAGTTGCTTTTCTGTACCTCAAATGTGAAGTCAGTTTACAAGAAAGATTTGATACAACAGAGATCTATTTAGAAAAAAAATTTATTAATACAATTAGGAGTTATTAATTTATTATAAAAATGCTTTAATTGATATTTTTGAAGTATAAGAGTTTCTTTTGTGGATATTTACATTTTGAAGTCTCTTTTTCAGTTTCTATTTAAGAGTTTAAAGTAAATGCGTGCCCTACATATGATAATACTATCTAAAAACTGTAACACCCAAACATCTCTATAGAAAGACCTTTTCTTTCTTTCTTTTTTTAAAGGTTGGCACCTGAGCTAACAGCTGTTGCCAATCTGTTTTTTACTTTTTACCTTCTTCTCCCAAAAGTGCCCCAATACATAGTTCTGTATTCTAGTTGTAGGTCCTCCTAGTTATGCTTGAAAGGCCTTTTTATTTAAGATAGTCAGAAAATATTTTGTAGTATAGTTTGACTGAAATGGTACCATTTTGTGCCGATGACAGAAATTCCTTACCTGTGAGTGGATTAGAATCTAGGGTGACTTGTAGAAGTGCTGAAGGATACTAATGCCCTGATGACGATGGAGAATGCTGGTCATGTTGCTGTCTGTATGAAGAATTTTACTTTTGCAATTTACTAGCCAGATCTAATTCTGCATATTTAACAGTCACTGTTCTCCTGTGTTGTATTTGTGTGTAAGTTTAGAGTATTTATAGCATAAGTAATAATACTTTTTTTTTCTTATATAGCATTATTGCTGAGACATCCACAGGCTGTTTATTTGCTGGATCATCGCTTGGTAAACGAGGTATAGATAAAGTAAAGGGTCCACAGTTCCCAATGCTAGTGTAAAATTCTTTAGTTGTCTGTTAGGGTTAGAATGTTATAGAATGATGGATGACGAGTTTAAAAGGATATGGTTAACTGATGGTGTTTTAGAGTCAATTAAATTTTCAGTCTTTCTCCCAACTTTATACTTTGAAAAATTTCAAACCTATGGAAAAGTTGAATGACTAGTGAACATCCATACACTATCCTCCTAGGTTCACTAGTACATTTAGCTACAAGTGAACATTTAGCTACAAGTTGTGTGTGTAACCATTTCAATGTAGGTTGCAGGTGCCATGTCTCACCTGAATACTGCAGCATGTATGTCCAAAGAATAATATCTGCGTAATCACAATACCATTTTTACAGGCAAAGAATTTGTCTGTTATAGTCAGACATAACTAGTTGTCTCTAAAATATTCTTTAGAGCAATATGGGATTTGTTTGTTTTTTTTTTTTTATTGAGTTATTGATAGGTTACAATCTTGTGAAATTTCAGTTGTACATTAATGTTTGTCAGTCATGTTGTAGGTGCAACATTTCACCCTTTGTGCCCACCCCCCACCCCACCTTTCCCCTGGTATCCACTAAACTGTTCTTAGTCCATAATTTTAAATTCCTCATATGAGTGGAGTCATACACAGCTTATCCTTCTCTCACTGGCTTATTTCACTTAACATAATTCTCTCAAGGTCCATCCATGTTATTGCAAATGGAATGATTTTGTTCTGTTTTGCAGCTGAGTAGTATTCCATTGTATATATGTACCACATCTTCTTTATCCATTCGTCTGTTGCTGGACACTTAGGTTGCTTCCACGTCTTGGCTATTGTAAACAGTGCTGCAATAAACATTGGGGTGCATAGGACTTTTGGGATTGCTGACTTCAAGCTCTTTGGATAAATACCCAGTAGTGGGATGGCTGGATCGTATGGTAGTTCTATTTTTAATTTTTTGAGGAATCTCCATACTGTTTTCCATAGTGGCTGCACCAGTTTGCATTCCCACCAGCAGTGTATGAGGGTTCCTTTTTCTCCGCAACCTCTCCAACATTTGTTGCTATTAGTTTTAGATATTTTTGTCATTCTAACAGGTGTAAGGTGATATCTTAGTGTAGTTTTGATTTGCATTTCCCTGATGATCAGCGATGATGAGCATCTTTTCATGTGCCTATTGGCCATCAGTATATCTTTGGAGAAATGTCTGTTCATGTCTCCAGCCCATTTTTTGATTGGGTTGTTTGATGTTTTGTTGTTGAGTTGCGAGAGTTCTTTATATATTATAGATATTAAGCCTTTGTCAGATATATGACTTGCAAATATTTTTTCCCAGTTAGTGGGTTGTTTTTTTGTTTCAATCCTGTTTTCATTTGCCTTGAAGAAGCTCTTTAATCTGACGAAGTCCCATTTGTTTATTCTTTCTATTGTTTCCCTTCTCTGAGAAGGCATGATGTCCAAAAAGATCCTTTTAATACTGATGTCAAAGAGTGTACTGCCTACGTTTTCTTCCAGAAGCCTTATGGTTTCAGGTCTCACCTTTAGGTCTTTAATCCATTTTGAGTTTATTTTGGTGAATGGTGAAAAAGAATGGTCAATTTTCATTCTTTTACATGTGGCTTTCCAGTTTTCCCAGCACCATTTGTTGAAAAGACTTTCTTTTCTCCATTGTATGCCCTCAGCTCCTTTGTCAAAGATAAGCTGTCCATAGATGTGTGGTTTTATTTCTGGGCTTTCAATTTTGTTCCATTGATCTGTGCACCTGTTTTTGTACCAGTACCATGCTGTTTTGATTACTGTAGCTTTGTAGTGTGTTTTGAAGTCAGGGATTGTGATGCCTCCCGTTTTGTTCTTTTTTCTCAGGATTGCTTTAGCAATTCGGGGTCTTTTCTTGCCCCATATGAATTTTAGGATTCTTTGTTCTAATTCTGTAAAGAATGTCATTGGGATTCTGATTGGGATGGCGTTGAATCTGTAGATTGCTTTAGGTAGAATAGACATTTTAACTATGTTTATTCTTCCAATCCATGTACATGGAATGTCTTTCCATCTCCTTATGTCGTCATCCAATTCTCTCAGAAAGGCCTTGTAATTTTCATTATATAAGTCCTTCACTTCCTTAGTTAAATTTACCCCAAGGTATTTTATTCTTTTTGTTGCGATTGTGAATGGTATTGTATTCTTGAGTTCTTTTTCTGTTGGTTCATTACTGGAGTATAGAAATGCTACTGATTTATGCAAATTGATTTTATACCCTGCAACTTTGCTGTAGTTGTTGATTACTTCTAACAGTTTTCCAATGGATTCTTTGGGGTTTTCTATATATAAGATCATGTCGTCTGCAAACAGCGAGAGTTTCACTTCTTCCTTCCCTATTTGGATTCCTTTTATTCCTTTTTCTTGCCTGATTGCTCTGGCCAGGACCTCCAGTACTATGTTAAATAAGAGTGGTGATAGAGGGCATCCTTGTCTTGTTCCTGTTTTCAGGGGGATGGGGTTCAGTTTTTGCCCATTGAGTATGATGTTGGCTATGGGTTTGTCGTATATGGCCTTTATTATGTTGAGGTAGTTTCCTTCTATGCCCATTTTGTTCAGAGTTTTTATCATAAATGGCTGTTGGATCTTGTCAAGTGCCTTCTCTGCATCTATTGAGATGATCATGTGGTTTTTATTCCTCAGTTTGTTGATGTGGTGTATCATGTTGATTGATTTGCGGATGTTGAAACATCCCTGTGTCCCTGGTATGAATCCCACCTGATCCTGATGTATGATTCTTTTGATGAATTGCTGAATTCTGGTTGCCAAAATTTTGTTTAGAATTTTTGCATCTATGTTCATCAGTGTTATTGGCCTGTAGTTCTCTTTTTTCGTGGTGTCCTTGTCAGGTTTTGGTATCAGCGTGATGCTGGCCTCATAGAATGTGTTAGGAAGTGTTCCATCTTCCCTAATTTTTTGGAATAGCTTGAAAAGGATAGGTATTAAATCCTCTCTGAAAGTTTGGTAGAATTCCCCAGGAAAGCCATCTGGTCCTGGGGTTTTATTCTTTGGGATGTTTTTGATTGCTGTTTCAATCTCTTTCCTTGTGATTGGTCTGTTCAAATTGTCTGCCTCTTCTTGAGTGAGCTTTGGGAGATTGTAGGAGTCCAGGAATTTATCCATTTCCTCTAGGTTATCCATTCTGTTGGCATATAGTTTTTTGTAGTATTCTCTTATAATCTGTTGTATTTCTGCAGAGTCTGTTGTTGTTTCTCCTCGCTCATTTCTGATTTTGTTTATTTGAGCTTTCTCCCTTTTTTTCTTTGTAAGTCTGGCTAGTGGTTTGTCAATTTTATTTATCTTCTCAAAAAACCAGCTCTTTGTCTCATTGATCCTTTCTACTGCCTTTTTCGTTTCAATAGTATTTATTTCTGCTCTGATTTTTATTATTTCTCTCTTTCTGCTGACTTTGGGCTTCATTTGTTCTTTTTTCTCTAGTTCAGTTAGGTGTGCTTGAAGGTTGCTTATTTGGGATTTTTCTTGTTTGTTAAGATGTGCCTGTATTGTGATGAATTTTCCTCTTAATACAGCTTTTGCTGTATCCCATATGAGTTGGTATGGCATGCTATCATTTTCGTTTGTTTCCAGGTATTTTTTTATTTCTTCTTTAATTTCTTCAATGATCCATTGCTTGTTCAGTAGTGTGTTGTTTAGTCTCCACATCTTTGTGCCTTTCTCAGCTTTTTTCTTGTAATTAATTTCTAGCCTTATAGCACTATGATCTGAGAAGATGCTTGTTATTATTTCAATTTTTTTAAATTTGTAGAGGCTTGCCTTGTTTCCCAACATATGGTCTATCCTAGAGAATGTTGCGTGTGCACTTGAGAAGAATGTGTATTCAGCTCCTTCAGGGTGGAGTGATCTATTTATGTCTATTAAGTCCAATTGTTTTAGTTTTTCATTCAGCTCCACTATTTCCTTGTTGATTTTCTGTCTGGATGATCTGTCCATTGATGTGAGTGGGGTGTTGAGGTCCCCTACTATTATTGTGTTGTTTTTAACATCTTCCTTTAGGTCTGTTAATAGTTGCTTTATGAATCTTGGTGCTCCTGTGTTGGGTGCATAGATATTTATAAGCGTTATTTCTTCTTGATGAAGTGTCCCTTTGATCATTATATATTGTCCCTCTGTGTCTCTCTTTACCTGTCTTATTTTGAAATCCACTTGGTCTGATATGAGAATTGCAACACCTGCCTTTCTTTCCTTGCTATTTGCTTGAAGTATTGTCCTCCACCCCTTCACCCTGAGTGTGTGTTTGTCCTTGGGGCTGAGGTGTGTTTCCTGGAGGCAACAAATTGTTGGATCTTGTTCTTTAATCCATTTTGCCACTCTGTGTCTTTTTATTGGAGAGTTCAATCCGTTCACATTGAGAGTGATTATTGATGCATGTGGACTTAATGCTGTCAATCTGTCGCTCATTATCTTGTTTTCCTGTGTTTCTTTTCCTGTGCGCTTTAGACTACCCATTTAATACTGCAATTTCTTATGCTGGGTTTCTTAGATTTTTCCTTATTTATGATTTGTGACTCTGTTCTGTACTTTATTTTAGTGTCTACCTTGAAGTTTGTATTTAGAATCTCGTGTATAATATAGTCTATTCTCTGGTGGTCTCTTACTTACTCGACCAATACTGATTTAGACCCTTTGCTCTTCCCCTCCTAAATAATTATTTTCATTTTTTATTCCAACTCGTCTTATTAATTTGTAGTTAGAGTGCTAAGGTCGTCCTTGTTTTGGTAGTTTCCTTACTTTTACCCTAATGCTATAGTTGAATATTTGCTATCCTGTTCTGGTTCTGTCCATTGGTCTCCCTAGTCTGTGGCTTGTGTCCCCTTTCTCCCTTTTTTCATTTTTCAAGTATGAGAGCCTTCTTGAGGATTTCTTGTAATGGAGGGTTTTTAGTTACAAATTCCCTTAACTTTTGTTTGTCTGGAAAAGATTTAATTTCTCCCTCATATCTGAAGGAAATTCTTGCTGGATAGAGTATTCTTGGCTGAAGGTTTTTATCCTTTAAAGCTTTGAATATATCACTCCATTCTCTCCTAGCTTGTAGGGTTTGTAGAGAAATCCGCTGACAGTCTGATAGGGGCTCCTTTATAGGTTATTCTCTTTTTTTTTCTTACTTCCCTGAGTATTCTTTCCTTATCATTCCTATTTGCCAACTTTACTATTATGTGCCTTGCGGTGGGTCTTTTTACATTGACAAATCTAGGAGATCTAAATCCCTCCTCTACACACATTTCTCCGTTGATCCCTAGATTTGGGAAATTCTCTTCAATAATTTCATTAAGCACACTTTCTGCTCCATTTTCCTTTTCCATATTCTCAGGAATTCCTATGATCCTTATGTTCTTACTCCTCATTGAATCCATTATATCTCAGAGATTTTCCTCATTTTTTTTAATTCTTAGTTCTCTTTCTTCCTCTGTCTGGCGCCATTCAGCCTGTCTGTCCTCGATTATGCTGATTTGCTCCTCTAGGTTGTCTACACAGGCATTCAGGGAATCCGTATTCTGTTTTATCTGGTCCATTGTGTTTTTCATCTCAAGTAATTCTGTTTGATTCTTCTTTATGATTTCAATCTCTTTTGTGAAGTAACTCTAGAACTCGGCTTGTTTCTCTATGTTTCTCTCTACCTCATTGAGTTTTTTGATTATAGCTGCTCTGAATGCATTATCACTTAGTTTACCTAATTCCACGTCCTCAGGACTTAATTCTATGTTTTTATTGTTTTCCTTCTGGTCTGGGGCTTTTATAAATTGCTGGATGGTAGAGGAGCGGTTTTTTCTCATGGTGGTAGAATTCAGTTGCAGTTACAGCCTGTCACCACTAGATGGGGGTTGAGAGCCGCGTGTTATGAGCTCTCCGCCTTGGGGCAAGATGGCTGCGCCCACTGGCTTTGCTGAGGGGGAGGGGCTGTTACTCACACGTGCCTGTCTGGGTTCAGATCAGTTCTGTTCTCTGGTCTCCCAAGGCCCTTGATTTATGGGGTGCCCGTGGACGGAAGCTTTCCCCCCGTCAGCGGGTCTCCACTGAATCAGCGGCAGGAGTCCTGGATGATCCCTAGGTTGCGCGGCCCCTCCCCCGCTCCTTCCCGACCTGCACCGCAGCGATCGCAGACTCTAGGGGAGGGAGCGATGTTCTCTCCTACCGTTCCAGCGCCTCCGAAGGTATAAAGCTAGGTTTATGATCTCCACCTTCTTGGTATTGTAGGTCTCTAACGAGCTGGCATTATGTTTATTCTCTGAAATTCAGTTCTTCCAATCTTTTGTTGTATTTTGGAGGGGAGGGAATCCTGGGTCAGCTCACCCTGCCATTTTGCTCCGCCCCCTTCCCTATTATTGTTCTGGTTTTTTTTTGTGTTTTTTTTTTAGCACATATAGCATTTGGTTATCATGTCTGTTTAGTTTCTTTTTTACTTTTCACCTTTTTTTCCTTTCATGATATTGACATTTTGAAAAGTCCAGGCCATTTTCTCATAACATTTCCCACAATTTGGATTCGTCTGATTGTCTCATGATTAGATATATTCAGGTTAAACATTTTTAGTAGGAATATTGCATAGGTTATTTTGTGTACATTCCATTGTATCGCAACAGGGTATGCATGTCAGTTTGTCCTTTATTAGTAAAACTGGCTGAGCACTTGGTTAAGGTGGTGTCCTCCAGGTCTATCTACTATAAAGTTTCCTTTATCCTTTATAATTAATGAGTAATCTGGGATAATACTTGGAGACCATATGATTATTCTATTCCCATCTAGCTTTCATCCAGTGGTTTTAATGTCCATTGATGATTCTTTCCTCCGTCAATTATAGTACTGAATATTTTTGTGAAAGGGAAATTTGTTTAAGATTTGGCGTATTTGGGAGAGGAGATATATGTGTGCATCTGTTTCTTAATATTTAAAATTGCTTTGCCTTTGAGGCAATTTGTAGTTTAACTTCTCATTGTTGGTGTGGTAGTTGATTGCCTTATTCCTACTTTGTAGATCTTTAAAAGATCCATACTCTCACTGTGCTGTTTAACCACATTATTACTGCTCAATACAGAAAATTTCAGTTAATCTTAGTCTCCTCACTTGGTAGATCTGGATACTAGTTGGGTATCAAATCTAATTAGCATAATAGAATAAGTAAAATCAACATCTCCATTTGACCTAACTTACATGAATTCTCTTTAAAACTGCCATTCAAAGTGTGGTTGGTGAACAGGCAGTGTATCAATATGACCTGGGAGTTTGTTAGAAATGCAAATTTTGGGGTCTACCAGATACCTGTCAAATTAGAATCTCTGGGAGTAGGGCTCAGGGATCTGCTTTAACAAGCTCTCCAGGTACTTCTAAGGTATAATGAAGTTTGAGAAGTGGTGATCAAAAATACGTAGTATATACTAAATACTTGTTAGGTGCGGTGGGGAGTCAGTGGATAGTGAGCCACTGCATGCAATATCTACAACAGTCTTGAGAAGACAAAGATAACACAAAATATAAAACAGAGACTAGGAGCCCATATGTCACGAGTAATAAGTGCTTGTCAGGCGTTGGATGGAATATGAGTTCTGTTTGTTGGTATTATCTTTGGGTACCAAGATGTTCCAGGTACTGTGTACTAGGTATTCAGAAATGAGTGCCACCGTCCTGCCTCCTTGCTTAGTCTGGCAGAGGAGACAGACCAGTACTATGATTGTGATATCCCTCGGCTACCATGGGAACACAGAGGAAGAACAGCTAATTCTTCTTTGGGGCCTAATTGACCCGAAATCTGGCTTCTGTCATTTACTGATCCTCCAGGGGGTGTTCTGTAGATAAGTAGAAGTTAGCCAGATAGAAAAATGAGAGCTAAGGAGAGAGAACAAAGGAAAGTACTGACATAAAAGAGTGTTGTTCAGTGTTTGGGCAACTACAGCTACAGTCATGCAATGCTTAGTGACGGGGATACATTCTGAGAAATGTGTCGAATGATTTCTTCATGTGCAAACATCATATAGTGTACTTACACAAACCTAGATGGTATAGCCTACTACACACCTAGGCCATATGCCACTAATCTTACGGGACCGTTATCGTATGTGCGATCGTCGTTGACTGAGACGTCGTTATGTGGTACATAACTATATATGATGAGTATAGGATCTGGGTTGGGGAGTGAAGATGAGATTAGAGAGGTCAACAGAGGCCAGATTTTGAATGGCTTTATAGACCATATAAAGGACTTTGGGCTTCATCCTGTAAACATAAAGATTTTAAGAAGCGATGTAAGATCAGATCTTTGGAAAGGTAATTCTATTAGCTATGTGGAGGATTAGAGGAAAACCATTTTGAAGGCAAGAAGACAGGGGTTATAACCATTTAGGTGAGAAATGGTGAGGGCCTATACCAAGGAATGCAGTGCCTGGAGTTAGAGAGGTGAGTATTAGTATAAGGGTATTTAGGAGGGTGAACAGACAATTTGGTGACCAGTTGCATATGGGAGGTGTGGAAGGCAAGGTGAAGAATGACCTTCTAGATTTCTAGCTTAGGTAACTGGATATTTACAACTTGTGAATATAGGAGGGAGAGTTAGTTTGCCAGGGTAGGTGATAGTTTTAGATGTGTTGCATTGAGATTGTAAAGGGCCCCTTACTCTGTTATCAGGAATACTTGGAATTAACTTTGTTGGCCAGCCCTGAAAAAATTTCTAATGTTCCATTAATATTTTTTTCTCACTTTGTCACATAAGGCAATTTTTACTTTGAAGTTGTTTTTGGACAATATGCTTGTAGAATACACAGAATTCATTTTGATTTATAGTGGTAGGAGGGAATAGAGGTTAGGGCAACATACGGGCTCAGATTGACTGGCTCCTGCTGGTACCCTCCCTTGTTTGCTGTCAGGCATATAAGTCAAGTGAGATGTCGTTAGCAGAGTCAGCTTGGGGTCTTCTCTCTTAGTCTGGGTAGTCTATATGTTAAGGATCTCAGAGAGAATGCCATGGTTCCCATTGTCCAGATCCCTTTTCATTCTTTTTTTTTTTTTTTTGAAGGAAGATTAGCCCTGACCTAACATCTGCCACCAATCCTCCTCTTTTTGCTGAGGAAGACTGGCCCTGAGCTAACATCCATGCCTATCTTCTGTTTTATATGTGGGATGCCTGCCACAGCATGCCTTGCCAAGCGGTGCATAGAAGTATCCAAAATATCAAAAGATTATTTGTCAGTTAGAAAAGGATTAAAATTTGAGAAGAAATTAGAATTTTGCTCTTTTGTTTAGATCATAATACTAATAAGCAAAATTCTCATATTTACCTCATTTTGTTCATTTGCCACAGATTACTAGTACAGCTGGTAGTGATGTAGATCCGTTTATACCATTACTTGCTCTCAAGGCAGCTGAGTAGGAAGGAATGTGAATGGCTCTGAGAAATACTTTGTCACTTGGCAGAGTAACTTAGTACATCTACTGCTGTATAATACTACAAAGCCAGGAATTCTTTCCTTCTCCCTCACATCCTCCACGCAAATGTTAGCCATTCTTCAAGGACTCAAGTCCTTCATGCTCCATGAAACCTTCTTAAATTGTTCTAGAACCTATAATCTTTTCCTTTTCTGAACTTTCATTGAGTATATAGTTTATGCCATAGAGCTTAGTACTTACTTATCCTCTAATTCTCTAATATATGAACATTTTTTGTTGTCTTCTTAACAAAGGATCCAGTTCCTGTTACTTGGTATGGGACATACATAGTACTCAGTATTAACTATTATTAATAATAGCTTGTTGTGAAGCAGTAGTGGTAATAAATGCTTTATAAATACTATGTTTAATTTCTATAACAGCTTTGCAACTTAAGTGTTGTCATCTCTATTTCCATCTAGAAGAGGAAATGAAAGAGGCTAAGTAGCTTACCCAAGAAGTCAGGCTTCATGCCACATATTCCCACCATTTCATTCAGCCATGTAAATACTTGACTGACTGTTGTTTAAAGATAGTAAATTTATTCTATTATTATAATAACTGCTATAAGGAAAAAGTTAAAATTCTGAAAATTCCACTTTTCTAGGAAATTTTTTCAAGGGGCAAGGCTTATATATAATCAAATGAATTTCCAAATATAAAATAGAAACAAAAATTAACCACATTTTCATTTTTTAAAAGACTTTCATTTGTATCCAAAAACTTCTTTTAGTTTAAAATGAATATTTTAAAAGAATCATTTGATATTCCACCTCTTCTGACAGACTTATTTGGTAAGCGTTGTACCAAAGATTTGGAGTACGTGTGGAGAAGCAAGGAGTAGGGCATGGGGATAAATATTCTGACTTATTTTCAAAATAAGATAATACCTGTTCAAATCTTAAAGGAATAAAATGTTATGGCATTTGATCAGAGAAATTTTTTTTGTTGGGGTCATAATAGTTTATAACATTGTGAAATTTCAATTGTACGTTATTATTTGTCCATGACTATGTATATGTGCCCCGTTACCCCTTATGTCCACCCCCTAAACCCCTTCCCCTCTGGTAACCACTAGTTTGATCTCTTTGTCCATGTATTTGATTATCTTCCACATATGAGTGAAATCATGCAGTGTTTGTCTTTTTCTGTCTGGCTTATCTTGCTTAACACAATACCCTCAAGTTCCATCCATGTTATTGCAAATGGGATGATTTTGTCTTTTTTTATGGCTGAGTAGTATTCTATTGTACATATATATACACTGCATCTTCTTTATCCATTCATCAGTCAGTGGGCCCTTGGGTTGCATCCATGTCTTGGCTATTGTGAATAATGCTGCAGTGAACATAAGAGTGCATAAATCTCTTTGAATTGTTGATTTCAAGTTCTTTGGATAAATACCCAGTAGTGGAATAGCTGGACTGTATGGTATTTCAATTTTTAATTTTTTTGAGAAATTTCCATACTGTTTTCCATAGTGGCTGTATCAGTTTGCATTCCCACCAGCAGTGTATGAGGGTTCCCTCTTTGGATCCTCTCCAACATTTGTTGTTTTTTGTCTTGGTGATTGTAGCCATTCTGACAGGTGTAAGGTGATATTTCATTGTAGTTTTGATTTGCGTTTCCCTGATGATTAGTGATGTTGAACATCTTTTCATGTACCTATTGGCCATCTGTGTATCTTCTTTGGGAAAATGTCTGTTCATATCCTCTGCCCATTATTTGATTGGGTTGTATTTTTGTTGTTGTTGAATTATATGAGTTCTTTATGTATTTTGGAAATTAACCCCTTGTCGGATATATGATTTGCAAATGTTTTCTCCCATTTGGTGGGTTGTCTTTTTGTTTTGTTCCTGGTTTCCTTTGCCTTGCAGAAGCTCTTTAGTCTGATGAAGTCCCATTTGTTCATTTTTTGTTTCCCTTGCCTGAGTAGACGTGGTATTCAAAAAGATCCAAGACGGATGTGACCAGAGAATTTTTATCTGTTCTTCCTTAGATGAAACTTAATTAGTTCTCTGATTTTTAAAAAATCCTTTAATTCTAATGGAATTGCCTACAGACTAATTGTAACATGTAAATCCTAAGTTTTAAATTTTGAAATTGAGGCATAGCATTATAGAATCATAACTAGTTATAAATTAGTTTTATAATTAGTACTTTTAAAACAGGGCTGAAGCAGCCTGTTTTTACCTCTACTGGTGCACTTAAAGGTAAAGTATTTGCATACACTAAGATCTCAGAAGATTAAGTATGCATAAAGATCTTATCCCAAAAGGTGCATTGGGTTAAGTTCGGAAGCCTAAAAATTGTATACTAGTGCTAAATGGGATATATTAATTAACTTTTTTTGCCTTGTAGTAATTGATTTATTTTTTTACATGGTGCCTGTTATAGGTGTAAATGCAGACAAAGTTGGAATTGAAGCTGCTGAAATGCTGTTAGCAAATCTTAGACATGGTGGTGCTGTGGACGAGTATCTACAAGACCAGGTAATGACACTTTTAGGAGAAAAAGCTTTGAGCCTATTAGCCAAATATTTAGTAATTAGGTTGGATATAAATCTTAATGATTGACTTTCAGACACTGATTAGCATGTCCTAGTTCAATCAGTTTTTAAGTATTATTCTATAATATATGTTCCTTAAATTTCAGTCATCATCTTACGGACCTGGCTACAGCATTTGCTGCAGTTAATCACTCCTTCTTTCTTGAAATAATTTCTTTACTTGCTTTATGAAGTGCTGTTATCTTTCTGTCTCACTGGCCATATATTTTAGTCTCTTTGCTAGTTTATTATTGTTGCTGTGGTCATCTTCTCAACTTCTGAATTTTGGAGTGCCCCTATGCTCAGGCTCACGCTTCTTTATGTATTCACTCCTTCAGTTATTTTGTGTAGTCTCGTGGCTTAAGTACCATCTGTATTCTGACAACTCCCAAATTTATATCACTAGCCTAGACCTTTTTCCTTAATTAATTCCATACTCCTTACATTCCTTATGCCTGTCAGCATCTCCACTTGGATGTGTCATAGACCTCTCAGACCTAACATAGCTACTGACATTGAGAAATGTTAGTGAATATTTTCAAATAAGATCTTCTCATGGACCACTGTCTTGATAGATTTTCCTTTCTACCACATTTTTCTCTTTGATCTCAATCAGCAAGTCTACATGTAGAACTGTGTTCTTCAAGATTTCTTAACCAGTTTCTTACGGCAGTTTTCCTTATTTCTAGTCTTCTTCCTTCTTGCCCAGGTCTTCTCCTCACTCCCAGTTATTCTGCATGTATTTACCTGTTAAAGTGTTGTAATTTTAGAGAGTGGAATAAGCTTGTCATATTATATAGGCCAGCTTTTGGGCGATACTTGGTCTGATTAAATATGACTTTCAACTATATATTTTATCTTAAACGTTAATTTTAAAAAAGTCTATATTAAGAACTGCTGCTAAGCATTTCTGTAACACCACAGACTGGGAGACATAGGTTTTCCATCATCTTCTTAAAACTTCTGGAAAACTAAAGAAATAGAAATTCTTTTAGCTATATTGATTTCTAGTAGTATTTTTGTATGGAAAGCAGTAGAATTTTATCTCCAAATATTAGTGAATGTGTGAGATTTTCCTTCTTTGTTTTTTTCAATAGCTGATCATTTTCATGGCATTAGCCAGTGGCGTTTCCAGAGTAAAAACAGGACCAGTTACTCTCCATACACAAACGGCTATTCATTTTGCTGAACAACTATCGAAGGTGAGTAGTCCATCAGAAGAGTAATTGATTTTTATTGTAGCCAATTTTGAGTCAAATTTTAGTAAAAAGAAAACTTAATAGTAATCATAATTGCTGTCACTCACTGAGTCCTTCCTATGTGGCAGACGCTGAGCTAACTCAGCAATTTATCTGAATCATCTTACTCTGCATAACCATTTTAGATGGCTATTTATTATTATTCACATTTACATATGAGTAAAGTGAGGCAGAGGGATTACTTTCTCAAGAACACATAGTTTCTTTTTTTTGTTGAGGAAGATTAGCCCTGAGCTAACATCTGCTGCCAATCCTCCTCTTTTTGCTGCGGAAGGCTGGCCCTGAGCTAACATCCATGCCCGTCTTCCTCCACTTTATATGTGGGACGCCTACCACAGCATGGCTTGGCAAGCGGTGCCATGTCCACACTCAGGATCTGAACCCGTGAACCCGAGGCCACCAAAGTGGAACATGCACACTTAACTGCTGTGCCACCAGGCCAGCCCCAAGACCACATAGTTTCTTAATGGCAGAGCTAGTCTTTGAGCAAACCCAGGAAAGCATGTATCTGAGCCCATGTGTGGCACTGCCTTAGAGAGTAAGTGAAGATGTTTTGATGGGAACTTTGAAATCAAATCACAAGGGATTTGTAGTTGGCTGTAAACTTGAATATTTACATAAAATTTTAAGTGTTTTATTTTCTTATGATTCTATTGGTAGAATAGAATATTTGCTAAAATTCTAATATTTACCAGTCTTCTTAACTTTAGAAGAATAGATTTACAATTTTTCGTGAAAAGGGATTTAACATTGTATAAGCTCATATTTATACCTTTTCTATAGGATTCTTAATTTTTTAAAAGTGGTTAACATGTATATGTCATCTGAAACTAATATAATTTCCTTATAGAAAATTTGGAAAATAGAGGAAAAAGATCTGCCCATAATTCCACCTTACCAGTAAAACCATTGTTAACATTTAGATATTTTTCTCCTCTCTTAAAATTGTCTTTGCATTTTTTTTACAGTTAATGCGTATGGGTTCGTTTCTTGCCTTTTTCAGGAACATGGAGCATATTTCCATTTTGTTATACTGTTTATAATGTAATATAAAATTTATAACAGACTTTTATGAAGGAAGATGCTGACCTTAAGCATTTTTAAAAATTATAAAAGTGATGCCCCTTAGTTAAAAAAATATTAAGTATTACAGAAGTGTACGAAGCACAAAACCACTGTGGCCCTACTCCTGACAGTTTATTTGTATGATTCTTAATAATAAATACTTTTTTTGTTATTAGAAAGCATAGGTAGATTTTGGTTAAATTATAGGAAAAGTCTGATAGGAATTGAAATAAAATTATATTTGATATCAAGAGATAGTTAACTGTATTTTTTATTATTCTACTGGTGCTCTATTTGTGACTATTACTTGTCTGTCTTCCCTTGTAGACTGTGAGCTCCTTGATAGCAGGGACCACGTTATATTCATCATAGTCTTCACTTTTTACAGTACTTTGCACGTAGTAGACACTCAGGTGTTATTTGGAGTGAATACCTAGTGGAAAGTGCTGTGGACTGGAATCTATAGCTCTGGTTTCTTGTTCAGCTTTGTTGTGTTTTACCTGAGTGACTTGGGGCAAGCTGCTTAATTAGTCTCTCTGTGCCTCAGTGCAGATAGCTTGTCTGTAAAATCAGAGACTGGTGCTATAGGCCCTTAAGGCTCCTTCTAACTAAATTTTTGTAGTTTTCAGTAGGTTTATATATAGGCTAGAAATGATTTCCATAACTGTTACCTGTGTTTCACATTTATATAATGCTTTTAATTTGAAAGCATGTACATTTAACAACCTAAGTAATTTGGCTGTCTAGCTGAGAATTCAGTGTTGATTCATTCAGCAGTAATTTTCAGTGTCCACTGTGTGTCAGCACACTGCCACAAAATACTGAAACTGGAATAATTTGTGGATATTACTGTTCAACAGGGCCCCAGAGTGATGGTTTTCAAATTGTATTTCAAAGACTCCTAAGGTTTTAAGCATATTTGAAATCTCTGTGCCAGAAATTCAGTCAACCTACTCAGTTGTTTTGATTTTAATACAGTTCTGTTAGAATGAAAACATTTGCTTTTTTAAAAAATCATGTTTCCAGACTACAGTGATAGAGATCAAATCTTTCAAAGCCAAACTTGAATTAGTTAACAAGTGAAAAATAACAAGGTTAAGCCCACTAAAGACGAAGGAAGATGTTAATCATCACTTCCTCCTCCCTTCTTTGAATTATGTCTTTTTGAATAGTATATTTAGTGAATTAAATTGGCAAGAAAATTTGAGGGAAATTAAAGGATAATTTGATACTTGACAAGATAAAGAAAGTATAAATGCTTCAGTGCCATGTTTTAGAAAAATTTTAGGAAGTAGTGGCGGTGCATTGTAATTAACGATTGAGATTTTAAAATGGATATTTGCCTGGGTTGCACTCCTGGGGGTTCTGATTCAGTGGGTATGGAGTAGGGCCCAGGCTGTATATTGGGACAAAAATTCACAGGTATGTATACGTGTGAACAGGACTGTGGTTCTGAAACAAAATATTTTATATCTAAGCTATTGAATTTCTCATGACTCATTTGATCTTTGTGTCTCTAGCTTCTTCAATAAAATGAGTTTGAGGTTAACTACGTGCCTATTTAAGCTGGAGTTATGGGCTCTTCCCTCTATCCCTTTTCATGTTACTTATATACTAAATACTCTTCTGGTTTCAGGCTAAATTTACTGTGAAGAAATCAGAAGACGGAGAAGATGCCTCTAAAGATGCTTATATTATTGAGTGCCAAGGAATTGGGATGACAAATCCAAATCTGTAGGGTAATTGCCTTTTAAATGATACCTCAATGATGTATTGCACTAATCCACTTCATAAATACTACAAAACAGTGAATAAGAAGTAACTTATTAAAGGACTTGACTTAAATTTGGAGATGAAGTACAGAGTGTTCTAGATTTGCTGAGAATACTTCATCAAATTAATCTCGCTTTGAATATCTTCTGAAATATGAACAATGAAATATAACAGTTGGTGGATGTGTATGATAGCTGATTTCAATATTAATTTATTGAAATAAAATATTCTTTTCACTTGAAGTGTGTTCTTTATGTAATAAGTTAAGGATGTAGATTTCATCTGTAATTTGTGTATATTTCTAATCACTTTGCTGAATCTTGTGTAAAGTATAATGAGACGACGTTATGCAGATGTACTTGCTATGTCAACAATAACATTTAATAAGCATTGTCTCATTCTAACTGTGTACCTTCTAGGGGGTACTTGGTAAATACTCATTTTGAATCTCTTGAATATATTGTGAAAACCAAACAATGAGAATTGTAAAATTTCAACCCTAGTAGATTTGGCCAAATTCAGCCCCAGATGTGTGTTTTGCTTGCAGTATTAAAAAATAATTGAGTGCCTTTAGAACAGAATGTGCTTTTCATCATTCCCTATTATCTTACACCTAGCCTGCTTCCACATTTAGATCACTTCTTGGTCCCTGTAGGTAGTTGAGGTTGTGACTCAAATGAAACTGCTTTGGTCTATCAGTTAAACATGCTCTCCTGCAATATATTGAGGAAGTCATTAAAACTTGGTTCTGTCTTGGACTTTGTTCAGTGATGCTTAAAATATAGTCCAAGACACAGATCCAGAAGATGATATTATAATAGATACAGAAAGTGCTGAATTAGTTGGTATAGAACAGTATAATGAAAAAAATTACTCCATGTACGTAATCATCATTCTTGTCAGTGATTTCTGTGGCCTTGGACAGTTGGGTTCAGTTTGCTTTGACGACGACAATGATAGTGTTGCCTGCTATTTATATTTTCACGAAGTAGATAAATTTTATAAGTTCATTTCTATAACAAGTGAGATGTGAAATATCTTTCTATTTTAGAGTAAAACTACAGTTTTAATATCGTTTTTGGAGAGGTGGTCATAAATTTGGGGTTCCTCAGACTAATGTGATCCTGGCTGCTTCTGACAGGTGGGCAGCAGTGTTGGAGAGGTAGGCGAGAAGACAGAGATTGGGCATTTTGGCATCAGAGACTTAAGGTCAGCAGTGTACATGAGGAGTTTGTGAGTAATCTTGGCTTGGGTTTGTTCTCAGCTTAGGTAAAATGAAGGTGGGACTACTGCAGAGAAATTTTTGGTAAACCCTAGAAGTGATTTGTATTTCTATTTGTTTTGCCCAAACAAAATTATATTTCTATTTCTACTTCAATTTGTAAAATTCTATTTCAATATGTTTCTTTCTTCTATTTTTTTAAGACCACCTACTACAAGTAATTCTCTTGATTCAACACTGTATGTACAATGTCTTTAAGAATATTCTTTAAACCAATAACCTTCAAACAGGAGTATTCATGCACGAGTTTCACAAAGCTTTCCCATGAATTTCAAGTTTGCAGCTGTCAGTAGTTTTTAGAGAATTTATTTCTCTACTTAAATATGTACTTCCTCCTAAAATTGAGTTGCCTACTGTCAAGGTAGGACTTTGCAGGTTCTCCTTTTTAGTTTAAAACTCTTTCACAATCACCATTCTTCCTCTTTACAAAAGAAAAGTTTATTTTTCATTCATCCTGTTTTAACAATGGTGCATTCCTCCAGATAAGAAAATCTTCAAGGCACCAAATAAAGGGACAATTTGCAATATTAGTCTCTGAAAAGCCTACTCAAACTAAGGTATAAGTAAAGCTGTATCTTATTTTATATATTTGCATGATTTTAAGTAGGGAGGTGAAAGCTTCAGAGTTTATTTTCCACAGATCAACATTATGTCTTCAAATAAATTTTTTTTTCCAGATTATTGGGAGAAACATTTTCATTAGCTTTGCCAAAAGGCTACTAGAAAGTGTAAATCTTTTTTTTTTTTCACTTTGGGAGTTTACTGATTAGTAAGAATTATGACTTACTTCTTTGCTCTCTATTCATCCTTACAATGTAGATTGTGTTTAGCTTCTATAATCTGTATTATTAATATTCTGTAAATATGTACACAATTATCAATATATGTTTTTAAGCCTCACACTTGCTCAGTAACCTTTTTGCTATTGATTTCCACTAAGCTCTGTCTAATCCCAGTAATTAACCACATTCATCTGTATATTTATGATCTAATTTTTTTAAAAAGAGCGTCAATCTCACTAAGATATGTTTCCATAAAATTTTACTTTTATATTTAATAATATTTCAAAATATGTATTTGTTATGCTCAATTGTGTAGTAATACTAATTGTAATTAATCAAGCCAGGAGAAATTTAAAACATTTTTAAGAGTCTTGTTCACTGAGAATTTTAAAATTTAATGCAAATTAATAGGCATATTTTTATTGCAGAGACATATGACAAGGTGAACTTTTAAGCATAAAAATGTGGTAAAATTGGGTGACGGGAATGGAATGTTGTTTTTTTTTTTAATTTGTTTTTGAGGAAGATTAGCCCTGAGCTAACATCTGCCTCTAAACCTCTTTTTGCTGAGGAAGACTGGCCCTGAGCTAACTTCTGTGCCCATCTTCCTCTGCTTTATATGTGGGATGCCTGCCACAGCATGGCTTGACAAGCAGTGCATACGTCTGCACCTGGGATCTGAACTGGCGAACCCCGGGCCATCAAAGTGGAGTGTGTGAACTTAATGGCTGTGTCACTGGGCTGGCCCCTATTGTTTTTTTAAATAGAGATGGTGGCTGTCAAACAGCTATGGTATTTAGAGTCCAGTGGATATATTTAAGAGAGATGGAATAATCTTATTTGAAAATGACAATATTTATAGCATTGAAATGAGATTCTTTGTTCTAACTGTTGAAACTTACGATAGAAAAATTTTCATTCCCAAATATCTGGCTAAACAGTATTTCTTTTGTCTGTCTGTACGGGTGTTTCCAGAAGAGATCAGCATGTGAATTGGTGAACTGAGTAAAGCAAATGGCCCTCCCCAGTGTGGGTGGGCCTCATCCAATTATTTGAGGGCCTGAATAAAACAAAAAGGTGGAGGAAGGTTGAATTTACTCTCTGCCTGACTGCTTGACCTGGAACATCAGTCTTCTGCCCTGGGTGCTCCTGGTTCTGCAGGCTTTCGGACCCAGACTGGCATCTACACCATTGGCTCTCCAGCTCCCAGGCCTTGGAACTATACCACTGGCCTTCCTGGGTCCCCACCTTGCAGATGGCAGATGGTGGGACTTCTCAGCCTCCATAATCACATGAGGCAATAGTTTATAATAAATCTCACTCTCTCTCTCTCTCTCTCAATATGTATATTGAGTATATATATATAATCTATTGGTTCTGTTTCTCTGGTGAACTCTGATTAATACAAATGGTGTTACCAGAACCTATGAATTTAAAGGGAGGGGTTCTCTGGGACTGATGTTGCGATCTGTCAAGAAGGGGTATATTTATATTTTAGCTGGTGATCAGACCACAGGAGCATTGCAGCTGGTACTCAGACTTTTAAGGGAGAAGGATGCAACCTGGCAGGTGCTTGGATGGTTCAGATGGCATGGGCCAGCAGGTGAGGGAGCACAGTGAGGCTAATATTCCTACTGCCAGGGGGGCACAGGAGGGTATGTGGCAGCACAAGTTGAAAGAAGCTCAGAGCCATAGTCTTCTGCTGCTGGAGCACTCCTCAAGGGAACTGGAAGCAGGAAGAGCCCTTTCTCCCTCTTTCCAAGCTCCATCCAGGGCTTCCCTTTTGCAGAACCTAATCAGAAGCCAGTTGACAAAGAAGTCTGGAAATTATAATTTACACACCCAAACATCATGGAACAGAGTTTTGAAAGGTGTGCTTGGAGCTGAAAGACAGTAAATAGCCAGCAGAATCTATCTTTTTTGGTCATTCAACATTCATTTACATGTTTCTATCCTACAACAATAGCAGCTTTTTGCTTTTGCCTAACAAGATACAGCTATACTTTTTTCAAACTGATATTTTCATCCTCTTCCTCAAAAGAGAGGCCCAAAGTCCCTGCAGTCACCATAACCATCTCTGGGTGATGTTATTGTCTCTTTTACTCAATCCCACTGAATATTCCATAACATATAGACTAAATTGTTAAGTTAATTAGCAATAACAGTCTTTACATAAAGTAAAGAGGGATAATGAAGGGGAGGAGAAAAGTGAGTAAATATTTATCAATATATACATAACAAGCAAGCAAATTTGCATAACTACCACAATCCTGTTTACTCATATTAGCAAATGCTGTACACTATATTCCCTTTACCCTCACCTGGCACGACAGCCAGTCAGGGTTCTTTTCCTAGTGGAGGTAATTCAAACCTTCACTCCCAAAGGGTGTAAATCTTAGTGGTCTGTCTTTTAATGTGTTGCTGTAGTTTGCTTAACTTTTACTACTGGATTTGAGAGTACTCAGAGATACCTCAGAGAATGCCTTGGGCTCTAGACATAGTCCTTCCTGCCTCCATTGTTAGAGCGCCACTCAGCTTACCCTTAGTAATTGGGAGCAATTGCTCTAGCAAAAACAATGATCCCTTCTTTGTTATTTCAATATCATGAGAAGCTCAACATGGCCAGTGGTAGTGTAATCTTCCAATTCATTGGAGCCATTCTTCTTGTGACATCTGGTGGAAGCATTCCTCTTTTGGGAATTAAAAACCTCTAAACCAACAGCAATCAAAGTTGCAGGATGGGGAACAAAATTTTGGGAGATGTAATTAACTGTAATAGTGGAGGAGCCACTCCCACTTCTACTTCTTGATCCATGTATTCTGGTGATGGAAGAGAGTACCCTATATTAGTCTCTGGTCCCAAGAAGAGTTCACATCCTATAGGATAGTGCCCTAACCTTTCAGAGTGTTATTTCCCGACTGGCACTGTAACTGAATCTTCAGTAGGCAGTCTTATCAGCCCTGCTGCTTCTGAAGGATGTCATACCTAGCAAGACCAGTAAACTCTATGGGCGTGAACTCACTGGCACACTTCTTTAGCTGAGAAATGAGTTCCTTGATCAGAAACAATGTTGTATAGAACAACCATAAGGCCACAGATCGTCTTTATATTTATCTGTTGCTGCATAACAAGTTGCTTCAAAATTTATAGCAGCTTAAGACAATAAACACTTCCTGTTTGTCAGTTTCTGTTGGTCAGGCATACAGGACCAGTTTAGCTGGGTGGTTCTGGCTCCTGGCATCTCATGAGGTTGCAATCAAGCCAAGCTGCTGGGTGAGCTACAGTCATCTCAACACTTGAATGGCGTTGAAGGATCCACTTCTGATCTCACTCTTGGTTGTTGGCAGTCTTCAGTTCCTCCCAGGCTGATAAGCTGTGGACTTTTCCGTAGGGCTTCTCACAGCAAGGCAGCTTGCTTTCCCCACTGTGAGTGAACTGAGAGAGAGCCCCCAAAGTGAAAGACAGTCTTTTTATAACCTAATCTCAGAAGTGATATCCCGTCATTTCTGCCATATTCTATTAATTAGAATCAAGTTACTAGTCCAGCTCATACCCAAGAGGATGGGATTACTCAATGGCATGAATAGCTGGATGTGGGGATCACTGGGGGCCATTTTAGAGGCTGCCTACAACAGTCGTACTAGCAGAAACACAGACCATAGGGTTTGGGAATAAATAACTATTCTTTTCAGAAACATCTCTTGGTTTGCTACTGGGCCCTGGTAGAGACTGAACTTCTGATCTGGGACATCTAGAGACCGTATGACCCAAGCTTCCCAGGATGAACTGCATGTTTTCTGACTCACTAAGATACAAGGTGTTGAAGGCATCAGCAATCCAACATCAAGTGGAAATGATATAAATGAGATTAGGTGCAGATAGCTCCTAAAGACAGAAGCATGAGTCTCCTGCAGCACCTACACCTGCTACGTTACCACCTCTCTGCCAACCGATGGCCCCGTGGAGAAGTTCCCACTCACCAGTTGACTGAGGAAGAAAAAGCTAAGGCCTAGTTTACAGATGGTTTTGTACAATGTGTTGGCGTCAACTGGAAGAGATGCTACAGCATTACAACCCCATTTGGGGATAGCCCAGCAAGACAGTGATGATGGAAAATCCTCCCAGTGGGCAGAACTTTGACCAATACATTTGGTTGTCCACTTTGTCTCGCTTGAGAGCTGATCAGAAGTACAAATATACTGATTCATGGACAGTGACTGGTGGTTTGTCTGAAATGTTGGGGATTCAGAAAAAAATTTTTGGCAGATTGGTAACAAAGAGGATGGGGGCAGAGGTATGTGGATGAAACTTTCAGAATGAGTATAGGGTGTGAAAAAAATGTGTGTCCCACATGAATGTTCAGCAAAGGGCATCCATGTAGAGGAGACTTTGAATAACCAAGTGGACAAAATGCCCCACTCTGACTGGCAGCCAGCCTCTCTCTGCAGTTACCTTAGTGCTCGCTCAGCAGCCACAGTGGTGGGGATAAAGGCTATGTGTGGGCCCAGCAACATGGACTTCCCTCACCACGGTTGGGCTGGCCCTCGTTGCTGAGTGCCTAACCTGAGCAGAGACTAATGCTGAACCCTCCTCGCAGCATCTTTCCTTGGGAAAGACCAGAAAACTACCTCATGGCAGGTTGATCACAATGGAGGACGCAGCAATTTGTCCCCACTGGAAAGAACTTACTCAGGATATGGATTTGCCTTCCCTGACCCAGTGCTTCTGCTAGTATGACTAGCCTTGTAGTAACGGAGGTTTGACACAATAGTGCTTCTGATCAAGGAGCTCATTTCTAAGTCATCCTTATGTTCGGAAAAAGCAGCTTTCTTAGAAAAGGGAGGAAGGTAATACATCAAAATGTTAAAAGTAGCTGTCTAATGGGAATTAGGGTAATATGTATATATTGCTGTTTCTTTCCATTTTTCCTTATTTTCCAAATTATCCTGTATCTGGAATAATACATGATATTATAAAGGCAATTGAAGATAGTTTCTAAACTGCACTCCTGAGACAGTCCAGTTTCCTGATAGGAAAGGATTGCTTGGAGGGTGCTCTATTGTGCTCAGGATTTCAGTTCTGTTCTTTTCAATCCCCTCAGGCACAGACCATTGTGGTCTCAGTCAGTGGCATTTCTCTGTAATCTCAGAGATTCTCAAACTTCGGTGTACACAGCATCTCAGGGGGCTTATAAAGATGCGGACTCCCACTTCTCCCCTCCCTCAGAAATTCTGGCTGGGTAACTCTGGGTGGGAGCCAGGAAGCTGTATGTTTTTAAAAGGACCTCCAGGTGAGTGACTCTTGTTTAGATTGTCCACGTAACACCCTTTGAGGAACACTGCTCTAGATTTACAGGAGGCTCCAAGGTTGGGGAAAAGCTAGGAAGAATTCAAGTTAGACTTGGGAAGCAACAGGAGCAAGTTGTCTTTCTGTTGTCAGTAGGATCAGATTCCAGAAACACAAGTAGAAAGACAACTCAAAATCTTTTTTGCCTTTGCTTAGCTTTAATTCAAAATGTAGCGTGTTACTGCACGCACATTACCAGTCTGGGGAGGCAGAAGAGTTCTCTCTGCATGAGGAAGGCTGCACAACGTAATGGGTGCTGGGATCAGATGGCTCTTTCAAGAGCGTATCACACCTGGCTCCAGAGCCAGTGGGGACAAACAGATGTAAGTGTTAATACTAGCTTCGCCACTTACTAGTTGTCAACTTTAGGTGAATTAAGTTCTCGGAACATTGGATCTTTTATGGAAATAATATTTTCGATCTATTACCGAAGTATGACTTGACTTGAAATACTTAATCATTGTAGACCTTAGTTCTTTCATAAAATAAAGAGGACTAGAAACTCTGATATTCTTTGCAGCTCTAATATTTTCGTATATTTTACTAGGGACCTATTTCTTTTATAAACTAAGTGAAAACATTCAGATAACTGCAGAAGACATAAAGTCACAATGTTTGAGATAAAAGCCATTAAAATAATTCTGCTTTCTTGGGCAGCAAATTTTTTAATAATCACTATGTTCCTAATTTGAGTAATGATGGATAAGGCAGTGATTACTTCAAGTGAAATGAGACTACATAGTGAAGCTGTAGGGCAATCTTTGGACCTGCTCCCTAAGGGTGCCTTGTCAGACAAATCCTGTGAACATCCTCAGTGGACTGTCTGTCATGGAAACAGAGTGTCCGGTGATGAGAAACTGGAGTTCCATCACACTGACCCTGAAGTTAACAGCTCCAAAGTGGGGTGTATGGAGAGTGAATGGGGGTCAGCCCCATGGCCGAGTGGTTAAGTTTGCACACTGCTTCAGCGGCCCAGGGTTTGCTGGTTCAGATCCTGGATGCAGACCTTCTACTCATCATCCCATGCATGCTATGGTGGCATCCCGCACAGAACTAGAATGACCTACAACTGGATGTACAACTATGTACTGGGTCTTTGGGGAGGAAAAAAAAAAGAGGACGATTGGCAACAGATGTTAGCTCAGGGCCAATCTTCCTCGCCAATAAAAAAGAGTGAATGATGCCAAATTCTTAAGGAGCCTTTGAGCTAAAATAGGGCATGGCAACTCATCTCACTCCAGATGTGTCTCAGATTTCCCCCCTCTCTGTCATCAGCAGAGAATACAAAGGGCAAAGATTTTCCTGTCAAAGACCAGGAGCCTGGAATCCTGCCTTTTCCCACTTTCTCTCACTTTTCTGGCACCCACCTGTGCACTTCAACACACATTGTTTAGGTTTATGTAGACAACTGACTTTCATTGCACAGCAGGGATTCAGAGGCACAAACACTACACAGTTGAGGTTTTTTCTCGAGTGTGCTTCATATCATTCGGTGGGCTTTACATAGTTATTGAATCTCCCAGTTATGCATACTTGCCAAATGGACTTGCTGGTTTAAAGTACTACTCTTGGCATTGCACTTAGCTCTCAGGTCTCTTAAGGACCTCACCCTTGGAAGTATAATTATTCTGGTGGCCCTTTCCCCCTTTCCATGTGGGCCTTTCTGTTCCCTCGAGGGCTTTCCCTCACCCCAAGAGGTGGCAGGTGGCATCACTGAGTCAAACAGAAACAGAATAAATAAACCAGGCTCAAGAAAGCCAGGTTCGATGAAGCACAGAAAACGGAAGGGGCTACTCGAGTCTCCCAGTGGGAAAAAGTTCGTGAAAGTCTGGGGTTGTGGAGAAGTTACAAGACAAACCAGGAGAGCACTCAGGAAACCAGAAGCAGATACCGAGCATCACAGACGAGAAGACCTCGAAACTGAGCTGAAGTCTGCTGCAGAAAGGAAGCACCGTATGCTGTTCTCTTTGTGCTGTTTTGCTGAATTCTCGTTTTATGAGTGACCCGGGTTACTTCCTTTCCCAGACAGGCTAGTCCACTGCAGGGCCTAAAACTCACCTTGTCTCCTCTGAAAGAACATGATTCTGTCCTGTTTGTAATCCAATCCAGATCTATACTCGGGCCGTTGGTCAAAGCTGCCCTGATTTTTCCTCATTAATTTGGCTTGCGTATCTTCTCTGTTCCTGCCCTAGAGATGCTGTTTTTTCTGTCACTCCTGTGTTATCCATAAAGATCCTGGATAATCTATTGTTCCCTATCTCCTTATTTTTGTTGTTTCTATCAGACAGTGATATTTGGGTTTCTCTCTATTCTGTCTACTTACCTCCTTTGTAATTGATCTTCTGTCACACTCACTTTTCTACCCTCTGCTTTTTCTAGCAGGTGTTTTGGTTATTCTCTTAGAGTTTCCCCCCCTTTCTCTTGCAGGTATTTTTTTAGCTCATCACAATTTCACTTCCTGTTTCTCCTTCATTATCAATCATCTTAGATAAAGTAGGGTTTATTTCTCAGGAATTCTCTTGGCTCACATATATCTCATGCCTTTTCACTGTGGCTACCACCTTGATAAAATTTTACTGTCTTGCATTGGAACAGTGTATATCAAACTGCATTTTTTATACAAGAATTTTAAAAATTTTGTTTTTCCAATTCCATTATTATTTTAAAAATTAATATAAGCATATTCAGGATCATCTGGGTGCCTATTTTATGGCCAAATACTATCATAAAATTTCAGTATTCCCAGTTACACATATAATTGCATAAGTACCAAAGAGAACATGGTTAGACTTAGCATATAAGTGACACATTTGAACAAAGTGGAGTCTGAATGACATCGTGGTGCATTGTACAGATGAATGTTTTTCAGTGATGCAAATGCAGAGAACTAATGGGAGAAATGAGTCGCCACAGGCAAACTGAAACAAACCTGTACTGGAGCAGTTAATACCATGCCTAGTTTAAACCAAATCGTATCGTCAGTCAGCTTAATGTATTAATTAAATTAATGTTATTAATTTAAATGAATGTTCATTTTTGGATTTGATTATAATTAATTTATAAAAATTTAAAGCTTTTTTAGTTGTATAAGAGTTGTATATATGAAAGGTCTGTAACTTTTTTATTTGAGAATATTTATATAACATTATAATAAGAAAAATTTGTCAGGCTTCTGTTTCCAGCCAAGATAGAGTAACAGGGACTATTCTTCTGCCTGAGACAGCTTAAAAAGTGAACAAAATATATAAAGCAATAATTTTCAAGATATTAAACATCAGACAATGAAAGATAGTGTTTTCTGAGTGATAGAGAACAAACACAGTGAGCCCTGTGATTGCCCCAGCTGACTTCCAGGAGGACATTTCCAGGCCATGACACAGGGAAGGGAAACCAAGGAAGAGCCTGGTAAACTCTCTGAGTTGAGGATGTTGACTGAGAACTTGAGAGCTTGATGAGTGGGGTTTGCTGGACAGAGTACTGGAGATGGGAGAGAGAGCATCACAGACAAAGAAGTCCAGAGCCTACAGAGGGTTCCCCTCAGATGCTCAGCAGAGTCCTGAAGAGTGCATGCATATCAGGAAACTACCTGAGGCTGTGAATCACCTAAGAGGATTAGAGGGAACAGGTACTTGGTGCTCACACAGGGCTAGGAAAAGTACCTGTCCACTGCCCATCCCCACCCCCAACCAAATTAGAAACCCAGCCAAATTAGAAAATTCACGGCACGTTGTGTAGAACAGTCTGAGCAGTCATGCCTCAGAAGTGGAAAATAATTAGCCCTAGAATAAATGCTGAATTGATCCCACCTAACAAAAGACAGATGTAAAAGGGCCAAACTGTCTCCTACTAACTTAAGTGCGGCCTGGAACCAACCTCAAGGATATTTACAAGAATACAAAAATATCCAGCCTCCAACAAGGTAAAAAACACAATGTCTGGCATCCAATCGAAATTACCAGGCAATCAATGCTGCAGGAAAATTTGACACGTGATTATAAGAAAAATAAATCAATAGAAATTCATCCAGAATTGGCAAAGATGTAATCATCAGACAACATTAAAATATTATGACTATATCCCATATGTTCAAAAACCTATGAATGTGTTAATTAGAGACATGGAAGATATTAAAAAAGACCCATTTAGAACTTGAAGAGTTGAAAACTATGATATCTGAGATGAAAAATTCATTGATAGAATTAAAGGCAGATTAGGCATTGCAGAAGAATAGATTAGTAAACTTGAAGACATAGCAATAGAAACAGTCCAAAATGAAACATACAGAGAAAAATGAGTTTTAAAAGGTGAACAGAGTATCAGTAAGCTGTGGGACAACTTCAGGCAGTTTAAAATATATGAATTGGATCCATGAAGGAGGGGGGATAGAAAACTATTTGAAGAATTGATGGCAAAATTTTTCCACATTTGATGAAATTATAAGCCCACAGTTGTAAGAAGCTCAACAAACCCCAAGCACAAGATGCGTGAAGAAAACTACGCCAAGGTCCATCATAATCAAATTGCCCAAAACCAGTGATAAAAAGATAATCTTAAAAGCAGCCAGAAAAAAAAGACACTTTACATACAGAGAAAAAGATAAGGATGACCACAGATTTCTCTCAGAATCAATGGAAGCAAGACAACTGTGGAGCAGTATCTTTAAAGGGCTGAAAGAAAATAATCATAGGCAAAATTATCTTTTAACAGCAAAGTGAAAGTACTTTTTTTGGGCCTACAAAAGCTGAAAGAATTAACCATCAATAGATCTAAACTACAAGAAATGTTAATGAAGTCCTCCAAGCAGAAGGAAAATGATACCAGAGAAACCTAGGAGTAGACAAGGGAGTGAAGAGCATCAGAAATGGTAACTCTAGAGGGGGGAGGGCAAAAGGGCTGAATAGGCTCACATGTGAGGGGACGGACTATAATTAGGTTTTGGGTGAACATGATGTAATCTACACAGAATTCTGTTACGATGTACATCTGAAAGCTATATAATGTTATAATCCAATGTTACTGCAATTAAAAAAATTTTAAAAAAAAGAAATGGTAACTTCATGAATAAATGTATGCTTTTGTTCTTATTTCTTAGAGCTCTTTAAAAGAGAATGGACTGTTAAAGCAAAAATAATTTTTTGTGGGGTTTATAATATATAGCAGTAAACTATGTGACAACCGTAGCACAAAAGCTGTGAGGCGAGAAATAAGAATATACTTTTTTAAGTTTCTTATGCTACGTGTGAAGTAATATAATTGGTTCTGCTTCTGTGATTGTGCCCTAAATGATTCAGGCCCCGTGAAAAATGTGTTGGGATTTTTAATGGAATTACATGCAATCTACAGATCCGTTTGGAGTCTTTCTGTTCATAAACATGGTATGTCTCTCTGTTAATTTATGTCTTCTTTAAAGTCTTCTAATAAAGTATTACCATTTTTTTCCATAAAGGAAGTATACTTCTTTTGCTATACCTAGCTACTTTATATATTTGTTGCTATTTGACTTTTTTAAAATAGACTTTCTTTTTTTGGAGCAGTTTTAGGTTCATAGCAAAATTGAGCAGAAGGTACAAAACTTTCCCACCTCCTGCCCCAGGTACACACAGCCTCTGACACTATGAACGATGCATACCGGAGTGGTACATTTGTTATAACTGGTAAACCTAAAAGGACGCATCATTATCGCTGAAAGTCTATTATTTACATTAGGGTTCACTCTTTGTGTTATACATTCTGTGGGTTTGGACAAATGTATAACAACATGTTTCTATCATTATAGTATCATACAGAATAGTTGCACTGCCCTAAAATTCCTCTGTGCTCCACTGACTTTTCCTTTCTTCCTCCCAACCCCTGGCGACCACTGATCCTTTTACTGTCTCCATAGTTTTGTCTTTTCCAGAATGGGATATAGTTGGAATCATATGGTATATAACCTTTTCAGATTGACTGCTTTCATTTAGTAATATATATTTACGTTTTCTACATGTCTTTCATATGGCACGACAGCACGCTTCTTTATAGCACTGAATAATGTTCCATTGTCTGGATGTACCACAGTTTATTTATCCATTCACCTACTGAAAGGCATCTTGGTTGCTTCCAACTTTTGGCAATTATTGAATAAAGCTGCTGTAAACGTCTGTGTGCAGATTTTTGTGTAGACTAAGTTTTCAGCTCCTTCGAGTAAATACCAAGGAATGAGATTTCTGAATCATATGGTAAGAGTATGTTTAGTTCTGTAAGAAACTGCCAAACTGTCTTCTTAAGTGGTTTTACCATTTTATATTCTCACCAGCAATGAGTGAGAGTTCCTGTTGCTCCACATCCTCGTCAGCATTTGATGTTGTCAATGTTTTAGATTTTGGTCATTCTAATAGCTGTATAGTGACTGAATATGTCTTCTTAAAATGCCAATTTTCTATCTGCTTGTTGCTATTGTATATTGATTTTTTAGATTGATCTTTAAATCAGCAAATTTGCCATACTGTCTTATTCTAATAATGCGTCTGTAGAGTCTTCTGTGTCCTCTATTTAGGGCATCGTATCATTTGTGAGTGATGGCAGTTTATTTCTTCTTTCTAATCCTTATTACCATTATGTTTTAAGAAAATATCTGTTGAAAAAGAGAATTTTCAGCCATAACCTGAAGGAATCTGGCCATAATATGAATAATATAAAACTTGAGACTCTGTTATAAGGCTCCATCAATCTAGACAACTGTTTTTATTGCTCACATTTACCAAGATGGAGATCTTGAATGGTCGTAAACTTATAGCCAAAGAGCTTCTTTAACAATTACTCTAAAGTTCTCAAAAACTGTAAGCTCTGATTCTCTGAACTTTCTTTGATATTATTAAGGCAAATCTAACAGCAGGAATGACAAACAACAAATTTCCCATAAAGGGAATCAGGACCCTTTTTTACTTAGGGCCAAAGTCTTAGAGATATGGTTTAACTATGTTTGCGTTTTCTTTCCCCCCAAGTAGCTGCTGAAGTAGAGCCTAAGCCTCAGCCCTACCTAAACTAAGCAGAGTATTTTGACACATTAAGTACCTTCTCCCCATCAAACAGGCATCCTGTTCTTTGCCTCCGCCAAATGAGCGGCCGCGTCTGTCAGACAGGAAGAGGGAGGAGTTAGAGGAGCAGAGAAGCAGGCTGGGGCAGCAGGGGGTAACGTAGCCTCCGAGTTGTGGTAAAGACTGAGAGGAAGCAAACAGTAAAGAGGCTTACTTTTCCAAAAAACATTAAATTTGGGGGAAAAAGCTAAGTATTAAAAAATATAAAAATACAGTCCTCCATGGTTCAACCACCATTGGGACTTAAATATGAGCATAAAAGTAGAGTTGGATGAGTAGAAATTTTAAAGAATAAAATTGGGATCATAGTCAATATAGTTGTTTTTCCCCTTTATAGATCATGAACATTTCCTCATGTAAGTATGAATTCTTCAAAAATGCTGTTTTTAAATCCAACAATTCAGAAGAGAAGCAGAGTTCACTGGTCAAGACCAATGTGACATCTAGGCCCCAGAAGAATCAAATTCTCTTGGGGTAAGCAGGACTAGACGACAGCAGAGCAGCAGAGATGAAGGCTATATTGAGTCTCCCCAGGACCCACCCCAGATGCTGTGAGAAACCAGAGTCGCTCCTTGAAAGGAGACTTTGTGTCCTCATTTGTGCTCTGGGTTTACTCGTCTCTGAAAGTCGCAGACCTGAGGCAAAGTCACAGCTCCTCAGGTAAGGAAAGAGGGCACAGGAACTCTCCTAAGAGAGGAAAAGAGTAAAGTGAAGTTGAGAGCAAAGAGAAGAAAAGAAAGAACAAACCCAGAAGAGACAGTGAAGTCTGCCCTGTATAATTTTTGTTTATTTTCTTGTCTGTTTGTTGTAAAAGAAGTAGATGGCATGAGAATCTTGATAACACTCAACTGGGAGTCAGGGAACCTGGGGGTTTTTGCTAGCTGTGATTTTGTTGTGGGGTCTCCCATAAAAACATGAACAGTAAAAAAAAAAAAAAAACATGAACAGTAAAAGTCATCCTTACTCCATGGAGATGGGAGGTAGCATAAGTCCTTGAGCGGTAACTTCATTTAATGATTCCCACAGCCTATATTCAACTCTGCCTTCTTTTCAAAGGAATGTTCCTGTATTTTCAGTCATCAGCTTCACATTTTTATCTTATTATTTCACTTCAAATTCAATTTGAATAAAACTAAACTCATTGCCCTACTTCCACCACCCATCCAAGTTCATCTTCCCTGTTTTCTATTTTTAATTTTTTTTTCACTTTAAAAAACATGTATTAAGCATCTGCAATGTGGCTAGATGCTGTGCTAGGTACCATGCTAAGGCTAACCCTCTCTGGGCTTTAGGGGATTTACAGCACAATTGGTGGGGGCATGGAGGGTGACTGGTGAGATGCCTTATAAGTCAGTTTACTAAAGTGTGATTATGCTAAGGACCAGAAAATATCCTTAAATTCTAAATGTAATCGACCAATTAGCCCCTTCCTCTCCATTTCTCAGTCGATACCCTAGACTGAGCTCTGATCACTTTATGCCTGATATATGATAACAACATGGTGAGCATGGAGAAAGGCCCTGGGTCCAAGAAAGAGCCAAGGTTAAGTGAAAGATACTCATGGGGCTTCCTGGCAATTGGTTGCTTCCTTCTATCGGAATTGATATTCTAATTGGAGTGTTTCAGTAATTTTTTACAACAGACATGTCATCAACTATATTTCTAAAATTCTAGTTATTTCTACAAAATAACAATTCCACAAATAACAAATAAACAATTCCACAAAATACAGAAAGCTGGTAGGTGATTGTCAGGATGTTCTGTCAGAAGTTAAGCCTTGTATTTTCTTCTCTAAGGAGAAAATTGCCAGAGAATTGCTTTGGAACTCAGAAGGAATGTGCCATGCCCCCACCAGAAGGTCAAGGTGGGATCCTTTACCTTGGAATCTCTGGAGAGGCTCCCTTAGGTGGTGCCAATGGACCAGAATCATTGAGGGAAGCTTCTCTGGGAATGGTGGATGCAGGTGGAAGAGCCCTCATTGTCCTGAGAGAGAAGAGAAAAGAGGCACCACCTGGGAGAGAAATTTTAGAATGCTGGATAATTGGGATTTTTTGAAGGCTGAAGAGAAGTCGATACAAATAGTGAGATTAAAGATTCAAGAGAGAATTAACAAGGTCTTACACTAGCAAAGGGAAAGGATGGAATCAAGGACTGTAGTTGAAGGATTAGCCTAGGGATAGAGGAGGAATATTTCCTTCTCTCAAATTTGTGGGAATAAATAAATGGTAGTTAGAGATGCAGGGAAATATTGAGGTGACTGGATAAAAGTTAGTCATGACATTTGGATTATGGCAGAGTCTTCAGAAAGACATGGTTTAAATGCAAATGCCACCTTGGAGGGGACTCATAAACCACCTAGGAAAGCAGAAGAAAATGGGAAGGCTAAAGGCTGTCTCTAGACAAAATTATGAGATAGGAGAAGTTAATTTTCTTCCTCTTCTCACTTCTCCTTTCAGCATCCTTATTGCGTGTTAAATTCTACTTAATCCTGTGTTCCCCTTTTCTTCAGAAGCTATGCTGATGCTCTTCCCCAAGGATTTCACTTTAAGGTAGATGTCAGCCAAAATGATGTTTAACTGCAACCTTCATCTTTGTGTTTCTGAGGTTCAAAGTGCCTTTAAGAACCATGTAACCGACTATAGAAAGGACCTAGAAGAGGGTGGAAACTTAAAATGTGTTTTCTTCAACTGATTTCACCCAATTACTAGAGAATACACATTCTTTTCAAGTAAACATGGATGTATGTAAAAACTGACCATGTGTTTGTTCACAGAACAAATTCTTTAAAGTTTCCAGAGAATGAATGCCAAATAGAAGACACTCACTGACATCAATGCATTTAAGTTAGAAATCAATAACAGAAAGATACTTTAAAAATTCTATACATCTGGAAATTAATCAATGGGTTAAAGATAAATCATAGTAGAAACTAGAAAATAGTTATAATTGAATGATAATAAAGACTGTATAAGTAAACACTTGTAGGAAGCAGCCAGAGCAGTACTTAAGTACACATGGAAGGATGCTTGATCACATTATTGTCATGGAAATGCAAATGAAAACCACAGTGAGAAACTGTATCATGCTCACCAGAGATTGGCAAAATTTTTAAATGCTATGTGTTGGCAAAGATGTGGAACAACAGGAACTCTCATGTGCTACTGGTAGAAGTGCAATTTAGTCCACTATTTTGGAACAGAGGTTGATATTACTCAGGAAATTTGGAGATATACATATCCTATGACCCAGAATTCCTCTCCTAGATACATAACCTATGGACTCTTGTATATGTGCACCCGGGTGTATGTATAAGAACGTTTATAGGAGTATTATTAGAAATAGCCTAAAAGGCCAAGCAATTCAAGTGCATATGAAGAATGGCTAAGGAAAGCGTGGTATGGGCATACAGCGGAATATTATAAAGCAGGAAGAGGAATAGCCAATGAATGACTGCTGCGGGGACGAATGGCAAAAAAACTTTAACCTGAGAAGACAAGTCACCAAGACAAACATCAGTGTATTCCCTTTATGAAAACTTTAAAGACATGCAAAACCCTAAATTTATTTTATTGGGCTACAATAAATCCCAAAATAATGGGACAACTCAATATTTAGATAAGCGATTACTCTGGGGATAGCGGGAGGGAAGGACAAACAGACAAAAGGCACAAAGCAGCTTTCCAAAGTGCTGGTGATGTTCTGTGACTTAAGCTGGGTGGTGGCACATGAAAAAAGTCTACATATTATTATAGAAGATATATACATAAGTCATATATGCCATTTTGTATGTTTAACATATTTATATTACACATATATGTAATATTTTTCATAACGTATTTCACAACAGGAAAAATTACTCTGGTAACTATATGGAAGAGGGGAGAATAGTAGATTCAGGGAGACAGGTAAAGCTGCTGATGCAGTAGTGAAGAAATGGAACAAACGACGAAGCTCACAATCCTCTTGAAATAGATTTTAGGATTTTTTTTTTGTTTTTTAGATTGGCACCTGAGCTAACAACTTGGCAATCTTTTTTTTTTTTTTAAAGATTGGGACCTGAGCTAACAACTGTTGCCAATCTATTTTTTTTCTGCTTTTTCTCCTCAAATCCCCCCAGTACATAGTTGTATATTTTAATTGTGGGTCCTTTTAGTTGTGGCACATGGGACGCCACCTCCACGTGGCCTGATGAGTGGTGCCATGTCTGCGCCCAGAATCCTAACCAGTGAAACCCTGGGCCACCACAGCGGAGTGCACGAACTTAACCACTCGGCCAGGGGGCCGGCCCCCGATTTTAGGATTTTTGAATTAATGGGATACCGTAAGTCGGAGGAAAAGAAAAATTTGATGATTACTCAATTTTAAAGCTTGTGATAAATTTTATGAATTAATAGAAAATTTTTGGAAGGCTAACCATAAACTAGCAACAATGTTTCATTGGAACAGTTTCACTGGAATAGTTCCAGGCCCAGGAGGGAGGGAAACATGCTTTTCATAGTCTCTTTTGAATTCTGAACATGTTCACGTATTACTTATACGAAAAATGAACAACAAGGTTAAAGAGTAGAGATTTTTGTTTAGCTCAGATACGGCTGTTCTAATTTAATGAGGAAGAATTTTGTAGTAGAGATACAATTTTGGAAATGATGCCATCTATGTTTCGTGATCTGCTGCTGAATTGGGCTAAATAGTAGATCATTTGTATTCATCCTGGGCTAGGCTGGAAGTGAGGGTTGAGCACCCTGTGGTCAAGGTCCACTCTTGTCAAGGTAAAACATGGGTACTAGGGTTGCCCCTGGCTAGGGCTGTGGGTGGGGAAGTCCCTGTGATTGACATGTTTGATATAACAGCACAAAGAAACTATAAAATACTCCCAGGTTGATTCTTTTTTTGTGTGTGAGGAAGAGTGGCCCTGAGCTAACATCTGTTGCCAATCTTCCTCTTTGTCTTGAGGAAGATTGTCACCAAGCTAACATCCATGCCCATCTCTATTTTTTTATGCGGGATGCCACCACAGCATGGCTTGACGAGTGGTGCTAGGTCCAAACCTGTGAAGGCCAGCTGCTGAAGCAGAGTGCACGAACTTAATGCTACGCCAATGGGCTGGCTCCTCAGGTTGATTCTTGTGGCTGCAGCAGCATCATTTAAAAATTATGAGGTGAGGTTGATCCTTGACACTCTTACCTGCTCTTTCTTTATTTTTTCCTGTCAGGATCCCCTCTTGTATATAATTCTACATATATGTTAGCTAGTCCTCTGTAAGCTGATAACTGATAAAGCCTTATGATGTTAACCCTCCAGGGAGGATTCTGCATTTTTATCAGAAATCTGAAAATCAAAAAACCCTCAAAATTGAAAAAAAGAATGAATGTTATTGTGAGCTTTCTGATAGTCGTGTCTTTTCCACTACACTATTTGACTAATCCTAAGGCTGATCCTGCCTCTCATTTTACGATGTCATTTACATAACATAAAAATTTTGATCATTGTTTTATTTAATTTTTATTCATACCTTGCCTCATGGCACAAAATATTTGAGGTGATTTATAATAAGCACATACCATAAATTGGAGAGCAACAAATAAGAACATTAAAAATCAGGCCCAGAACTATAGATATATAGAAATAAAAACTACAGTAGAAAGGCATGTTCAGGCACACAAGCAGAACACAAATGAAGCACTAGAATTGAGTTTCAAGTTTGGTCTAGGATTCCGGGTGAAAGTGAAAAGGGAGACATGATAGGTTACTGGTTATTCCCTCCGCCTCCTCCCACCATCCTCCCAAAGCCCACTATTTCCTTAAGGGAAGTATATAGGTTTTCCTAACGTATGACCTTAGAAGAAATTTCTCACATGGCCCTATAAGCTTTTTTATCACCACTGAGTCCACATACCTTTGCATAATAAAGGAAACAAAGCCAAAAAATAAATAAATTTTAGCTGAATTAAAATTGAATGAATGGTTAACTTGTGCTTTGGGCAATGAAGGAAACAGTAGGTATAGCTGACATGACTTGAGAGAGCTGTGTATTTGTTTACTAATTTATGTCTCAGTAGCAAATAACGAGGGATTTAAGAATCCTCATATGCATGCTTTGGAAATATCATGCAATCACCTGATACAATTGCATCATTTTTTTTGGTTTAAATGAAAATAGTTGAAGTGATGTTCACTTGAAAATTTGTTTGCTGAACTTTGTGATTCATGTGTTATTTGATAGCATATTTAAGTTGTTCTCTATGTAATTAAATACCTTTATTTAATGGGCCACTGGGGAAATAATTGTAGGTTCTCAGGAAAAGTTTTGTTTAGCATGCTTAACATTGACCTGGATGAAGAGAGAGCATGGTTGGTTAAACGTGTAATGGACACAAAGCTGACAGGGTTAATTCAAACAATGGATGACAGAATCTGGGTCTCAGTCTATCTTGGGCCCTTTAAATGACCATATTACAAATTGTCTGAGACATGTTCAAATCTAGCCAAAAGCATTTCTGCCTGTCTGTGGGATTTTTCCAGACCACTTCTTGCTCTAAGCTTCTGCTCCTTGCCACGCTCTGTGGCTCTGCTTGTTCAGCCCCTCTCATCCCAGGATTTGCTGCAGGTCTTCTCGCTTCCTGACCTATTTGGACCCACTTCTCCAGCTTAGGCCCTTGGCGCTGTTTCCTGGAGACAATCTGGTATTCACCCTTTGGCTCTGTGCCCTAAAGCTCTGTGGAAAGGGCGCTTCTACCCTCCCCTGCTCCTGAGAGCCTGACCCAGCTTGGCCCAACTTGCCATGTTTCCTCATGGTATGTGAGGGTGAGTGTGGAGGAGATTATCAGTGTCTACCTCCTTTGTGTGTTGACTGAAGTCAAAGAGTGAGGAAACCTAAATGCTACTCTGAGTTGTTTGACAAAATGAAAAAGCTCAAAAGTGTATTCATTCATTAATTCGTCATTTGTTCATTCACTGTCCATTGTGTGCCAGGTTCTGAGAACACTGAGGTAGAAATGACAGACACTGTCTGTCTTCACAGAGTTGAATTAATGGCAAGGAAGAAAGTAATTTTAAGGCAGCTTTGTGTGTGTGTGTGTGTTACATAGAGGACATAGCTGACTAGAGGTTTAGGCAAGAGTGATATGACAAAGATGGTGTGTCCTGAACAGCAGGTATTAACTGATCTAGCACAGTGGTTCCAGACTGCAGTGATTTCTCTCCCCTGCCCCGGAGACATCCACAATGTCTGCAGACACTTTTGATGTCACAACTGGGACTCTGCTACATAGTGGTTAGATGTCAGGGTTGCTGCTAAACATCCTACAGTGCATGGGACAGTCCCCCAGTACAAAGAATTACTGAGTCCAAAGTGTCAAAAGTACTGAGGTTGGGAATCCCTAGTTAGCGTATGTGTCAATCCACATGTTTCTGAGAGAGCAGCTATCAGGAAAGATTCCTTTAGCCTGGTAGTTATTATTATTATTAATGGCTGACATTTATTGAGTGCTTGCTATATGCTAGGCATTATGGTAAACTCTTAAAATGGATTATCTCATTTAGTCATCAAAAACTCTTTGGGGCGGGTATTATTATTAGCTCTAGCTTACAAATGAAAAAACAGGTTTAGTGGCATAAAGAAACTCACCCAAGATGTCATTGCAAACAAGTGGCAGAGCCGAGAGTTGGATCCAGGAAGTCTGGCTCTTTACTCTTCACCACTACAGTTAGCAGCTCTAATTCAGAGGCCAGGCCATCCCTTCACTTGTTCCTTAGCTCATTAGAAAATGCTTGATGAGCCAGCCCTGATGGCCTAGTGGTTAAAGTTCAGTGTTCTCACCACTTGGTGGCCCAGGTTCAGTTCGTGGTCACAGAACCACACCACCCTGTCAGTGGCCATGCTGTGGGGGTGGCTCACACAGAAGAACTAGAAGGATTTACAACTAGAATATATAACTATGTACTGGGTCTTTGGGGAGAAAAAGAAAAAAAGGAAGATTGGCAATACATGTTAACTAAGGGTGAATCTTCCCTAAATAAAAAGGAAAAGAAAATGCTTTAGTGACAGACTGAGCTAGCTCAGCCCTCTATTGGTTTATAGGCTTCTTTAGAAAGCTGAGAGGAAAGAGAGGTTGACATAACAGTGCATAGTTCAACCCAAATTTGGGTAAAGAGAATTTAACATTACATCAAAACATCAGCGTCTAATTTATGATTAATGGTTCTCCCACATGGGTGTGCAGCTGGCACATTACTCTGACCCAATTAAAGAGAATCAACCAAAACCGTTAGTCATATCTAATTCAGCCATGATTGTGTTGATACAGAGGAAGCCACAATACTATAAATAGCAGAATTGAGCTAATAGACTTTGATGCAGTCAGCTTTCATTATCTTATACTTTGACATTACTTTTCATTATTTTACACTTCTGCTTGACTAAGAGCTTCTGGGCAGTTTTTGATAGAATTTTAGGATGAGGCTGCACTTTCTGTCAGTTCGGTATTTTCCAAAGGCAAAGCTACAGTCCACTGTCATCCATACCTTTACCTGCATTACAAAGTCTGAACACTCCTGGACTGTAATTTGATCTAGTTCCTTAACCCTAACCATCTAACTGATAGAAAGTAATCAAACACCACGTCTGCCCATGTGATAGGGCAGAATTCTTCTGTCTTCTCACCTGAGTACAACAGGCTTGTGCCACCCAGAAGAATGAGAAGGTGACTCAGAACATGTGGGGTCCTGACAGCCCAAGGGGATATCCTTATGAAGAAGAGGAAGTCTGGGCTCCACAAATCGCAGGTTAGTGTGAAGTGACTTCACTCTCGTCCCAGTAAGTTTCTGAAATGACTTGTTCTGAGAAATGTATATGTGTGTAACCACAGATTTGGCTGTTTCGTTTTGAGGTCCCGGAGGAATATGTGGCTATGAGCATCTTTAATGTGCCCGAGGTGTTTTTAGAAAGAGTAACTTCCCTAGAATTTGTGTCTCTTTAGCTGACAGTGAATATACCCTTGTACTCAGGGCCAGTAACAACTTCTAGTGGGTTAAAGGGCAAGAATGTTGAGTTTCTTTTTTTATTATCTCTGCAGTCTGAACTGTTCTCATGTAAAGGGGAGGCTGGCTGGTACAGATTTTTTGTGGCTAAGCACCTTTTTTCCAGCTTGTTTTCAAGACTGGTCTATTACCTTTCTCCCTTTTAATTCAATAGGTCTCAGAGACGCTATTTCATTAACCGCCTCTGAATTCCTGGGATATGGCTGCCTGGTGTTTTTTTTTCTCTTGTCCTTTAAAAGTTATGGAGAAGTTAGATATCTTAAACTGAACGATAATATAGTGATAAAAGCAACCAGCGCTTATTGACTGAAATGTGCCTAGTACTGACTGCCTTAAATGCACTCTCTCACTTCATCTGCGTAACAGCCCTTTATGTATTTATTCCCGTTTTACAGAGGAGAAAAATGAAGTTTATATTAAATAATACAGGTTGGATTAAGTCATGCAGCTGGTAAGAAAGCAGTTAGGCTGGGATTTGAAGCCAGGTCAACTGACACCAAGGTTCATATGATTAACCACGGTCTGAAAAACTGTAGAGCATAGGGACGATGGAGGAAGAAGGGCAAGTGGAGTGGGGATAAACTAGCGGAACTTTCTTCCAGGAGACTGACGGGATATCAATTTGTTTCTAATTTTTCTCAGCCAAGTCCTGCTTCTGTATTTCACAACAGATCTAAAAGTGGCAAACTGTTCCAGGAATACTGATGCCAACTTTCCACATAGATAATACAATATTTTGTGAATTAAATTTTTAAGGGCACACACAACATTTTCCTAGTGTTACAGGCTTATTTCAGATAGAGTTTCCTACCCTGCCCTTTTCCCGTTAAGAGGCAAATAGAAGCTTAATTAAGCCTCTTAGTTAAGAGGCTTTGTTACTACTAGTAGTAGTCATTGGATCAGAGATGTAATATGCTGAGTTATAATTTCTATCCGAAACTCTATGTGTCTTTACAAGGACGTTTCACAATACTTAAGTTCTGCAGTCTTTGCACACACCACAAAACTTTAGCGGAAAATAGGAAAGGTAGATTCTTCTTGAATGCTTTCCAATACTCCTTTGACTGTCATCTACTTTTGATTCAGCTATTACACCTGCAAATTTTCACCTGATTCATCCGCAAAAGAAGGTAGTAGAGGTGGCAGCTAGATAAGATATTTCGTTGTAATGTACAATAGTAGCTACTGTTTATTGAGCACTCAACTATTGGCCCTGTGCTAAGGTTAGGTACTTTACACCCCATTATGTCGTTTCATCCTCACAACCCAATATGCAGGTACTAGTGTCATCCCCGTTTTACAGATGATAAAACTGAGGTGTAGAGAGGTTTGGAAACTAGTTCAAGTCTCAGTGGTAGTGACAGAGCCTAGAATCAATCATAGGTCTGATTTCAACATCAGTATTTTCAATTTTGCCTCCAAGATGTCTGAGCTTCAGACTAATGATGGTGAAATGTATGAGACCATTTTTTCTTTTGTTTTCTGCTAAAAATCTGATGGATCTGTTTTTTAACTCTGACACCAAATTATAGCTTTAAACAGCACCATAAGCCTTATTTACTATAAATGGAAGATCAAGAAATCAAGAGGCACAGGTTTGTGTTGTAACACTCCACATGCCTCAGCCTGGTGTTAGAAACTCTCCATTATTTTTCTAGTTTTATATCCTAGAACTTCCTTTCATGTACCCTTTGCTCAGACACACTAGATTACTCATCATACTCTAGACAAGCTTCATCGTTTTATGTAACAAATTTATTGAGGGTTTAATACATGCAAGGCATCCCTTAAATCTGAGAAAAGCTAAAAAACAGACATACCACAGTTTTGCAGGGATGGCAGTCATGGACTGAGATGTCTTTAGTGCAGATCTTAGTATGATAAGCACCCCTAAAGAGAGGAGCAGATAAATTTCTGTGGGAACACAGGAGTGGGAATGACTAAGTCTAATAAAAGTAGCATTTGAGCTGGTTCTTGGCCAAGAGGATCTTGGCAGGTAGAGATGGTGAAAAGAGCATCCCAGGCATTCTAGACCTTCCCAAAGCTGTGCCATCATGGAAGGCATGAGCAATAAAGGGCATGATCTCCAGGGAAGAGAACTCTGCATGGCATGGAAGAGGACACGTATAAAATCAGGCATGGCTGAAGACAAGCTTGCTAGGTGGTGGAGGATGGAGGGCCAAGGGCCTCAACTTCCTGATAAGGAATGTGGATTTTGTTCTATAGGCATAGATACCATTAAAATCCACAGAGCTTACCAAGGCCTGCAGGTGCTCTAAGATCTGCCCCACCCCTCCTTCCTACTTCTCTGGGGTTCTGTTTCCTGTCACTTTCACTTTCACTCAGTCAGCTCCACCTGCCCTGATCTTCCCTGATCATCCTTGATTGCTCCAAGAATGCTCATGGCTCACCAGCTGACCTCGATGGAAAACCCTTTCCCTGGAAACAACTCCTTCCTTAAATACCTGCATAGCCTACTCTTCTGTTTTCTTCAGGTCTTTGCTCAAATAGTACTTTATCAGAGAGATTCCTCTGACTACCCTATGTAAACAGCCATGTGTCCTTAAACGCAACTTTATTCTTTTTCTTAACTTTCATCACCATCTGAAATATTTATTTGTTTACTGTTCTTCCTCTCTCCTTCCTGTCTCCCCTACCTGAAATGTAAGCTCTTTAAGGGCAGGATTTTTTGTCTGGTTTGTTCACTGTTATATTTCCAGCCTTAAGAACAATGCCTGGTACAAAGAAGATGCTCAATACATATTTGTTCAATTAATGGATTAATTCAAATTTGAATTTCCAGCCTCTGGAGCCCCTTAGAATGCTCTCTTTTTATCTTATCAAATTTTTCTTATTGGGGCCCTCCCCATGGCCAAGTGGTTGAGTTCCCGTGCTTTGCTTCGGTGGCCCAGGGTTTTGCTGTTTCAGATCCTAGGTGTGGGCATGACACCACTCATCAGGCCATGCTGAGGCAGCATCCCACATGACACAACCATGGCACTCACAACTAGAATATACAACTAGGTACTGGGGGGCTTTGGGAAGGAGGAGGAGGAGGAGGAGGAGGAAGAGGAGGAGGAGGGGGAGGGGGAGGGGAGGGGAGGGGAGAGGAAGGAGAAAAATTGGCAACAGTTGTTAGCTCAGGTGCCAATCTTTAAAAAAAAAATTTTTTTTCTTATCTTTTAAGGCCATGTGCAAAAGAATCACCTGGAGTGCTTGTTAAAAAATGCAGATTCCTAGCACTCACCCTGAGATATATTTATGCAGATAATCCTCTGATCACGTGTTTAGAAACTGTAAGATCTGTCTCAGTTTGGACTCTTATGTAGCTAGTTACAGACAATAGAACTCAAATGGGCTCAAAGAAAAAGGCTCACAAAATAAAAAGTAAAACATTTCATGTGTAGTTTCTTCCATCATTGTTGATCCAGTCATGTCCCTAAGTCCTGTTTCTGTTGCTCTCTACTCTGTCTTCCACGGGCTGGCTTTGGAGTCCACTTGGTGGCAAAAAAAGGCAGCTACAGTTCTCTCCACACCATCCATCTGAGGGGAAGGAACAGCTTTTTTGAAGCTGCTATGGCCCAGAGTTTGGGATTCTTTCTCTCTCTGGCCCAAATTGTATCCTCTCTTCATCCCCAACTCAGTCACTGTGACCCCTGTGGAGGATAGGACTTGCTGATTTGCTATGCCAGCTAGAGCCCACCTCTAGAGCTGAGTGGCGAGGATGAGGTTAATGCTACCACAACCATGTGTTTGAGAGTGGTTGAGGGGTAAGTGTTTCAAAGGAAAATTAGGCTGCTATAGGAGGAAGAGGGGGAAGGTAGATGCTAGTCAGACAGCCAACATAAGACTAGCTTCGTCCTTTCTCTTTCCTGTAATTGACTTTCTGTGTTCCCAAGTTTGGTCCTGATGGACCACTACTTTGTGGGTTGGTTTCTAATCTCAGTTGGAAAATATTTTTCCCCTATTCCTTCCTGTAGCTATTTCAAATACTCACCACTCTCCACAAAACTCCTACCTGATCCCACTTCTTCTCTCTTAGGTGATCTCAACTTCTAATTCATAAAGAAAATAGAAGCAATTAGACAAGTATACCATTTCTACTGCTTGCCCATCCAATTCACAAACTTACATGCACTTGTTCTCATCTTACTCTCTCCTCCAATAAACTTAGAGTTGGAGTTGACAAACTATGGCCTGTGGGCCTCTCACATGTTTTTGCAAATAAAATTTTATTGGAAGACAACTGTACCCATTTGTTTATGTATCTATGGCTCCTTGTGCAATCCAAAGGCAGAGCTGAATAGTTGCAATAGAGACTCTGTGACCTGAAAAGCCTGAAATATTTACTATCCGGCCCTTGAAGATAAAGTTTGTTGATCACTGTCTTGGAAGATGGGGTGATCTTCACATGATTGAGTCTAATCTTTCTCCTTCTTGATCTCATTCTCTTCTGTTTCTTCAGATTATTTAGGCTTTTCCTCTGCCCTCAGCCTCTCCAACTCTATTGGCCCCTTTCCCTCATCCTACCAGTGTGCTCAAAGATACCAGTCTTAAAACAAAACAAAGTGAAAGCCAAACAAAACTTTCCTTTAGTCCTTCAACATTCTCGGAACCCTGCCTTATCGCTCATTTCCCTTCTCATTCAGGCTTCTTAAAAGGGGTGGTTACATGATCGGCGTCATATTCCTCACCTTCCAGTCACTTCTCAAATCAGTTAAGTCTTGTTTCTGTTCTCACTATTTGCTGTTAGTTATTTAAGTCAATCGGTCTAATTAGTTAATTAAACCATTTAACTAATTAATTAAAATATTTGTTGGGGTACCACTATATGGTAGATTCTGTGCCAGGGTCTGAGACTCAATAGTGAACCAAATCGGCAGAAATTCTTGCCATGTGGAATTTTTAATCTAGTAGGGGAGACAAACAATGAACAAAGTAAGTGAGCAAAGTATCCAGTATGTTAGAAAGTGATAAACGCTGTGGAGAAAAATCAGTCAGGGAAGGGAGCTAGGGAGTGCTGGTGGGGGATGTGGGGTTCATGTTTTAAAAGAGTGATGTGGTCATGGAAGGATCACTGAGAGAATGACATTTGAGCAAAGACCTAAAGGAAGTGAGTGAGTGAGTCTCTGGCAGAGGGAACAGCAGAGTCAAGAGCCCTGAGATGAAAGTGTATCTGGAATGTTCAAGGAACTACAAGGACCAATGTGGTTGGAGGAGCAGGAGTAAAGGGCAGAGTGATAGGAGATGGGGCTGGAGGGGAAATGAGAGTCTAGGTCACTTGGAGTTTTACATACCATTTTAAGGCTTTTCGGCTTTTACTCTGAATGATTTGGGACAGTAGTAGAGGGTTTTGAGCCAAGAATTGATATGATCTGACTTAGCATTTTAAAGTGATCCCTCTGGCTGCTCTGTTAAGACTAGACCATAGTTGACAAGGGCAGAATGAAGGAAGCCGGTTAGGAGATTGTTGCAGTTATTCAGAGATGGTGGTGGCTTGGATGCAGTACTGTAGTGGAGAACTGTTCCAGTTCTGAATGTATTTTGAAGGTAGAGGTGACAAGATTTGCTACAGATTAGATGTGATATATGACATAAAGAGGGGCTTCAAGGATAAATCCAAGGTTCTTGGCCTGAGCCACTGGAAAGGTAGAATCGCCATTAACTGAGATGAGGAAGCTTGTATGAGGAAGTTTTGGGAGAAAGATCAGAAGTTCAATTGGGGGCACACCTAATTTGAGGTGCCTTTTAGACATTCAAGTGAAAATGTCTGGTGCGCAGTTGGATACGTAAGTCAAGAGATCAGTGGAGAGGTCAGGGATAGAGATAAACGTGCAGATTGGCAGATAGATCAGAGTTAAAGCCACATGACGAGCTGAGATCATAATGGGAGTGGCTGAGATGGAGACGTGTATAGGCTCCGAGCCCTGGGGTACTCCAATTTTAGGAGGTTAAGAAAATAAGAAGAAACAGAGTCTGAAAAAGCAGCAGCCAATGAGTCAGAAGGGGAACCAGGAGACATAGTGTTATGGAAGCCGAGTGAAGAAAGAGATTCAAGGAGGAGAAAGTAAACAGCAGTGTTCCATTTTACTAATAGGTCAAGTAAGATGAGGACTGAGAATTGACTGTTGAATTTAGCATTGTGTGGGTCACTGGTGAGCTTGACAAGAGCAGTTTTGATGGAATGGTGGGTACAGAGGCCTGGTTGAAATGTGTTCAGGAGAGAACGAGAGGGTAAGAATTGGAGACAGGGAGGACAGGAAAATGTTGAGGAGTTTTGCCATGAAAAGCAGCAGTGAAACAATCTCAAGTGGACAAATCCAAAGACACGTGTCATTTCTGATTTTGTTTATCTGTTATCTTTGACACTGTGTACTCTAACCTCCCCTGGCTCTAAGACTTCCATCTGCCAAGCTCTGCATCTCTGTGCCTAAGGAATTTCTCTGAATCCAGCATGTACCAAAGAGAAGTGTCAGAGAATTAACATCCTCAGGAGCAGCCCTCAACCAACAGCTGGTGGGAGGTGGTAGACAAAAACCAGAGCTCCTTTGCCCTTTGGGAGAGTTGGGGATTCTCAGGGGCAGGTGGTTTTACACCATTACCTGGTGCACACAGGGAGTAAGCTCCAGTTGCCCACAGTGGTAGCTGGGCTTGAAGACACACCCTCTAATGGTTGCCTCCCCACTCCCTGGTTGGTGTTCTCTGCACCTCTCAAATAAATTACTTGTACTTGAATCCTTGTTTCAGAATCTGCTTCTTGTGGAACCTGAGCTAAGACACTGCATATTTAGACATAATCTAGAACTTGATACAGCTCAAATGGCCCCATGTTACTCAAAAAGTGACTTTTGGCTTACAGTTCACATATTTGCAATTAAAATCTCCTTCCTAAAAAACAGTTTTGGGCGATGTACCTAGGCATTACAAAATGGGGAGATTGAGATAGCTTCCTTCCCCAAATTATCCATAGGTTTTTCTTCCTGTGGTAATAAGAAATATTTGGTCTTTGTTCCTGACACAGAGCTTCTAAAACCCTTGGGATTTCCTGAGTGATAGGAGCATCTTTTGTTATTCACTACAAGTCATATCGGAGTTTATGCTAATGTGCTGACCTCTAGTGGGCCCCCAGATACCTTCCGGTGGGGGCTGGTGACCAGAGGAACAAACCACGTCATTAGAGGGTTGGAACTTTCAGCCCCTTCCTAGACTTTGGTGTCTGAATTGTTGTGAGTAGAAACAGTAGAGAACTACCAAGAACTAAATTCTTTTAAAATGGTACGTTGCCTACATTTTGAAAGCATTGGCACCCTGAGAGAATTGCCTGATGTGGGGATGAGAGTAAAAGTCTGATTTCATGTCAGATGTGTTCCTTTTGTATGTGTGGTTTTTAATTATATAAAGTCTAGGAAATTATTAATTAGACAGCAATGTGCTTTTAAGTGATTTTCCTGTTGGAACACCTTATGAACGTTAATTATTCAACCTAGAATCTGTGAAGTAGACAAATTATTTTATGGTCAGAGTAACTATACTCCTCTTAAGAGTCTGCGATTCTTCCCAGTGCAGCAAACTCAATAATTTTTAAAATGTGAGGCTTCTTTATAAGTAGAGAAAGGATACTAGATACCCCCTTTTTAATGTAGCTAAAGACATACTTTCCTTCTCTCTACTCCTATAGAACCTGAGAATGTTGTACTTCTAAAATCATTTGAGAGCCTGCCCAGGAAAGTTGTAGAGAATCTGACGTCAGGAGTTAAGCTCCAATTCTCTTAGCACCACTGTGTCTCAATATCTCAGTTGTGGTGTCTTGTGAGAAGAGAACACCTACTTGGAGCTTCTTCTCATTCTCTTTCAAGAGTACCTCTTTCTCTACCTACATACACCTTAAGGTGTTGATATTCCCCATGGCTAATTCTGGTTTTCTTTGACTCTTGTTACATACACTCTTCACTGGTGATTTTTTTTTTTGAGGAAATTAGCTCTGAGCTAACATCTGCTGCCAATCCTCCTCTTTTTGCTGAGGAAGACTGGCCCTGAGCTAACATCTGTGCCCATCTTCCTCTACTTTATATGTGGGACACCTACCACAGCACGGCTTGCCAAACGGTGCCATGTCCGCACCTGGGATCCGAACTGGCGAACCCCAGGCCGCCTAAGCGGAACGTGCAAACTTAACTGCTGTGCCACTGGGCCGGCCCCTTCCTTGGAGATTTTTGAAAAACATATCTATGATATTTACTGTGTGCTATGCACTGTTCTAAGCGCTTTACAAACAAAATGTTTTTGTCTCCATGGTGTTATGAGGTAAGTACTCTTATTATTACCAATTTATAGACTAGGAAACTGAGACACAGGGAGGTTACTAATTTTCCCAAGTTGCCATCACTGGCCATTTGAGGGGCCAGGGCTTGGCCTTGGAGAGTCTGTCTCCAGAGGTCATGCTCTTTATCACCTCAGTCTGCTTATCCTGCAATTTATAGACTATGCTTATTCTTTGGAGATTTTCCACCTGTCAGTCAAGCCCATCTATCTCTCCTGAGCTTCAGATCTATATATTCCAGTACTTAATATGTATTTCCATCTCATTGTCCAGCAAATACTTCAAATTCTAGACAACACAAACTGACCTTATTTTATTCCCCATCAACATACTATAGAAAATGGCCTCACCATCCAGCCAGTGAAGAGTCACAATTCTGGGAGTTATCCTTGGCTCCCTTCTTCCCCCTCAATTTCTATATACATCTGTTTTGCATATCCTGTCATTTGCACTTCCTAAAGCTGTCTTGAATTTGGGCTTCTCTTTATGCCCACTGCCATTTACCCTCATCATTTCCGTCCTGAATTACCAAGTAGTAGGGGTTCCAATTTGCACATAAACCATGTCCACCACTGAGATTCATACAGGCTTGGGTATATCTGATGAACTAGTAGGGAAAGCCCTCCAAAAGTCTATTTGTAAAAAGAAAAAAGAAGTCTATGGAGGGGGGCAGGAGAACTCAATGTGAAGGAAAGAGGAAACAATAATGAGCTTGACCTGGCTGTGTTACTTTTTTTTTTTAAGGATTGGCACCTGGGCTAACAACTGTTGCCAACCTTTTTTTTTTTTTTTTTCCTGCTTTATCTCCCCCACCGCCCCCCGTACATAGTTGTGTATCTTAGTTGCAGGTCCTTCTAGTTGTGGGATGTGGGACGCTGCCTCAATGTGGCCTGACGAGCGGTGCCATGTCCGTGCCCGGGATCTGAACCCTGGGCCGCAGCAGCGGAGCGCGCGAACTTAACCACTCGGCCACACCGGCCCCTACAATTTTTAATAATGCCTTTAAAAAACTGAACGTAGAACTTGATACAGAAGGCAATAGTGTAATGGTTAAGATGATGTGCTTTGGGGACAGTCATGCCTGAATTCCAGTCCCAGATGCATTAACTATTCAATTTTGGGCACATTTGAACATCTCTGAGCTCAGTATCATCATCTGAAAATGATTATGTGTGATTAAATATTGTGGTTAAATGATAATGTATGTGAAAGACTTGCCATACAGTCTAGAACAAATAGGTATTCAAAAATAATAACTATTATTACTAATTATCTTCTACGGATATGCATTTACATAATCTTCCTAATCATCACTTTGACTTTTGCATGATAGTCAATTTATTAGATGAGTTATAATATTATATACTTAACCCTTCTCTCTTTTGTAATTTATAGTATCAAAAACAGAGATGGCCTATTGTTCCAACTTGTTTGATTAATGAGGATTTTTACCACGTGTTTACTGACTGAACTTACTCTTTTGTAAATTGTTGTCTGCATTCTTGTGATAGTTGTCATTTCGTATAGATTTGTATACATTTTATACAGAAAACATAATAACATTATTGTCAAATTTCCTGAATATATTTTCTCTGGTTTGATTATTTGATTTTTAAAATATTTAACTCTTTCACTCATGCAAAATTCATTCCAGTGTGGGTGAGGCATTTAAATCATTTCCCCCATATTTCTAACCAATTATCCTAATATCATTTATTGGACAGTCCTCTATCATGTTCAAAATTGCTTTCCATATTTCAAATTCTTTGTATGGTCATTTCAGAACCAAAATTAGCATCCAAAAACATCTTGTGACCCAATTTCATCACTATATATCTCAGAGTTTCACAACACTATCTTAGCCTCTGCTCTTTGTAAACTCCATCTCATTATGTAAACAGCTTTCCACTCAAAGAAAGTATCAGTGCCCCAAATGCTGAAGTATAGCCTTTTAATTTGTCTGCTCATCAACTAACTCCTTTCATCAATGACAGTCCATGCTTAGTCACAAACAGTAAGAGCCTTTTCTGAAATTTTTCCATGGAGCTCAGAGCCCACAGTAGAGTTTCTTCTCTACCTTGGAGTTCTTACATCACCCATAAACACTCAGAGAAAAAGCTAATCCCAGCTAATAATGATGGGTTTGGATCTTGTAATATCAGCCCTTAGGTACTAATATTCATGTCCTTCCCCATCATTCTCACTTCTACTTAATACTTTTTCACCATTTTCTATGCACTGCACCAGAAACTGTCCAAATAATTATGTGATTTCCCCTTCTAGAAATGCTCTGTGACTCCCATTGCTTGAAGGATAAAGGTCCAAATTCTTTTGAATGGTCTATGAGGCCATATACAATCTGGCTCTTGTCATGTTTCTAGCCTCAACCCCACCTTCCTTCCCCCAAACAGGAAGATAATTTCTTCCAAGACCAAGCACAGGAACCTATGCTCTGACCAAATATCCTAGGTCAGGTTTACAAGGCCCCATCATTCAGAGCTCGAGAAGAATGAGGCAAGGCAGGAGGGTGGGGTAGACTTGACAATGACCCCATGCCACACCAACTGTAGGCAGTGGACACCTAGATATCCCTTCCCCAGGATACCTTCTTGGGATTGTGAAGGGAAGAACTGACAAAATAGCTGCCCCTACCTTTAAAGGATATAACAGTGGAGGAGTTCCTTGGCCAATAGTCCTTGGGTCCTACCTACAGATCAAAACACTAGAGAAATTTGTGCAACTCTTGCTTATTGCAGAGGTCTAGGGGAAGGGATGATGTCACCATGGAGATGAAAGTAGGATTCAGGATACATTATAAAGGCAGAAAAGGCAATTCACTTGGAATGATTAGAGGTGGGGGTAAGTTAAGATGACACTTGGAGTTGGCTTGAGCAACTAGGTGAATGGTGGTAATATGTAGTGAGCTTGGGAAGTCTGGAGACGGAAGAGGATTGGGGTGGAAATCCAAAGGTCTGGCCAGGGGCATAGCCTCGCCTCCCCAGGCACCTGCAGTAGGAGCAACCCTGCCACAACAGAAGGACACATGTAGCCCACACAGGGGACACTCCTGGAACACTTGGAACTGCTGACAAGAAGGAAGAACACTGCTGGTCCTCATAAGGAACCTCTTGCATAAGGCCACTTCTTCAAGATCAGGAGACATAGCTGACCTACCTAATACCTAGATATAAGCACAGAGAAAGAGGCAAAATGAGGAGACAAAAAAATATGTTTCAGGTAAAGGAATAGGACAAAACGCCAGAAAAAGAACTAAACGAAACAGAGATAAACAATCTACCTGACAAAGAGTACAACCTAATAGTCATAAGGATGCTCACTGATCTTGGGAGAAGAAGAGATGGGCTCAGTGAGAACTTCAACAAAGAATTGGAAAAAAGAACCAATCAGAAATGAAGAATACAATACTGTAAATGAAAAATTCACTAGCTGGACTCAAATAGCAGAGTAGATGATACAGAAGAACAGATCAGTGAGTTGGACAAAAGACTGGAGGAAATCACCCAAGCTGAACAGATAAAAGAAAAAAGAATTAAAAAGAATGAGGACAGTCTGAAGGACCTCTGGGACAATATCAAGCACACTAACATCTGTATTATAGGTGTCCCAGAAGGAGAAGAGAGAGACAAAGGGGCAGAGAATCTACTTGAAGAAATAATAGCTGAAAACTTTCCTAATCTAAGGAAGGAAACAGACATCCAGGTACAAGAAACACAGCACCAAACAAAATAAACTCAGAGAGGCCCACACCAAAACACATTATAATTAAAATGACAAGAATCAAGGATAAAGAGAGAATCATAAAAGCTGCAAGAGAAAGGCAACAAGTTACAAGAAAGGAAACCACATAAGGCTATCAGGTGACTTCTCAGCAGAAACCTTACAGGCTAGAAAGGAGTGGCACTATATATTTATAGTGCTGAAAGGAAAAAATCTACAACCAAGAAAACTCTACCCAGCAAGGTTATCATTCAGAATGGAAAGAGAGATAAAGAGTTTCCCAGAGAAGCAAAAACTAAAGGAGTTTATCACCAAGAAAGCAGCCTTACAAGAAATACTAAAGGGACTTATTTAAGTGGAAAAGAGAAGAACACAAACAGGAATAAGAAAATTATAAAAAAAAAAATAAAATCACTGGTAAATGCAAATATACAGTAAGGTAGCAGATCAACCATGTATGAAGCTAATATGAAGGTAAAAAGACAAAAGTACCAAAATTATCTATTTCCATGATAACAGGGTAATGGATACAAACACACACATACAAAGAGGTTAGATATGATATCAAAAACATAAAATGTGGGAGGAGGGGAGTAAAAGAGTAGAGCTTTTAGCAAGAGGTCAAACTAAAGAGATCATCAACTTAATATAGACTGCTATATATGTAGGTTATTAAATATGAACCTCATGGTAATTACAAACCAGAAACCTATAATAAGTACACAAATAATTAAGAGAAAGAAACCCAAACATGATACTAAAGAAAGTCATCAAACCACAAGGGGAAGTGAGCAAGAAAAGAAGAAAGGAACAGAGAAGAACTACTAAAACACTCAGAAAAAAGTAACAAAATGGCAACAAGTACATTCTTATCAATAACTACTTTAAATGTCAATGGACCAAATGCTCCAATCAAAAGGCATAGGGTGGCCAATTGGATAAAAAAAAACAAGACCTATATATATGCTGCATACAAGAGACACAGTTCAGACCTCAAGACACTCACAAACTGAAAGTGAAAGGATGGAGAAAGATACTTCATGCAAATGGCAATGAAAAGAAAGCTGGGGTAGCAATACTTAGACAAAATAGAGTTTAAAACAAAAAGTGTAACAAGAGACAAAGAAGGGCACTACGTAATGATAAAGGGAACAATCCAACAAGAGGATATAACACTTGTAAATATCTATGTGCCCAACACAGGAGCACCTAAATAAATAAAGCAATTATTAACAGGTATAAAGGGAGAAATAGAAACGCAATAATAGTAGAGGACTTTAGCCCTCTACTTACGCCAATGGATAGATTATCCAAAGAGAAGATCAATAAGGAAACATTGGCCTTAAATGACACATTGGATCAGATGGACTTAGTAGATAATACAGAATATTCCATCCAAAAACTGCAGAATACACATTTTTTTTCAAATGCACATGGAACATTCTCCAGGATAGATCACACATTAGGCCACAAAACAAATCTCGATAAATTTAAGAAGACTGAAATAACACCAAGCATCTTTTCTGAACACAATGATATGAAACTAGAAATCATGGGGCTGGCCCAGTGGCCAAGTGGTTAAGTTAGTGCACTCTGCTTTGGAGGCCCAGGGTTTCACTGGTTCAGATCCTGGGCGCAGACCTAGCACTGCTCATCAAGCCATGCTGAGGCACCATCCCACATAGAACAACCAGAAGGACCTACAACTAGAATAGACAACTATGTACTGGGGGGGATTTGGGGAGAAGAAGAAGAGAAAGAAACAGAAGACTGACAACAGATGTTAGCTCAGGTGCCAGTCTTAAAACAAAAAGAAAAAAAGACCTGAAACCATGAAACTTCTAGAAGAAAACACAGACAGCATGCTTTTTGACATCAGTCTTAGCAGCATATTCTCAAGTACCATGTCTGACCGGGCAAGGGAAACAATAGAAAAAATAAACAAATGGGACTACATCAAACTAAAAAGCTTCGGCACAGTGAAGGAAATCATCAGCAAAAAGAAAAGACAACCTAACAATTGGGAGAAGATATTTGCAAACCATATGTCTGATAAGGGGTTAATATCCAAAATATATGAGGAACTCATACATCTCCACAACAAAAAAATTAACAACCTAATTAAGAAATGGGCAAAAGATCTGAACAGACATTTCTCCAAAGAAGATATACAGATTGCCAATAGGCACACGAAAGGATCTTCAACATTATTAACTATCAGGGAAACGCAAATCAAAACTACAATGAGATATCACCTCATCTTATATACATAAGACAGGAAACAGCAAATGTTGGAAGGGATGTGGAGAGAAGGGAACTCTCATACACTGCTGATGGGGGTGCAAACTGGTGCAGCTACTATAGAAAACAGTATGGAGATTCCTCAGAAAATTAAGAATAGATCTACCATATGATCCAGCTATTCCACTGCTGAGTGTTTATCCAAAGAACAGGATAACACAAATGCATAAAGACACATGCACCCCTATGTTCATTGCAGCATTATTCACAATAGCCAAGACTTGGAAGCAACCTAAGTGCTCATCAACAGGTGAACGGATAAAGAAGATATGGCATACGTACACAATGGAATACTACTTCGCCACAAGAAATGATGAAATCTGGCTATTTGTGACAACATGGATGGACCTATAGGGTATTATGCTAAGTGAAATAAGTCGGAGGGAGAAAGTAAAATACTGTAGGATCTCACTCATAAGTAGAAGACAAAAATGACAAACACACAGGTAGAGACAGAGATTGGGTTGGTGCTTATTAGAGGGGAAGGAGGGAGGGAGGGTGGTGAAAGGGGTGATTAGGCACATGTGTATAGTGATGGATTATAATTAGTCTTTGGGTGGTGAACGTGATGCAATCTACACAGAAATTGAAATGTAACGATGTACACCTGAAATTTATATAATGTCATAAACCAATGTTACCGCAAAAAGAAAAAAAAAGTTCTGGCGAGGAACGAAGTGTTTGGAAAGGGTTGAGTCAGCTCAGTAAGTCAGTGGTCTTCTTGTAATTTTTTTTTCTTTCCAGTGGGAAAATTGGTAATGCTTAGGTTAATGATACTCCAAGAACTAAAATCACTTTTGGAGGAATGCTGTAAATGGCAGTAATGAGGTCAAGTCTATTGGGAAAAATTGACTAGGTAAAGCACCCAAGAGCACCAAGAAAGGCACCACGATACACAGACAGATAGTGTGTGTAGATAAGAATTATGTCTGTACGCTTGTGAATGTTTTCTTCGGGAGGAGATGGGCAAGACTGGGACTGGCTGTCCCTTGGGGGCTCCAGGGTACATGTCATGCAGTATAGCCTCTCTGCTTTTGTTTTTAATCTTTAGGCACAGTCAACTTGGCCTCTACAAAATCAAGTAATCAAATTGTTCATGTTAATTTACTATTTCTAAAAGTTATTTTTAAAGTCAACTTCTCACACATCCCAAATTAACTTTTGTTAGTTAATTAAAATATTTTAATAAAGTGTAATTCTTTTATATTCTGTTTTTTATATTTCCTTAGGGTCATTTTACTAAGAATTTAGAGGAAATATACATTGTCTCATCAACATTTATCTCCAATATATGCAAATTAAATTTCTGTAATCACTTAATTATGTTCTGCTGAAGAAAAAAGGAGCAAGTTCTACTTTGTATTTTTAATAGTGAGAGGAAAAAGAATGAAAGATCCAATTAAGTGGGCCTTAGTCTATCTTCTTGCTATAATTCTGCTTCTATGGAGATTAACGGAGTAAGCTCCAATCTATTTACAATTAGTTTAACTACTTTGCAGACTATTTCTGGCAATTTTAAATCCACACCTGACTAGGCTTTGCCTGTTTAATATATTTCATTTTGGTGCCCCATTGCCATCTGGATAAAGTCCAAATTTTTAGCCTTTGTTACCAAGATCCTGTCCCCTCTCCTCCCACTTCATACTCTATGCTGAATCCAAATGGAATTACTTCAGATCCCTGAACTAACCTTTCTCTCTATTGCTTCCCAGCCTATGTACATACTGTTCCCTCAACTTGGGACTCTTTCCTTGTGTCTTCCTCCTTCCCACCTCCCCTGCCACCTTGCTCCTTCTGTAATCTGGCAACCTCCACCGGGCTAATTCCTCTTCAACTTTCAAGTCTAGGATTCTGCAGGGAACTCTTTCCTTGCTTCTCAGCACTGATGCTCTTCACAAAAGCTGCCTAGTGCTCTGAACTTACTCCAACCTATCATGTATCGTGCTTATGGAGCCGGCTTGCTTATCTATATCCCTTTCTAGAATGTAAATTCCTTAAGAACAGGAAATCTGCCTTGTTCTTGATTGCAATCCTAGCACCTAGCACAGCGCCAGGCAAACAGTAGACAGTAAATATTTGCTGAATAAATGAATGGCATAAATATAAAAACGTATGTTTGATGTTACAGGAAAGAAAACACAGTTATGAAGAGAAATAAATGGAAATTACTCTTGTTTGTGTGGCTGTTAGATTATTCATGTCACTATTATCTTACATTAACAAATCCAAATTGTACTTTAGAAATAATCTGAAGAATAACAAACTCCTCATGCAGGAAGGCTTGGCACATGGAAGATATAAAGTGTGTTTTTTCCCATGGGAATCAGTACAATTATAGGCGTTAATAACAACAGCAGCAAGAAGAACCATCAGGAATCTGTTCAATAATTGCGTAGTATTTGTGATTGGAAAAATGGAAACCAAAGGTCTCTCATTAGTTTATTGAAAATATCATTTTTTCCTGGAGTTTCAGCACAGGATCAGGCACCAGAAAACCTAGAGTTCTAAAGGGACATCAAGGGTCACCACGGGAACCGCGGGGAACAACATTTGCGTCCCAGGCTTCTGAAACAGAACGATTGAAAGAACGTGAGCCACAGCAGGGGAATTTAGGAATCCACTGAGGTTGCCTGAATGGGGTCATCCCCAGTCACACCCTAGAGACAGCACCACGGCCACAGGCAATCAGAAATGAAAGACGACAGTAACCTGTACCCTGTGGAGTTGTCTTCAGTTGATAAAAAGAGCTTCTCTGTGAGTGTATATTTTGCTTATGTTGTTAGCTAGGAGTAAACGAAGTAACAATACCTAGATTCAAATAAATATAATAATTTGAGGCTTGTGAACATCGGATTTTGGAAATAATTTAGTATTTAATATAGGCTTTAACATTAATAACAAATATACGTATACTATGGCATTACAGCATGGCACTTGTTTAATTCTACTATTATTCCTGGGAATTAGAAATTATTATAATCCTTATTTAATGCCAGAGGAAACAGTCTAAGATAATGCATATACAGTTGGTGATAGTGTAATGCCTGAAACCCGGGTTTCTGTTTGTAAATTCAGTATTATTTCCACTGCTTTAAGCTATAAAGGAACTGATTTATTATCCAAGTGATGCACATAAGTTCATCTCCCAACATGTTCATTACTCATTTACTTATTCATTCTCCAAATATTTGTTGAGCATCTGTTTTGTGGTAGTTTATTCATCTGTAAAATGGGAATAATAATAGTATCTACCTCATAGGAAACTGATGTGAGAACTGAGATAAATTGCTGTGCTTGGTTTTCAATAAAACTTAACTACTAACTATCATTATTTTCCTGATAGAAAAATGTACAGAGTATAGTAGGGACATGTATTAAACAGGCATATGGGAGCGAATATTAGAAACATGAGATTAAAACATAAACTTCACTTGATCTTTCTCAGCAGGGTGATGGTGATGAGAGTGTTAGTAATTGAGGTAGTGGTGATGGGGTGAGGAATATTATTTTATATATTTTTGGAGAAAAAAATGTTCCCTTCTTTATTTTTTCTCCAAAAAGAGTAGGAATGACAAATAAATATACATGGATAAATTCTTTAAATTTAAAAACTGCATTGAGATGTTAGCCTATTTGAAAAATATAGCAAACTGGCCAATAAATTGAGCATTATTAAGTATATTGACCTGGCCATTTAATTTCTAAAACTTCATCTTTCTTTACTGGCTGCATTAGTCAAGGATGAGATGATTATTGAAGTGAATTGTTTTATTTACTGCTCACAAAACCAGTATTTCTTAAATTATGTTCTGTAGAATGCTGGTATGCAATTAATAATTCACAAGGGTGGGAAAATAATTCAAATTTTTGTAGAGGCCACATGTCAACAATAGTAATGGCAGATAACACAACATCTTGTATTTTTTCATTGTTTAAATTCTTTCGATATTTTCCCTAAAATTTTGAAGAAATTAGTTAAGATATTATACATATACACTATTATTGCTTGATATTTTATCATCTCAAAAGCTTAAGAACCTATGAGCTGAACAATGTAAGATAAGCTAACAATAGTTGGTATTAGAGAAAATAATGAATACTGGGCTTATTTTTACCACCAATCACGTTTGTCACTTTGGAAAACATTTACCCACTATACACCTCAGTTTCTTCTTCCCTTTTCTTTCTTCTATTTTGCCCCGTAATCTTTTACTAGTGAAATATTTTGTAGGATCCCTGCCTGCTCACCCATCACTGTCCACCCCCATCCCCAGGTGAGGCCTCTGTCACCTTGTGCTCCATGGAGTCTGTTTGAAAACTGGAACTAGCTGATCTCTCAGGTCCCTTCTGGTTCTTACTATCTTTGATTTTGTTTTGCAATTCTTAAACAGGCATTGGTGATTAGTGTGATGCAGAATATGGCTGGGTTAGGCCAAGATCTTAGCGTCTGCAGGCAGCTATTTCATAAGCCACATGGTCTAGGTACTTTTGGTGTTGTGGTTGTACTGTAATAACTTCTTTTTGGTATCTACATTTCACTAAAAGCTGCTGTAAATTATTTTCGGCATCAGTCAAGAAGTTAATTATCAAAATATTTAAACAATTCAAATTACTTTGAATTTCATATCATTCAGCAGTGCAGGTTTCTACTTCTTGTTTCACAGTTAAACTGAAAATTAAGTTTTAGAAAGAATTTAAAGTACGTATTCTATATTTTCTTTTACTTTCTTAAATAACATCATCGTGACTGAACAAGCAACTGAAAGAGCCTGTTCTAATGAGAAATGATAATTTAAAAGAATAGAATATGTAAATATCACAGCTGTCAGGCCTTTGGCAATCATAGGTGACTTTTTCTTTGCCCTCTTCCAACAAGAGAGAATATTTTCCTTTTCTCTTGAAGCTAAATGACAAGTTAGTTCTTTTATGTTTTTCGTTGCTTTTGTTCCCATCTGATTCTCCCACTAATGCTTTTTTTCTGATCTCAGAACTGGACACACCAGGTTGCCACTGGCCTGCGTTCAGTTCTGAGACACTTTATGAGGGACACAGACAAACTGGAGAGGAGAGGACTGGACAGCAAGGAGGCGTGAAGCCATGTAATTCAAGAAGAGCTTAAAGAAAAGAGAGCTTTTAATCTGGGGAAAAGAGAAGAAGCGGTCCAAGGGAGCTGCCTTTGCATTTTTGAAGAGTTGTTGTGTGCAAGGGTGCCTAAGGGCGTTCAGTGCAGCTTGAGGGGGCAGAATGAGAACCAGAGGGTGGAGCCGTATGTTGAAGCTGCCTCCAGCAGTGAGTTTGTAGCTGTGCAGGTGCACAGGCAAGGGCTGCAGACTGTCTTTCTGGGTGTCCCAGGCAGAATTCAAGTAATGTTTGCAGAGTGAGACCAAATGTTGTCGTTTTTAAGCTTGAGACACTTCTAGACTTAACTGCTAAATTTCTATGTATAACATTACCTTCCTTTTCTGCAGTTGAGTGATATCTTAATTCTCTTAGTATTTCCTTAATGCTTGAAACACCTTTCTTTATTGTTATTTAAAATAAAAGTAAATTCCTAACATTTATACTAATTTGGGTGATTGGCAAGAAGTTTCTTCCATTATGTTCCTCCAGAGACTGTGAAATCATGCCTTTATTATGAAACTACAACCAATAGGAACTTTGACTGTATGACAATTGAGAGAATAGTGTTTTATGATCTCATTAGAACCTTGACATGTGTGTGCTGTGTGCGTACTATCGTGTTCACCATTTTTCTTATAGAATTTTCTATACCATTTAGATGGTATGGATTTTGGTTTAGAGAAATTTGATTATACTGACAATCACTTATTTTCCTTTCATGAAACAATAAAAAAATTACTTAGAGTCTTGTTGACTCCAAAAATTTCATATTGTTATATGCTAAGGAAAGATAAACTTTTGCATTTTCAGTTCTTAATTTTAAGGACTTCTGTTTGTTCAACTCATGATTCACTCCTCATGACGAAAATTTCTAAGCTGGAGAATTATATGAAAGAAAACGTTTTTGTAAATTCATTTTAGAAAATAACGAGAGGGTATTCAATTAAATCTGCCTTCTCTGAAAGTGTAGATTTAGAGTTCTAAGACTGTACTTTGTGAAACTAAAAGTTTACACATTGAATGAGAACTTGGACATCTTTTTCTAATACAACACTTGGATGAAAAATTGTTGGGAAATTTCTTAAGTGACTACATGAATTTGAAATCATAAATTTGGAAATAGGTCGCCATTTTTGAATTAATTTAGCCTTTTCAACAAAGTAGATACGTTTACTGAGACCTCATTGAGTATATTTATATACTTTGCTTTTCCATATCTTTCACATATAAAATTTCAATTAGAATTTTTCAGTAAAATAATTTGAATTGGACAACATGATTGTTGACACCAAGATTTGAGGGAACAAATAGGCAAAATTCAACTCATTGTGTGAATATGCACAACATGTTTGAGAGGTTCTTCCCTGTGGCGGCCCGTAAACCATGAATGCATCTCAAAAGAGTGGCGCACTCATTACAACTCATCTTTTCAGGACTTTTTACAGTTTTAAAAACTCTTTTGAGATATTTTTTCCTCACGTGAAGATTAGGGGCGGTAGAAGGTCCTCTTTAGTGGTTCTTCCAGCTTCATATTTATATGGTTCTAGCCTGAGAGTTTGAAGATTTGGATGTTCGGATAGGTTTTTCTTTTTACTATCTTACAAGAACATATCCGATTAAAATCACCGAGATGTTGTGAATATTTTTTCCGAATATCTAAGTAACATTCGTTTATCATTTTGTGACTGTTTAGCCAGCAAAGTTGAATAACGGGCTAAGACCAATGAGTTGAGCTTTCCTCGCTGGCCTCAAAGCGCTGCTCCGAACTCAGTCAGTCGGCTCCTCACTTGCGCGCCCCCTCTCTCCCAAGAAGTAAACAACCGACTGCGAATCCCACGGCCGGCGTAAAGCCCCGTTTGCGGGGAAACCACTCAGAGCGCATGCTCCTCTGATGATGGGTCTGTAGCGCCATTTTCATATCGAAGGGACTGCCTTCTAATTAGGCACGTCCGTAAAGGACACTCGGCGTTGTAGTTGTTCAGGCCGTATGAGGAGCCTCACAGAAACCCCTCAAGGGCTTCTTTGAGAGGAACCACTCCCTGCAGCGCTTCAGCCAACTCTACGTAAAGCAATTCTTTTGTGTTAACCTCCCCCGTGGACTAGAGTCCCGCTCTCCTCCGTTCCCCCCGCCCCCGCTGGCCTTGTTCCCCTGCCCCGCCCCCCTCCTGGACCAGAGCAATATAAAGGCTAGGCATTTGTGATGATTTTGAGCCCACAGTGGCGGCCCACATGAAAGGACGTGGGGAACCGGATGGGAACGTTTTCCTCCGTAAGAACAAAGCACAAATTATACCAGAGTCTAGAATGTGTAGAGGAAACCAGTACGTGTTCTTCTGAGCTAGGAGGTAGTGCTTCTTTTTTAAATTTATTTTTTATAGAGAAGGAGATCCATCAGTGGTGGGGATGGGGGTTGGTTGAAAGATTAGCTATAGGTAAGGCAGGACACGGAGATCTGAGGTCTTTAATTGTGTGTTACATGTGCGCGCTTACATGTAAGAGTTGAGAAGAACGTGGGTGAGTGGGGCGAGAGAGAAAAAGAATGAGACAGAGAAGAAAAATTTGGAGTGGGAGAAGACTTAGTGGGTGCAGGAAAGGGGCGTCGGCGCATCCTTGCCTGTGAAGCTGCAACTTCGCCCTCCCGGACATCCACTCCCAACTCCACCGCTTCATTCATAAGTTTCTGGTCCGGGCGCCCCGCCTGGCTCCTCTGGGCCGACGGCCCCGTTTCCTGTATAGCAATTGGTGGACGACAACAAAGCCTTAGCAACCGGCTCCTAGTGACCCGCAGGGCGCCTCGTAACTGGGGCGCGGGGCGGACACGGAGAAAGGAGCGGGGCTGTCCCTTTAAGGGATGGCCGCGGAGCCGTGAAAGTGGAGGGGGCCGAGGGAGGGCGGGGAGGAAGGTCTGGGGGCGGACCTAGGGGGAGGAGGAGGAGGAAGAGTTGCTGCTGAAAGGAGGTGGCGAAGGAGGAGCCAGAGCAGCTGCTGCCAGCCCGCGGGCACCGGGGTCCTGCCCGCTGCTGCACGAGTAGCCACGGGCGCGATCGGTGCCAGACGTCTCCTCCTCCATGATCACTTTGGGAGCCGGGGGAAGACTTTGCCCGGCCGTGAGAGCTGGTCTGCGTTTCCCAGGCGCGGCAGCGGCGGCGGAGCAGCAGCAGCAGCCCGGTCCGAATCGGAGCGGCCACAACCCGGGGCGTGTGCGCCCCGCGCGGAGCGGGCTCGGGTTCCCCACGGAATGTCCCCGGGGCGCCTGGCGCGCTGACCCCCCAGCCGCCGCCGCCTTCGGCGCCTGCTGCCTCTCTCGGGCCGGCTCGGTGTTCGGGTCTGCAAGCTTCCCGGCTCCTGGGCAGTGGGGAAGCCCCCCGGGGCGGGTGACCTCAACTGGCCCCGACCCAGCCCTCCCCCGTGCGTATCTCGCTTAAGATGGCAGCGGAGTCAGGGGAACTAATCGGGGCTTGCGAGTTCATGAAAGGTGAGAAGCAGCCGCCCCGCATCCTCCAACCCTCCCTCGCCCCCAACTCTTCACTTCTCGCCCCTACATCCCAACCACTGCCCCCGGCTTCTCCTTGGGCCCCCAGTGTCCTGCAGCCGCTGCGCGCGCTCTCGTCCCCTCTCGGCACTATCCTCTCCCCGAGGACCCCCTGCTTCCGGCTTCTCTGTCTTTCTTGCGTCCCTCGTTCCTTCTGCAGCTCCCTCAGATGGCCTCTCCGCTCGGTAATGGGACAGCGCCGGCTTCCGCCGGGCTCCTGCACGCAGTTCGTGGGGATCCTGCTCCGGGTGATCCTTTAGATCGCCTTTATCCTACTATTGCTGGCCTCTATTTTCAGGACCCTCCCCCCCCGTCTCTCCTCCCTTCCTCTTCTTGAAGTCGCCTGAGCTGCAGGGGAGAGGCGCGCCTCTCTCTTCCCCTTCCGCGGCTGCTGAGATCTGGAGATTTCTGAACCAAACTTGCATCTCCAGTTCCACGGGCACCCCCGGCTTCTATCTGTCCCCGTTGGCCTGAACCAAGGGACGTATGGGAGCTCTGGCCCTCGCTGAGTCCCTCAGTCAGATGTTCTTGCTTTTCTAATTGTTGTGCTCCTGGGTCTCCGCCGCTTTCTGGGAGAGGTCAGGTTTCTGCAAGAATTCTGCGTGTTCATGGGGTCTTTAAATAATGGGTAGCAGTTATTTTGATCCTTCGTGTATTATCACCGCCCGCCACCTCCAGCTTCCCTGCTTCTCATATGTTTTCTCTCGTCTTTTAAACTTGTCTTTCAGATCGGTTATATTTTGCTACTTTAAGGAATAGACCAAAAAGCACAGTAAATACCCACTATTTCTCCATCGATGAGGAGCTGGTCTATGAAAAGTAAGTTTCTATTTTGTTTTTTCTCAACCATTTAGCTAGTTGGCTCTTTGGTGAGCAGACACTGTGCACCTTTATGGCAGTTTTATTCTCTTTCCCCCAGTGTTGCAAGTAACAGTATCATTTGTTTAGGCTCAGGTGCCTGGGGAGAGGTGCAGGGAAAGTTGGTGTAGTTGGAACCTGTCAGCACTTCAGTCCTTTTAGACATTTGTCTGTATTAGTTCTTCCTGCCGCCACAGCAACTGCGGCTGTCGATTCCTCCCACTCCCCAGGGGAGGCCCAGGGGGACACGCACTCTGTGCTCGTGGACTCCGTCATGGGCCTGTGAATCAGTGACCGAGTATTTATGGAGCAGCCGCGGAGCACAGGGCGCTGTGTGTCTTACAGGTGCTTCAGCTCTCCGGGTCACAAGGCTTCTGGTGTCTCCCAGGAGGTTTTTGTTTGTGCAGCTCATTTTCGGGAAGTGGGACACATTAGCTGCAGGGAACAGTATCCAAGTCATATCTATGAGTAAGATTTCACCTGTATGACACGTTATTGATTGAGTGACTTTATTTGGGTGCCCCCTCCTTGACAGTATTATTTTCTTTGCCTGTGAAGAGCTGGTCGAGGAGTGCTGAGTTACTTTCTTTGGTTACTTTGCTTCTGTGGGATTAGGATTTGAGAGTGGGAGATAAGTGTAGGGAACTGTTTTCTGTGAAAGACCGTTAATTTACAGGAAAAAGATACCCTAACTCTTTAAGTATAGTAAAAATGTAAGTAAAGAGAGATAAATCTCTATTCAGTAAAAGCAAGAGATAATAAGGAATAAAAAGGAGGAACTGACTCGATTATGTCTTTTTATTAAAAGAGCTGGTGTTTCAGACTAGTCTAATATAGTCTAACTTAAACATTTAATTTTACTTTCTTGTTGTTTTAACCAAACATGCAATTAAATGAACATCGTTACATGAACCATAGTCACGCTAGTAAGCTTCCTAGGACTTGTCCTGTTAAAAGGGATCTTGGCAGTTATGCCTATGAATTTGTGGGTACCACCAGGCATTCAAATAGTGAGAATAGTCTTGACCTTCAAGAACGTATCTTTTATTTGAGGGAAAACAGTCTTTAATTGTCACTTGCTCATAAGGATTCTTGAAACTGATGTCTTTGGGACATTTCTCTTAGTGGTGCTGGGAGCAGGATGCTTCTTGAATGGCTGGAGTGAAAGTGGGAATGAAAGAGCCCTTTGCTGCTGCTCATGAATACCCAGAGTTGCTGCAGCAAAGAGGTCTAAATCTGTGGTGTCAGATTACAGCTCTGCTCCCAGACAGAATGGGGTAATGCTCCCGCTCTCTGACCCTTGTACCTGGATGATGTCACTGCCTGCAGTGTTTATTGAGTATTCACTCTATTGTTGGGAATGTGCGTTGTTGTGGCTTTCTGTTTGTGAGTTTAGGGTTTGGGAACCTCTCGTGAGTCTGAGGGTAGGGACTGTGCATATGCCATTCTGTTCAATTCTGTAGTGACTAACGTACCAGAGGTGGTTAATGTGTCATTGAACAAGCTCCAGTCAATGAGGTCTGAGTTGCTCGTCTTGGGATTGCTAGATGGTAGATCTAGCAGAAAATTACATTTAGCCAACTAAGCACAGGGCTCCTTGGTTTTTTGATTCTAGTGTTGGTAGGTGAGGGACATTTTTGGTGTGATTTTAATGTTGGTATTTAAGAATAGGGCTACAAATCACATTCCTCTTATATTTATACTACTGTGTTTCTTGCTGGAGAGACCACCCAATTTATATTGTGAGTTTTGATGTCATTTGAAACTATGATGAGGACTTCAGTCCGGGGAGAGTGTGTACTTCTTTGCCTTTGGACTTGCCCAACTATTGTGCTACAGGAGTGGCTGTGCTTCTGATCACCCACAAATCCATCTTTCTTGTTACCCCAACAGATTACACGTGGCTAGATGATGTAGAGAATACAATGATGATGAACGCATGTATTACCTTCAGAGAGCTCCAAACCTGTAGGGAGAATGACAGGGCTGCCGTGAGAGGTATAGAAAAGATAACTGCAGTGAGAGAAACGTAACCCCTGTGCTAGGAGGAATTCACAGGTGGATGGGAGCACATCTGGTTGAGGGGGTCAGAGAAGGCGTCACGGAAGAGTTAGGATTGGCTTGAAGGAGGACAGGCGGAGATGTGAGATCCCCGAAGCGAGAACAGCATGGATGAGGAGGGAGGCTCTGGAGTGTGTTCAGGGAACAGTACATCCTCCACTTTGCCTGATGTGCATACAAGTCACATGGGGATGTGGAATATGAAGCTAAGAGGTCAGTTGGGGGCAGAGGGAATGCCAGGGTGAGGAACCACAGTTTCCTTGGTACGAAGTAGGACTCCCTTGAGGGTTTGGGGCAGGCCATGGTATGACTGGGTTTGTGCTAATTGCAAATAATGGCAAACATTTATTGAGAATTTAAATGCATGCCAGACCCTGTTCTAGGTGCTCCACAATTATTAATTTATTTCATTTCATGACAATTCTATGAGGCAGATACTATTATCATCATTATTGTGCAAATGATGAGAGTAAGGTACAGAGAGGTTAAGTAACTCACCCAAGGTCACAGAAGGAAGAATTAGCAGAGCTGGAATTTGAAACCAAGCCTTCTGGTTCTTGAGTACATATATCTTCTCTCAAAAAGTTAATGTGATAGCATCACTGAAGGTGGGTTAGAGAGGATGTAGGAACCCACTTGGAAAAATTCTGGAATATTCAAGTGCCTCGATTAGGATTGGTAGCAATAGTGATGGGAAGAAGGGATGTGTATCATGTCACTTGGCAACAGATCAGGTGGGTGGGTTGGCGGGGTGCTGAGGAAAAGAAGTCGTCGAAGTCCTTAAGACAGAAGACCTGGCTTTAGTGGGGAGATCAGGCATTCCATTTTGCACAGGTTGAATTTAAGGAGTTAAGGGATATCCACATCAGTGCTGGATCTCACATAAATTCGAAGTTCTTAAATGTGTGAATTTTCCCCAAAGAGAAGGTAAAGCTGTGAGAATGGTCTGATTTCTGGAGAGAAAGAGAAGATATCAAGGTCTGTATTTCACAGGCAGGGCCAGGATGAGAGGAGCAAGGGAAAGTGGTGGAAATAAGCAGCCAGAGACTTTGGTGCACAGACGCTGCAGGAGAGGGAAGAAAGGGGAGAGGGCTAGGAGCTGTGGAAGCCATCTTGTCTTGTCAGCTCCACTTCTTGGAAGTATAGAATAAGAGAGACTGCAAGGCCCCTAGAAGGATGTGTAGTAACCTGGGTTCTATCTGTGGAGGATGCTTGTGGTGAGAAAAATCTTGACTGTCCTATCAGAGTGTACATGTCTCTAAGGAAAGAAGTATATTTATGTCCATTATCACACAGGGCCTTGTACAGCTGTGTACCTGTGTACTTATTTGCTGAATGTATAAGTGAAATGTTGCCTTTCTGGCTAAATTGTCACCTTGGAAATGCATCTATTATTTTTGAATCAGGAAGTAGACTTTAAATATTAGACTGTGGGTTCCCTGGACACAGCTGTGTTTTGTGCAGATGTTTATTTAGTTCTAAAAGGATGATAGTGCTCCATGATTAAAATGGCAACCTTCTGAGAAGCTGGTGGAGAAAATTTCAGTGGCCTCATGAGGTCAGGCTATTAGAAATGAAAGTCTGAATTTTCTGCTTGATTTTTAAACAGAACTTATCTCAGTATAAAGGCCTGAACAGTTTTGGTGAAATGGGGTTGATTAGAAAGCATACATTTGTCCTTGGGTTATGATTTCCCAGATCAGAATTAAAATCAGAGTATAGCCTATCACACTTGTGGACAAAAATAGCCCCATAAAAAGGGAGCCTTTCAGAGATTTATGTCTATTTGATTAAGCTACAAATAATGCACAACTCTCCAGAAAAGCTAATTCTTTGGTTTTGGAATTGGGCCCTGTAATCCAAATAGAGGCTTACTTTTATAACTTGGCTCAAATTTTTTTGGTTCAAAAGTTAGCAAAATCAGATCTGGCCCTGTGGCCTAATGGTTAAGTTTGGTGTGCTCTGCTGTGGTGGCCCTGGTTTGGTTCCTGGGTGTGGATCTACACCGTTCGTTGGCAGCCATAGTGTGGCAGTGACTCACATATGAAAAAATAAAGGAAGATTGGCAGCAGATGTTAGCTCAGGGCCAATCTTCCTCAGCCAAAAAAAAAAAAAAAAAAAAAACTTAGCAAAATGAAATATGTTAATTGTTATAAGCTTTATGTGCCCCTCCTAATGGTGTTGATGGGTGTAGGGTTGGATGTTAATGCATAGAACGCCAGTTTGCTGTGAAGAGTAGTGTAGAGGGTCTTCCTTTTCAGCCTTGTCTGTTTTCATTTCTTCTCTTATGTTTGCAAAAGGAAGATATTGAATATGCAGGCGAGAACTCTTCATGGACATACTCTGGGGACTGAATATTAAGCAGTTTCTGAAGTGACTCAAAGAATTTCACCAAATGTTTTAGCATGGAAGAATGAGCAGCCTATAATGAGGACTAATTAACTAAACTGAAGATTTAAGTAATTTAAAGTGTTCAGTTTTCATTTAAACTTTGGTAAAGCAGCCTGATAGTAATGCAACCAGGAACTTTTGGGTAAATAATTTTAGAAGAATGATTTCTTTTATGTAGTCGGTAGCATAGGTTCGAGTCAAAGTGTGAACCTAGGGCATCTTTGAGAGAAATAGAGAAAAGCTTTTTTTTGCCAGGAAATGTTTGTGGGAATGAAGTATTTAGGTTAGATAGAGGTGAGAAGAAACACTTTTGGTTTTTCAATTTTCATTTCAAATTTAATATGTAGCAAGTAGGTTAATTTAATGGAAAGGGGAATGCCATTTAGGCACCTGCACACATATACATGTAGATATGATTTATGGAGCCTGAGGGCCATCATTTGATACCTCGGCTCTCATTATGAGTTGCTACGATGTGGACAGAAGAGGAGATTTAGTTGAATTCAGAGACAAATTTCACTATGAGAATAGAAATAAAATCATAACAACAGCTAACCTTTATAGTCCTGTGCCAGAGAGTTCTATGTACTTTACACACATTAACTCGATCTTCAGAACAACCCAAGGAGTTAGGTTCTATTATTATGGCCACTTTATAGATGAGGAAACTGAGGCCCAGAGAGGGTAAGTAGAGCCTAAGGTCACTGAGCTAGTAAGTTGCTGAGCCGAGATTCAAGCCACAGGCAGTCGAGCCTAGAGTCTAAGCTCTTCTGCTTCCAGCAGGTTCCCAGTTGTCCTGAGTCTGAGGCTGGTGAGGAGGGTGCAGAACAGCATTGCCCCTCCCTGGTGTGCTTGGCCCCTCTAACTTGGGTGGTGATGGTTTTTGCAAGAAATGTGCCCCTGACAGTGTGTGCACAAACTTTATGTTCAGGCCGTATCTGGGAATGTTTTTTTTCACAATTCCACTTTTGTGGGTGTAATTTTGCTTTTGTTCCTTTCAGATGGCCAAAAAAAAAAGTTAATTAATTATCATTATATATTAATAGGATGGATGAAAACAAAGGAAGCCCAGTTTTTGTAAGCCTATAAAAACGGCTTTTGCAGGCTGTTTGGTCAAATACTCTTGCTGCTTAACTGGTATAACTTAAGATGTAATGATTTCTGCATAGAATTCTCCTAAAAACTCAGAAAACTCTTTAGCTTTTAAAAGATGGTAGGTTTATACTTTCTTCCCCATTTCTCCTTGCTTCCAAACTAACCTTGCAAAAATAACCCAGTATTGTTCAGAGCCACTTTTTTTTATCCTCTGTTTTGAACACGAGTTTTAGGCGTGTGCTTGTGTATTGCATACCTGCGTGTATGGCCAGCAGTCCTCTGTAGGATACGTGATGAGGAAACAGACATATCGGGGTACAGTCACCAGTCAAGTCTTAATTCTCTGACCCACTAGAGTCAAATTTTGCTTTCTAGATAGTGATTTATTAAATCCGTAATGTTTTTCTCTCTTAGGCATTCATAGTGGGTAGTTGGTCTCTGATCTTCAAAAAGGCAACCTGTTATTCACTGCTTTCAGTTTGCTTGTGATAAGCTTGATGAAAATCCAAAATTTAACTGAGGTGCTAAGGACTCAGGTAAAATTAACAGGGCTCGTCTCAATCAGGCAGCCGGTGAGAGGGATCCGAATGGGCTGTAGGAGAGTCCAGTTGGGAGCTGTCTGCTGTCCAAGTTCTTTCCAAGCCAAGTCACCACAGGGCGACTTCATTATTTTGTTTGAAGTAGATTCCTAAGACATCAGATATTCTCATTTTGTAAGTTCATAAACACATTCCAAAGCCAAAAGTAAGTGACTTCTACTTAGCCACAGCTCAATACACCTTTGTGCTTAAAAAAAAAAAAAGAAAAAGAACAAAGACTTGACATATTTTTATGGGAAGTGAAAAAAGCATAACTTAAAACTTGTAAGTGGTTGAAAATCGCTACCGAAGAAACTACCGTTTAGACGGGGTAGATTTTGGTGCACAGCACTGTGCTAGTGCTATGGGGATACACAAATACGTAAAGAAGGAAGTGAAAACAAATACAGTGCAGGACAATATGTGACAAAAGCTGCACATGTAGATGTTAGGAATCCAAGAAAGGAAGAGATTATTACTGCCCAGGGTGATAAAGACACAGAGTGATGTTTGAACTAGCTTTTGAAGGGTGTGTAAGAGCCAAGAGTATACTTTATGATCTCTGTGAAAACAAGTACTACCTGTTTTTGCTTCCCATGTGTCCCTACACCCAGTACAGTGCCTGCCCTAGGGAGGATGCTCAAGAAATTTTAGCTGAATGAATGGTGAAGAAAGAAGGAAGGAAAGAAAGAAAGAGAATTTAGTGTTTGGGAATAGCAAAGTTCTGGTAGGTGAGGCAAAATATTTGGATGCAGAGAGAGCACAGGTGAGTCTGGACACTCGGTTGGGGACTGGACTATGGAAAGCCATTTGCTGGCTTAAGAATAACAGAGAGACTGATCAGAACTCTGCTGTAGGACAACTACTCATGGCTGGGAGGTGCGGGTGTGTTAGCCTGTGGGTGAATTGGATTACAGTTGCAGTAATTGGAACAGGAAGGCCAGACTCGGGGGCTAGACAGGATGGATTGACTGTATTTGGGAGTGACCAGATGAGGAGGGAAGGAAGAAGTGAAGGTAAACTCAAGGTATCTGGCTTGGGTGATTGGGAGAAAGTGACACCTCAAAGTAGGCCACGTACGCAAATTGGGGGCAGGGGCTGGCTTTTTGTTGCTTTGTTTTATTTTGGGGATGGGGAGACGATGTAAAAAGAGAGGGGTCTATAATGAAAGTAAAAGAGGAGTCTTTGTTTTTTGTGATTTTTAAGTAGGAAATAGACAATGCCTGTCCTGGGTATTTAGATATTTGCTTTTTTAAAATCTCGAGTGGTGGGTGGAACAGCTGATCTCAAGTTCCTTTCTGGCTCAGTGACTTGAGCTGGGCTTTCTGCACTTCAGTGTGGAATTCATTGTTTCTTTAAAAAATTTTTTGAGGCTTTAGTTTCCATTTACTTAAAAAAAAAGAGTTGGTTTTGTTAATCAACTAAATACTTCCAGGACCACCAAAGAATCAGATGTTGAATGAGAACCATCAAAAATATTGCTCTATTTATTGAAAGCACATAATCCTCCCAGTCCTTAACAACTTGGAAACATCTGGTAAATGATCACAATTATTTGTGATTGACAGTGAATTCCTTTATAGAAAATAGTTTGTATGAATAGTTTTTGAATAAAATGTTTGAATAAAACGTTTTGAATAAAATGTTTCATTTAATAATGTAATATTTTGGTCTTAAAGGTATTCACATCTTATTGATGAATTGAAGAATTTGTTAGTTTGGACTTGTTCTTTTGTTATAAAGTTTAATTTTCTTTTAGAACCAGAAGAGATGGTTTATTTCAAATTTGCTCTCCTTGATGGATATACTCTAGTAATGCATTTATCCAGTGTTGTTGGAGAATGTGTCATTTCAGTGAAGCAGCTTCTACAAACAGTTGGAAAATCACATCTTGAAATATCAAAGCAGGGTTTTTTTTGTATTTTTTTTGCTGAAGAAGATTTTCCCCAAGCTAACATCTGTGCCAGTCTTCCTCTATTTTGTTTGTGGGTCACTGCCACAGCATGGCTGCTGATGAGTAGTATATGTCTGCGCCTGGGAACTGAACCTGGGCTGCCGAAGTAGAGCATGCTGAACTTAACCACTAGGCTACAGGCTGGCCCCTCAAAGCAGTTTTATAATTTATGGAAACCTTGCTAAAATGAATCTACATATCTGCCCTCTTAAAGAATTTACTGGGGCTGGCCTGGTGGCGTAGTGGTTAAGTTCGTGTGCTCTGCTTTGGTGGTCTGCCGTTTGTGGGTTCAGATCCCAGGCACAGACCTACACACTGCTCATCAAGTCATGCTGTGGCGGCATCCCACATACTAAACAGAGTAAGATTGGCACGGATGTCAGCTCAGGGCCAATGTTCCTCACCAAAAAAAAAAAAAAAGAAAAGAAAAGAAAAAAATTTACTGATTATGAGTTGCTTTTTTTCTGTAACACTCAGATTCACTGAATACATTGGTTGTACAGTTTCACTGTAATTCAGGGATGGTTTCAGCAGCTCCTAAGGAATAAAGGGCCCTCTGCTTATATAGCAGATGGTGCCTGTTTGCTAAACATCTTGTGTCCTTTAGTGGATTTAATTTATTCAGTCAGTTTTTATTGACGACTAACTGCTATGAGTTGAGTACTTTCTAGGTGCTGCTTACTGTCAGTGTAGCTTTTGACGTTGCTGCTGATGTACCAGCCCCTAAAAGCTGCCTCGTCCCTATAAGCTGTCCTAATATACTATGGGCATAGAAACCAGACATCACATTTTATTAGCCTTTGATACGAAATAACACTAAATAGACTCTCTTATAAACATAGCCAAAGGCTCTGCGTTTTGTGGCAGGCTTTCGAAGAAGCAATAAGATTTTGTGTTTTGGCTTACTTGTGACTCTCTCTTGTATTCCAGATTGAGATTTCTGAATTGGGGGTCCTTGTATAACTGATTTCTTATCCTCTACATTTCTCTTCCTTTTAAGAGAGTGTGGAACTAATATAGCATTTACATTAGTCTTGGGAGTCAAATTGTTGATTCTCCCCCGCTGAGTCAATCTGAAATGTTAAAAACGTTTTATTTTTTTCTAAGTGTGAGATAAAGAGAAATGTTTAAAAAGATCTCTTGTAGGAAGCTGTGAATGGTGGGCTTGTAAAATAGTGCCTTTCCTGTTCTGCCAGACCTTTTCTCTAGTGTCAAGTCTTGTGCTTTGTTCCACATGCCCTCCAACAGATTCTAGAAAACCCAAAAGTAATGGATAATTTTAAAGGTTTAAGATGATTTTTTTTTAAAGATTTTATTTTTTTCCTTTTTCTTCCCAAAGCCCCCCAGTACATAGTTGTATATTCTTCGTCGTGGGTCTTTCTAGTTGTGGCATGTGGGATGCTGCCTCAGCGTGGTTTGATGAGCAGTGCCATGTCCGCACCCAGGATTCGAACCAACGAAACACTGGGACGCCTGCAGCGGAGTGCGCGAACTTAACCACTCGGCCACGGGGCCAGCCCCTCTTTTTTTTTTTTAAAGATTTTATTTTTTTTCCTTTTTCTTCCCAAAGCCCCCCACTACATAGTTGTATATTCTTTGTTGAGGATGATTTTTAACTTGGCAAAACTCTGAGACAAAATTGAAGGGGCACCGAAGCAAAAAGGAGTTGGGGTAATGTCTAGTTGGAGTGAGTCTGTGTAGATTGAGGGTTACTTCTGGCGCAGGCCACCTTTGGAGTAGACCAATGATAAAGATGCAGGCTGTAGGGGAGACAGGGCTGGGGTGCTCCGACCCTCTCCCTGCCCTGGAGAGGTGGACGATCTCACTGCTCTCCATCCCTCTTGCTGTCCCTTCCTTCTTAGGTCATTTTTGTCAACTTAGTCTTATTTTGTACCCAAATTTAGTAAAGTGTGATATCTGATAGCTCTCCCCACATTTAACCTGGTCTATAGTTTAGAAGGATTTAATGGAAGAAGGCAGTATTTTTGCAGATGAACCAACCAAGTCTCAATCTTTCGTTTGTTTAGTCAGTCATCTCTGTGCCAGGGGCTAGGGATACTATAGTGCATGAATTCTAACCCAGCCCTATTCTCATGGAGCTTATAGTCCAGTGGGCAGAGGGAGGATGTTAATTAAATATTTGGTCATAGGATTATTTGTCATTGCTCGAAGAAAAGCCCTCCAGTTCTTTGGAAGCTCATAACAATGGAGCCTGGCCTTGTGGGGTGGCGGTAGTGGTGTGTGGGGGGGTGTGTGTGAAGTGGGGTGGGGGTGGAGGTAGGGGTGGGGGAGGGATCAGAGAAGACGCTCCTGAGGAAGTATGATGGGAGCTGAGACCTAAAGGATAAGTAGATGTTAGCTAGGCCAGGGAGAGTAATGTGCTAAAGGCCTGAGGCAGGAATTAAAAGTAATATCTTGGCTGGAGCTCACTAGTAATAAAATGGGGGAAATGGTGCAGAATGGAGCCCCAAAGAGAGATAGGTAGGGCTATACCGGGGCCTCACAAGTAAGTTTGCAGGTTTTGGTTTTAATTCCAAGAGCTTAGAGAGGTAATGTGGTCATCGCCAGGGTGGAGAGTAATTCTTTTCCTTCTCTGGGCCTCTGTTGCTTTATGAAAGGTGAGGAGGGTTAGTCTTTCCTGTTCAGGGATCAGTCGTCACTCTGTTTTCCACCAGAGCCCTGTGAATACTGTCTGCAGAGCCCTCTTGCTTTCAGTACCCGCCGTTGAGTAAAGGGGTTAATTGACACAACTTGGGAATGTTTCTGTAGGAGTGAATTTTAATCTTACCAGTGCATTCCTGAAGAAGTCTCCTTTTGTTTTCATTAATCTGAGTCTCAAAGGGGGTTTTCATTAATTGACTTGCTCCAAAGAGGGAAGTCACAGAATTACAGACCCCAATGCTGGGAGGTTCCTTGAACCGTCTAGTCTGTCTTTTGGCTTTAAGGCAAAGTGGCAACACTAACCCATTTTGCAGTAGCAGCAGCTGATGCTTAAGTGGCCCTGCTACTTGCCGCAGGTTCGGAAGCTACTAAGTGGAGAAGGGTTCCTCATACTCCCAGTGTTGCATTCCTGAACTTTCCTAAAACCCTAGATAAGGTACCAAAGGCCAGGAGTGAGAGTTGATATTGGGGTTCTCTCCTTCCTTTGTGGTCTGGACAGATGTCAAACTTTATGCAAGTACGTAATTAGTAGTCAATAGATGTCAAGCTTCCCAGCTTAGGAAGCTGCTCTCTGGACTCTGGGTTTGTTCTCTGGCTGTGTGCAAAGCCTAGTGAATTTCAGGGAGAAAACTGTGAGGTTCTTCCCCAGGAGACACTCTGAGGGAAATGCCTCTGTACCCAGACCCAGCACATTGAGAGGGCAGAGCGCATCAGATCGTGCGAGGAGTCCTTGAGAAACATTTGAACTGTTGAATGGGTTTGTCCAATGTGGATAACCAGAGTCATTGACTTTCTGGAGTCTCATAGATAATACATATAATAATCTATTATATACATGGCTAGAAATGTTGTATAATGGGGTAATATAATATCATAGCCTGGAAAGAACTTTAGACGCCATCTAATTCAGCAGCTCCGTTTGAAAGAGAGGATGTGGGGTTCCAGAAAGCCTAAGACATCGGCCCAGGGACGTGGAATGGCCTAGTTGGGCCTAGAACCCCTTGCTTCCCAGTGGTCTTTGGTTTTCCATCAGAGTCTCTGTGACCGATGTGGGGCTGGGAAGCTTCTTAGGTGTGCAGCCTCTATTCCCTAGGAAGTCGACATCAGTGTGACTGGTTTGTTATGCTCTAAGGGCTTGAGCAAAAACTCAGCCTTAGAGTTTGGTCTTAGATTTGCTGAGTAGTTGAGGCCTTTTTGGAATTTGATCGTTATCAATTTCAGCCATGTACAGGAACTTTATCATCTGACCGGAGGGGTGCTGATAGCATTCCAGTGCTAGGGAAAACCTTAGATGGTGTGCGCAGCCTAGAGGGCTGTACTGATTAATTTCACCAAAATTTTGCACACACTCACACAAGCACACATGATCTCCCCGTGCTTTGGGGGATACTGCTATCTTAGCATTTAGCACAATGTAATAATATGTTTACTTGTCTTCTTAGTAGGTGGTGAGCTCCTGGTGGCTAGGGACTGGTGGTAGCAGGTTTCAGTAAATATTTGAGTGAGTGAGTGAATGAACAGACAGAAGTGTCAGCAGTGCTGATAAAAAATTGAAGAGTGGCATGCCTTATAATGAACTTAGAGGATCTTTTCATCCTATTTTTTTTGTATTGTCAACACTCTTTGATTTATATGCTAACTTGTAGTGCCTTGCTCAGCATAGATGGTCATAAATTTTGTTGAAGGAGTTAGTATTGCTTGGACTGTAGCTTATTTTTTGCTGAGGAGTTGAACATTTTCAAAGAAAACTTCTGATATGTAGAATAAGGTACAACAGTGCCTTAAACAATGATTCCTTTGGGAATGGCCCCACTTAAATTAGAGTATGTTAGAAAAACCAAACACAAAATGATGATACATCATAAACTTCATAAATCTTGTGAGAAGAGTTAGACATGTTGGGTATAACAAAGACTTCTAGGCCCGACTTCTATTCCCCTTCGAATCTGTAGGACCAGTACTGTGGGTAGTGGATGACCCCGTGGGTAGTCGGTGGCCCTGGTAAATGTTTGCTCTGATCCTTGGGCTCCCATTTCTTTGTCCTCGTCAGAAGCAGATGACTCTCTCTTCCCTCCCCTCCGCACTTGCAGACTCCAGTTCTATTCTTTCCTGTCAAAACAGGAAAGAATTTGATTTTAGCTATTTACACTTACTGAATAAGAGACAGATTGACTGATTTTCACTTAATAATTTATGAGTTTCATTCTAGTTATTAACCCATAATTTGCCAACCTCACAAGGGGGAATTTACAAATAGATAAGGGAGATTTATTCACTTGTTTGCTCATTCATTCATTTGGAGGGGGAGCTCAGGGTACTCTGAAATAATAAAATAATATATCCATGGGTTTCCCTGCCCAAATGAGACCACATTTCCCTTTACTCCCCCACCCAAGACACACTGGGGGCCCTTGCCTGGCTGTGCCTCTGGAGGCCTCTTCCAGGGAGTTGCCAGAGTGGGGAAGACGCTCTCCAGGCTCATTCACTTCAGGCTTTGGGGCCGAGTCAGCCTTCCGGTGTCTTTACTGTGTCTCTGTAAGGCTTATCTCTAACATTTCTCCTTCCCTTTTCACTGTCCCCAGGTTGACGACAATCCATTTCTCCTCTTCTACCGTAAGCCCAATTCTTCCATTCTCCTGCCTCGGCTCCAAGTTACCCGAGTACCTATTTTATACTTTCTAGCACATCTGACTTATCTCAATTGATTTTTTTTTTTTTTTAAAGATTTTATTTTTTCCTTTTTCTCCCCAAAGCCCCCCGGTACATAGCTGTGTATTCTTCGTTGTGGGTCCTTCTAGTTGTGGCATGTGGGACGCTGCCTCAGCGTGGTCTGACGAGCAGTGCCATGTCCGCGCCCAGGATTCGAACCGACGAAACACTGGGCCGCCTGCAGCAGAGCGCGCAAACTTAACCACTCGGCCACGGGGCCAGCCCCTCAATTGATTTTTTCTTTCAATATTTCTTTCTAGTGAATGGTCTGGCTAATAAATGTGTTTGCGTTTGCCCCCACCTCTGATGAGGAAGAGTCTTGCAAAGAAGCATGTTGTTGGAAGGTGTCTTCTTCATTTGTGGCATTTTATTATACCAAAATGAGTGGTAACCCAGCATGATGTGAGCAGCTATGACCATTTTTTTTTCAGTGATCTTGACATTTTCAGAAATGTGTTTAGCTGGTTAGAAAACTATATATAGTTGTCAAACTATTTTATTATAAATACATATGAATATTCTTAGAACTGTAAGAAGTGTAAGGATATATAAAATGACCTTAAGATAGAGTTTGTTGGCTCTATATTTGTCTGTGACAATTCTGACTTTTGAAGACCTGTTCTGAATTGCTCTTGGCTGTGCAAAATTTTGGACTGAATTTCTTAGAACGCGTCTCTCCTTTTGTAGGATGTAAAAAGCTAGCCCATTAAGCTTCGAGATATGGTGAGGTGGGAAACCCTCTGGGTTGGAGTGCTTCTTTTTCTTCTGCCCTTAACCTGGGGCCATGGCGCAAGGTAGAGGTGTACCTTCTTCATGGTAGCTATGCCATGTTCTTAGAGAAACCTGTCTCTTTGAGGGACAATAAAGCAGAGTGGGGACTAGATCCTCTTCTATTTTTTTGTCCTCCTGTGTTCTATGTCACAAACTGGCTTTTTGGAAATATGACTCCCTTGAACAAAACGGAACAAAAATTACCAGGGCCTAATCTCACTGTTGGGAAATATGTGGGCTCCTGAAGGGGAAGGCCATGGTCTTTAAACATTTTATCTATATCTCATGCCAATGGTCCTTGGCAGTTTCTCTACTGTTTTATGGTTATTTTTGTTCTTATTTTATTTTTTTATCTTGATCAGTGTTGTTCATCAGCACAGAACATTTTCTGCCTTGCTAGAAATTTTCTGTATTTGCATTGTGAAATTTGGTAGCCATTAGCCACATGTGGCTTTGGAAGGCTTGAAATGTTCAAAAGGAGAGGCCTGACTTTTAATTTACTTAACTTTAATTAATTTAAATTTAAATAGCCACATGTGGCTAGTGGCTACCGTGTTGGAGAGTGCAGATCAACTTAAGGACGAGGTCTGTATTTGATTTACTTTTTCCCGTGTCTTTAGAGTACACCAGTTTATTTTCCTGGTGTTTGGTGAAACAGATGTGTTTGTTTGCCATGTTGCTTCCAAAAGTGCCCATGGCTAAGCTGACTGTATCGTTAGAAACTGTACAGCTTTGAGTTTGAAATTGAAGTTGGCTTGTAATGGTTAGTATGAAACTGGAATGATGTGACCTGAATTCTTTCTGCTTTCCAGAAATTTGTTGAAAGTGAGTTTAAAAAGCTGAAATAACCATAACTAAAAATTCCGGATTTACTTTAAAGTTCTAGGTGTCAGTATTCATGTTCAAGTAGGAAAACAACAAGGTATGTTGGTCAAGTGTTGCTTCCAATAACCCAAGGACAAGGAAATCTCTGTGATAGAAATAGGGCTGCCTTAATCAATGCCTAGGTGCTTATTTTATACTCTTTTTATTTTGTTTTTTTGAGTGGATTCCTCTTGACAGGTCTTGGACTTGTCAGTAATTAGGTGTTATAGGCATAGTTCATTTTGGATTCATGCATATTTTGTTTATACTTAGCACATAGCATCACACTGGGAACTTTAGAAATGAATCCAGAACTTTTATTTCAAATCATTGCAGGTTTCCTTTTTTGGCAACTCTGTGTTCTTACTCTTATGAAGCCTGTGTACAGCGACAGCTAATTTGGTGTTACCTGGAATAGAGGTTCCAAAATATTACCAACTTACTTACCTTAGGTAAAATACACTGGTTTAGTATTTTTTACTTAGGTGAGGCAAGTGGTTATTCGCAGATTCGATGTAGTGTAATAATATCTATGATAGTGTAATTTGGGTGGCAGAAAAAAATTAAATTAGTATTTCGAAATCAAGGTTTTTTGGGAAACTTGTTGATATTTAGTAAATTTATGGTCTAGGCTAAATTGAGCTTTAATGTTCATTATAAAGACTTATTTTTTGAAGTTTGATATTATGAGCAGGATATTTTTCTAAGCGTGTAAGGTATAAGATATAGTCCCTGAGTGGGAGGCTTACACTGTAGGTGGGCAGGTAGTATCTATGCTTGAAAAGGTATTCACAGGATGTGATATGTGTAGTGAGCCAAAAGAGTGTCTCAGATGGTAAGTTTTGGTAAGTTCACCCACAATTTGAGAGAAGGGTAGTTAGTGTTCCCTAAGGGTGATTGGAAAGACTTTATGGAGAAAGTAGGATTTGAACTGGGTTTTGAGGAAGCTAGAGGGTAGTAGAAAGAGAAAAGGAGGGCCCTGCAGGCAAGGAGACCAATGTGAGCAGAGGGCGGGATTCAGAATGTGCGTGGAGTATTTGGGAATAAGAAATGGACATGTTCTTTAGAATGAAGATTCCCTATGGGACCTATGAGGAGATAAAGTCAGCCTGGAAGCTAGAGGGGTGAAGTGTAGGGCTTTGATTGCTGGACCAAATTATTCTGAAGGAAGTAAGGAGCCATTAAACATTTTTGAATAGTGGAGGATATATGAGACGTGAGATTTTATGAAGATTAATTTCTCCAGTGGAAGACAGGGCAGAGGAGAGAGAGAATTTAAACACTAAAGATGTGGGAAGAAGAGGATCTGGACTTCTATTGCTAAAATAGGAATAGAAAAGGAAAGGGTGGCGGCTGGCCCAGTGGCAGAGTGGTTAAGTTCACATGCTCCACTTTGGTGGCCCTGGGTTTGTGGGTTCGGATCCTGGCCACGGACCTACACACTGCTCATCAAGCCATGTTGTGGTGGCATCCCACATACAAAAAAAATACAGGAAGATTGGCACAGATGTTGGCTCAGGGCCAGTCCTCCCCCCCAAAAAAAAGATTAAAAAAAAAGAAAAGGAAAGGATAACTTAGAGTAGTAGCTTATTTGATATATAAGAATTAAATTAATAATTACTTGTTGCCCTACTTTGAGTAGGAGGTTTCATGTTTGAGTGGCTGGGAGAAGCCGAATGTTTTTAGTCTGGAGGGCTGATTAGAAGGAAAGATGGGTGAGTTTTAGACCTTCTGAGTTCCACTGATGGAAGGACCTGTAGATGTGAAGTCTAGCGGGTAGTTGAGGATGGAAAAGATTGATGCTGGGTCTTGAGTTAGGAGCCATCTATTTTCCATAGGGTTATCACTTAAACTCGTGGCAGTGGATGATCTGCAGACTGATGACTGTATCCTGGAGAGGTACGGTGGGGAGAGACGGAGATGAGCCGGTGTGTCATATAATACAGAAAGTTCAGGGAGAGTGAAACTCAAAGAAAAGACGACTGGATTTAAGATACTTGACAACTGAGAGCAAGGTTTGGATGGAATAGTTGGAATTGGAACCCAGAGTACTTGAGCTTTATGATGCAAGTATACTTGGTGGTAAAGAAATAAAACCAGGAAGCATAGGCCACATACATTTTATGTTCATGTTGGTTCTTTCTTTGCCTGCTTTTTAATCCTTTTACTTAATGTCCTGGCAGGGGAATAAAAGGAGGTAGAACTCAAAACTGTCCAATTAGTTCCTTCTTAAGAGACTTGTTATGGTAACTGGATGGCATTAGTAGGGTGAAACCATTAGTTATTTGGATTACTAAGAATCAGTTATATACTGACCCTTATTCCTGAAGACAATTGAAATTTCATTCCAACTTTAATGAAAATAAAAATGAGCATTGATGTTACTGAAAATTAAATTTTTACTAAATACTACATTTTTTGAAAATCTTCAGTTTCTATGCAGATTTTGGACCTCTGAACTTGGCAATGGTGTACAGATACTGCTGTAAACTAAACAAGAAACTAAAAGTGAGTATTGTGGTGATGTTTACATTTTAGTATTAAAAATTTGAACTGTGAATTCTAACCAATGGGATTGCTGCACACACACCGTTTGGTCAGGTCATCTTGATCTTTGGAAATTTATGTGAGTAGTTCACCCAGCAGCTGAAATCGATCCATCTGATTACCCCATAAAGGGCATGTTAACCTCTTTCATTTTTCAGGATGAATTGAAATATGAGCTGAATGAAGTCATTGGAATAGTGATCCAAGAAAGAAAGCACAAATCCTTTCAGATCATCGTTAATGAGTGTATCGAATTCCCTCTTAGGATGATTTTTCTGAAACCTTCAGTTCTGCTTCTAGATAATGTCACCAGGCTTTGAAGGGGCTCAAAGCATTATTGCACAGCAGGAACTCTGGAACATAAGCTTTGTTTGTCTGCTCAACGTTGAAATTTTTGCATATTCTTGAATGTCATCTCTGTAGAGTTGACAAGTAAGGTTGACGAACTAGTAGTTACAGAGCATGGACTTTACTTGTGATGACAGAATTCAGGTTATATGTTCAGTATTCATGTATATTTTTGATTTTACTTATGGCTTTTTTTTTCTCTTAAGTTCTAAGCATAATTTGAGGAAAAGTGACATCTACTTCTAATTTTGGTAAACTTATTTCTATCGTATAGAAAGAAAAGTTATCTTTTTCTTCCACCTTTCTAAATGAGGATCTTAAATGTAATGTTTCTGTTTGGAAGGTGAAATACTACATAGCATGCTCTTACAGATAACCGCTAAAGTATACCCCAGGGTAGTTTATTCTTTCTGCTGGGTTACCGGTGTGACAGTACAGCACCTTGTACATATTAACTACTTAGTGATCGTCTTAAGATTTGATTGATTTTTATTGAATTTAGGAATACAAGTCTGTGGTGGAAAATTTCCCGTAGTATGTTGTGTATTTACGAATTCACAAATTTTTGCCATTGATCTCAAAATGCTAAATGCTCATGGAATGATACCAAAGAGGGATTTTTTTTTGTCAATAATCATATAACATAAAATCTGTTGCAATCAACTTTTTAAGGAATTAATTGTAAAATATTGTCTGACTTGAAAAGATGTATGTAAATTCCTTTAACTAAACCAGTCTACATTTTTTCAGAAAAGAAGCTACTACCTCTAGTTTAGAAAATAAAGTTGAAATTTTTGTTACCACCAAGGAAGCAAATAATATTCTAACAAGAATTTAGTATAAAAATATTAAATGGACTTTTAATGGAAGAATTAACAGAGAAAGAATAATTCATAAATAATTGAAGTTCATTTTTTCCTTTTGAGGACCTACGAATCTCTTTGCTTTCTTTGTTAGTCCTGTTAGTATGTAGTTGGTATGAACTGGGTATTATAATTAACAATTTGAGACCTGTCTACTATCTAGAGTGATTGAAGAGAAAGGATTCGTTATTAGGAAAACAAAATTTTTGGTCTGACTCAGTGTTGTACTTATAACAATTATATAAGTGTAGGTGGATTGAATTAAGACTAATTTTCTACCATATTCTATACTGAACAGTATGGGTAAGTATACACAAGGACTTATTTTGATTTGTTTTCATTTACGAAGCTTTCTTACAACACTGTGAAAGTTTAATAACATTCAGGTAGTCCTCTGGGTTCGTTTCAGTGGTGAGGTAATGTTGAATGCCTGGAATGACATTTTTGGCTTTCGTACAATCAGTGGGCATCCTGTTAGTTGCTGAAGGAATGAATTTTCAAGCTCAAAGGTTAAGAAGTCATGGGTTATCTCAATAAAGCATACCAAGTAGACTCTCTCTATTAGGAGAAAAAGACCAATTCAAAGCCGCCACTGCTGCAGCCTTGTGGAATCTCAGTTTCTTCAGCTATAAATAGGGATTATAGAGCTCTCACAGGGAGGTGGTTAGGATTATGTTAGAAAATATATGTAAAAGACCTTTGTAAATTTTAAAGTCCTAAACAGAAGAAAGTTACTAATGTAATTGACACCTGTGCATTCTGATGGGAAATACATTAAAGACAGTTCTTCAACAAAGGTTATGAACACATTTGCAGTCTCATAGCTGTCGTCTCCAGTATAATTTTAGGTATCTAAATGACCATTTAGTCCAGCCTCCTGATTTTATAGGTGCAGAAAGAGAGGCCTGGGAGAGGCAGGTGACTTGCCCAAGGCTGCGAGGTAAAGTCGGGGCTAACTTTCAGGGCTCTTGACTGCTTTCTTCATGCTCCTTCTTTCCACCTTCAGTGGTAGCTGCAGCCTCGGGTTTATAATCTTTCCATGCTCACTCACGGCATTGCCCTGACTGGCTTCACCTTGTTGTTCTGTAGTGGCCTTGAGCTCTTCTGCCTCTTTTGCTTAGTGACTGTTACTGCCACTCCGGCTGCTTTGCTTCTAGGAAACCAGACTTTGAATGTACCCTTCTTGTTACACCTCCCCCTCTTTTGTCTCTCTCACCCTCGTGTAATCTCCAGACCGTCTCTCTCCTTATTCTCTCAGTCCATCGGCTCCCTGCTGATGTCTCTTGTCTGCAGCCTGTGGCACTCATTTTGGTAAGATCGTTGGGCACCTTGCATCCATGCCTTTTGTCTTGCTTGCCTTGACAACTCTCACCCTTGCGTCTTCCCAGTGGGTGACTTCATGCACTCATTTACTGATCTACTGACGATTGCAGTGTCCCTGCCACTCCCAGCCTTGCACTTTACTCTGAACTACACCACTGCTCCACACGATTGCTTGTGGCGCCCAGTCTTACTGGAATGTCCTTCCTTCTGGTTTGATAACCCTGTTCTTTGAGCCCTTGGTTAGGCACCTCTGCTTCTAGTATGTCTCCTTGTCCTTCTGGACGGGGTTGGAGGTGCCTCCCTTGTTTTCCCATAGTTCTCTGTGCAGATCTCTGTTATTGATGAATTATAATTACCTGTTTGCATCTTTCTTTCTCAATAGACTATGAGCTTCTAGAGGATGGTGACGTGTGATATAATTTTGTGTCCCTAGTGTCCAGCACAGGGTCACCAAATATGCAGAAACTTCTGTTGACCTAATCATGATGCCCTTGACTTACAGGTTCTCTTTTATCTTTTTGCCTCTAGAAGTTTCAGAGTAGTCCACCCCCAGCATGTTCACATCCTCTCTACGCACAGATTTCTTCATTGTCTGCTGTCTCCCTTGGCCTTCTTTATTCTACTGAAACTGCTCTGGTGACATCTTAACACTGAATCGGAGGGTGTTTACTTTGTCTTCAAATTCCTTTACTTCTCTGAATAATTTGGCACTATTTTAACCAATAACAACTTCTTAGAATATTTCTCTTGTGGTTTCCTAATTCTTTTAGACATGTTTTATTTTCTACTTTGGAAATTTTTATTTCTTCCAAGAAAGCTTTTACGATTTTTCTCCTTTATTTCATACCTTAGGTAAATAGGTAATATTTTGCAGTACATTCTATTCTAAACCCAACTTTCTTATTTATTATATATCAAAAGGTATTTTTTCAAGTTGACGTTTTGAGGTGGTGATTTATTGCTGTTTTTCTCTGTGTCAGTATGCGTTCTATTCCCAATGGCCTTTGTCTTAATTCTGTTGATTAGAATGGAAAATTATTCATCAAACATCTGCTTAGGTTAAAAAACTAAAAGCAGAAACCACTGTCACTAACAAAAATCCTGTTTCTTATTTTAAACTATACTTTAAAAAGTGTAAGTACTAAGAGTTATGCAGTAGTAGTTTGTTGTTTGCTATTTCTGGTCAGTAGTTACCATAATGAGGGAGCAGTCAAAAGAAAGGAAGATTTATTGCAGTAAGAACAATTTGTAAACAGTGTATGTTGTTTAATATAAAATGTCATCAATGATTGATCGGCTTAACCAGGAATTATTAATCTGGTATTTCAAGAGATCCATAATCCCCTGAAATTAGATGTAAAATTGTGTGTATTTAAATTTGTTCCTGAGAGGATTCATAACTTTTTTTTTCATTTTCTTTAGATAGCATTGGTTTATAATATTATGTAAATTTCAAGTGTACATAATTATATTTTGACTTCTGTATAGACTACATCATGTTCACCACGAAAAACTAATTACCATCCATCACCATATACATGTGCCCTTTTGCCCCTTTTGCTTTGCCCCCCTCCGCCTTTCTTTCTTGTAACCATCAATCAAATCTCTGTGTCTGTGTGTTTATTTGTTGTTGTTTTTGTTTTTATCTTTCACATATGAGTGAAATCATATGGTATTTGGCTTTCTCGTCTGACTTATTTTACTTAGCATAGTACCCTCAAGGTCTATCCATGTTGTCACAAGTGGCTGACTTTCATCTTTTTTTATGGCTGAGTAGTATTCCATTGTTTATATATACTACTCCATCTTTATCCATTCATCCATTGATAGGCTCTTAGGTTGTTTCCAAGTCTTGACTATTGTGAATAATGCTGCAGTGAACACAGGGGTGTAAATACCTTTTTGAATTAGTGTTTTCATGTTCTTTGGATAAATATCCAGAAGTGGAATTGCTTGATCATATGGTAGTTCTATTCTTAATTTTTTTGAGGTCTCTTTATACTGTTTTGCATAGTGTCTGCATCAGTTTATATTCCTATCAGTAGTGTATGAGGGTTCCCTTTTCTCCACATCTTTGCCAACACTTGTTATTTCTTATCTTTTTAATTATAGCTATTCTGACAGACGTGAAGTGATATTTCATTATAGTTTTGATTTGCATTTCCCTAATATTTTCTATATCATAACTTTTTAACAGATTCTCAAAGGGATTCTTGGCACAGACAATGCCAAGAACACTGGGCTAGAATATTAAGTCTTCTAAGAGAGAAAGCCTTACTAAGAAAAGACAAAGTAGTAGTATTTTAGAAAACAAAATTCAAATTACTCAGTTACTTCAAAATTACTCAGTTAAGAAAATCTTTCAGTTATTGATTCAATAATCTGAAAGTTTTATAAAGATAATATGATTGAACCAGCTTTTCCTAAAATAGTCAATACAGATTTGCCTTTTTCTCAGGGAAAAATAAAACCCCAGCCTGGGGCAAAAATATCTAAGAGCATCACTGACAAAAGGGGACATTTTCAAAGGCAGTGTTTTTTTTTTAATACCTGCTCCTATGAATCAACAGGACAATTATAGTAATCTTGAGGATGATTTTAAAAAGGTTTGAAAGAATATTGACAGAAGTGTAATTTTAAATGTACCCAACATCCCACATAGCCCTTTCAGGTAAAAGTAGAAGGGAGGTGGGTGCGGTGAAATGGACGATTGTATTATAGCACTGAAGGTACCTGGCAGGTGGTGGGGCTTGGGGAATGTCCTTGTTGCTGGACGAATCAGTGCAGTAATCCTATCTGGTAACCAGGCACCTGCCATGGTGTCAGGTGGTTGTACACAAGAACTCTTTTGATATAATGATCAGACCACCCTCCTATTATAACTACAAAAACATGTCAAAGATTTCTTCATGAGGTTATCTTCTGTTTCAGGTTCATGGGCTTTGGGAGGAAAAAAGCAAGCTACCCTCTGGACGCAGTTCATGTAGTTTAAAGCGGTCTCCAGGGTTCGAAAGCAGTGTTAATTCCCCTGGGAGTGAGCATACCTAGTTCACAAGGCACGGAGCCCTTATCCCCATTCAGAAATCCTCAGGCAAGAAGAACCCCTTTTACAGAGAATCCCCAAATGCCTTCAACTCGATTATCAGCACGATCAAGTAATCTTTATAAGCAACTTTTCTCTGACATTTTTGACTTCTCCTTTAATCAAATGTGTCATTTCATTAATGAAACATAATGGGTTTGAAACGAAGTAGACCATACAGAGACACCTTTTTCTTTTTAAAGAAACTATTCAATCTATTTTATTTTAGCTGTAAATAAATCATAAACCATATTTTGTTTTGTACAGCCAAAGAAAATTTTCAAGAATATCCCTTTCCTGGGAAAGTTGGAGGTAAAACATGTAGAGGTCATGGCTGCTCTCAGGAAGACCTGTTCATTTTATCGCTTTTGCAATGAGATGACTACCAATTGCTATGGAGACGCTGATTGCTGCGGCCATTACTGGGCTAGCCTAGTCACCTGTAAGAGAATGATGCCTTGGTCACCATGGTCCCTGTGCTGTAATCTACTTAATCTGGCCACCATCACTGGCAGAGCTTGCTTGTTTAGGAAAATGCATGGGCTCTATTTTTTATTAGAGAGCATATTATCCCGCCTATACTAATGTCTTCCTTAGCTCCATCAGGCTGATTCACACAGCTTCATTAAACACGGTGTTCTAAACAAATGACTTGAGGATTTTATTTTTAAGCATGGCAAACAACTTTACTGAAAGGCTGCTTAAAGATCTGTTTCTTTAAATTGGCCATTAATTCTTTTGTTTTTGTTTTTTTGGCTTTGAGCTTAATTGCATCACCTTTTGTTTTTGAATAGTTAGGTAGTTGGTGCTCTCCTGATTTAAGCCGAACAAGTGCAAGATTTGTGTATGTCATCATAATCCAAGGATAGCCTGGGCCATTTGTGATCTGTGTAGCGTTTCATCATTTTCTCTCTCCGAGTTGCTGTGACTTGTTCTCACAAGGAGTGATCCCACTAGAATGCAACCTGTCACATAGCTTGTCTTTCCAAGGTAGAAAATGTCTGTTTGAGGTCAATACCCTCATCTTAATTTATATTGTTCTATCGCAGCAGTCCTGTACTTTGGTTTACAAGTACCATTAAACATTTATATGCTATATTACACACTTGTCATGATTTACATTAAGAGTGGTGAAACTTTGACTTTCACTCAGGTAAGCAATACAGGTCTGGAAATCTCTATAGGTTTGATTATGTTAATTGATAGAAATTCAATACTAAATCCCATTTTTTTATCTACTGTTTTTTATCTCATTAAATGAAACAGTTACTGTACCTGTAATTAAGATCATTCCATTGCTCCTTGCTGTGCTGTGAATGCATCTCTAGGTAGTTACTCTCTTCTGTTTGTAATAAGCCTTGGCCAATATTTTCCCCTTGTTTAGCATCAAATATTCATTAGGTTGTGACCGCTTATGAGCCATGAGACTGGGGTTCTGCTCCCCTCATTACCACATTGCTCAGCACTGTGCTTGATGCTCAGCAGCTGCTCAGTTCATGCTGCTAGAACCAACCAGAACTTTCTTCGGCCACAGTATCCCATCACCCAGATTCAGCCAACTGGTTGCCTTTGGGCAGCATTCAGTCCACAGACATCTTGGTTTAGGCATGAATGCTGTTTAAAATTTTTGAATTCGTGGTCAAAAATCTGCAATTTATGAAAATTTCCCTTATATTCTGGATTTCTGGCTTCTTTCAAATATTGCAGTATCTGGTTATGGGCCCAGATTCCTGCATGGGAACAGCAGGTTGGAGCCAGGTCTGCTTTGGATGGGGCACGCTTTTCTAGTTTGCCAACTGACCCACTTCAAGTTCTTGGCCCTCGAGGGCATCCGAGTGGACCCTCTGTGATAACATCCTTTAAGGCAGCTTAGTTACTGAAGCATTGAAGGAACTTGTTCCTAAGGTGTTTTTGCCTGGAATGCAAGAATTTACAAATTATGATAAAGTTTTCTGAGGGATCTGGGGAAATGTGTTTTTTATACCATGCTTTTAAAAGGCATATGGCAGATTTGGAGTTTCTGAAAGAATTTAAATGTCTTTTGAGGCTGGTTGACCAGATGGACAGTGTTTAGGATCCATACAGAACATTTCCAGGGGTGTGACCAGTCACGTTTTCAGGCAGCTCTTCAAAATTTAGCAGTATCTTAGAGTAGTGGATTTCAATGTGTGGTCCCTGCACCAGCAGCATCAGCATTACCAGGGAACTGGTTAGAAATGCAGATTCTCAGGCCCTGCTCCACCAAATCAGAAAACTCTGGGGGTGAGGCCCAGCAATCTGTATTTCAGTAAGCCCTCCAGGTGACGGACCAGTCTGTTAAGAGGATGAAGTATAACAATAATGTAATAATAACATATAATTTAGATTGATGTTTAGTTTGTTTTTTATTTCTGAAAAGTTTGAATAATATTGAACAATGCAGCCTGAGACTTATTTAAAATTTCAACCATGAAACTTGATACGGCCTTATAATTGAGATTTACACAAATTTTCAAGCTCAGTGAGAGTGTTCTGGATTTCTCCCATCTACCACAATTGCTGAGAGAACTCAGCTCTCTGTGATCTGACCCAGGAGATCTTGGCCAACAGGCCCTCTCTGGCTCCTGGATTATGTTCTTTTGGTAAAAAAGAGACACATTATGCTCATTATATTTCAGGCTTGCCCAGGACCTCTGGTTTGGGAGTCACTCTGTGTCTAGTCAGATCCCTCTGGCACTGTTCCTTTTGCTTTGAGAAATGTTGGAATGTAGCAAATGACCAATAAATGTTAGCTGTTGTTGTTGTTGCTGTTGTTATAGGGGCTGGCTGTGTCCACTTAGGTTAAGAAGATTCAGAAGGCTGTACACTCGAGTTTCCAAGTAGAAATCTAAAATATAGTAGCTGCAGGTTATAATTTGTAATGTGTCATGGGCAGCCTTGCTGCAGAGCAGGCAAATGGTCCAGAGATCTCAGTATTCTTTCTGTGACATCCTCCCCTTTATAGTTAAGACTGTATTCATTTCCTTTACCAATTTCTGACTTGACTTTGCTATTGTACAGTGTTTTTGTAACCTTTAAGCTTCTCATGTAAAGCAAAAAGAATCTATAAGAGATCAGACAGTTCACTGACAGCCAGAGGAGATGGCATGACCTTGCAGGTGCTCTCCTTTGAGGGGCCTGGTCAGCCTACCAGACCACAGAGGAGACAGGTCAGAGTAAGAAAGAGGCAGCTGTCCAGTTCGGAGGCATGAACTTCTCCTGGTATTAGGGCAGGATCTAAGAAAGTATCTACTAGGCTTATTCATAAAATAGAGTCCTATTGTCTGCAGATGGCCTTTCTCTCCCAGCATGCTAACGTTCTTCCATGAAAGATCTGGAAGGATGAACCAAATGTTCCTGTAAAGAACTTTAGTCATCAGTGTCTCTAATGGATAGTATTGTTTCTTCTAGATTGCTTTGATATGTAATAGATAGTTTTTTTTTTTTTGAAGAGAGGGACGTGTTTAATATTTGAAAGAATAAAACATTAAACAGTTTGTATATAACAACCCAATCATATAGAGCATCAACTAAGGCAAAATGTTTTGCTGTCCCTGAGTTTTTTTTTCAGTGCCAGAATATCTCCTCTGTTGAGCAGCATTGTGATACTGGGGCAGGGTGACCCGTAAGAGGCAGGCCTGGCTGTGGCAAGGAGGGAGATTAGGACAAGGCCAGTAGTCCATAAGATTTTTCTCTCTTATCATTCACTTTGAATTAGTTTTGATTCGTTGAGTGAGAACTCAGCTCCCTGTGATCTGACCTAGGAGACAGGGGCCACACTTCACTAAGCAGAAGGTCATTTCTTGACTGTAGTGCTTTTGAGACTTAACTGAGAAAAACGCTTAAAGTCCAAAAACATCTAAGTAAGCTAAATGCTAGGAGCTTTAAAAATTTTCCTAAAAATCAAGTAGAAAACTCTCATTTAAAAAAGTCAGTTATTGTAATATACAGCATGGTAACTATAGTTAATAAAACTGTATTGTATATTTGAAAGTTGGTAAGAGAAATTGTAAAAGCTCTCATCAGAAGAAAAAAGTTTTCTAACTATGTCTGATGATGGATGTTAAAAAAACAAAAAGTCGGTTATGTTTCCATCCTGTAGGCCATTTCCAACAGGAGGTGTTTTAAAATGGTTAAAATTTCTAGGTGAATTTTGTGAAGAATATTCTTTATCTGAAATAATTTCTGAAAGCTTGTAAAATTCTTCTGAAGTCCTTAAAATTTTAATTTGTATTATATTTACTTAAAAAACTTGTAGATATACAGTGAAAAAAATTTTCTTTCAGAATTCTGTCCTCCAGCTTCATGATTCCCGTTCTGTTCTCTGCATTCCATATACTTTAGAATAAGAGAGAGAAAAACAAAAAACAAGTGAAGACAGGGCCAGACCCGGTGGCCTGGTGGTTAAGTTTGGTGCACTCCACTTCAGCGGCCTGGGTTCGGTTCCCAGGAACAGACTTACACACCCGTCATCGGTGGCCACACTGTAATGGCAGCTTACATACAAAATTGAGGAAGATTGGCAATAGATATTAGCTCAGGGTGGATCTTCCTCAGCAAAAACAAAAAAAACCCCAAGCAAACACAAGAAGTTCAAAAACAAACACACAGAAAAGACCATTGGTGATGAAAGAACACCAATATGTGTTTGTCACTTTTGGCAAGTGATTTGTAAAATAAGTTTAATTCCACACTATTAAATTATAACAAGAGTTGGTTATGAAACCTAAATTCTTAGTAGAAAAGAGCATCAAAACAGATAATCCGAACTTCAAGGTAGATTGTTGATATGTTCTTCCCCATAGGTGTTTTAGGGAACCAGGAAGTGTAAAGAGTGAGAGGCTGGGAGCAAGAAGAGCTGAGTCCTTTTTCTATCTTTTTTTTTTTTGAGGAAGATTAGCCGTGAGCTAAGTACCGCCAGTCCTCCTCTTTTCGCTGAGGAAGACTGGCCTTGAGCTAACATCTATGCCCATCTTCCTCTACTTTCTATGTGGGACGCCTACCATAGCATGGTGTGCCAAGCGGTGCCATGTCCGCACCTGGGATCCAAACCAGTGAATCCTGGCCCTCCAAGAAGCGGAACGTGCAAACTTAACCGCTGCGCCACCGGGCCAGCCCCGAGCTGAGTCCTTATGTTCAGTCAAACGCAGGTTTATGGGGGCCTGGCCTGTGTAAGGTGGGCTTTAGATGTTTGGGATTCAGAGACCATAAAAGTTGCTTAGGTCTTAAGAACCTTGACTCTGTTTTCAGTAAATCAAACATAACTTATTGGTGGAGAACAGTAAGTGGCAAACACAAACAAATATTATAAAACGGAAGAGGAAATGGCCAGGCAGACAATAGTTCCAAATTGAGAAAGCAAGTAGACAAGTGTCAGCACCATTGACAGTGACCTTGAAGCTTTAGATAACTTCAGTGTATTAACTTGATTAAGCTGAATTGAATAAAATATTATACATTTTTGTTGTTTATTTCATAGGCGTATTTTAGTCAGCCTGTGAGGAAATAAGGACTTTGGTAATGAGGCCCTCTATGTAGCAAACACTTATTTTTCAAAGTTCAATGAAGAAGGGCAATGCCATTTTCAGAGCTTGTGATTCTTTGTCATCGAAGAATTGCCTGGCCTGGCTGGGAGGGTCTCCGGGCTCGGGCTCGGTGCAGGGATACGTACGCACAGCTACGTTCTCTGTGGTTGCATGTTAAAGCCAGAATGTTGCAGTTTCATCTTAGCATAGACTTCAGTTGGAAGAGTTTCTTTTCCTTGTAGAAAATATCAGAGAAAGAAGGTATGTAGTTGAACTCTGTTGACATTTTTACAGGGGCTCTAAAAGTCGAGACTCTGTGAGCTGTGGTCAATGTGTGAGGTATAAAAAGCTGCTATTTTATAGTTGGTATGAATTTATAGACAGATGTTTAAATGTGCTTATGTGCCTGTATCTTGAAAACCATTTGTCAAAATACTATAACTATTTTGAAATATGAGAAAATTGAGCAGATTTCATTGAGCTGTATCTGTGTTCTCATTGTTTTATATTTATTTGTATTTTGATTAATAATTTGATTTCATTTTAACAGATCTTTTTATTTGTACACTTCTTTTCATGTTTAGCATGTATTCAACATATCATGTTGCTTATTTTGGATTTAGCTGAATACTTGAGCATGCAGCATATTGCCTGGCATATAGCAGGTGCTTAATAACTGTTTGAATCCATGAATGTTGTATTAAGATGTTTGCTGATATAATCCTTTTGATAGTTTAGCTTTTCCCATTAACCATTTATTTTCAGATAATTAAAAAGAGATCACTATAGAATATTCTAGAAAGAAAATGTTAATATTGCTGCTCTGGTTAATATATTAATAATTTATATATATTGTATTATAATTTAGCTAATATATTTAAAAACTTTAGAGAGGAAAATAGACTGGTTGACACATTTAAAAACAAACTATAAAATGAGAAGTCTAGATAACTTTTCTGGGAGTGGGGATGGTATGTAAGGAATGAAAAAGGGTGAATAGATTTGACTTATAAGATGAAAAGTAAATCTTCAAAAATGGCTCCTGCTACTAGAGATGCCAATAATTTAAGCATTTCCCACTGTATCAGTCTCCTTTCTTGGAGGAAAACATATTTGTTTCATCGTCAATTCTTACATCCTGATTGGGCTGGAAAAAATCTGAGCTAGTGACCCTCCACCCTCCAAATGCTCATGTCCAAATGTCATAGAAATTAAAGTTGAAAGTTTTTAAATTTAACTGATTGTGACATTTCTTTGGAAGAGATGATGTTTATCTTCTGTACATTTCAACATTGTCTCTGTGGTTACGCTTACTGTTTCTACTCCTTCTTTCTAGTCATACAGTTTATCAAGAAAGAAAATAGTGCACTACACCTGTTTTGATCAACGGAAAAGAGCCAATGCAGCATTTTTGATAGGTGCTTATGCTGTAAGTACTTTTTTCATGATTTTTTTTATAATCAAGCCGGTGGAGTGCTAACACTGTCAGATAAAACCTGGGCCACTTTTTCAGTGGAACTGGGAGATGCGAAGATGATTAGCAGCTTGGGAAATGATGTGGAATAGAAAGTGTGGACTAGCGTCGATGGGCTTTTTTCTCTGGACTTTATTTACTCGAGGCTAATGAGAGAATCTCGAACTGCAATGTGTGGCTTGGATTCCACAGTCGTATAGATGTTTTAATAAAAAGAATACCCAGAAAAGATATTTCCAGGAAAAAAAATTATATATAATGGGAGATTTTTAAAGACTGTTGAGTAGTTCCTTTTTTGGGATAAGAGGAAATCCTAGATTGCACGGGGTGGGGGAGGCTATTGTTATTATTTTTATCAATTCATTCATTTATCTATGCAAGTGTTTGTAGTAGGCAAACTGAATATAAATTCTGTGTATATTACAACTTCCCTCATAACTAGAGAAGATTTTTCAAAAATAATTTTGATTAGAAATTTTGTTTTCTGTAAGCACTAGAATGTAAATGTGAGTTCAACGTGAATGTGCTACAGAATGTTGGTGTGAGGATTTCTAGAATTTTCTATATATACTGGGATTGAGCAAAAACTTGGAAGGCAGAAGCCATCGAGGCTAAAATGCATTTGCAATCTATAATAGCTTGTTAGGGACATGTGTGATATCCAGTTAGGAATATGCTGGTTTAAGGGCAGGGCAGAGGGATGCCATTGGGATGTCATTGCCCCTCCTCCTTGGGGAGGGTCTGGGCTTCTCTGAAGCCTGGAAGCACACTGCTGCGTGACCTTTCAGGGGCCTCATTCTAAAGATCTTGACAGAAGGAGGCACCAGCTACTAGACATCAAACTCTGTCACATCAAACCAAAAGCTCTGGGGGAAGAAACCCGGTGGTGTTGTTGGAAAGACTGTCAGCTGTTGCTGGGAGTAGGCAGAGAACAGTGGCAGGCTAACGGCCACACTACGCTCCAGAGCCTTGTTTCCAGGCCTCAGATGCCCAACCCTGCCCACTTTTTCTCCCCCTTATGTGGCTGCAGTAAAGCCTTCTGCCATCCCTTGTGGAACTCTTCTTTCTCGCTCTGTAGGCAGCATGGTATAGTACAAGGAATCATGACTAAGAATCAGAAACACATTTTTTCATCATGAAGTGGCTCTGTGATGATGGCTAAGCCACTTTATCTCTCTTAGCTTTATTTAGTTTCCTTATCTGTAAAACGAGAGGGTTGGATATAATGACCTCTAAGTTTCCTTCCAATTCTGAGGATACTAGGATTATTTGTTGCCACAGCCAGTCTATTGCTTTTATTTTAAGAGCATCCTTGAAAAGCTGGCTGTTGGCAGGGAGGATAGTGAAGTGCTGGTAAGCTGAATGCAGGCATGCATATTTTTCACTTTATATTGATAATTACTACTTACTTGACAGTGATAATTGACACTGTGTTTACAATATGAAAAGCGTGTAATAATCTCTGGATTCAAGCCACATAAACAAGCGTGTCTTTCCTGAGGGGTTTTGTGATGCTGTGTGAGCATGTTATTCATGGGTCTTTTATCATAAGGGATTGCCATCAGGAAAAGATGACCTGCTGCTCTTCTGCCTTTCCCCTGCCTTCCTCCCTCGCCCCTTCTCTCTCTTCTTTACTTTTTAACACCTGTCTGTCCTGTTTTTAGAGTCATCCTTAATTTCAGTGTGGCAATTCTAGAATTTGGAAAGGAACTTTCATTATAATAGATGCATTGAGCCTGGGAGAAAATGTGTCTTCTAAGGCAGACGTTTCCGCCACTTTAAAGTAACCAAATGAAGGAAAAGCAGTCCCGGAGTGGGGGCGGGGGGGAGGGGGGAAGAAGTGCTTAGGGCAGCGTGCGCTTGTCTTACACGCTAGTTCCAGTCCTGAGAAGCCGTGTAAAGTAGTTATTCTTGTATTGGTCATTTCCCAGTTGATTTTCCTTGCTAATTTTGGAAATGCGTTCCCCAGAAAGTTTTTTGACACAACACTTAGTAAAAATAAAAACCAAGAATTGTAATCTTTCCTTAAGGAGAATTTTGTGGCTTACTTCATATCATGTGTGTGCATTTAATTGTTCACGCAAGTCTTCTAAGAAGATAGTCAGTAATGTGCGTTATACATCCGTCTCAGTTGTTTCGCATGTATTAAATGTTGCTGTTTGGATAAGTCATAATCTCCTGGAGGAGTCTTCTTGGATGGGAAGGACTTTTATCTTTGGAGCGGCCGCACAGCCTATATGGGGCAAGCTATGGAGGTGTGTTTCTTCAGAGAGAATTCCTTAACAGTGAAGGTGTTCCTCTTTTTTAAATGTGGAATCAGCTATCAAGTGGCATTGACTAATAGAAAATGTTTTGTTCTAAGACAAGTCTTTTTCTCTGAGCCTTAGTTTTCTCATTTGTAAAATTTGGATAATACTAGGATTTTCTGGTGTACCTCACTGGATCGGTATCAAGATTGAAATTCCAAAGCCTGTTTGATAGCTCCACATTATGTATCTAAATGATATCTCATATTAATTGTGGCAAGACAGAACTTTTTATTCCTTCTCTCCACAAATCTATTTATTCCCTCAGTCATTGCCTTTTTTTATCTATGAACTACCATCAGTGACTTGCTGAATCAAAGGATACTAGTCATTTTGATTTCTCTTGTTTCCTCTTCCCACATTATCCTCATCAGTAAGTTTGGTCAGCTCTACTTCTAAAACATATATTGAGTCAGAATACTTCTTTCCATCTCTATTGCTACCGCTTAGCCCAAGCCACTATCATTATTCACCCAGATGACCACCACAGCTTCACACATTGTCTCCTTTTTACACTCTTGCCTCCCTTGGATCCAGTTGCCACACAATTGTCGGAGTAATCTTTTAAAAATATAAATTAGATCATGTCATTGCCCTGTATCAAATCTGTCTAATGATTGCTCACTGTTCTTGGCATAAAATTCAACCTCCTTTCCAATGCCATTAAGATACTCCGTGATCTGGCCCTGCCTACCACTGTGATCTCCTTGCTCTAGATGTTCCCATCACACTGGGCTTCTAACCCTGAAAATCCCAAACTTGTTCCCACCAGAAGGCCTTGATACTTCGTTCTCTCTATCCGGAATGTTTTTACCTCAGAACTTTGCATTCCTGGTTCCTTGTGATGTCACCTCCTCAGAGAGACTTTCAAGTTTTGCCATCCTCCACCTGCTCCCAGTCACCCTCTAGCCCTTTACTGTTTTATTTTCTTTACAGCACTCTACTATTTGAAATTATCTGATTCATTTATGTATTTACTTGTTTTTTGTCTCTTTCCTAGACTAGAAGGTAGGGACCTTGTCTGTTTCATTCATTGCTGTGTCTAGGAGGTGATCAAATATTTAACAAAAGGTTAGGCCCAGGCATTTACCAGTTGAACTGGAAGCTGGCCACAGTGGAACCTTCCTGCCTTGCTGAATCATGGGGAAGTCCGGGGGGGGGGGGGGGGAGTGACCCAGGGAAGAGATGAGGTGGCCACTGTGGAGGGGGTTGGGGTGCTGTGGGCAGCAGCTGTTGATGACAAAATATGAAAGAAAGAAGGAAGGTAACTTCTTTTAGGTAACTTAAGAGGGAAACTCTGACAACGATCAAATTGGACATAAAATGTAAAGTGGTGTCTTCCTCATCGCCCCAGGATATTTGTGGTAATGATGAGCCCGCTGTGGTCTTTGAGATGCAGAAGCAAAGCAGAGATCATAGACCAAGGGCAGTACTGGTAGACAAAGTCACATCATGACCTAGTGTTTTTTATTTGATAAACTTTTTTTTCCAATTTTTTTTACTGTGGTAAAATATACATAAAATAAAATTTACTGTCCACCATTTTTTCTTTCTTTTTTATTATTTTTTTCTACTGAGGTATAATTGACTTAACATTATATTAGTTTCAGATGTACAACATAGTGATTCAATATTTGCATATATTGCAAAATGATCACTAAGTCCACTTAACATCTGTCACCATACGTAGTTTCAAAAAAAATATTTTTTCTTGTGATGAGTCTTAACCATTTATAAGTGTGTAGTTCAGTGGTATTAGGTACATCCATCTTGTTGTGCAACTATCATACCTTGCTTTTGAGTGTGACATTTTGCGGCAGACATTGTGTACCTGCAGAGTCAGGGCTTTGCTTGTGGCTTCTCTGTTAGATCATGCCTTTAAGTATGTCAGAGAAGCTTTTGTGTTTCTATTTCCTTATCTCTAAGTGGAGGAGAGGCTTTTTATGTTTTATCTGGTAGAGCTGTTTGAGTATCAAAAATACTCATGTAGAACACAGAACATCATAAAATATAGAACATCGTGTTCAGTAAGAAATCCACAAACTCCTCTCTGTGGGTGATCCTAAAGCCAGGGTGGCTGGGATGATGTGGCCACTGGAGATCACAGTGCCACTTAACAGATGACAGACACCCGTTTCAGGGAAGTCCCTGCTCACGAAGCATCTCTTTATTCCTGAGCTGTGATGGTGTGCTCCCTGAGGTGGACGGCTCAGAGTTTAAGATGATCAACTTTGCTGGAAAGGTATTTCCCTTCCAGCACAATACTCAGTGCAATGTTAGAGTTAGGAAATAGAATGCTTGGACCATCAGAACAACCAAAATACTCTCATATGAATTTGAAGAAGATGACTTTAAAAAATAAGCATGAATTAATTAAGTTCTTGCCGTGTGATTAAAGACCAAATCTTCACTAGTTACTGTATCGTTTTGAGTTCACAGAACTTATGATAAAGAGGTCACGGAGAATTTGGATCAGGCCATGATGACTGAAGGATTGGAAAATAATATGTATGAGGAGAAATTAAAATAAGTGTGATAGTTTAACTTAGAAAATTAAATTCAGAGTTAAAGAATTAAGAATTTTTTTCAGATGTGTGGAGGATGCTTCCACAGAGGTGGTAACCATGTTGTATTTTCCTTAACCCACTTGTTAAGTACTCGAATTGCTAAATAAGGGGTCTAATTATGGATTAACTGGGACTGGTCTGAACCAGATGTCATGTCTGGATTAGAGATGACAAGGCTAAGGTTTGTAGACTTTGTAATCATGTCTGTGTCTGCTATTTATTCTGCAGACTGCCCTTAAGGCCTTAGTAGTTATATTCCACCTCTAAGTCTACTACTAATTGCAAAGAGGCCATTCTCTATCTGGAGCAGTGGCTGAGAGCAACCGCTTTGGCAGAACCACAGGCTTGGCCTTGAAACCACTTGGTAGTTGTATGTCTTGAGCAAGTTACTTAACTCATCCAAACTCCTGTGTTTTTCATCTTTAAAACGGAGATAATAACACCCCGCCTAACATAGTTGTGGTGAGGACTGAAGGAGGTCATGCTTATGAGGGTGTTGAGGTAGCGCCTGGCATTTTAAGCGCTTAGGAATGGCTGGTGGCTCCATGCAGGGAAGTTGTGTGGCCTTCCAGAAGGTTCTCAGAGCCATTGTCTTACCTCCTTTGAAGAGTTGAAGGCTGCTCCCCCTGTCTGCTTATGTTCCCTCCTTTCCACCCATTTTACACTGAAATCCTTCCTGTGTTTAACATGCAGAGGGTTGTTAATCTGACGATTGCTTAAGATAATTTACTGGAAGGTGTGGGTATGAGCTTTTTTTTTTTTCCCTCCTAGGATGTTATTTGAACTTTAAAGTAAGAACTTGTCTAAACCAAATGAGTTTCTCATTTTTGAGATGTGTGTTCAGACATTTATTAGTTCAGTAAATGTTTATTTAGCTCAGATGAGCTCTACCCAGCACTATAGTGGGCTCTAGGGAATACAAAAATAGAAGAAAAATAGAAAAAAAAGAATGAATGCCTAGCTTAAAATAGAGGACAGTTGAGCAATAAATAATTGGGAAAAGTGTGCAGTGGGTGCCAAATTTGGATAAATATTAATTCACTCAACAAGTGTATTACTAGCCCTTATCATACACGCAGCCTTGTTCTAGGAGTAGAGGATGCTAAAGTGAATAACTCCTGCCTTCTGGGGTGGGAGTTGGGGGACCAGAATCAAACCTGGAGGGAGGGTGGGATCAAGGATGGCCACCTCAGCAGGCCAAGTGGTGAGGGAAGATCCGACAGGGGGAATAACTTGGAGGGGAGGATGCTTATTTTGGGGGGCGAGGAGAGGGGTTGGGAGATGCTTAAATATATTTTAAATATCTAGTTTGAAAAGAGGATGATTTAATTAAAATTAAATTTATTTAAATTAAAAAAGTGGCATAACCACAGTATAGAAGAAAAGTAGGAAAATTCTCCAGCACTCTAAGCCTGAACTGTTTACTTATGTGTAATTGCACTGTAGTTTTGTGAACTTTTTTTCAGTTGGCTTATGTATGTTTTGCCTTTTTGCTACTCTGGTGACCAAATAATATTCCATTTAGAGGGCATATCACTATTTAACATTTTAGATTCCTTTAAAAATTTTTTACAATGCAACATACATCTTTTGGCATTATAAATGTTTCTTTTCGTGGATTTTTGATCTTTAGATTGCCAGAAGTAGGATTAACAGAGTTTAAAAATTCAGCATTTTTTAGGCTCTTGGAGCAGGTTGGTATATTTATGCTAGTTCGCACTAAATTTGGTATTATGTGAAGTCTCAAGTTTCATATACTTTTGCGTATTAGTTATAAACATTAAAGGTTTAGAAATTTGATTGCTGAAAAATAACTCATTGTTTTACTAATCATTTCTTTGATTATTGAGGTTTATTATTCCTATAGTTTTATTTATATGTTTATTGACTTTTTGACTAGTTTGTGTTTTTTAAATTTGTTTCCTGTATTTGAACCATTTAAAAGTTGAAAAGTGGCTATCAGTCTCTTTCCTTTAAAAAAAGGAGTCATTTCCCTGTGTCTAATTTGTATCCAGACATACACCCCTAGAGATCACAGATGGGAAATCATACCTATCAGTCCAGATTTCTTTTTTATTGTTTTATGAGAGTGGATTTTTTTTTTTCTTTTTGTAGGGAAAGATTTACCCTGTGCTAACATCTGTTTCCAGTCTTCCTGTTTTTTTTAATTTTCCTCCCCAAAGCCCCAGTGCGTGGTTGTATATCCTAGTTGTAATTCCTTTTAGTTTTTCTATGTGAGCCGCCACCACAGCATGGCAGCTGACACATGGGTGGTGTGGTTCTGGGACTGGGAGGTGAACCCGGCCGCTGAAGTGGTGAGCACTGAACTTTGACCACTAGGCCATCAGGGCTGGCTCCCATTGGTCCACGTTTTTGTAAGAAATCAGGAAGTCTGTATACCTTAAATTCTGTTTCTCATTGAAATGATGTATTAATAACTACTTCTGAATACTAGAATTCAAAGACGGTTAATTGGAACTGCAGATAATAGACCTGTTGATCATTCAACAATGAGTGATCTACTGAATATACAGAAAATTATCTTCAGAACAGTATTATTTAAAAGTGGTTAGTGTATGTATATTGAAACCATTGGAAAATGATAAACCAGGCCAACTCACTCTGAATTTGTTTTTGTTGTCATTGTTTGGACCAAGTTTACTTAGTTTCCTTACTCTCAAACTTCCAGTTCATTTGTAAATTGCAGTTTCAGAACTGCTTTATATTGTCATTAATAAACTATAGGTTAAACAAATGTCAAAGTGTAGGTAAAATTATCAAGGAAAATGTTGATTCAAAATAATAAAGGCATTTACATTAAATATTTATGAAAACGGTATTATAGCGGATGTCAGCTACTAGTGTTCTGTCAACCCCCTGTGGTTTCTTGGTAAATGTGACAGATAGTGTTTGCTTCAGCTTATAGATACTGGGGAGAGGAAGGGAGGAGTGGCACATGGCTGGGGCAGGGCAGTTTCCTGTTTGCAGTTCTTTCCTTTTATAGTTTGATGGGCAAGAATGCTTTTGTGATATTGCCTGTAAATAGGCCAGACAGGCTTTTCTCCTCGTGGGCTTCTATGTCTGCTGACTTTAAAACAGATCAGGCTCCCTAAAATCGTGCAGAATTTTCAGTTTGAAAGTCCTGTTAGTCTTCTGCATAGGGGTAGAGCAATACTGTCTTTTCTTCAACTCTCCTTGGATGTATCATTCAGCTGTGGGCTAGGAAAATCAGCTGTTTGCTTTTCACTTGTGAAAGGTTTGTTTTTCAAGTTAAACTGAATAAACCTTTCCAGTATTTTTTTTCTATTGTCCCTTTGGTATCCTGATAACAAGCTTCCTCTGTGCCGTAAATAAGCTCTCAGATTTATATGCACATACTTATCCACACACTCACACACATACACTCTCACACTGTTTTTAGTACCATGCATTTAAGTACTGATACTCTGCGTATGCTGATGCTGTTTACTCACACATTTCTGAATCTCACTAGTAGCCTTGAAATGACATATATTTTCTGTGTGGAAAGCTTATGTCCATTTGTTTTGCTTATATAATGAATTAAGGGAATATATTTTTTTAGTGCTTGGAATTATTTACGTACTTGTTTATTATCTCTCCCTTTAAGGGAGGGAACTTTGTTTTGTTCCCAAAGCCTCAGTATCTAGAACAGTGTCTGACGAATCCTAAGTGCTCAATAAATATTTGTGGAATGAATGACTGAATGTTTAATTTATAAATAAACAATAATAACATTGATAAATACATTAATAATAACATTGCTAAATTAGTGGTTGTATCCATAGTTCTTGAAAGTTTGGTGTGGAGTAATTGAAAAACTGGAGTGCTTAAAAATGAATTATGAAGTCAGTACTAATTGTAAAAATAGCAGCAAGAATGACAGTGTTTTGAGGCATTAATTTATTTTTTTAAAGTTGCTGAATAAAACAAGATGTTTTATATAGATCTCTAAAATTTTGGAATTATTTCCTTTATTTATATTGAAGGATTTCTCCCTCAATAGGTTAAGTAGCTGCTAATGAATGTCAATAATGTTTTTTAACAGCTGTCCTTGCAATCTCAGGATAACTTTTAGTAAGAAGCAATCCAAAAACTTGAAAAAAGAATACTAGAAAAATTTGTAATCAGAGTTGAATCTTTAAAAATTTTAACTGTATGCATTTTTATGGAAAAAAATTAGAAAAGAGGCACCGGAAGGCCCGAAGACATTATCTTTGATCAGAGTGTGACTTGAAATGTATTTGCAATGCCTGATGTGGGAGTAGGTCTGCCATCTGGGTTAGTCTGCAGTTAACCAGTCCTGTGTATGTCTGCCTGGGCCTCCCCAGGCGCTTGCATGAGTGTGAGCCATCTCTGTTCAGTCTTACACAGCCATCTGGACAGAACAGGCTCACATTTACACATGTCCACAGTGCAGAGCTCCAGGCTTCTGAAGCAGGGAGACGTTTACTAGAATAGATGCAGAAACCATAGATAATACTTCCAAGTTTTATGCAAAATGAGGTTATTTGGCTGCCCAGTGATTTCTACCACAGTAAAATCTGATAGAGGATGCATTTGATTGTGTTTATTACTGTCTCTTAGTTTAAAAATAAACGTATGTTAATTTAAAAAAAAGACTCACTTTTGCAGAACCATTGATGTATCTCTACAAGAGACTTGATAGGGAAAACCCTGCTTCACTCCTGTCTTCTCAGGTTTTGCTTGGAGAATCTGAGCCCAGAGAGATCGCCTGCCTTGCCCAAGGTCGAATCCAGATGGTGAAAGAGAGAGACTAGACCAGAGATCCCTAAGTTCCCCATTGAAGCTTTATCCGCTCAGCACGTAACTGAGCAGTGCCAGTCTTAGAATAATACTGCATGTAAACCACAATATTATGCAGAAGATTCAAAACAACATGTAGTGTGGACAAGTAGAATTTTCCAGTTAGAAAGCAGTGTTTCAAATACACTAGTCATGCAGTTTTTCTTCCAGGTAGCATCTGAGATGTAAGTCTAGCTAATGGTGTTAACAACCCAAATACCTTTGTGTTCCAACCAGGCGAAATGGCCGTTCTCACATTTACTTTGGTGAGGTCCGTGGATGTCTTAGAGGAGGTCTAAGTGTCACCAGTGATAGGGCAATGCGAGAACCAAGGAACGACATGAAGCAGTTTAGGTTGAATCTCACCACAGGGTTTTAAAGCTGTTTTCACTATAATCCACAGTAAGAAACATTTTATACTGCAGCTTAGTACACATGCTCACACGCATGCACACCATTCACATGTATAATTGAAACAAAAGGTTCCTGACAATTCTTACCTTAGAATGAATACTGACATTTTCTATTCTATTTTATTTTTAAAAAAGTCTTTACCCATTAAATTGATTTTGCTGCTCACTAGTGGGTAGTTACCTGCAGTTTGCAAAGCACGGCCACTGGAGGATCTGCTTCCTGTGCTCAGATCTGAAATGTGTTTGTGTGTTTTTTAGGGCATTGCTGTGGCACTGAACGTGTGAGGTGTTGTTTGGCCTGTCTGGGTTAGTCTACAATTAATGTGAACAGCTTAAGGAGGATGGAAGGTGTTCTGAACTCAGAGCCTCTTATCGCTGAATATCAAGATGTGCGGCTGGCTGCCATGTGACCTTGATTCAGCTGATTCTTGATTGTCAGGAAAAGCTGAGTTTGTTTTAAGCCCTCAAATAATACAATTTATCTTATCACGCTTTCCTTTGGATCACTGTTTCCCTCAAACTCCTCTCCTCCACGTCCCCTTCTTCCTGGCAGCCAAAATGTGTATTTATTCATTTGGGGACAAACTTGAATGAGAGAAGCCTGTGCTCGGGTCAGCGTTTGGGGCCCCGAGGAGCTGGTGCGGAGCCTGCCTCTGGTTCTGTTATGTGAGAGCCTCATCCTGTTTAGTTTCTAAATTTACACCGATGGTTTGTAATGCTCTAGTCACCTCAAGACCATCTCATCTTAAACCTGAGGTTTATAAGGGGTTTTGAATGCATAATTTTAATCTCTGTAAATTTTATTTCAAGAAAGTTTTTTCTATTTGATATAGTGAGTAAGACAGTGGCCTTTTCTCTATTATGGACAGTGAATTAATAAATGAAAAGCCCTTTCCACACATATTTTTTGAATTTTTTTTTTTGAAATATAGACACCTGAGCTAACATCTGTTGCCAATCTTTTTTTCCTTCTTCTCCCTAAAGCCCCCCAGTATATAGTTGTATATTCTAGTTGTAGGTCCTTCTGGTTGTGCCATATGGGATGCCTCCTCAGCATGGCTTGATGAGCAGTGCCATGTCTGCACCCAGGATCCAAACCGGCGAAACCCTGGGCCCCCAAAGCGGAGCGGGTGAACTTAATCACTTGGCCACAGGGCCTGCCCCTACTTTCTGAAATTTTAAATAAAGCAGGAGCTAATTGTAGCTCCTGTTGAGGTTGCTGTGCGTTGAGTTATTCCTAAGACTTTTAGTGCCCAAAATATGGTCACCACGGTAATAAACTTGGACCAAGCCCACGTCACCTACCAGGTTCCCATGTTAGCGCCAGCCTGTCTCTGAGTTTTGCTTAGTTCTCTTCTTCATTGCTCTTCTGCCTCCACCTTGCTTCTCCTGTGCCCACCCATCCCCCACCCGTCTCATCCCCCAGGACAAATGCTTGTAGGGCCTTTGAATTTTCATTATGAAAAACCAAGCTTATATGATGAGCACCTAAAGGCAGGGATGTAGTTAGATAGCAATTCACGGTTAATCAAAGTATGTAAATAGTAGGGCTAGGAAAGGGTAACTTTAGCATAAAAGAAATGTTCAGAGTTGTGGCAGTGCCTCAGAGAATTAATTTCATAGGGGAGTAACATTTGTGGTTCCTAGTTTCAAATTAATGAGCAGACAGACAAGCCTTTCCATGTGAATCAGACTTTACAGTTCTTTCTCAAGTGGGTGTATGTGAGTCATTTAGTGGGACCTGCTTTGGGAAATTTCTTAGTTAACAAAAAAACCAACATAATTCCTTCTCAGAGAAATCTTTCGTGATGTTTTCTCTGTAGTTTGTCTGCCCACTTCCCACCCCAAGCTGTTTATTTTGTCATTTCTTACAATCTGACCAGAGCATGGCTTAATTATAGCTTTTCTCCCCTTGTCTTGCAATTAATTATGTGTAATATCATCTACTAGAATGAGCTCCTTGTAGTTACTTGCTTTGCCATCTCTCTCTCCTAGAACGAGCTCCTTGGGTAAAGGGATGACTGTTGCTCATATTTGTATCCCCCGTGCTCAACATAGTGCCTGTCTCTTTTGTTTTAAGAATAAAGAGATGATCGAAATAGGAAACAGCCCCGGAGAGAATTCAGATTTCCCATGGTGGCTGATCTCGTATTAACAGTGTGTAAGAAACGATGCAGACGGACTCCAAGCTCAGGATCTTCATCACATCACCCCTCCCCCCAGGCCCTGCCCTTGGCTTCTGTCACCAGGGCCTCAGCTGCAGTGCCTTCAATTTGAAATTGACTGCTTGTTAGAACCTATAGGAATGGACCCCTCCTGTACAAAGAATTTAGGGCTATGCTGTAACTCTCCTAATAGCATGGTAGGATATTGTCTGTCTTGGAATTGAGGAAGCCCTAAATCCCACTAGTTTGAATGTGGCAAAGTATTTATGTTCCCTTCAGAAATGTCTGAAATTTTGAGAAAATTCTTAGTGCTGCAAGTGAGTTGTAGTTTTGGGAGCAAGCCATGTATTTTACCCAGAACCAGATTTTAAATTTTAGTCTTTTTCTGGAAACACATCTGTGAAATAATGGAAATAGTGACAAAATGGGGTTAACATTTTAAACCAGTTTCTAAAATCATTCTGTGTTTTTGCCTCCAAGTCAGATGTATGAGTTAAAAAACACCACCACCTAATCCTGGCATGGGATTATCCCATTATTAGCACAAAGTTTAAAAAATATATTAGATGTTAAATTTGATATATGTGTACTGACTGATGACAATATTTTACTTCTGAATTCATGGAAGAGGAAGTCAGATATAAGTTGTTGATTAAGATCCTTCTATTGCAATTAAAATTTTTGGGATTTACCCAGAATGTGGGCCACTGGGCTCCTTCTGTAAAGTCTATTTTACTTTTTTTTTAAAGGAACATTGGTTGACCAGGACCTCAGGTTAAATCCAAGACTTCGGAATGAGATTAGAGGGTCTGTGGCCTTTACCGTGTCTCCTCTGGCAATCCAGAGGATAATTTCTCCTCTGAAGAGTTGCATCACGGGAGCTGTACACAGTGATTCTTCACTAAGTTACAGAAACAGAGGTTAGAGAGGATCTCTTCTTGCCCTGCCTGCCCACCCCCATCCTTCTCCCCTCCTCCTCCTCACTGTGCTAGGAGACCCAGAGAAATTAAGTAACTTGTCACAAGAGGCAGAAAAGGGAGCGACAAGAACTCCCCTGTATTGTTGGCATTCCAGTCCTTCTTGCTCTCTTTGTCAGCAACCCCTAGTTTATTTAGACACCCATAGTCCAAGTTAACACCATTGTGTGAAATAACCAGTTACCCCTTTTCTCATCCTTTGCTCTCAGCTTTCCTTTACGCCTGTTGCTCATCCAGCAGTCCTGGGCTGTCTCTGTGTAGCCCTCTTCTTTGTCTGTGCTTTTTCCCTGGACTACATCCCCCTCTTTCTCCTTCCTTTGTTTCTGATCGCTTATCTCCTGTTGCTTTATTTCCTTCCTTTCCCCCAGTCCTTCTTTCTTAATTGGCTTGCATATTGGATAGCAGTACTTTAATAATTGGAGGTTTTTGTTGCATGTTACAGAAACTGGCTCTGACTTGCTCAAGCTCACAACTTTGTAGTGAATTTCCTGGTAGCTTAGTCAAAAGGGGGAAGCAGAGGGCTCCATAGCCTTCACTGTTTAATAAAAACTCTTTATTAGTTTTAATAGGAAATAGTCTTTCCCTCTCCCCTTCCATCTGGTTCATTTGTTCATTCTGTCATTGAAGAGATAATTATTGAGCAGCTGTGCTGGATACTCTTCTAGGCTCTAAAGATACAGCAATGAATGAGAGAGAAAAATCTCTGTCCTCATGGAGCTTATATTCTACTGGGGGAGACAAACGAATGAAAGGTTAGCGGTAACAGCTGTGTGGCGACGTGCTAGGGACTGGCTGGCTACTTCAGATGGGAAGTTCAGAGAAGCCCTCTTTGAGGTGATGACAGTTAAGCTGATAAAGAGGAGGAACATTGTAGGCGGAGCTATTACCAGGTACAAAGGCTGTAAGGTGGGCATGAACTTGGGTGTGACTGAGGGACCAAGAGAAAGCCGATGTGGCTGGAGCACAGAGGGTGGAGAGGCTAATGTAGGTGGTGAGTCTGTGGTCTCTGACAGGGGTTGTATGTAAGGGGAAGAGTTTGGATTTCATTCTACATGACATGGGAAACTGTTAGAGAGTTGAAATGATCTGATTTGCACTTAAAAAGATTTTTTAAACTCATCCTTTAGAACTCAACTGAAAGCTCTCCATGATACAGTTATCTGTGTGTTTCAAATTTCTTTTAAACTGTGCCATAATCATCTGATTATTTACATGTCTGCCTTCCCTATCATCTTCATTTATGTATCCCTAAAATGTAACTCAGTGTCTACAAGTAGACACATGCATGGAGAAGTGGATTTGTCACATGGGTTGTCAACGACATTGGCAAAGCCTGTTGTGCCCTTGGAATTTCATTGAGAAGGTGGACCTCTTTTCTTATATCAGCTATCACTTAAAGCTAAGAAAATAATGTATATTTGTAGTTCTGTGATATAATTCAGATATTTAGCCTTCTGACTTCTGTAAGGATAATATTTATGACATTGGTTCTCAACCTAATTATGTATTAGAAATACCCATGGGCCAGACCTCTCATATCTGGTGAATCAGAATCTCAGGGGGGAGAAGTCAGGATATCTATATCTTAAATAGCTTTAAAGGTTTTTCTGAGGAATATTTTAAGTTGGGATTGCCTGACTTGGAAGATCTGAAGTTACGTACAAGGGATGCTCTATGGGATCAGGAAGATATTTGCCTTGTTCTTGATATTATCCATGGTGCCTGGTACCATTCACTCTGCTGAATGAGGAAATGAATCACCAATGTGTAGAATTGGCAAATTCTTTGCTCATCTCCTTCTTTTCCTTTCTTCTTCCTCTTCCTCATTTTCCTTGCTACGAGTAAATCTGCAATGCAAGCCTTGCTGCTGATCAAAAGATGAGGGTGAGTGGCCAGCCCAGTGGTGCAGCAGTTAAGTTCACACGTTCTGCTTCGGCAGCCCAGGGTTGGCCGGTTCGGATCCCGGGTGTGGACCGACGCACCGCTTACTGAGCCGTGCTGTAGCAGGCATCCCACATATAAAATAGAGGAAGATGGACACGGATGTTAACTCAGGGCCAATCTTCCTCAGCAAAAAGAGGAGGATTGATGGCAGATGTTAGCTCAGGGCTAATCTTCCTCAAAAAAAAAGAAAAAAAAGATGGGGTGAGAAATCGCTGACCAACAGTGAAGGGGAGGTGTTTTCTCTGGAAGTAGTGGGTTCTGCCTAGAGGGGTGAGCCAGAAGGGGAGGGAAATTCCCAGTAGCTGCAGGGAAGGTGGACAGACTTCTTGTATATTATATATGTTGGGCCTGTGCACAATAGAGCTGTTGGTTGGATTTAGTTGCTTTAAATTAAAGTTGCCTTCACTTGTTTCAATTCCACTGTTTGTGAAATTAGTAAACTCAAATATTTGGGGAACATGCTTACTTCTTAAAAAAATGTACACACATTTAAGAGTGATTAATTCTATTATGTTCTTGAAGGACAGTTCTGTCACGTGGCATGTATTTGAGCAGTTTGGGCTAATGCACAGTAAAATTGCCACAGAATCTTTTCTGCAAACACCTGACGGATGGGCAGAGCTCTTGTTTCTTTTGCTTTCTCTAAGCAACAACACTTTGTGAATACTGGAAGAGAACAGCCAGTGCCTTGTTTGTGTTCATTGTTAGTTTTCTATTCTTGAGTCAATTCAAAGAACACTAGCTTACAAGTCACTGTGAGAATCTAGATCTGAGATTTAGTTCACGTGTTGTGTGGCTTCTGTCTTAGAAATTTGGATAACACCTCACCTACTAACTTCTTCAATTTGAACAAGAATACGATGACTACATTGGAAAAGGCTTTTTTTGTTTGTTTGTTTGTTGTCCCTCAGTTGTATGCTCTAGTTACTAAAATGAATACAATTGATTGTCTGGTCTACCTCCCTCCCTCCTTCTAGGAGATCTTAGGCTGCCATAAGTTACCATAAGTCCACGGGGAAAAAAGCACGCTTTGATCTCAGTGCGCTTGCACCCTGGTTGAGTTCCATCCCTGGCAAGTTTGGCAGTCTTCCTCCTGTGCATGTCCAGGAAGTTTTTGATCTTTCTTGTTCACTTTTCTCCCCAATTATTTCCCTCTGGTTACGTCAGAAAATCTTTCCCCTCTAATATTTGCCCTGACTGCCATTGCCTCAGATTTTTAAATCATCCTAATCATAATGCCAAATATTGAAGAAGGCTATGCATTTCCAAGTGGAATTAGATATAACAAAGTACCAATCAAAACATTTGAAATAATCCAAAGTTCACTTTAGAGTCATAAACATGTGCATTGGGTTCCTCATGTTTTGCTAATCCAGCCTTTCCTCAAGTGTTAGTGTTGAGGGAAGATAATTTAAAAAGTAAACACACTTATTTAGTTGAATTATTTTGTTTTAGTTTTGAAATGTTTTCTCCCAAGTTTTATTTTAGATATATAATTTTAATTATAATATGGAATATATTATCATTTTTGGACCAGCCTTGGAAGCTAACAACAGTAAGTTTTTATCTTTGGGGAACTCTTTCCAGAGATCTAAATATTAGCCTTAACAAATAAGCTTTTAGAATATAATTCATGTACAAGTTAAGGACTTTCTGTAATTCATAATAAGTGTTAAAAGGATTTAAACACTGGTTCTTGGTCTATTGTAGTGGATCTCTCATCTACATCTTCATCATAAATGAAATTATGGTTCTTTGCCTTCTAAGCTTGATCAACTTCAGTCCTTGGTTTAAAGAACATGTTCTTCTCACTTTTTTTTCACTTTTCTTTAACTTGAAAGGTTTTATGAAATACAACTCATACTACTCAGAAGTACGCAGTGAAATTCAGCTCGAGGAGTTTTTAACATGAAACCATTCCGTTTGAGAGTGTGTGTTATTCAAGTGATCTTCTGGAGCCAGTCTGTTTTTGTGTTTTATACAGAGGCCGCCTCTGATGATGAAAGATAGATGATATACAGGGTTGTGTTTACCTGTGTGTTGTAACATAGCAGCCCTGTACTCAGCTTGTGTGAGACTAGGCGCTCACGTTTTCTTGGGACCAAATATTTTCTCCTTTTCTGCTTTAAAGGCTCCTTTTAAACTGCTGTGTGCTGAGAACATTGGCTTAGTGTTTCCTTGGTTTGCTTAATAAGGGGCTGGGCTAGTTCAATGAGATACAACCAGCTTAGCCATGTCTGTTTTGGAACATGAGCTCTCCTCAGGCTCGAGAAGGCTGTAAGTGTTACTGAGACTCTGCTAGCAAGAGACATATATTTGTCCTGGCTGTGGCTGTCAGTTCTGGAAGGAGATCTTTTCAAGCTGATTATGAAGATTCTGGTTCCCATCAGATTAGTTGGGAAGACACACATGGCTAATGTTGTCTGCAGTTCTTCTAAATTGCCCTTCAAAGAGCTCCCACTGGTTTTACTGTAATTACACCCATGAGAGTGGTGGAGAGAGTATTTCTATTCTGAACTAATTCTCTAATATATGAGATAAAGTTCTCTGCTTGTTCACTGTACCAAGTGAACAAGTGTACCAAGCACTTGTCATCGTATCTCAAATTCAAATTAAAGTGTTAAGAGATGTCACATAAGAGTATTTCCGAGCAAACGTCATCTCAACCAAAAAGCATAATCATTTCTAGACCTTGTTCTCATAAGGATTGTTAAGTATTTTTAGGGCAGAGACAAGGGATGGAGATAAAGACTCAACATCACATTCTGCCTTACTTCTGTAATTAGTGTTGCCTCCACATTTGTTAAGTACTGTCTTATACTTTGCAGGCCTCATAATCCATGATTTATAATAGACTCAAAACTTGAAGAACAGGAAGAATGACTTACCTTCTTTCACAATGTGTTCAAAGACTGTGGAAGACAAGATGCATTCATCTTGTTCTAATTAGACTATTAGTACGATAGATTTAAAATAGACTGAATAAAATAAGATTGTTTTAAATATACAGTTGCATTTCTGGTTTGTAATCAGATTTACCTATCTGATTTGTAAGTGATTGTTTCACACTGAATATTTTTATTTCCGTAAGCAATTAGAACAAAAGTAGAATAAGTTGTGCATTTGAGAAATATTTGCCTTTTTCCTATTTTTTTTTTTAATTTTAAAGTTGAATGCAGATATTGTTTTCTCAGTCACTGGTTATAATGGGAGGAAATGATTAAGAAAAAAAATGTTGCTAAAAATAATAAAATTAGACGTTTTGTTTGTGCTTGCGTATGACAATTAAGACTTAATGCTGTCTTCCGGAAAAAGCGGTTTATAAATTAAGTGCCTTGACATTTAAGAAGTCTGAGAAACAAAATCTTGGGAGCCAAGAAGGAGACTTTAAAAGTTTCATGTTTCAAATCTTTGCAGAGTTTCTCACCTGATGGTGTGTTTTTTATTTTTTGTTTTACTAGTATTTTTTGTGTGTGAGGAAGATTCGCCCTGAGCTGACGTCCGCTGCCAATCCTCCTCCTTTTTTGCTTAAGGAAGATTCACTCTGAGCTAACATCTGTGCCAGTCTTCCTCTACTTTGCATGTGGGTTGCCTCCATAGCATGGCTGATGAGTGGAATAGGTCCATGCTCAGGATCCGAACCCTCGAACCTGGGCTGCCAAAGTGGAGCGTGTGGAACTTTAACCACTCGGCCACAGGGCTGGCCCCCCATCATCTGAGAGGGTGTTTTTTCAGATGTTCACCCCATGGACTTCTGTGATTCATTCTTTGCAGGTAGCTGGTAATTGCTTTCCTCTCCTAAAAACAAACCCAGCCTGGTAATCTTACTCTTCTGTTCATGAGAAGTTCACATAAGAAAAAATGAGTGCAGCGTCAACTCCCTCCTGCTTCCATGTACTTTGTTGGAGAGAGATGTGGGCCGCCTTGGGATCTTCTGATATTTTGACCATAGATTGATAAAACAGGAGCCAGGGCATTTATTTTATGGTTGTTGATGTTAAGTCACCAGGAGACTCAGGAGACTATTGGAAGAGGCAGAACTGAGACGAGGATCAATGTTTATACTTTTAAAATGAGAAGGTTGTACTAAATGATGCTCTATATGGTCTATATGTTATGGTTTTGGTGTATGGCAATCATGAGGGATCTTTACAACCTCATGTTTTGATGTTTGTACGCATAGACAGGCTTTAGGGCTAAGGTGTCAGAAATAATACAGTTGTGGGTCCAGATTCACAAGGATACAGGTGGTGAAAAGGAGAAAAAAAAATATTTTGGGGCCAAAGTTTTATCTCCTTTCTCTGGTCCCTTGCTAGGGAGAGAGCAATGTGCTAGATCAAATTCTGAGTACTTTACGTATATTATTAATTCATTTGATCTTCCCAACAAACAGCCTTATGAGGCAGCTACAGTTGTGATCCCCACTTCATAGGTAAGGAAATGGAAGCACGTAGAGTTAATGTAATACAGGTCATAAGTAAAAGAGCCTGGATTTGAACCCAGGCAGCTTGACTGCAGACTTGGGGTGCCTGACCACTACACTCTGTCACCTAGGCTCTAGTTGATGACCCATGTTCTGTGACTGTGTCACACTTGTTCTCACATAAAATGCTGTCTTTCTCTCCATCATTTGTTCATGCAGTTGTCAGACATTTTTTGAGTGTGTGCTATGCACAGTGTTGAGTCCTGCAGATACAGAATAGACAGATATCTTGTTCTCTGACTTACAGCCTAGACAGGAAAAGGCAGACTAAAATAACCACAGAAACATGTGATGACAAACTGGGGGAAGAGTTTGGAGAAGGGCAGGGAGCTTTGAGAACATAAGATAGGGGCCTGATCTCATCGAGTGGCGAAGAAGTCTGCCTTACCAAAGTGACTTAGAGCTGTGGTCCCGAGGCAGAGGAGAGGTGGCCGTCTAAATGCTACCAGCATGCAAGGAAGGCTCCGGTGAGTCTGGTCCCTTCGTGGACCATTCCCCAGGCCCCTTTAGAGCCCTTGTTGTCAATAACTTTAAGCTCTGTAATGAGATTGCAGACTTTCCCTCTGTCCACATATATACATATGGGATCTTGTGCTAATTGTAAGCATTAAGTAAATACACCTTGATCTTTGGTGACTTGTGTTCTGTTTTTTAAGGTTTTGAGAGTGGCTGAGTGTAGCTTCAGAACAGACACAGGGGAAGTAGGAGAATGAATGTCTGGGTCAGGTAGTATGCTTTGCTCTTGAAATGCTTTCGGTAAGCTAATACAGATCATTTGAGTGAGAGCTCTTATTTTTAAAATCATCTTTTTCTTACTTTCTTTTTTTTGCAAATCATTGAGGAATTGACTATACCTAATTTGATGCTCTCATACAACTGGGCTCAAAAAGTTAATTTCACTAGCTCCCCTGGGCATTACAACTGAAGTTGTAGTGACATATTTTAAAAATCTCACTCACTAATTATTAATTAAACTGCATTAACTCTCTAGGGTCGATACACTCTCAGTACCTTACAAGTTTAAAGCTGTCATTCACTAAACATGTATTTACTGAGCATCTGTCTGACAGGAGGCATTGTAATGCTTATAGAAGTATGGAAAACTTGGTTACTGAGCCCAAGGAGCTTTCCACATTAGTATAAAGGAAGTTAATCACAACAGAGCTGTAAGGGGCCCATCAGGAAGTGTTTAGGAGCACGGATGGGGAGCCAGACTGCCTGACTCCGCCACACCCTAGCAGTGTGACCTTGAGTAACTGATTCTCAGCATTTCATGTGTAAAATGGAAATGGGGATTAATGGAACCCATCTCAGGGTGATTATGAGGATTAATGAGCCAAATTACGTAAAGTGCTTGGAATAGTGGCTGGCATATAGTATGCACTATATAACTTTTTGTATTTATTATCATCTTTATCGTGGTCATTATCTCTCTTAGAATTGAGTCTAAAGAGTGAGGGGAAGGGTTTCTGAGCTGAAGAAGAAAGCCATTGTGGAGGCAGTATTTGAGTTAGGTCTAATGAAATAGGAAGAATTTTAATAGGCAGAGATGGCGTGGAGAGTGTTCCAGAAAAAAACCTCAGATGCCAGAAGGCGTCAGGTATGTTTAGGGAATGGTGAGGTGCAGTGATAAGGGTTTGAAATAAGGTGATGATGATAATCATGAAGGTCAAGTGCAGATTCACTGGGAAGCTAATGAAACTTAAGATTTGGGGCCCCTCACTTGCCTGGGCCCCTCTTTCAAGGCTGTTGGAGGGACCTTAGTGATATTTTTGTAAAGTTAGAAAAGATATTTGTATCTTTTTGCTGGTCACCCCAAATGATATGTTTCAGTCCCTCAATCCTGGATCTACCTCATAGTTGAAAGAGTCTGTGGGGGAAAGAATCAGTCTGAGTGATGCGGGATCGGTGAGCCGAGGAGTCGAAAGAAAGATTTCTTAGACTCTCAAGATCTGGCAGTAGTGCTCTTTTATTTAGAGAATAGTGTGGAATAGCATGGGGACAGGACCCATGGGCAGGCAGAGCTCCTGCTGCTGCCGCTGCTGCTGCCCCCGCTGGCATGGGGACAGGACCCATGGGCAGGCAGAGCTGGTGTGTGGGGACAAGACCCACGGGCAGTCAGAGCTCCTGCTGCTGCCCCGAGTTGAGGGTTAGGGCTAATTTTATAAGGCAAGGGTACGTGACTTATTTTTACTGGAGAAAAGAAAAGATGATGTAAAAAGTCATTAAATGATTTCAGTGCAGATGGGGTTTGGTTATTGTGCGGTCATATAACTTTAGATACGAATCTGGCCATATAGATCGGCATGTAGGTGAGGATGCCCTGGGCTTCTCTCCCTGGGGCGGTCCTAATTCATACCATAAAAAAAGTCCACTGGGTCGTATAGTTTGGCATGTAGGCCAGGTCACCTTGGGCTTCTCTAGCTGGGGCAGCCTTAATCCACATCATGAGTATTGATGTGACATGAGTGGGTGCAGTGAAGGAATGGCCAGTCAAAGATGACTTTTGAAATTTTGAGTGTGGCTGACTGGGAGGAACCCCTGATGGGATAGGGGGACGATGGGAGAAGCCAGTTAAGGAGCAGTGGTTTCAGACCAAGCCAGTGCTCTATACTAGTTAGCTTTACCAGGGAAAGAAACATTTCTTTGTTAACCTCTGCCCATCCCCATCCTTAACTCCTGTCTTACAAGCATGATAATTTTAAGTGATATGGGGCTGGGCAAAGGAGCACAAGCATGACTGCTAATTAATGGACTAGAACCCAGAGCACATACCATAGGGACATTTTTATAATGTCCGCATTTAGAACTCTGTACATATGCTAAACCTAGTTGTCTGAAACTTTTAAAGAGTCTCTCCTTTTTGATGTAAGTCTTCTATATTTGGTAAATCTTAGTGCTTCTAGACTGTTTTTAAGTTATAACATCTGTTTTCTGGAAACTTCTATTTCAAAGAAATTTAATTGACTCAGAAATGATTGGAATGCTGATTTCACAGCTAACATGTCAGCGTTCTGCTGGTAGTACCTGACTGGGAAAGGCTGTTCTCAGCATTTGTTTCCTCTTTTATAAACAAATAAAATATTAAACAAATTACAGGAAATTAAATGCCAGAACTCGAGAATATTCTCTTGGATGGCCAAATCAAATCCTGACGAGTATTTCCACTTTCCAGATCGTAAAATATAGATGTAATTAATGTAGCAGCACAGGTTTCATTTTTAAATATTAGGGATATGTGTGTGTGTGTGTGTTGCTCTTTGCAGTGAGCCTTTTTTTGGGGGAAGTAATAGCACCTAAAAATAAAACTAAAAACATAGTAAGATCTGAGGCTGACGTCCCCAGGGAAAGACCGTTAGCAAATTCGTGACTCGAAGTCTGGTTTAGACTACTATATTAAGCCATTTGTTGTTTTAAGAATTACCCCTTGTGTATCAGAGAGATTAAGTTAACTGAGTAGAGAAATATAATTGTAAATTCCAAAATGCTTCTGAAATTCACATATATTATTTTTTGACGGGCTTTAAGGATTTAACAACCATAGTATTTAGTTTGAAGAAATGATTTAGAAGTATTTGCAGATTAATTCTAAGAGGATTTTATTTAACTTACCAGGTTGATCTGCTGTTCTTCTATAAGATTAGTCCAAACTTGATATTTATTACATTCTTTCTCAGTGAGTGGTGTGCACAAGCATTTTTAAATTTTAAGATTATATATTTTAATATTCATTTATGTGTAGCCTCTATGGCAGGTGACATGATTTTCCATTGGTAGCAATGATGTAAAACACTTTAGAATAAGTTGATTTAAGTTAAAAGAGTATGTATGTCTCTTTAAAGAGAAGTGGTAGTATGTGGTGCTACATGTGGTGGCAGAAGTGGGAAAGTTGATGCACGATTAATTGACGTTTGGCAAACGTTGGTTTATTGGGAAACAACATATATTATGCTAGCTTGTAGTACTGTAATTTTAATTATGCTGTTAAATAAAAACCTCATAGCTATTGGTTATATATATATATAAGTTAGAATGCTGGCTTTTTAAGAATCTTTTCTTAGAGAAATTGACTTATTTGGGTCTTTGGTATCTGGTATCAAAGTTAATTAAGCAGAAAAAAATCACTTTGGTTGACTCCTAGACAATTAAAAATAAGAAAGTATATATCAAGTGCTTTTCTATTGAGAAGGTTTCTAAGACTTCCTGGCAAGAATAGTGCAATTTTATAAAAGTAATGCATGTACTCACTATTCCAGGGATAAATTGGCATGGTACACCAAGCACTATGCACGGGGCTTTGTTACATTTTATCAATCAAAGTTTGGGAAGATTCTTTTGGTTTGGGTTCATATATGCTAATATCTAGTGAGAAAAGTGGCGTATTTTTTTTCCCCTGAGAATCAGAAAAGGGAAATCAGGATATTTAGAAGATGCTTTGAAGTTAATTTTATTTAGAAAATATTTTTAGAAATATTAGAATATATAGTAATACATTTTTGAGTATTAATTAAATATAGATTTTATTTTTGGAAAGAGTACACATTTAATATTTCATAACTGATTTAGTTACTCCACATTTGAAAAACAAATTACAAGGCTGGCTTGGTGGCATAATGGTTAAGTTCGGTGTACTGTGCTTTGGTGGCCTGGGTTCACGGGTTCAGGTCCCCTGGTGTGAGGCTCCGTCACTCGTCAACCATGCTGTGGCAGCGACCCACGTGTAAAGTGGAGGAAAATTGGCGCAGATGTTAGCTCAGGGCTAATCTTCCTCAAAAAAACAAATTAATACACATCTTTACAAAATACAGGAAATGTAGAGAGAGTAGAAAATATAATTAGTACTCTTTCCTCCCTTTAACAGTTTGAAGTCACTTAATTTTATTTTTTTTAAAGATTTTATTTTTTTTTCCTTTTTCTCCCCAAAGCCACCCCGATACATAGTTGTATATTCTTCCTTGTGGGTCCTTCTAGTTGTGGCATGTGGGACGCTGCCTCAGCATGGTTTGATGAGCAGTGCCATGTCTGCACCCAGGATTGGAACCAACGAAACACTGGGCCACGTGCAGGGGAGCACGTGAACTTAACCACTCGGCCACGGGGCCAGCCCTGAAGTCACTTAATTTTAAAAGTCAAGTGTAATTGGATTTAGGAATTTGGAGGAGTAGGAATCTTTTTTTCCAGATTGTGCTGCTTTTGCCCGCATTTATATTTTTAAGCAGATGTGATGTATGGAATTAGTGTGGGCTAATCCTGTCACAGAGCAGCAATGTGAGTTTGGAAAGTTCTCTACCTTTCTGAGCTTTGGATTGCTCAGCAGTAAATAAATATTGTTTTCCTTCTGAGCTTTAATCAGACCTAGTTTCTCTCTCTCTTTTTAATAGGAGACATATCTAAAAAGATCTATCATAAGAATTCATGACATTTTCTCCTAGAAAAATGGAACATATTTTAATGACCTTAGCGTGCATGCGTTCAGTAACACACTCATTTATTACATTTCACCACTCTCCCAGTACCTGACATGAGGTTGTGAAAGGTCATTGCGTTTACCTGCTCCTGGAATCTTCCTGGGAATTTAGATGGCTTTGTTGGGTTTCACTTTGCACTTATTAATAATTTAGCACTGGGATAAAAATAAAAACAAAGACTCTCATCTTACAGTGTGAGAACATGGGTCATGTGTGCTAAGTCATGCAGGTAAGACGAGTAGCAAACCCCGTGGGGTAGGCAGTCTAAAGAAGTATTTGATGTGGCCTGTTGCCTCCCTCATGCAGAATGACTGCCTCAGCATTACAGGGAATTAATGTAATTGCTCCTGAGAAGGGAAATGTATTTTTGCTTTTCAAAGGTTGTTGTATAAGCTTTAATTATCTAATCCAAACTCAGAAGCTTTCTCCAAGCAGCTTTCCCTTTTAGCAGCCATAGTCAACTTTCAAATACTGCTACATTTTTAGGCTTGAGAAATCACTGCATTATAAGCAACTCTGTTTATATTATATAACCTACTCATTAGGATGCAGCAAAATCCTGTTTTAATATTGGTTACTGATAATGGTCTTTCAAGCTAGGGTTGGTTTAAATGGATTTTTGTAATTGTTTGAGCTGCAACTAGGGTCATGATTCTCCATTTGTAGAATGAGTGCTTCATGTCTAGAGCATTCTTTCACAGTGGTTTCATTTTCTGTGCTGTTTTTGTTTCATGTTCAGTTCGCTTTGGTTGGTGTGTACTTTATCAGACCTTTATGTTGACTTGTCAAATGAATATGAGCCTTTCTTATTAAAGTTAGTAGTATCTTTTGTGTATTTATTTTAGTTTTCTTTCTTTAGAGAATTTAGAATCGAGGTGTTTTCTAGTCTTGAAATTTTAAATAATTAAATGCAATATATTGCTAGTGGAAAAGCTTAATGCTCAAAGAAACTTTGTAAGTAGAGAGGAAGACTACTTTTTAAGAACTGAGACTCTCATTCTTGTCATTGAAAAGCATAGTGTTTTGATGTTGGGACATATTAAGAAAATAATGCCACTAATTCTAGGTAGAGAGGGTTTAGGAATCAAATTCGATTCAAACTATAGAGGAAAAGGACCAGTGCCCTTGGCTCAAAATTAAAATAGTAAATTGTACTTGGAATAAAACCAAACTCCATGGTTTGTGTTGCTCTTCACAATCTGGCCACTGCCTGGCTCTCCCTCTCTCTCCTGTTCTAGTGACACCGATCTCCTCTCTGTCCAACTCACCATGCTCTCTATCCCCAGCAAAAACTGGCCCTTGTTCTTCCTACTGCCTAGAAAGCCCTTCCTCTTTCCCTCAGCTCTTCCCACGGCTCTCACTGTTTGCATCTTGATACCCTAAAGGCTCCCAGAGACCCCTCCATGGCTACCTTGGAGGAATTATAAGTATCCTTGATAGCAAGAGCCAAGCCACTGTGTGTTCCAACGCCCTCACCTGCAGGCGTTTCCGCTCATTTCCTTGGGATTATTGAGTGGGCTTTCCTCAGGGCGGAGGGAGCGCTCGTAGACCCTCCCTGGGTATTGTCATCACCCTGTGATGTCTCTTTCAAAGTTCACCAGGCACAGAATTACCTCTGGCAGATCTTCTGTGTAGGACAGGGAGGACTCTTGATCTTTGTTGAGCACAGAGTACAGTAATGGAGGTACGATTGTTCTGTTCCCAGAAGGGAAAACCCTGCCATTGTATCTGTGCAGTGTGCCTTGTCGACAGCCCTGGGCGGCCTCTTGATGGCTCTGCCCTCTGTGTTTAAGCTCTCACCCATGCTTAAGTCAAAGGCTGCTGCTCAGCTTCAAGCTGAAAAGGAAATTTTGGCAGCTCGGTTGCCGTCTAAAGATCAACATTATCGCCATGACAGTTGACACTCAAAGTGGAAGACGTGAAATGCAAACTTGGTGAGTAATTAAATTAGTTTTGCGTCATTTTTTGCTGGTGTTCTAAATGTTGTTGTTTATCTGTCTTAGGTAATCTATTTAAAGAAGACACCAGAAGAAGCCTACAGAGCACTGCTATCTGGCTCAACGGCCCCTTATCTTCCGTTCAGGTATAACTGCTTTTGAGACTTGGGCTATAGCCCTTTGCCGGACAGCTCGCGACTTTAGAGTTGGATTATTGTTTTTTTTAAATTGTCTTAAGACTGTGACCATTATGTTATATGGGATGAAATGAGATGGTAGTTTTTATTATTTCCTTTTTGCAGAGTTTTGTTCCCCCTATCTAGTAAGAATAAAGTAGCTTTCTCCTTTTAGGAATTAATTTTTTCCTTGAATCCTTTCTATATCTTGACAACTTAAGCACAAACAGTGCCTGATTTATGAGCAAACAACCCTGTCAAGATTCGTTGGATTTCAGTAATGTACATCACTGATTCATCCATTCATTCTTTCATTTCATGAGCACTGATTGAGCTCTGACTGAATATCAGGGGCTAGGTATATAGAATAAGACCCTCCAAGTACCTTCCTTCCAGGAGCACATCCTTAGTGGGGACCCTAAATCATCTGTTTAGTGCACAAAACCAGCTTTCATCCTGAGGAAGCCTGTCTTTATTACAACGTTGGGAAAGAATATTTTCTAAGTATCACCGGAAAAAGGTCTTTAAAAATTTTGAGTAAACTTGAACTTGTTTAAAAAATAGAAGGGAATATATGTCAAAACTCCGACAACAGTCATCTCTGATAGAATTGTGGATGATTCTAATATTTTTGCCTTTTTGCTTATTTGTGTGTCGAAATCTCCAAGCATTCGGATTGGTTGTTATTACTAATATCATAATTACCAACAACAGTGAAAGAAAGGACCGGGAAGGATTGAGGAGGCCTCCTTGCTTGTCTGTTTTCCTTCCTCTCCTGTAAGAGGACAGGTCACAGTGCCTGGTACTTAAAAGTGCTTTTAGGCACTGGCCCGGTGGTACAGCGGTTAAGTTCGCACGCTCTGCTTCGGTGGCCCTGGGTTTGCTGGCTCGGATCCCGGGTGCGGACATGGCACTGCTTGGCAAGCCGTGCTGTGGCTGGTGTCCCACATACAAAGTAGAGGAAGATGGGTACGAATGTGAACTCAGGGACAGTCTTCCTCAGCAAAAAAAAGAGGAGGATTGGTGGCAGATGTTAGCTCAGGGCTAATCTTCCTCAAAAAAAAGTAAATAAATAAAAAAGTGTTTTTAGTAAATATTTGAATGAATAAGTTAAGACTAAATCCCTTAAGATCCAGGGGATTCCCACCTCTGTTTCTCAGACCACAGGAGGGAGCATTATGAGGCACAGGGTGGATGTCAAGGTGGGGAGGAGGAATGGGGCAGATGACACCCGGTGTGCTCGATCTCTCAATGAAATCGAGGAGTGAAGCAGTGAGAGGAAAGTGCCCTCAAGCAATCTAGAGTTGAGCTAATTAGCTATTGAAGGGCAGATTAAAAAGTGACAGATTATGTATAGGAGAGTTTTAATGATGAAAACAAAGCTTTTTATTTTTTTCTTCCACTTCTAATGGCTTCTATAATTTGAAAGCTTTTGGTAAAACACAGTTGTATTTTTTAGAAATGGGTAATTGTTTTAGTCAGTCTGGTCTGCTCTAACACAGTACCACAGACTGAGTGCTTATAAACAGCAGAAATATATTTCTCACGGTTCTGGAGGCTGGCCCAGGGTCCAGCCTGGTCAGGTTCTGGCGAGGGCCCTCTTTGGGGGTGCAGACTGCTGACTTCTCCTTGTGTCCTCACATAGTGGAAGGAGGGCAAGAAAGATCTCTGGGGTCTGTTTTATAAGGGCACTAATTCTATTCATGAGTGCTCAACCCTCATGATCTGTTACCTCCAAAGGCCCCACCTCCTACTACGTCAGACTGGGGTTAGGATTTCAATATATGAATTTTAGGAGAACAGCACCCTTCAGTCTATTGTGCTGCTGATGATAATAGTAATCATTCTGCCTAAGCTCTGAGCAAAGTGGTTGAGTATATGCCTTGGAGGCAGAGACACTGGGTTTGAAGGCTCATTCTGCTCCTTACTGTCTATAGCAAGCATAGTAACTTGGACAAGTTACTTCTCCTCCTTGAACCTCAGTTTCCTTTTCTGTAAAATGGCTTTAGGGCTCTCTTGAGGATTAAATGAGGTAATGCGTTTATCACTGTGCCTGGTGTAGTACCTGGTTTTTGTTTTTCTCAGTGTTGTTAGTACTGTTACTAATAAGAAATAAGAATTATCCACAAGGATATGCTAAATATGAATAGGAAGTATTTCTTCTAATGGTCACATATTTAGTAGGAGTGAGTAGCTCTACAGGTACATAATAAGCTATAAAAATAGAAGAAAAGATTCTGACAGAGATTTGGGAAGGTATCAGACATTTAAACTGAGCTTTTAAACATAGATAAGGGTTTGGGAATGGAGGAGGGGAGGTTAGGCACAGATATACCCTACGGAAAGCCCTGGAAAGGATGTCGTATCTAAAATAACTTTAGAAGTTCTCTGTGGTAGGAGCACAGTGTCTGTGGTGAGAGAGGGGCCAGTAACGGTGATGGGATTACTGAGGCACTTTTCCTGGAGACAGTGAGGGCTCATTAAATTTCTTTTCTAAATAAGAAAAGTGTTTGCAGGGCCAAGCCCCATGGCCGAGTGGTTCAGTTCACACGCTCTGCTTCGGCAGCCCAGGGTTTCGCAGGCTCGGATCCTGGGCGCGGACATGGCACCACTCATCAAGCTATGCTGAGGTGGCGTCCCACATGGCAGAACTGGAAGGACCTACAACTAGAATATACAGCTATGTACTGGGGGACCTTGGGAAGAAGAAGAAGAAGAAGGAAAAAGGTTGGCAACAGATGTTAGCTCAGGGCCAATTTAAAAAAAAAGTGTCTGCAATTTTTTTTTGTTATTTTGAAAAATACCACACGCACCTGGAAATTGTAATGCTCTAACATTTGTAGAATTGTAGTGCCAGTCAGTAAGTCCAATGGAGGATGTAACTATTTAAGCAGTTTAAGTGAAAAATGTATATTAATTTTTATGCTTGTGATATTATCCATTCAGAAGTCAAGGGAGATGTATTTCCATTTCACTACACAGATGACCCTTGTTGTCCTTGTCAATTTAGATGAAAATGTTGGAAAAGGAGGAAAGAATAAATTCTTCCTTTAAGCAAAATTATATTTCTAGCTTATAATGGCCTGGGTAATTAATTTGTTTCCTGAGAACTAGAATTTTTAAATAATTAAGATCAGAATGGAAGGAAAGATAGTAAGAAAGTTATTATTACTTAACATAGAATTAAATCAAAGTTATTAAAGTTATAGCTTGTTTTTCCAGATTGTTTTTATTTAAATATTTGAAAACATAAATATGTTAACATGGTTTAAAAATTTTAAAAATATATAAGAAGGTTTACAGTGAAAATGCCCTTTCCCATCCTTATCCTCATCTGTCTAGTCCTTTCCGAATAACTTCTAGTATTCCAATAACTTCTGTTTATTCCATATCCTTCTAGAATTTCTTTTTTTTTAAGAAGCATTTTATTTTATTTAATTTTTTAAAAAAGATTGGCCCTGAGCTAACATCTGTTGCCAATCTTTTTTTTTTCTTCTCCCCAAAGCCCCCGAGTACATAGTTGTATATTCTAGTTGTAGGTCCTTCTGGTTCTGCTGCGTGGGACACTGCCTCAGCATGGCTTGATGAGCAGTGCTAGGTCTGCGCCCCGGATCCGAAGCGTGAAACCCTGGGCTGCCAAAGCAGAGCACATGAACTTAACTACTTGACCATGGGGCTGGCCCCTAGAATTTCTTTATGCTCACATAAAAAATAAAGATACACGTTTTTATTTTTCCTATTTTTATCACAAAATAGCTTAGTATATATGCTATTCTGCACGTTAATTTTTTTCACTTACCTCATCTTAGGTATCTTTTTCTATCAGTACATAGAGAGCTTCCTTCCTCATTCTGTCTTATTTCTGTGTAATGTACAAGAATGCATTTAACTGGCCTCTAACAAGTAGAAATTTAGATTGTTTCCTATCATTTTAATTGCAGTTTTTTAATTCATATGGTCTCAAGTGTGTTTTAGAGGAAAGAAACTGAGACAATACTATGGGAAAATTATAGTATTGTTGTTAGAGATGAAGAGATTTTAGTAATCCGTTTGCATAAAGATACTCATTATATGAAACAAAATGCTAAGTGCAAGTATGAGGCCTTTGTGCCTTGCTTTGGAAACCTATTTCCTACTAAAAGTTTGACCTTGAGTGTAACTCTGAGTTGTGTCTTTCTGATAACTCAGACATCAAAGAGTTTTGTTTACATTAAGTTGCATTTCTAAATCCAGACTTTTCATAAGCTATGCATTTGAAGCAAAAAATATCACAAATTAGTGTGTATAATTTAGTGAAAAACTTAGTTGAATACCACTAGTTGGCTGGAATTTGACTAAAGAAACTGAATTTTTTTCCCCGACGCTAGGATCAGATGTGAGTTGATTTTAGTCCACAGCCCAGGCCGACTAAGGCTAATGCAATAGCGTCAAGAATCATCTTCATCCTAGTTCTGGTCAGCCCTCACTGCCTTGGCCTTCACTTAGAATCTGGATTCTGTCATCCACTAGGTTTTTTACACCGTTTGCTGTTAAATGACACCTTTATTTTTGTTGTCTAGATTTTTATTTAATCTGCTGCTGCATTAACACTTTCATTTAAAAAACAGGAAGTCTTAAAGGAACTTCCTTTTAAGTGTAATTGTTTTTTTGTTTAAAATTTTTTAAAAATGAAGACTATTTTGAAGGCTGTTGAGGTGTGGTTGGCATCTTTATGTACTATCTTCACTGAAATGCCCATGTTCTCTTTTGTGCTATATATTTTTAGTGTGTTTCTAATAAGGGAGTTTTAAGGCTACTATGAATTTAAATAATGCTGTTCTTCAAGATTTATTCATTCAACAAACATTTATCTGAGCAGTCTCTTCTGGAAAGCCTTTCCTCATTTTTCCAGAGAGGCTTAGCAGGTCCTTTGCCTAGAATTCCCTGTTACATTTTGTGTATTACGTTTTGTTCATACACCATTACATTTGCTATGTATACCATTAAAGCATATGTCTTCTATTGCAATTATGTGTTTGAACGGCTGACTTACCACCAAGTATGTCTGACTCTTCTCTTGAAGGCCGAGATTGGGCTCTTTTCTTGTGTGCCAGGGAATACATACATTAATTTATTTATTGCTTTTTCTGTGCCAGTCACTGTAAAAGTCTTATGGATCTAAAGATGATTTAGGACAACTAGGTACCTGTTCCAGGGAACTCGCTATATGACTTGTAAATGCGTAGGTACGTAAAACAACTATACTGCTTTATTAGAGTTAGGAGATTGGTATTTTAGGAGTACTGAGGAAAGAGGTTTAACCGGGGAACTGCGAATTGGAGGAGATGTTAGAGGTAGGCCCCGTGAATGCATTTCATGTTAGGATGAAAACTGGAGAATAACAATCCAGGTGCTGATATTAGGTGCTGTGAGTTTTCATTTGTTTGGTACAGATTGTCTTTTATAATGGTAGCTTCGGTAGAATGCTGTATAATACAGTGTTTGCAGTGTAGGTACATTACTATAACCAAAAAAGATATCTGATTAAGTTTTTCTATTTGGATTCATCTTAAAAAATTTTTTAATTATAGTTTTCTATTAACCTAGTTAAAAATTCTCTAAAGATGAGGCAAATTAAAAGAAAAAGAGTTGGGTAGCTTTATTTCCTTTTCTTCTTTTCTTCCAGTTTTATTGAAATATAACTGACATACAACACAGGTTTAAAGTGTACAGCACAGTGCCTTGACACATACATTGCGAAATGATTACCACAGTAAGTTTAGTTAACATCTGTCACCTCATATAGTTAGAAAAAATTTTTTGTTTTCCTTAGGATGTGAACTTTTAGGATCTACGTTTCTATCATCTTTCAGATGCATCTTACAGCAGTGTTAACTGAGTCATCATGTTGTACATTACATCCTAGTACTTATTGCTCTGTTAACTGGAAGTTTGTCCATTTTGACCACTTCCACCCAATTCCGCCACCCCCTGCTCCCATTTACTGACTATCCTGGATTACATTAAGTATAGTAGACTTTAGAGATAGTTGAATTTCTGGCTTGGTGTGACACTCAAGAAGTGTTTATTCTGATGTTACTGTTTGTAAGTCAGTATTAGGGTGTTCCGATTTAATTGTAAAGTAGCGTCAAAAACTATACTTTTTACTTGTACTAAGGATAGCCGGCGTGTTTATCAAGAATGACTTTAGCTGAAAACTAGAGGAATAGGGTATTTTTCACCTACTTTAATTCTTTGAGTCCATCTATCTTTAGTGGTGGCTTAGCAGTTGGCCTTCAAGGAACAAGGGGCCTTTCAGTTCTGGGGTCAGAGTCAGCAGCATTTGAATTGGCAAGCCTGGTACGAATCTTTTTAGATTCTCTTCCTTTCAGTGTACTAGTAAATTTATAGTCTATGCTATTGGCCAATCATTCTACAAAGTCCTATTAATCACAGCTGTCTAAGGCCCCATAAGACCACCAACCCTGAGTGGAATTCCCAGACAGTTTTCTTGGCACTCAACGGCAGTGGTTTTCAAATGTACATTCTTGGGTCTTCATAAAAACAGCATTTGTGAAAACTATAAGTCTCACAAAACATTGCAAAGGTAATCAAGCTAAATAGCACAAATCTTTTAGGTCTCTTTTGTGCTTTTTAATTTCATTTTGCGTTTACTTTTTTGTTTATCGATCCACATGTATCAGTTTGGTAAGTTTTTTGTATTGATGATGATTCATAAATGTGCTCAAAGCATATTTTTCAATGACATATAAAATTAAATGCAGAATAAAACTATACAGAAAATAAATAATATCCAGGGTCCCAGTTTTGAAGACAGAAAGCTTGACATGAAAAATAGTGACTGGGTGCAGAGTGAGGTGAGGGTAGCGGGCTGCGCTGACATCCAGTGGATAACGCTGGATGAGCTGGATGTCTTATCTTCAGTTGTTAGTTTAGGGTTATTTTTTTGGTGGGTCTCTTCCTGGATAGGTCCATGAATGCATTTTTGTGTAGCTATTTTATTTTAGCTTGGAGAAGAGGCTAGAACTCAGATCAGTGTTTCCCAAAGTTATGTTGGTTCTCAAACTTGGTTTTAAAAAGTCTGGGAAGCTTTAAAAAATATTGATGCCTGGGTTCTACTCCTGGAAATTCTGATATGATTGGTCTGGGGTGAAATCTGGGTATTGGGATTTTTAAAAACTTCCGACTTGATTACAATATGCTGCCAAGGTTAAGAGCTACTGCTCTATAATATCTACCATGGCATAAAAAAAAGATTCAGTGATCAAATACATTTAGAACTCTCAGGAGATTTGTAAAGTACATTCTCATTTTAAAGATTCTGAATGGTTCTTAGTCACAAAATAACCTGTTTAACTTGGTTTAACCCAGAATTTTCCGAAGTACTTCATCGCAAATCCTTTCCCACTCCCCTCAATTTCTGTGAACACCCGGCAGAACTCATGTTCTCCAACACTCTAGAGCACGTTTCCTGATCCACACATGTGTGGGACAAAATAGATCTTTTGGGATTAGAATAATATGCTGCCATTTGTGGAACTGTTTTTGTGCTGTTTCCTGAGAGTCTTGGAAATAAACGCCTTATCAGATAGTGCTATTTTATCTAATAGGAACAGGAATATGCAAGTTTTCTTTCGGAGCAGATATGAGGGCAGAAAACCTTCCTTAAGAGAGGACCTATAAACCTCCCACTGGCCTTCCTTTAACGACACTTGTCATTAAAATGAATCCATACTGTTTGTATTAAGGGAGGGGTTTGTTGTGTTTGGGGGATGACCCTTAGTGATATCCCCGTTGCTGAGCGGTGTCTTAATGGGAAATCTGTGAAGCAGTTGCTCTGGATCATCTGGGCATGCCCGAACTTGTAGCGCTCTTAACAAAGGCTCAGAGGGGTCAACCACTTAGAACTTGGCATTAATCTGCCTTCCTTCTTCTTAAGCAAAGTAAACATGTGCTGTGGATGTTAGATGTAATTATAAAGTATATCTCTTTACATAAAACATTGAACCGGTATTTGTTAGTTTAAATATGATATTATGATTTTTGTCAAAGTTTATTTAGCAGTTAACTTTGTACTTCAAAGGGAAAGTTCTCCTTACTGTTTTTCTCTTGAGTATCAAAAATATAGAAGCAGAACTTATTTTATGCTCTCTTAAGACTTCCCTTTCATTCGCAGCTTTTCTTTGTGGTGGTACCTCTCTGCTTCCCATGGATCTTCAATAAACCTTTGCTTTCGATGCCTGGTATGATGGGAAAGAATCTGTGTTAGTTTTGAATAGTGAGGATGTGCCAGTTCCCTGAGTGTTGAAAACAGATGGACATAGCTTATCCACTCCAAACGTTGACTCCATTCGCAACAGCTGGAGCATATTGAGTAACGTGGACCACCATGAAAAGCAGACGCTTTATCAGCTTTCTCTTGTTAAAGCGGTAAATAAGCGCCACTATACAGGATCTGAGAACAGAAACAACTGTCAGGGTCTTTATACCCATTAAATATGTGTGAGGAGGTGAGTTACATCTGTTCTTTTTTTGGAACATGGCGTTGCTTAAGTGGTTTGAGTTGTGAAAATTGGCTCAGACTACTTTTTTGGTTATTCCTAATTTTATGGTCCCAGATCAGTATTACCAAACTTTTTGTACTCTTTATAGTACATTTCCAATAGCCAGCCTTAGGTGATAAAGGTGGTTTGGAATAAGAGACAGTCATTTACATTAACGAACATAGTTATTTTGTGGAATGCCTATTAGGTGAAGCTCTTATTTTCAATACCTGAGTCAAAGACAATTTACTATTATTTTTATCTTTAAAGCAAAACTAATGTGATTAAATGAGTAGCACTTAGGTGTTGATAAAAGGCTCAGAACACAGCCCTTGGTCTTAATTCTGGTGCCTGTTACTGCTGGTTCTAGACAGATTCCATTCTGCTGACTTTATGTGACCTTTTAAACCATGACTTAGAAATGAATTTTCACATATCTCTGTTTCTTTAGATGAGCAAAGTGATTAGTGTATCGCTTTATGTTCAGTCTGAAGAGCAGGTGATCCCGTGTTCCATTTTTTGTTAAGTACTGGTTGTGCTCAGCTTTTGGTCCTACCCATGAAGCCAGCTGATTTTGCTCTTTCATGAGTGGGAGATAGCTCTGTTCTCCCCACTAATTCTTCTCTTGTAGACCTCGATGATATAAGCAGTCAGCTCTTTCTTTTCCCTGGATCTGGTACATATATGGCATGGATTTGTTCAGATTCTGGAAGCCAGGCGTACTTTGGACAATTGTGTAAAGTATTTTGGGGCATTGTCTAGTTCCCAGGTATCCAAACAATATAGTCTAGGACTGAACTGTCTTATATAGTAGCTATTAGCTACATGTGCTGTTGAGCACTTGAAATTTGTTTAGTGTAAACTTAAATAGACCGTAACTTTAAAATACACATTGGATTTCAAAGATTTATTTAAGAAAAAAGGTAAAGTATCTTATTTATAAATATGTTGATTACATGCTGAAATGATACTATTTCAGATATAGTGGACTAAACAAAATATATTATTAAAATTAATGTAATTTCCTTTTACTTTATTTCAGTATGGTTATTTGAAAATTTAAAATTATACTTGGCTCTCTTCTGTGGCTGGCATTATATTTCCATTGGACAGCAATGATCTAGATTATATTTTTGTTACTGTACATAGTTTATGATTAAAGATTGTTTTATGTAACTTTTGCTTTCAAAGGTCAGTAGTTCCCAGCCATTAGAGTTGTTCAGGCTAAAGTCAAATGATCTCCTGGTAAAGATCATTCATTCATTCATTCATTCATTCAACATCTACAACGTAGTGATATACCCAAAACTGTACTAGACTCTGGACATCCAGATGTAAAGGACACATTCGCTGTCCTTAAGAAGCTCATGATCTTGTGGTGCTTGTGTAGATGGGATTCAGTTCAGTGCTTAGAAGGTGCTTAGATGACCTTTGAGATCCTTTCCAATCCATTGCTTTGCAGATATTTGCATACCTCCTAACTACTTGCTATCCAGAGAATTTATAGAGAATCATCTATGTAGATCATAGTCCTTCCCAATATTTCTTAGTCCATTTACCTTTGGCTCTTTTTTCTTCTTTAATGTGGTCTCCACATTGTAAACACTGGCTGTGCCTCCGTTCTTCTTTCTTTTCTCATTTCGAACAACTTCATTACCAGAAATGCTTTCTTATTGTTTTGTGTAAATATGTTCTTTCATCTCTGGTTTCATCTTCTCATTATTAGTGTTTACAAGGTTGCTTCATTCTGAGTGATTTCTTAGATTCTTAGGTTACAAACAGTGGTGTGTTGGTAAACTGGCTCTCTTAAGTAAAAAGTGTTTACTGATTTCTGTGGTGTAAAGTTTCCCACCAATGCTGATTTGGGATCCCAAAATTTCTGAATATTTAACAATTGACTCTTGAGAGCCTGTAGAAAGACAGCTCTAGGACAACAGTGAATCAAGCCCTTTCTCTTTGTATCTAATTGAGGATGTTGATTCTAGTTTTCTTAATTTTTCTTCTGCTGCATCTCTGCAAAATAAATGCAAAAGCATAAAAATAAACAAAAAAACCGCATCTGTTCCATCTACTTAAATATTCATTCATTTAGTTTTTCGTTCAACAAATATTTATTGAGTTCTAATCCCTCCCAGGGACTTGGAATAGTTATATGGATTTTTATAATCACTTCATAATAGCTTATGGATCAGTTGCCTTTATGCCGCAAGTCACATTTAGAAAGAATTATCAGGATGGATGCAGTTTAGATGGTCAAGCATGGGGTTGAGCTCAGTTTGTGTTTAGATGTCTATAGACAGCTGTCGGCTGTAATGTTAGTCTTCTGTATTGGGGATTAGGGACACATTATTTATTCTTCAGCAGAGATGAATGATTAGAAACCTTGGGTGTTTGGGGTGTTACCTTATCTCCTGAATGAAGAGCAGCCTTGTCTTTACCTGTTTAGGAGAGGAATGCAATCCATGGTAAAACCATCATGACAGATAAGAGTAAGAGCTGTAGTTTTCCCAGGCAGCCAGGGGTGTGCAAACGTTTTCCTTCTGTTGAAGTCTATGGGATTTCAGTGGTCCTCTATGAGAGAGGTGGAAAAATACATGTCCTCTTAGTCAACTCAGTACATATTTGGCTGGATAAATATGAATGAATGAATGAATGCATGGATCAATGAGTGAAAAAGCAAACCAGGAGTTAAGTAAACAACTGGGAACTGTAACTACAATAAAAACTGTGGGAGTTTAAAACTTTGTAGCACATTGCTATAGTGATTTAAATTCCGAAAGCTCTTTGTAGCCTCTCGAAAAGGGGTTAAAATAAAAAATGATGTTTAATACCACTTGACAAAGGAAGAGAAAACTACTTTGAGCTTTTAGCTCTATTCAATTAGTACTCTGGGAAAGAGAGCAAAAGAAAATGGTCTTAAATGGACAGAAGGAATTTTGGGTTAATGCAAAGAAAGCTTTTCTTGCTAGTGAGGATTGAGGTGTTAGGTTATTGAGTTAACAAAAGTGGCCACAGAATATTATAGAAAATTTTCTTGAGATGAGCTCCTAAGCTCCTTTAGTTAATTTGAATGTTTGCTTACAAACGTTTATTGAGTATCTATTTTGTGCCAGGCACTGTATTAGATATTAGGGACACAATGATGAGTGAAAAATGTATAGATCCTGCCTTCTTCCAGACTATTCCAGAGAGGCAGGCAGAGAATCAAATAAGCACACCAGGATATAATGTCAAACTGTGGTTAAGTCCAATGGAAAAAAAAAGTTAGGGAGCTGGTCTAGCCAGGGTGGAGATAGAGGTTTTTCCTCTGAGACGAGTGATCTTTGAGCTGAGATCTGAAGCGTGAGTAGGGTAACCCAGGCTAAGGTGAGCAGGAGAACATGTGACCAGCAGGAGCAAAGGTTCTGTGGTGAGAGCAGAGTGCCCCATCTGAGCAGCTCAGAGCAGGCCGTTGTGATTTGCCTTTTGAAAATACCACTGGCTTCCGTGAGGAAAACTGATTAGGAAAGCTAGGAGTGGATGTGGGAAGGCTGCTGCAGTAGTCTACGTGATAGGGAGCACTGGAAGTGGAGAGGAGTGAATGCATTCAAGAAACATTTGAGAGGGAAAAACAATGGGACGTAGTGTCAGATGGATAAGGGGAATGAGAGAGGTGGAGGGACTTCCGGGTTCTAGCTTGAGCAATTGTGGAAGCTGTGACTTTTACCCAGATAGGGAGTGCTGGAGGCAGATTATTGTTATTGTTTTGGGGTGGTGGCAGGTTCAAGAGATTCTTACACAGTGAGTTTGTGATGCCTTAAGACGCCCAAGTGGAAATGTCATGCATGTGGTTGGCTATACCATTTTTGAATTTTTAGGAGTTTGTGCTAGAGTGATAAATTTGAGGGTCATTGGCAGATGGATGGTAATTTATGCAGATGGGATTGTGTAGGGCAGTGATTCTCAAAAATGTGCTTCCTCCTACCAGCAGCATCAACACCACCTGGGAACTTAGTAGAAACACAGATTCTCAGGCCGGGCCCCAGACCTGTTGAATCAGAAACTTGGGTGGGGCCCAGCCTTCTGTATTTTAAGGAAGCATCCAGGTGATGCTGGTGCATGCTAGAGTTTGAGAACCCTGGTCTAGGAGAGTGTGGAGTGAGAAGAATTGGAGTCTGGAATTAAACTTTGGGGGCTCTAACTTTTAAAGATCGGGCGGTGAAGGATGACTTTGCAAAGGAGACTGGGAGGGGGAGTGTTTAGAGAGGTCGAAGAAGAATCCAGGAAGCAGGTGAAGAGAGTATTCAAAGGAGGGAGTTACTTGCTGCTGACGTAGTCAATAAAATGATGGTTGCGAAATGTCGCCTGGGCTTAGAAGAAGCAAATCCAGAGAGACAGAAAATAGATTCGTGATTGCCAGGGCCTGAGGGTAGGGTGGGGAAGGGAAAATGGGGCGTTACTGCAAATAAGTATAGAGTTTCTTTTGGGGGTGATAAAAATGTTTTGGAATCAGTGGTGATGTGAATTGTGAATGTACTAAAAATCACAACATCATGAATATAGGAAAATCACTGAATTGTACACTTCAAAAAGGCTAAAATGGTGAATTTTCTCTCATTTAAGAAAACGTCCCCTGGGCTTAGCACAGTGGAGATCATTGGTGACCTTGGTGAGGAGTGTTCATGGCATGGATGAGGGTGGAAACAGAACAGAGGAGGTTAAGATGTGAGAGGAGAGAAAATGGAAGCAGGAAGATGAGTAATTCTTTAGCGAAGTCTTGTTTTAAAGAGGAGGCCAAAGAGAGGGTGGTGATTGAAGGCAGTTGTAGAGTTAAGAACGTTTTGGATGGTTTTCTTTAAAATAGATGGTAGAGACCTGAAAATGTTTAAATTCTGCTGGGAAGGACCCAGGAGAGAGATATGGAGAGGAAAGAGATCATCAATTGTACTGAATAATGATATAATTTCAGAGTGGGAAGGGATTTTTGAGGTGTTTTCCTAACCTTGACTTCTGTTTCATGTAACAATGCAGGTGAAAAATATTCCTCACAAGCCATCATTCAATTCAAACATTGTATGGGGTAGGTATCTTGCTGCCTTCCAGGGCCAACCATTCCATTTTCTGATGGTTCTAACAATATTGGGTGGTTGAGGAAAATCACTTGGGAAAACTGATTTATAAAATGGGAGGTAATGTTACTTTTAGAGAGTAAAATATCTCAGCTTCTTTTTTTGGGGGGGGAAGATTGGCCCTGAGCTAACATCTGTGCCCATCTTCCTCCACTTTATATGTGGGTCACCTGCCACAGCATGGCTTGATAAGCGGTGTGTAGGTCTGCGCCGGGGATCTGAACTGCCCAACCCCGTGCCACCAAAGCAGAGCGTGCAAATTGAACTGCTCTGCCGCTGGGCCAGCCCCTCTCAGCTTCTTAAATGGACTTTCAGTCTCATTTTGGTCATTTCCTCACTCTCACGTCCAGAAGAACCCAGTGCTGCCAATACCTGATCCTTTTGAGAATTATCTGGTATTAATTGTGTAGAGTCTCTGATTTTTTTCACTGTCAGCTTTGTATTCAGTTTTCTTGGTGTTCTAACTTTTTTGCTGCTTATCTATCTGATTTCCAGCTTTCAGAATTTTATTGCTATTATTGTCTTCTCTCTCATTCTCCCTGACCTTGTTGGATTCCATTTTTAAAAAGCCTTTTAAAGTTCTCTTTTTAGTGGGGTTTTGGTAGATGAACGGGTTCAGTCTGCCACCTTTACTTTCTTTCTCTTTTTTTTTCCTCCTAAATGGTATATTACATGTTTTTGGGTTCCTTCACTTTTACAGTTACTCTCTTGTGACTGTGTATGAGCCACATGTAATAAGCCATTTGTCTCTTGCCCAGTGTGGGGCGGGTTTGGGGAACCTGTTGGCTTCACGTGGATGTCATGAGGATTAAATGCACCAATGCATCGAAATTGCCCGGCCTAGTAGGTGTTCAAAAAGGTGTGGGATCTTCTTTCTTCGGTCCTGAGGATGTGACTTAATTTTATTCCATGCCTTGTTATATTTCAATTTGTAAACTTCTGCCTGACTTCCCAGCTTGCTGTGACTGCTTTGTGCCCAAATCCTGTCAGATGGCATGTTAACTCTCCCTCGAAGATCTTCCGGTCTTCAGCGTTGGTCACCAAGTCACCACAGCTGTCTTTTCAGTCATTGGTAAAAATTTTGGCTATAGGAGGAGATATCACGACAGTCTCACTATACTTAGCAGATGGTCAGAAAGACTGGGTCTGGAGCTTTCCTGATAACTTGTATCTGTGAATTTGTTTAGCTGAGTCTAGGTGTGGGAAGATACACTTGGGGGAATAAAGAGCACTTCCAATTCTAATGTTTTTTTACTCTTTTTAAATACAAAGATGGGTTTTTTCTTTTCCTTTTTTGTTTTTTACTAAAGCAGCAGTTTTTAATCTAGGGTCTGTAGAATGAAATTTGGATGACAAAAATTATATCTTTATTTTCACTAACCTTATAATTTATGAGATTGTATTCAATTATAAGGGTTGGAAATAAACTATTAGAAGTATTAGTAATATAAATGACTTTGTCACAGTAGAAATCATAGAGATTTTTATATCCCATTACAGTTGTTTCCTATATCTTATTATTTATGTTCATTCCTTCTTCAAAATTATAGTAATTATCAGACCGCCTACTAGATATTGTTATATAAATAAAAACTGCATAATAAGGTATTATAAATTTGCTTTTTTAATATTTTGATAACTTTAATTAAATTTAATGGAATAGGTCTTCTATTATTCCTGTGTATTCTATTTTATGCATTTAAAAACATTATTCTGAGAAAAAGGGTTCATAGGCTTCACCAGATTGCTTGCAGGGGTCCAGGGCACACAAAAGATTCTGAACCCTTGTCCCAAGAAGACCAGTGCCTACAAAGGCATGTACAGTGATTTATATAAACTGATATTTTGTCTTAGCTCCCCAGCTGCTCCTTTCTCTGAGTTAGTCCATTGAAATTTGCTTCTTCATATATGGTTTACATCTTTACAAGATATTTGAAAAAGGAGCTATTTTGTTTTTCACTGACCCGTGAGTTCAGATGGCATTAAAAGAAGAACTCTTGAAATCAGGCTTAAATATCTAGACTAACTCTTCCTATTTATATAGGGCAACCTTGAAGTTTCAGGACTTAAGAAACATTTCTGTTAAGCTGCTTTGCTAACTTACTATTTTTATATTAGCTTATCAGGATGCTGAAACTCAGTGACGTTGATGTTACCTTTTTAATTCATGGCTTTCCAGCCGTAGTTCAACTTACCTTGGACAGTTATGATATAAAACTTGGTTTCATGTTAGTTATACGTTAAAGGCCTTAAAACTAATTTTCTCCCCATGGAACGTCTTCTGGCACCCTCCCCCAAGCTGTCCCTGGACCGACTTGGTGTGGTGCATTGGACTTTGTCATTGGCAGGTGCCTGACAGCTCTGGGCCTTTGGTTCAGCAGTGGGGCCTCTGCAGGGAGACTGAGAGCCTTGAGGTCAAGTTTCTTGCCTTGGCCACCTTGGAACATTGCTAGTGTTAGAGCTCCAGTGCCAGTTCTTGCTTAACTGACCTGAACTTGATACTCTAGTTTTAAGTTGCCTAAAGCAGGTCTGCTAAGTTGTTCTAAAAACTTAAATAAAGTATGAAGCACTCAATTTTCAGCGCAGTAGGTTCCCACTCCTTTGGTAGAACACTTCATGGTGTGTTGGAAGCTCTTATGGATCCTGAGGAGATTGGAAGCATGACTGCATTTTTCTTAGTTTGTTGGGGGGAGGGGTATGGGAGTGGTGGCATTTAATCCATGAAAATAACTGCTGGTTTCTGTTGACCTGCATACCTTGTCCCACTTTTCTTTTACGCTTCTGTTTACCATATTCCTCTGTCAGAATACCTTTCTCGATGATGAATGTTTTACTTAATGAAACAGCTCGGTTCACTGTTAATTAATAATAATAATAATAAAATATTAATGAGTCATAATATTTATTAAGTGCTTCCTATGTGCTGGGCACTACATGAAGGACTTGACGTATTTTTTAATGACTCTGACAACAATCCTATGAATGTTAGCTACTATCAGTAATTTCATTTCCCAGATGAGGAAACCGACTTGTAGAGGGAAAGAAAATAACTTGCTCCAGGTCCCAGCCAGTATGTGGCAGAGGTGGACTTTGAACCAAGGCAGCCTCACTGCAGAGTTCAGGCTCTTAAATCTGCTTTCTTATTAATTCTGCCTGTTGGATTAAAGCAACTTCAGAAGTGCTTCAGTTAAGCTGCAGGAGTAGTTAACGAGTAGGAGCTGATATGTTACATCAGTTTATCGTGTTGACAGCTGTGAAGCCAAACTGGCATGTCTCCCTCTGACTTGGGTATTTTATTATTTGGATATTCTAGATGCAAGTTTTTAATGTGAAGTTTTTTCTGTTTGTAGGGATGCTTCCTTTGGAAATTGCTCTTACAACCTCACCATCCTCGACTGTTTGCAGGGAATCAGAAAGGTAATACAGTTCTCCTTGCTGTAGCTGACACACTAGTTTAAAAATATGAAAAAGAAATAATATCAACATCTTGTTTGTTGCTGGAAAGAAGAGAGGGGAGCCAGTAAGCAGAAGGCTTTCCACTTCTTGAACAATGATGGATCTGTAGAATACAAACTACAGGGCAAACGGGGAGAGGGTAGGAGAGTAACTCTGTAACTCCTTATAGGGTGGAAGGGGCCTCCCTTTCTGTTTAAACTATCTGTGTTCTGGGGCAGATTTATCACTTCTATCTACTGCTGTGCCTGTGGTATTGCTTTGTCAGCCATTCAGCTTCATTATCAAACTAGATCTTGGCGTGGGAGAGACAGGAAGTTGCCTAAGCCACTGGTCTCCTCTGTTAGTGTGGAGGAGACATTTCCACATTGGTTTTCTCATTGGATATTATGACACGCCCATGAAGTAGTAAGTAGGCCAGTTATTATTTTCTCCTTTTGACAGATGAGGAAACCACTCCACAGAGGTTAAGTCACTCTCAGGGTCACAGAGTTATTAGGAGGACTAATTTTAACTCACATTTCCCTGTCAATCCAGACTTCTTTCTCATAGCCTCTCAGGGTATGTCGTAAATCAACAGTTGTCAAAGTGTGAGAACTTGTTGGAGAGGCAAATTCTCAGTCCTCATCCAAGACTGGCAGAATCATAAACTCTGGGAGTGGGGCCTTGAAGTTTGTGTTTGAACAGTCGCTCCAGGTGATTTGATGCACTCTAAAGTTCAGAGTCAGAGTTATTTATATATATAAAACGCAGAAGTTAATCTAGAAGATTCTTGAGAACTGTTGGGATATGTTAAACATTGGTTTACAATCTGAGAAGTCACACAAGCTATACTGTGAATTCTAATGAATGTTCAAAGTACAACATTCCACCTTGAACATATAGCCGTGATTTATCAGTCAGGAATGTACGTATGACACAGCCCATTGGCAAGGGTCATCGTGGACTGTAAGTATAGTATTAGCAGCAATTCTAGCTCCAGTTTCTGTTCTCTGAGGTAATGTAAAACTGATTTCATTGTGTTTTGAGTTGAGAAAATTGGTATGCTAAATATGCTATCTGTTTTATGTATGTTTTTGACATTTCATTTAAAAATGCATGTAAACTCTGTACAACTTTAAAATAGTTTTCAAATATTTTTCTGTTCACTTAAAAACTATCAAGAGACTCTAGCCCACCCCCTGCAAATAATACCACCAACAAGCACTTCCAGTATCACCAGTTAAGGACCCTTATGGAGATGGTACCCAACATAGAATCCACGATTACAGCCTTTGAAAAATACCCCTGAGGGAAAAGAAGTAATTTATTTATTGTCACTGTTATTGTTATTTTGCCTATCCTGCCATCTGGTAGTGGTTATTTCTTTTCTAACGCTTAGTAAATTCAGAAAGAGTTCACACTGGAGTATCATTATTATCCTGCCCATTATTATAGTGAATGGTAACTTGATACAGAAACTTGTGACATCCTTCCTGTTGTAGAGGAAAGGTCTGCCTTGGTTCATGAAGAGGGTCTTCTGTAAACTCATTTTGTTAGGTGTTGCAGTTTATTTTACCCAAATGTAGAGGAGGTTTCCGGGGAGCTAGTAGATTTTTCACCATGTCTTTAAACACCGAGACACATTGCCCTCTGTACACTCTCTTACATAGGGCTCGAATGTTCTGGGCCATTTTTGTGACGAGTACCATACCTCCTAAGAATGTAGACAGACTATAGCCACATTTTGCCTTTTTTTAGGAAGCGCATCTTTTTGATTTTGATGTATTGACATCATCAGCAGCATAGTTTATGTGTGTGTGAACGTCTGCATACAGAGGCATACACAAACACACACTTTAAAGAAAGGGAAAGTGGCTAGTTCAGGGTATATTTTTCTCACTGTTTTCTCTGGAATGGTGCATATGGATGAACTAGATTGCTTTCTTTAAAGGTGAAATAATTTAAATAAGTTGTTCGGCTTATTCTGTAGAGGTTGTCTAATCCAGTCTTGTCAGAGTTGAGCATTTATAAGAATCACCTAGGAAGACATGTTAAAAATGCTGACCCCGCCCCCAAAGAATCTGATTTAATACTTCTAGGATGGGGCCGAGGAATCTGTACTTTAAATATAAATTACATAAGTGCTTCTGTTACACGTGGTCCATGTTCTACGTTTTGAAAAACGTTGGGCTGTAAAGTGTTTTCAAAGATAGATGTACTCGAGCTTGACTTAATAGTTTCTTCTATTTTTAATGACTCGATCATGTAACTTTTCCAAGTAACTGGTTTTGTATTCTGGTGTAATCTGTTTAGCTTCACGGCTTATAACGTAAAAGGCTCTGTCGTCTTTAAGATATTACATCTGAGCAAGCCAGATAGTTTTGAAAAGTTCTAAGTCATTAGTTACAAAAAGCAGCATGAAGTTTTTCTTTGTGTTGTTAAAAATATCAGTCTTCCTTCTAAACTGTAACAGCAGTCAATTACACTTTTACTCTGTCAGACACTATCACGACGTAAAAGAAATTCTCCCGAAGTAGAATTTTAGGAACAAATAAGGGCCTACTAAGTAAAAATGCCATTTTTGCTAAATATCTCATTAATGGTAAAAGGAAAACAAGTCTCCTGGGAATAATTGATTTTGCTGCTATCTGAGAAGTTAATCACTATTATATATTCTGTCACAGTTAAATATGAATTAATTGCATAGTTCTTAATAGGTTTTAACTATAAGGTTGCTAATATGTTCCATTTTATATATATAATTAATTTTATGTGCAAAACAAATGTAAATTAGAATTCAAGAGGCATATTTTGTGGGACATATTTTCCTGTTTTTCTAAGTGCCTAGTCCTATATGTACGACGGTCTTAAAATTAAGAATGTTAGAAGATGATATGCATTAAAAATCAAAGATTTCAGGCTTTCTCTCCAGGTTAGTGAGGATGATTTTGTGAGCAGGAATTCTGGGAATGGCTAGAAGACTTTGTCAATTTAGTGTGGAAAAACTAATTCAAATTCTGCTTTTAGGGATTACAACATGGATTTTTTGACTTTGAAACATTTGATGTGGATGAATATGAACATTATGAGGTTTGTACATTTTAATTGTTTGCAAGATATAATTTCGTGTTGATTACCCCCCCAACACTCAGGAATTGCAAATTGAATGGGTGCTAAATAAAAGCATTCTGGAGTTTTCTATAGGTGTCAGTTTTCTCCTTTTAACTTTGGTTATTACCTTTGAACCAGGAGTCACCAAAATTTTAGCTTGGTAAAATCCCATATCTGTATATATTCTTTTATCAAACCTTGATTCACAATTACTTTGCGTCTTTAGCTTATGATAAAAAATAATTTTAAAGTATAATTTGGTAGCAAAATTATAAATTATCTTTATTTTAAAATTCAAATTTCATTTAAAACAAAACTAGATTTGTGCCTTGTAATATTTTTGACTGCGTAAATTTTATTTTGAAATATGGCTGAATTTACTTATTTCTAAGAGTTGGCTGATTTTTTTGCCTATGGCACCATCACAAAGCTTTCAAATAATGTCTTGCCTGCTCAGTGTTGTAGATTTTAGGCAAAGGCTGTCCAAGCTAGGTCACTTTATAAGGAGACATTGAAGAATAGCACTTTCTGAGTAGAAGGAGGAATCTAGGAATTAACTTTTCCTGAAAGATGAGAAGCCTGTAGACCATGAGTAGCCTCAAGGTTCTAAGAAAGTGGGCTCATCTGTTGGGGTTCTCCAGAGGAGTTAGAAAATTTATCACTATCCTTAGCTGGACAAGGGCAGCCCTCACATTTTGGGCTCTAGTTCAGGACATGTCTATTTGGGTATCCTGCTTACATGTTAGACTTAACATATCTGAAAAGAAACTGATCATCTTTTGCCCAAACATGGGCTTCTGCATTGTTCATCAGTATTAATGGCATCACCATCCTACCGTTCACCCAGACTCAAGACCAGAAACATTTCTTTGTCTCCCTAATCTAACAAGTATTTGAATTCCTGTTGCCAATGTCCCAGGATGTGTTTCCTCCCTCCTTCCCTTTGTGTTCTCCCTGGCTCAGGTCTCACATCCTCTCTCGTGGACTATTATAAGCACTGTCTAAGGGAGCCCTCACCCTTCTCCTCTTGGTCTTTCACCCACTTGCCTGAGAGATCTTAAAACAGAGCTCTTATCTTGGCTTGTCTTGGCCCCAAACTTGCTGTTGCTCCCATTCCTCTCCTGCAGAAGTAAGGGGAAACTCCCCTGTCCCGGCACTCTTAGCATGGATGCTCTCTAGCTCACCTAGCTGCCTCATCTTGTTTCCTCAGTCATCCCTGCTGAGCTGTGTACTTACTGTTTCTTGAATGTCTCTGTGCCCTGGCTGAGCTTCCTTTCTCTTAGGCGCCCATCTTCTTTAACCTTTCCTCTCCTCTATTTGACCAGTGTCAAATCCTACACTGGTCAGCTCTCACTCTCTAGAGTATTCTTTCTCCCTCAATTTCACGTGTTAGAATTTGTACTTTCCATTTTTCTTATCTTACATCATAGCTATTGGTATACAAGCTTTATTTTCCCTATAAGATTGCAGATTCCTTGTGGATGGGACATGACTAAATGGAAAAATACATACCAAGTTCTCAGATAGAAAGGTTTAACATTATAAAACTGCCTCTTCTCCAAAATTAATAAATTGGGTGAAATTTGTTAAAGACCTCGAATTTTTTTTTAACCATAAAAACATTGTTATCGTGGCATCTTTAGTAGTGCCAAAAAAAGAAAAAGTACAACCCCCTAAAAAATTCCCAAAAAACTAGAGACGAAGAGGCTATGTACTTGTAAGGGGGAAGGCTGAATAACCTGTAGTACCTTAGGATGTTATGTCGTCATTTAGAAAAATGAATTTGAGCTATATCACTTGTCTTGGAGTGATTTCTATAATACGTTGTTGAGAAGAAAAGATATAGCGGAGTGCTTATAATATAATCCCCCCTTTTTAATAAAACAAACAATAACAAGATCCACCTCCACCCCATATACATATATGTATATCTGTATTATATGACCAGAAGTGATTTCCTGTGAAGCTAATGAAGCTTAAACTTTAGAGACCCTCAATCGCATGGGCACCTTTTAAAGTCCTATACCTAATTTTGTGTTTGTAATTTTGTATTCTTAAAGTGGGCCTCCAAAGTAGATGTTTCAGGCACCCCCCAAAACCTGGATTTCTGCCCCATGTATATGAGCATGGAGAAAATTATGTGGCAGAACACTAAAGCCGTTTCAGTTAAAGGAGATAGTGGGGTTGGGGTTAGAGAGGGAGAGGAAGGAACAAATACCACAATACAGAGAAAAGACTAGTTGACATTTTACTTATCCCCTCCCTTTTTAAAAAAATTTTAATGGTGATGTTGAGAGTTAGTTGAAAAAGCTATTGAGAAACCTGAAACGGACAATGCAATTTCATTCTTGCAAACCAACCAACCAAACAAAAATCTGCTAAGAATGTGGTCATACCTTCACCTGAATCAACCACCACCATCACCACCACTCGGGTAATGGGAGGGGAGGAGGCAGTTGGCGAACATTTGGAAAGTTTTCTGTCAAATTACTTTCTTTTTGAGAATGACATGTCCACTTTATCAAAAAGCCTAGAAAATAGAAAATCACAAGTAGAAGTGTGATTGGCAGGTAGTAAGCATTTCATAAATGTTGCTTAATGAATAAGTGGCTAAATAAAGGAACTCTCTTCCTGACAATCTGTGGGCCCAGTCATTTTTGTCATAACTTCTGTCTCTGTTCCCTCACCTGCTTTATGAGTCTGGACTTTTGGAGAACTTGTGGAAGAGCTAAATTTACATGTTTCGTTAGCTCCAACGAAGTCAGTATTCCCAGGAAGACATAGTTTTCAAAGTAAAGTTTTATCATTGACAGCATATTATGAGAATGTAAGTCGTAGATGATTGGGGGATGTTCAAGGTGAAGCTTTTGAAAGGCACGTTTTGACTAAACTACATTTAATATATAATACGGCGGCTCAAGAAAAAGCCTAAATTAATGGCACTGCATCTCTCTGTGACATTAAAAGGGGGAGGCTTATGATAAGAATGTCATTTATAAATGCTATTAATGACAGGGGCAGCAGAACATGGGAAGTACTTGTTTTATAAAGTCTGCAGATAAACCTCTGCTCATTGTGCAAAAGGTTATCTCCATCTTCTTCCTGTAATTCATGGGTCTAGAGCAGCACTGTCCAATAGAAATATAGTGAGAATCGTGTATGTTTATATATTTTAAACATTCTAGTAGCCACATTTAGAAAAAGCAAAAAGAAATGATGAAATGAATTTTAATTATATATTTTATTTAATGCAATATCATTTCAACATGTAATCAATATAAAAATTATTAATGAGGTATTTTACCTTTTTATTTTTGAACTAAGCCTGCAAGACCCAGCGTGTAGTTGACACTGCAGCACATCTCAGTTTGGACTGGCCACGTTTCAAGTGCCCAGTAGCCCCATGTAGCTAGAGTGCAAATTCTGCAAGGACAGCCTTGACAGAGAACTATCATAGTCCCTCAGTATGGCATGAAGCCTAGATAAGCAGAACAGGGTCTGCCTGCTTTCTGAGGCGATTTAATTGTTCACTTAAGCGTTGATTTCAAGGCCCTGTCATATTTAGAAGGCTTGGGATAAGTATCTCAGGCTCTTGCTTTATTTTTGTGTAACTTACAAATGGCCCATTGTATTAAGTATTGATAAACAAAAGTATCTTCTAAAATGTGGCCTCTCAGGTCCTTTGCCAAGCTGTTGTGGAGTTGTGGCTTCCTCACATTTGCACTGATCAAACAGACATCATTCTGGCACTATGCGATGACGGTCTGATGAAGAAATTGTGCAGGATGGTGGTCCAAAAGCTTCTCCTAGGAATCAGTGTCAAACATTCATACTTTCCCAGCAGGTTTCTTATGGTATTCTCAAAGATCTAAGAGCGCGGCCACTCCTTTGATATCTAGCCATGGATCAGTTCACTTGAAAAATAGAAACAGGCTTTTTGCCCCAGGGAAAAACAATGGAGATGAAAAAGCTTGAGTATTCTATCAAGTGATGCACTTGCAGGTATGTGAGGACCTGTAGCCTCACACACCTCTATAGAGTTAATGCTCATGTAGGTTAATATTCTGCTTTTAAGACTCAGAAAGTAGCACCCATAGAAAGAGTCTGCCTTCAGTCAACTTCTCTTCTTTTTGAGTGAACTATCCTTACCAAATAAGACCTTGTCTGAACACCACCTATCGTTAATGACGCTGCTCTTAAGTAGTCATTATTCATCAAAGAGAATTTGAAGTTGTATTTTTAGTTTATTTGGTTTTCCCTAAGGGGCTTTCTACTGTTTACTAGTAGGCTTGCCATTTTTGATCATGCCCCTATGCTGGCCATACACAGATGAACTCGCAGAACAACAGAGAGCAAGAGTTATCCAGTAGCAGTACCCTGTTCCTGCTTAGGGGGAGGGAAAAGAGAGAGAAATGCAAAAAAACAGAGCTTCAGTGGCATCCTTTGGGGGTGCCTCATCGCTGTGGCTTACATTTATTCCCCATCCAGAATGTGGCCCATGCAATTTCAAAGTGCTGCCTTAAATATCCTTTAGGGGATTAGATGGAGCTTAAAGTTCATGGAGAGCCCACTTCAAAAATGAAAAAATTGTTTTGACTTCTTTCTTTGAGCTATTTTCTATCTGCCATGATCTTTTCCTCACCATAAAATTCCTTTTTTGAGAAAAAAATGCATTCTGTGAAGTAGTTTTGTCAGTATGAGGATATTTCCCAGAATATCAAGCTATTATTGACTTGACCCTGTGCTTTTATATGCTGACAAACCCCAGCCACTTCTTTGCCATTGGTTACTCGATGGAAGTGGTTAGAGCTGTGCTTGGCTGCTGCAGGCCTGATGACAGACAAACTGGTTACTGCCTCCTTGAGAGTGGAGTCACTGCACAGGGCTTCCTTTTGTTTCTCTTGTCATGGCACACGTGGAGAATGATAATATTTGCTCAGCACCCTGTGATCATAGCTCACAGCTGTTGGCGACTGGGCTGGGGACTCTGGCTGCTCCAGTCCCTGCCCAGGCAACTCCATTCTGTTAGACTGGTTGGGAAGCTTTGTTCTACAGAAATAATGGTGTACAGATAAACTTTTGTTATATGAGAGTCAAGAAGCCGCATTACAGTCTTAATGGCTTCAATTTGATAACTTTTCAATTCGTTTATTGAACGTTTATTATGTGCTTCCTATTTGCTCAGTGTATTTGCTAGGAATAGTATTTTTTTTTAGGAGGATGCCTGTAATTTCATCTCTTCATGTGTGGGATTAGAGCCTTTTTTCTTGTCGCCTGCTATCATAGACTCCGTATATTCTTGTGTAGAAGTTATGTTTGACTTTTGCCGCAAGCCCCGAAATTCATGTTTAACAAATTAGTTCTCTACACAGAATTTCTCATTGATCTGGGACAGGCTGAGTGTGGGAAATTTGGCTCCTGAGATAGTCTAGCAATTCTTAAGTCATTATTATTGCTATCTTCACAAAGGATATTCTTTGTGGAAAAGAGCATTGCTCTTCTAAAAGATGATTTCACATTATCTTAGCCACGTTACAATGTGGCCCGTCTGAGAACTGTTTATTAGAAAGTGTTGGTTGATTCTGGATGCCTAGGATTGGGTCTTTCTGGAATCTTGGGCCTCTTCCATCAAGTCTTCATATTACTGTCAGTGTATGTTTCAGAAGTTGTCTGATTGTATCACTCTCCTGCTGCTTTAAGTCCTTCATGGACTCCACGCTGACTGAAAGTGGGGAAGAATTGCAAACCCCTTAATGCGGCGCAGAAGGCCCTTCTTGACTGAGCTCTTCCTTCCTCTCCACGCTTATCTCTTTCCCCTCCCTTCTCATACCCAAGTCTATGCAGCTTCCCAGATAGCAGTGCTTCTTCATGCTTTTGTGCCTTTGGGCATACTCTTGGCCCTCCTCCTGTCTGTGATCCCTTCTCACCTGCCCGTCATATTTATGTGGCTGACTGCTAAGTCATTCTCAGCTCTGTGGGAGCTCTTCTCACACAGTGTTGCTTGAAACTCTATTTACACATCTGTGTCTTCTCTGTGCTTTGGGTCCTTGAGGACAGGAACTGTGTCTTATTCATCTTTGGATGAATAAGTAATCCAGCAGCATAGTATACTCATAGTGGACTGTCATTAATTGCTTGTAGAATGAAAGAACTAAGGAATAAATAAGTGAATACTAAAAACAGGAGTAGAGCACATTTCAAGATATTTTATATAATTTATTAAATGTAACTACTTTTCAATGGAAAGTGATCAAGACGTCTTAATTAAGAATCCACTCTGGGAGTCAGCCCAGTGGCATAGTGGTTAAGTTTGCACGCTCTGCTTCGGCAGCCCAGGGTTTGTGGGATCAGATTGCAGGTGCAGACCTACACACTGCTCAACAAACCATACAGTGGTGGTGTCCCACACATAAAATAGAGGAGGATTGGCACAGATATTAACTCAGGGACAGTCTTCCTTAAGCAAAAAGAGGAGGATTGGCAACAGATGTTAGCTCAAGGTCAATCTTCCTCACCAAAAATAAATAAATAAATAGATAAAATCCATTCTGATTTTGCAGTAACACTCCAGGGAAAAATTTACTGACTGTAATAGACAACTTCTTGTAATGATATTTCTGTCTTTCATCACCAACCAATCTATGCTGCAAGAGTGAGTTTTTGAATTATTTGCAACACAGGTTGCTAGATATTGTAACCTTGGATCAGGGCTTGCATGTAATGTCAGTTTAGTTTAATATTTGAACGGAGACTGTCTCCAGGTTGACTGTGTCATCCTTCATTACAGTTAGTAAGTAAATTGTCAAACTGACCAGGTGGTGTAGACTCCCGAGGTTGCCCTTTTGCATGTACCTTGAGAGTTAATAATGTTTGTTAGGTCTCCCAGCTCTTGATGTGTCACCCCAGGTCAGCAGCAGGAGTCATTGTTGTTGAAGACGTAAGGTATGATGTTTTGAGGCTTTGCTTTGGATTAGTATTTGTACAGGAAACTAAAATGTAATCTGGACATTGCTTGATCTGCTGTCTTTGCTTGTTCATGGATTATAGAACTGGAAAAATGTGAATTTCTGCCACTGTAATTGTGAATTCCTGCCATAGGACTGGGGTCAGGCGAGTTCCAGAATGGAGGTATATGGGTATGTCCTCACCACCTGGAGGAACTATGGAGGTGTGCCTGCCAAGGTGATTTGACTACTCAAAGAACTATTAGAAGCATTTCCCTGGAGCCATCCCGTGGTGTTGATTGCACCACTCAAAGGTCACCAGTTTAAGGAAGCAAAGTTGCTTCCCAGACACTGCAGCTGCTAGAGTGGAGGGACCCAGTGCTTCCACATTAGCTAATGCGGGTGTGGTTCAAAGATCATGTTGGTTAAATCTATAAAATGTTTTGAGGTCTACCTTATCCTGAGAAATTTCTCATGGTCTTTTCTTCCTCTTTAATTATTGTTTGGTCTCTGTTCCTTTTTTTTTTTTTTTTACCTCCAAATGTCTTAAGAGAGCAGTCTTGAGTCTGTTTTTACTCAGCCAGTCATCTGATGATGGCCTGGCCTCTACCTTTGTGACTCTACTGAAATTGGTCCTGCTAACACAAGAGTTCGCACCAGCAAATAGTTGTGCGTGGTCTTGTTCCTACTGGATTTACTCAGTGGCCATTCTCTAATTCTGAAAACTCACTTTCCTCCCCTAACTTCTAAGGTTCTGTCTCCTGCATTTCTCCTCCTTCCATCTCTGGTAATCTTTCTCAGTCCCCTTATAAGTCCTTTCTCTTCCTTTTCCCACCTGAAATGCTGCTGCTCTCCAGGGCCTTATGATTTCTCGTTATGCACGCTCTCTGTGAGTGAGAGCACCTGTTTCCAAGTTTCAGTAACCACCTAGTCCCGATAGCCTCAGATCTTCATGTCTTGAGCACTGGAATGGCACTCTGCAACTGGCAGATGCATTCCCTGGTCTGGGCTGTTGGAGCAGTACCCTGGATGTTTTTTCCCACCAGCATCTCCCCACCCCCACTGTTGCTAGTGGAGGTGAAGCGATCATCCACATGGGTCACTCCTCTTTCCCTCCGCCACACTGTCTCTCTCAAAAGCAAATCTAAATTAATAATCTAGAGTTGGATTATTATTTAAGCCATGTGGCATGGTAACAATTTAAACCAAATAACTCAAATATTTACTTTGCTTTAAGCTCATAAAGTGCCAATCACTACAGCATGTTTGCATTTATGTAATAGAATTATTCTGTCAACTCTATTTTATTGTTTTAGAAGTTAGGAAAATATAAACAAGGCACTTTTCTAATGAATCAAAAAGAACTTTGTAGTTCTGTCTTTTTGATTTTTACAATAGTCTTCATGCCACCATTAAACCTCTTGTATACTTCTGTTGTAGCACTTATCAAGGCTGAATGCAACTTTTCCTTTAATGGGTGTCTTAGTTTGGGCTGCTATGACAAAAATACCATAGACTGTGTGCTTAAACAACAAACAGTTATTTCTCACAGTTCTGGAGGCTTGATCAAGATCAAGTTGCCAGCAGATTTGGTGTCTGGTGATGGCCATTTTCCTGGTTCATAGATGGCCATATTCTCCTTGTGTCTTCACGTGGTGAAAGGAGCAAGGGAACTCTCTGGGGTCTCTCTTATAAGGACACTAATCCCATTCGTGAGGGCTCTATCCTCATGACCTAATCACCTCCTGAAGGCCCCACCTCCAAATACCATCACATTGGGGATTAGGTTTCAACATATGAATTTTGGGGAACACAAACATTCAGACCATAGCAATGGGTAAAATGGAGATGATAATAGCACCTGCATTCATAGGGTTCCTGTAGGGATTAAATGAGTTGCATGTAATAGAGTAGTTCGTAGCACAGAGTCAGTGATTTGCTGCTATTATTATTACAGTTGTTTGTCACTCCCACTTGCTTTCAGACTCCTTTAGAGCACAGAGGGAAGGCTTTTTAATTTTTTTTGTATGACACCGAGTTATAATCCTCGATGTATAATAAAGGCTCAGCACATGGTTCAATGAGTATTGAATTGTGCTTAAAACCTGTTTAGCCATGTTATAGAAAACGTATGTTGATAAAGGGAATAATCCTGTAACTGTCAACTTCAAGGTCTATCTTTTCTATCTTACTGTCTGTTTATTACAATGGTAATAAGGCCAAACGTTTTTCAGTGTTTGGTCTGAAAAATATGTTTGTAACCATTACAACAGAGGTATGCCTTACTGGCACAGATGTATTTCTTAGAAGTTATAAAAATTTATGTTTTCAAGTCAATTATATTTTATTTTAAAACTGTTAATTACTTTGTAAGCAACTGTGATTTTTTTTTTCTAAAGATTTTATTTTTTCCTTTTTCTCCCCAAAGCCCCCCGGTGCATAGTTGTGTATTCTTCGTTGTGGGTTCTTCTAGTTGTGGCATGTGGGACGCTGCCTCAGCATGGTCTGACGAGCAGTGCCATGTCCGCGCCCAGGATTCGAACCAACGAAACACTGGGCCGCCTGCAGCGGAGCGCGCGAACTTAACCACTCGGCCACGGGGCCAGCCCCTTTTCAATTATACTTTAAATGCACCAGGACAGTTAGCTATTCCAAAGAAATCTGGTAAATCTTTTGTAGACTGAAGAATCCTGGTAAAGTGAATAGTAACACCTAAATGTGTCAGTTTCAGGAATTCAGATTTTTATTTTGGGGTTTTCATAGAGTGAGGAACATCTGAAGTTTGTCTACATAGTACGTGGTAGGTAGTAGGCTTTAGATTGGAAGAGGTGAAATACGTTCTTATCTTATCCTTGCTTAGATGTTTGTTTATAAAATGTGGTAGGCTTGGGAAAGTACCTCAAGTTCCCGTCTGATCTAGATTCTTTGAACTGTGTGTGTGTGTGTGTGTGTGTGCATTTAATTAGAAAAACAGATTTTTCATCTTAAATATTCTATTATTGATAAATATTGACATTCTTATAAAACACTATGATATTAATTTTGGAAGCTTACCAAAGTAAGCTTATATTAGTCGGTTAAAAGCTATGACTTTACTAACTTCTTTTCGGATTTGAATCAAAGTCCTAAATCTTTTTGTTTACTCCATCAACCTTATCTAAGCTACTGAATATGGATGAATAATATCTAATGTTTATCTTTTTGGGTGGACAGATTTGCAAACAGTCTTTTTGTCTGTGAGTGAATGTGTCCTAGAGAGTCCACTGCCTGTCTCCATGTCATTGATGATGAAAGGTTACTGTTTAACCCAATGCATGTCTATCATCCGAATAAACAGGCATAAGACAATTTATTTGTTTAGGCCTCCTTAGTGGTCAAAGATACAGAAATAGTGAACATAGAAACCTGTTTTCTTCGACTGTTCACAAAGAATTGGTTTTAGCCTTTTGATGGTTAGAGCATGCTTTTATATTTGAATTTTAAATAATGTTTTAAGCTTAATAATTACTTAAGAGGGATTTTGGACTGTTAATTTGAGACTGCTTTATTTAACCAAGAAAATGTTTAATTATCATAAAGAGTTTAGATTCTATATTCATATTGTTATAAATAATTATGCTTGAGATTTAATTTGGCGTGTGTGCTCATAACACTCATAGTATCTCTAAGATTTTATTTAGGGCATTGTGGAGATATCATGTTTATTACAATTAGATTAATGCAATTCAGACATTTATAGGGTGTCATGTAAAGTTTCATTTATAACCTTTTATAACTGGTAAGAAACATCTGCATTTTAAACATGAAAATTGTACAGCTAAGTTTTGATTATCGTGGACCTGATAATGTGTAGTATAAGTAATTAAAGTGGAGGCTCCGGTTTTCCTTTATGACATTACTCCAGTTTATTTAACGAGTACTTGCTGAGCTCTCACACCAGAGCGCGGACTCTGTATTTGACTCAGATTGCTACCATTGAGGTCTGTGCCACGTAGCAGAAGAGAGAGCCTTTTGTGTGCACAGCCTTAGCCCAGGAAAGAGAACTGCCTTCCTTCCCTGCCTGGGAACTATCCATGCAGAGCTATGAGAGCCCTGAGGGGGGACTTGGAGACTTGAGCTGTGCCTGGTGGTGGGGATGGGGGTGGGCTAAAGATGGCTTACATGAAGAGGTGAAACATATATTTTGTGATGCATTGTACAAATGTCTCCCAATTACCTGCAAGATCTCAGGTACCCTCAGCCCTGCCGCAGTGTTCCATGGGTTCACGGAGACTTGGGGAAGGGAAGGAGATGGAGGAGGTGATGGAGCAGTGGGAGGATGCTCAGCCCCTTCCCTGGTCTTCAAGCCTTTCTGAGGATTCCTTAGAGTGTGTAGACGAGGCCGACAATTGGTAATCCGTCAGCCTGCAGGTGTGTTTTATTTGATTTCATAGTATTTAAAAACTTAATTTAAAACAGTCAACATTTCACATATAGAAAGATTTCACATGAAAATCCAATTGAAAGATCGGCCACAATCAGTCTGCTTTCCTGCAAGGTGACTGACTGGCCGGAGCTGAAGAGTGCCTGCTTTTATTTATGTCTCTGCCTGATCTTGTCACTCTTTGGGTTTGCAGCCCCTGTGGTAGAACATGGCTGTCTCTGGTTTGTGGTCTACCTAGAGGGTTTGCTGAGCCTCTGTCCCTCACTCCTGCCTCCTTCCATTTCCCAGTCTAAAAATCAGCATTGACAACAGATATCAATCTATAAAAACACAAAAACACCTGGAAGTGTGTTCATCACGACCCTGATATTTATAGATTTTTTTCTTTGTTTAAAGTATGTTTACCATGTTCGTGGAAAGTGCTTATATTTTCCATTTTCTATTTCCCTTTATTTTTTGCTGGGACAAAAAGCAATGTTTATTTTCATTTCATTTCATTGCAGAGTAGCCAAGAGACAAAATTATTTTAAGCTAAGTCCCTCCACTTTAAATAAAGTTTTCTAAACTTTTCATATAGCCTAGATAAAAATTTTTCTGAAGCAGATTGAATTCATAAATATTATTTTGAGAATCAGATGCGTATTTTTATTTTAAGCTATATTACTTTGCCTTCATGTATGTCCAGTTAGTCTAATACGAATAGAGTAAAAATCAGTTTTATTTGTAAGGGTTTTGTAAATTGTATAAGAATTATAAAATATTTTTCTTTTCTTTTCTCACAAAATTCTTCCAGCGAGTTGAAAATGGTGACTTCAACTGGATTGTTCCAGGAAAATTTTTAGCATTTAGTGGACCACATCCAAAAAGCAAAATTGAAAATGGTAGGTTTTTCTTTATTTTACCATCCAAAAATTTATTTCAGTTCATTTTCTTTAATTTCTTTATTTCCTCAGATAATCCTTTCTTTTGGTAATATTTGCCAAAGAATATTTATTCCTAATTTTAAAAATTGAACAGTAGTAATGAGTGTGTTAAATATTTTAGTTTAGTAGGTAGAGCTATAATCACTTTTAAAACTAGCAAATTTTTAGGTTGCCCTAAATAGGATGCTCACTTTACTTGACCCAATTATCAAAGAAAAATCTGAGAAAGAAACTGGTCCATCAATAAGCAGATTGCTGAATCCTATCATTGGTTCTCACATGTGTTTGGTGGTAGAGTGCTACACATCAAGGTCTTTGGGGAACACCATGTTGCGCAATGACGATAATGACAATAGCTGTCTTTTATTGAGTAGTAACCAGGTGCTAGTTACTAGCTAATCACAGCGTTATCTCATTTAATGCATACATGACTCTGTGAGGTGTAGGTACTATTCTCTCCCTTTTACTGAGGGTTATGAAGAGGGAATTTGCCCAAGCTTCCTAAACATTGCCACTGCACTGATACTGAGTTCCATCATGACAACTTGGAACAGTTTTCTAGCTGACAGTGATTAAATTATGTATTTGCAGTATATGGATAGCCATGGGCATACATAATCAGGAAAAATAAATAAAAGCAAAACAAAAAATAATTCTCTTGAATGAAACGTGATCAGCTATATGAGTTCTCCCATTCGTATTTATTTTCTACTTTATTATTTTCTTCCATTTGGTAACACTCCCTAGAAGATAAGTAATGATAAGTACCAAGGGTTTAAGAATAATTTATGAGAGAAGTTCTTAAAATTGAAAACTATTACCCATGAACATATAGCTTCTTTTTTTGTTCTTATCTGCTTGCAGAGCTGAAACACTGGTACCCTGAGGGAACGTAATTTGAAACCCCTAGTCTAGCTTTATTCTTCTTTCATCATCATCATCATCATAAGTATTTATTCTAAAGTCTAGTTTCATTGTATATTGTTACTCATGCATTTAGATTTGATAATTTGTTTGAGTTTCCGCAGATGTGCTTATCATTTCCCCAACTATTACGTATGGACCAGGGAACTCTGCTGGAGTCATGGTTTCCTCTGTGGATGGGCAATCCAGGTCTAGAGAGTTAAGCTGACAAATAGAAAGCCTCTATACTGAAGCCAGAATTAGATCTTCTCATTCACAAACTTGCTGATGAATCTCTTTTGCTCCAGACATTGATAATTAACCTCTGTCATGTTGGGTTGTTGGGAACAACACGTTGAGTGCCTCAGGAAGCTGCCTTCTGACAGTTGGTCTTTGAAGACAGGATTGATTAAATCCAGCTTTGGCCTTCTGTGCAAAATGATCTGACTCAGAAAATCTTAGTAGGTGTATGGTTGTAGTAGTGCCTTTGTTGTTGGGTGTTCATCTGGCAACATTGAAAGATTTTTGCCATTTGGGAGTCATGTGTTTTATGAAATTTTCTGGAAGAGGAGATGAGAGATATAATTAAAAAATCATTTAAAATATTTTTATAGAGGTAATACATGTTTTTTTTAAGAAAAGAAAATGTAGACAAACTATTGAAAGAGCATAAAAATGACCTATAATTCTACCCAAGTTTTCTGGGTTTATATTTGGTGATGGGATTATTGGGGATTTTAATTTTCTCCCATCTGCTTCTCTGTATTTTTTACTTGCACATATTTTTTTTCTCTCTCAATGAATACACACACATTTATAAAAAAAATTTTTATAAGCATGGGATCATTACATAATTATTATCTTATAGCAGCTTTTTTGACTTAACATATCACAGACTTCTTTCCATGGCAGTAAGTGTAGAGCTACATTATAAATTTCCATGGCACATTGTATACTATTCAATGACTGTGCCATAATTTTCCCAATTAATTAATTTTTTGAATGAGATCTAAGTTGTTTACAGGTTTTCATTTTATAAAAACTGTTATTGTTGGCCTACATGTTTATACATCCTTTTTGCAGCTCCAGTTTCTTCTCTAAATTCTTGGAAGTAGAATCACTAGATAAAAGGATATGAATATTTTGTGTGATAGTTCTTAATTGTCAAAAATCTTAAAAAATTCTTTTTGGTCCCATAATGCAATATAGAGAAATAATTAGAGCTGCCATTTGCTTATATGCCAGGAATGGTGCTAAATAGACACACATCATCTATTCACTGATCAGAACTGCCCTCTGGGGTAGGTGACAGCGAGATGGAGGGTTAGAGGAGTTGGTTTACATGCCCAGGTTCACACAGCCGGAATGTGGCAGCGTGTGGATTCAAACACAGGTCTCTGATTCCAAATTCTGTGTTCTTTTTTATTTTATTACATGTTAGGGGAAGTACATGTTCAAGAAGAAAATTCAAGCAATGTAGATAAAAAGTCACCTGTAATTATATAATCTAGAAATAACTGCTATTAAGTTAAGCACCCTGACAGTGCTGCTTACCTAATATTTATCTGTTTTTATGATGTCTAGAACAATTTCATTTAAGGCTGTCATTAGTGAAATAGTGATGTTTTACCGGAATCACCATTTTAAGATCTGATATTCACTAGAAGGTCCATCATATTTTTCTGTAAAGGGCTTTAACTTTGTAAATCTTTTTTGAACTTAGAAAAATAATTTTGTGGGGCCAGCCTGGTGGTATAGTTGTTAAGTTCACATGCTCCTCTTGGGCAGCTTGGGGTTCACCAGTTTGGATGCTGGGCGTGGACCTACACACTGCTCATCAAGCCATGCTGTGACGGCATCCCACATAGAAGAACTAGAATGACCTATGACTGGGGTATACAACTGTGTACTGGGGCTTTGGGGAGAAAAAAAAAAGAGGAAGATTGGCAACAAATATTGGCTCAGAGCCAATCTTCCTCACCCCAAAAAATGGTAATAATAATAATTTTGTGATGGAATTAGTAAACTTGATCCAATTACAGTGAAATCTTGGCATATATATGTGTATATATACATATTTATTTATTTACTGAGGAAGATTTGCCCTGAGCTAACATCTGCTGCTAGTCTTCCTCTATTTTGTATGTGGGATGCTGCCACAGCATGGCTGACAAGTGGTGTAAGTCCATGCCTGGGATCCAAACCTGGGCCACCAAAGCAGAGCATGTGGAACTTTAACCACCAGGCCACAGGGCTGGCCTCTCTCTATTTTTTTTGAATTGGGAAAGCCTGTGTTTCCTGAGGAGGCTGAAAGTCATTTTGGGGGTTAGTAGAAAAGGTAGATTTTCAAGGAATTAACACTCAAATAGCTGTTGCTAGGATGTAGCAAAAAGAGGGGCTAAAATCTTGATGTCGGGGCAGAATGCATTATAAGAGTCTTAAGTGTGTGTTTGTGTCAACAAAGCAGCTAGGAGTTTCTTTCAGCCACCCTGGCTCACATTGTTTTAACAGTGGGGAAGAGAAGACCCCTACTTTCTTTTGATTAAACAAGTTTGAATTGATAATAATATAGCAGTAGAATGGAACATATTTTAGATTTCAAAATTTCCAAAAGAACCCCCAAAACTCTCAGGTGGCAATGTCCTTCTCATCTCTGTTTAAAAAAAAAAAGAAAGAGGCTTGCCGAGTGGCTAAGTTCGCATGCTTCGCTTTGGCGGCCCAGGGTTTTGCTGGTTCGTATCCTGGGCGTGGACATGGCACCCCTCATCAGGCCATGCTGAGGCGGCGTCCCACATGCCACAACTAGAAGGACCCACAACTAGAATATACAACTATGTACTGGTGGCTTTGGGGGAAGAAGAAGAAAAAAGAAGATTGGCAACAGTTGTTAGCTCAGGTGCCAATCTTAGAAAAAAAATAAATAAAAATAAAAATTAAGAAAAAGCACAGAGAAAGACAGCTTGAGCCAGGGAATCCCAGCAATCTGAAGCGTCAGCCTGCTCATCTGGTGAGAGAAGCGAGGTGTGAAGAGCCTGGCCGGTTGAAGCCTGGCTCTGCCACTTACTGGCCGTGTGAGCTCTCAACTTCTCTGAGCATCAGTTTCCTTCTATATCAAACGAGGGAGATAGGATAAACATTGCAGGCACCTAGTGAGGATCGGAGATATTAGATGAAGGGCCTTGCACAGTGTCGGGCACATAATAGGTGTTTATTAGATAGCAGATATTCTGATTACATTTTTATCATTAATGAGCCTAGTAAATATATTTTATTGTCTTCTACATTTGCCTGCCTATTTTGCAGTTTTTACTTTTAATAATGACTTGGTGGACTATTCATTTGACCCTGCTACCCTTCAGTTTCCTAACTTTAAATGAGGGGCTGGGAAGAGATGAATTTTAAAATCTCTCTTAGTTCTGAAATTCCATTTCTGCTTTTGCTCGGTGCCAGGGCTCTGCCTGTGCTTTACTGATACTAGGGCACCCTCTAGCGGCCAGATGGAGTAAGGGTCGATGAGTGCTCCGCCTTGCACATTGCTAAAACCAGTCGCCCATCAAAAGCATCCGAATGCACTGATAACACCCACAGACAGTTGTTCAGAGGTCAAAGAATATTGTCATGTTTGTTGGTTATGACTCATTTGAAACAATTTGGAAGATTTTTAAGAAACCTGCTCACCAGCTCTAGAAAGTGCAGCACCTAATGTCATATAATTTTCCCTTATTTGGAAACCCAACAAATAGAATCAAGTTGGATCTTACCCGAAATCAGCCCCAGTACAGGCCCTGGAATCCGGCCACCAGGGTTCTGATGCTGCCCCGTCTCTTGCCAGCTGTGTGTGCAAGGGCCAGTTCACTTTCCAGCCATCAGTCATGGAGTAATTGCAAGGTGTAATCAGCTGATACACACGAAGCACTCAGTTTAGTTCCTGACTTTATAGTAAACCCTCAATAAATGTGAGGTGCAATTGTTATCATGATTGTAGTTATTTCAATGTCCTATTGCCGTGTTTGGTAACTGTCCAGCATTCTTTTCTCAAAAAGCGTACAGAGTTGCTTTTAATAGTCGGTTTAGGTGTGTTATCTATAATGCCATTTACTCCTGATGGAAATCCATATGTGAATAGAGAATTTCTTAAATGCTCGGTGGAGGAGGGGAAGGGATAGACACCAAACCAAGCATTAGCCCACTGGCTGACAGGTCCATCGTGGAGGTGCCAGGAATGCTGGGAACCCAGGAGCAGAAGCGCTTGTCAGCCTGACACATGAAGGGAAGGCTTCCCATATGTTCCTGAGCGCTCTCCTTCCCTTTCTCTACATGGTAGGAAAGCTCTTGTTTCCTTATGCCAACTGCAGTTCTTTTTCCCTTTAGGCTGGGAAATACTTTGAGCACATAAACGAACTGAGGAAACAGATTTAATTTTTCCAGGGTGAAAAACATCTGTTTTCTCTAAATGTGTGTGTATAAGTCAGTGTTTCTACACAGAGGATTGTAAATAAGCTCTGTATTACCTGTTTGCTCAAAAGCAGCACGGTCTGTGAACACCATGCATCTGGGCTGCAGATTGGTTAGGCCTGCCTTCCCCTGCTGCCTCCATCCGTTGTGTAACCCTGGCCAAGTGTACCAGGTAGGGCTTTTGGTTGCAGGCAGCAGAACCAATTCTGGTAAATTAAACCAAAAAGAAGAAGGCATCTATTGGAATTATGTTGGGTAGCTCACAGCCTGCAGAGGAAGGCTGGAGAATGAGGCTTAGAAAATGAACAGGATCCAGGGGAGATAAGGCATCGGCAGGGTCCAGGCAGAAATGGAAACCACGCTATTTCAAACAGAGGGAATGTAACACAGGGGATTTGTTAAAGAGAGGCCTAAAAAGTAAAAGAACTAGAATATTATGGAGGAAACAGCTACTGCCTTTAAGGCTGGGGGGCCAGAAGGGAAAAAGTGGGGTTCCCAGAACCTAGGAGCTCTGAAGGGCATGCCACACAGCTGGTGTTTGCACTTGGGGGCTGAGGAGTGGAGACTGCGAGCCTGGGCTGCAGGCTGGTGCTGAGAGTGCCAGGCTAAGCTGGGAGCTCTGGCTGCTCCCCTCTTCTGCTGCTGAAGCTCATGCTGGCCCCCAGACAGAAGTGCCTTCTCCCTCCTCTGGCCTCCAGTCGCCCTTCAGTGCCTCCCATTTTTAGAACTGACAGGAAGCCAGCTGGAAAGGCAGTCTGGGAAATGTAATATGCAGACCCCAACCCTAGTATCACTGAGCAGGGCATAGGAGAATGGTCTTGCTGCTGAGAGAAAATAGGAAATGACCAGCATACACAGGGTTCGAGGCCACAGGAAATACGGCCGAGGGCATAGTGCAGAAACAGCTGCTCCCCACGCCTGGAGCCCACCATCATGGATGAGCTCTCAGTGAGATCGTATTGTCTGAAATGCCGGGAGCCCGTAAACCCAGAATGGGTACAGCTGCGATGATCAGTGTGCTGGGAAATTAGCCCCCTTAGCCCCTGGGGCTGCTGGACAAGGCCTATAGTGGCCAAAGCCCCCAGTGTCACCTTGGTTGATTGGCCAAGTCTAGGTCATGTGTCTGTAACCCAGCTGACACCGTAGCTCCTAGGAATACTCACGTGATGCTGAATGCACTCAAAATAGAAGGGGCGTTAGAGGCTGACCACCCGTTCTCCTCAAAAAAGAAAATCTACCACAAAATGACGCAACCTCTTTTAGTTTCTTAATCCGTTAAGTGGGGTTAACTGTTCTTAACAGGCTGTTTTGATAATTAAAAGAAATGGTAGGCAATTGTGACGTGTACATGGCACGTGTCTCGTAATCAGTCTCTTTTGTGGGGGATTGCATTTTACCTTAAAGCTATACTTCTGACCCAAAAGCTTTCACTGTAGTTGAAAAGCATTTGTCAAGTGGAATAAAAAGCACGAAGAATCATTGCAGGCCTCCTGTGCACATTTGAGGGCTTCCAGAATGCCTCCGTGTTGGCTCGAGAGGAGTGCTCCAGGATTTGAATTCCAGAGGCTGAGGTTTTGAACTTTCATGAGCGATTCCTGGTAGAGAAGGTCCCCCTCCTCCAGTGTCTTTTACACTTCTTCAGACGGCTGCTTTCAGGAATGTCCTGCCACCTCTTGCTCTCTCCTGAAATGCCTTTTCCTCCTAAGCACAGTTGAGATGGATAAACTTCCTCGAGAAGGTTTTCGTGTCCCCCTGGCTGGGGAAGAGGACACGTGTGCCTTTTGCTGACAGCTCCTTCTTTCCTACAGGCTACCCTCTTCACGCCCCTGAAGCCTACTTTCCTTATTTCAAAAAGAATAACGTGACTGCCATCGTGAGGTTGAACAAAAAGATTTACGAGGCGAAGCGCTTCACAGACGCTGGCTTCGAGCACTACGACCTCTTCTTCATAGACGGCAGCACCCCCAGCGACAACATCGTGCGAAGGTTCCTGAACATCTGTGAGAACACGGAAGGGGCAATCGCGGTTCACTGCAAAGGTGCGTGTGAGGCTGCGGGGGGCACTGTGTTTCTGCAAGTGAGTGAGCCAAAAACCAGCAAGTCGTGTAAAATGAAACCAGCGTCTTAGGAAAAAAATGAGGTTGGTTTGTTTCAGAAAACTGGAACACAAGCCTGTTTAGATCACCGCTTCCTAAAGAAAGATTGCTTGGATGTGGATAGTTGGTGGTGGTGTGGCTTCCTGGACAGGTAGTGTTTCTGGCCTGACCTTAGCAAGTTCATGCCCACCAGTACCAGGGACCACGATGGGGCCACAATTGTTAAGAAGCAGGGGTTGTTGGTTACCCTTTCTCTTTTTCTTCCAGAATTGCCCATCTCTTTTCCGTCCTCCTCTGGAAAAACCCATCTGATCGTGAATGTCCTCATTTTATGATCCGGCTCTCCGGACCCCCATTTCACCCTCTGCTCCTCCCTTCCCCTACTAGTCTTCTGCACCATGGCACAGCGTGTCTTCCCTGCCCATTGCCAGGGGACAGGTCATTCATTGTCTGGCTTACTTGCCGCAGACATGTTACTGCTTCTTTGAAGGAACTGAAAGACTTCGTTATAAAAGTGAATCTCTGGTCTCCAGGGGTGGGTACTTTGGGATAGGGATCGTTCAGATGATAGGAGGCATAAGGTTGCCTGATGTAGCAACTGAAAATATAGGACACCCAGTTAAATTTGAATTTTAGATAAACTATGAATACTTTCTTCATATGTCTCAAATATAGCACAGAACATTCATTCTGTATTTTATCTGGCAACCTTGTGTCAGCTGCTCAGAAAGTATGAAATAACATTTGCTCTAAGCCTAGTCGTTAGACTCTGAGGAGGCTCAAATTCCATGTTAGATTTCCCAGCACGGTGGAAGCTCTTTCACTGGGTCTTTGGTTTCAGTGAGGTGAAGAGAAATCCCTTTGACCACCCCTGGGGATGAGCCTCTAGTTCCTCACAAGCAGCTCTTCTTCATGCCACTGGGGGGTGCTGTTCTTATGGTTTTGGGTCTGAGAAACGGTTTCTGTCGAGTTTTGTGCTAATTGTCTAGTAGGTGTTGGGGATTGTACCATTCTTTTCATGTGCCTAGTGCTGCTGAAACTGACTTATTCACACAAACGTGGCTTTGGTTCTGACAGAAATTAAAATACCATTTTGTAGGCCCTTGTTTCTATGTTTAAGATTCGAGTAGGTGGAGGTACTTTGCTGAACATGTGAGTAATAACGGGAAGCTGCGTTTTTCCAGAGACCCAGAGACATGGAGATGAGCTGCACGTGGCCCCGATTTAGATGATGGCTCCTATGTTGGGCTTCATCCACGGTGACATAGACTCCACCTTCCCCTTCCCTGTTTCTTAGCAGGATGGGGCCCTGGCTTGCAGGATTTCCTGCCTTTGGGATGGGGTGGTGGGTCTGTTAGGAAGGTGTCTTTTGTTCCCTCATTGTAACTGCCGCTTTCAGTTCTGTTCAGGTCACAGTGGGGTGTGGTGCATGTGCACCCTAACTTTGCCTTTCCATCCCATTTTGTTCGATTGTCCAGGCCTAACAAAAGCCTGCGTTTCGTGTATTTCAAATATCATGGAACTTGAGAATTGGTGGGACGATGGCAGCTACCAACATTTAGTGGGAGATATTCACATGGTCTCTTTCAAAGTTTTGGTGTCATAAAAATCAGTGTTTTTCCTGTGATTAATTCGGCCTTGTTTCCTTGTCAATTAGTTTTATGATTAAGAAGTCTTATAGTTTATCTGTGTGTCATGTCTTAGATTGACAAATTCAAGGGAGAAGAAACTCAAAGCTTTCATTAAAACTCAGCATCTCTCTTAATTAGCATTCTTCACCTAACAAACATTGTGAAAATAAAACTCTGTGGTGTTAAACATTCTTGTTACAGGTATTCTCTGTGTTACATCCATGACCTGTGAATGTTGATACTTTAAGAAATATATATAGCAGAGGTTTTTACATTTTTTAAATTTAAAATCAGAACCTTTAATATTGAGGTCGGTTCTTGTATAGGAAGGTCACATTTACATGTGGTGACATCTTTTTGAGAGTGTTATTTCATTTGCTTCCACTTGTATACACATGTAGGGTTCTTTTATAAGGATTACACTTTTGATTTAATTACAGCTGGATTGCTTTTAATAGCGTACTTATCTACTATAGGCCTGTTAATTATTTTGACATCTGCCCTAATTAAGTCAGCTTAATTTTCTGGGGAGTCAACCAGCAGTGAGCATTTTAATTGAACTACAAGGAGGAGGGAGAGAGGATTTCATCTTATGTCAAGTGAACTTTGGTAGCTGCTGGAAAGAGAGTGAATATGTCATGTCTCAACATAAAGAGAGTTGTATATGTAGAGACAAACTAGAAACTAGTTTGCCAGGAACACGTGAAATCTTGGAATTCAGTATCTGCAGTTTGCCTTCTGGTTGATAAAAGGAATGGCTATGAATTCTTGAAATTTTCCAGCACAAATAATAATTTAAAAGATGGCAACATTGTGACGTCCTGGAATGTGATTGTTGATGTTCTATGGGGATTTCAGAAAATGCCTGGAACTGTGAGGCAATCGGCGTTTAACTTAGTATAAATAGAATACTTTTCAATGTCTTCTCTTGCTGTACCAGGGAGCCCTTTAATTATGAATGCTTTAAAAAATTTGTTAAAGTTTTTATAGAAACTTAGTGAAATGTTCCTATTCTGTTGAATTGTGGTAAGAGCTCCTAACTATTGAGTGCTAAGTAGTTTCTTTTTATAGATCTAAATTATAGACTCTTTTTAAAAGGGAGAAGCAACTTTAGTTTCAGAGAAATTTGAAAATTTTCTGCACCACCTTTTTTTGATCGTGAGTGTGTGTGACCAGGAGCTTAACTGAGGGACCCAGACAGCCCCTGGAACAGAGAGGGGAGCAGAGAGAGAGCGATAGTGTTGTCTCCACAGAGCCCGTCTTCTCTCCAGACAGAGACCCAAGTTGGTGAGTCGAGGGAGGGACCCTGGAAACCAGCTGGGCCCTGGCTCCTGCTGCAGGCTGTCCAGCTGTGTTTTATCAATGTGATTACCTGTGGTCTCGTCAGAGGTCTGGGGAGGTAACAACTTTGCAGAAACAGAAAGTATTCGCCCCGGACGGAAACAGAAAAGCAAATCACTTTTAACTCTTATGTTAAAGGAAAAACCCCACTGAGAGCATAATTAAACTTCCCTCTTTTCTAAAGAATGCTGATGCTTGATCTGGGGCAAAAGGGACTTGAGACGAAAACAGCCCCTCCCCCCAACACAGACCTTGTCTAATAAAACAGTGTAAATAGAATTTTTAAAAAGGGAGGGTGAATGGGAAGGGAATGCCTGGCCTCTATAAACAGGTGCTTGATTGTAATTTCATTTGCATTTTTCAAAGGTATTCCTCAATCCCAGGTGATATTGCCCCCAAGGTGAAAAAACTGCTTTTTGGGGGTAAAAAAACATTGTTTTTTGGTGTAAAGCACAGATTTACATACAGTACATAAACAGATATGCAGTATATCTGTGGCAGTAAGATCTCATGGGGGATGATTAAGGGAAAAAAAGTCTAAAGAGGCTCTTGGAGGAGGCGGTAATGAAAAAAAGGTTGAGAAACACTGATTTAGAGACAGCTCTTTCACATTTTCATGTTCATGAAACTAGGATGGACCTTAAAATTGATAGCTTGTCATGGTTTAATTTTTTCTTCCTTAGTGAAACTTATTGGTGTATGACACCATTAGACGACTTGATGTCGTCTTAGATTTGCTGACGTACTGTGTGTTTCAAAGCACCGAGCAGGTTAGAGATGATTCTCTGTATCATTTCACTAAGGAAAGCTGACAGAAGGACCCCTCCTTTGCGGGGAAGATTCTTAAACATATGAAAAATAAAACCATCAACTTTCCCCTATTTTTTTCTACCTAAATGTTTTCCCAGATGAAATTGACATTGTACTAGTTTTCCAGGCCAAAAGTATCAGTCATCTTAACTTTCCCTGTGACCCAATCAAAGCGTCTTTCTAATTCAGCTCTCCCTTTTTATTACCGCTGTCCACCCCTCCTCTCCTGCCCAGCCTTCCAGCTCCTCTCTCTGGCTCCTGGCTCGGCCTTTTCCAATCCAGAGGTATGCTGCTCCCAGATCCATCTGCTTTTATCATCTCGCTTTCTTGCCCCCCAAATATATCGTGCTTTTTTTTTGCCCTTTCCATTGGTTAAAGGGAAAATAACAGATTTTATATGATAGCAGTTGTATGTTTATTAGCTGTTGATAATATCATGAATTCTGTAATACTTTTTAAATGAGTTGAATTTTGTTGCTCGAAGCATCATCTACATACATTTGAGGAGTTATAACACATATATGCAGGCGCTGTGACTTAGTCAGCGCTCAGAGCACCGTGTGTCTGGAACTGGGGACTCCCGATAATGCGTTAGCAGTCCTCATTGTCTTTGGCCCACGATTGGTAACCTGCTTCTCCTAAGTACAGGCTCCTCCACTTGACTCAGAGGCGTTCTTTAATCTGGCCCCTCCCCACCCTTATTTTCCTTATTTTCCACTCGACACACACTGACGGATTCCCCAGACCAGCCAGGCTTTCACTCATTAGACCCTTTGCCCAAAATGTTTTGTGACTTTCCTATTCTTTAGTCTGCTACGAAGTCCTTGTCATCCATGACACATTCTTGGAAGACACCAGCAGCTCACAGAGTCCCTCCTCCTTTCTCTGGGAGCCCAGTTTCAGTTTAAATTTCTTTGCTTATTGTTTCTTGGTTAATATTCTTGTGTCTACAACCACTGTGATAACTCATTGTGGTCAAACATATCCTTGCTTATATCTTTATCTTGTGAGCGGAGCCCTGTCTTGCATATCTTGTAGGCAATGAATAAACATTTGACTAGCTAAATCTAGTGTTTAACACTAGAGACAGCCCTGATGGCCTAGTGGTTAAAGTTTGGCATTCTCACCCCTCTGGCAGCCCAGGTTTGGTTCCCGGTTGTGGAACCACACCATCCATCTCAGAAGCCATGCTGTGGGGGTGGCTCACATATGAGAACTAGAAGGACTTACAACTATGATATACAACCATGCACTGGGGCTTTGGGAGGAAAAAAGAAGAAGAAAAAAGAGGAAGATGGCAACAGATGTTAGCTCAGAGCAAATCTTTCCCTACAAAAAAAAAAAAAGACAGAGCCTCTTTGTCTTTCTATAAGAAAAGTGTATACGATGGGAACAGATTTTAAGTAGTAGAAAAATAACTCAGCACAGTGCCTTGCTCACGGGTGGTACTTAAAAGTTTATAGTACTGAATTTACTTTCAAGAATCCAGATATGGAAAGATTTAGAAAATGCCTGTAAATAAGCATTATTGGCTCAGCACTATAAACCTCACGAGGGCAGGCATCTGCTTGTCTTCATATTTCTATCCCCAGCATCTCTCATGGTGCTTCACACACAGTTGGTCCTAGTCAATACTTGTGGAATGTTTGTAGAATGAGTAACTGAACGGATGAGCCAAGAGTGGAAAGAATCTGGGGTGAGAAACAGGACACTTCGGGGATCTAAGTCCTGAATTCCACATTCACTTGTTATACTAATATGAGTCAATGGGTTAGTATCTTTGGGCATCAGCTGTTCTGGTATATGGACAAGAATCACTATATTTGAAAACCTACAGTTTGATCAAGTTTTTGAGTATTTTTGGGAAAGGAGGTCACTAGTGTGTGTGTGTGTGTGTGTATATTTTTTTTAAAGATTGGCTAAAATGTAAAGTTCTATCACTTTTATTTCTCTGGAGACAGGAAAAAAATATAACAATTTGTAAAAACACTTTGAAGAAATCAGAGTTCATGTTAGTAACCAAAACTTCTTTGAAAATCATTTCTAATTGCATTACTTTATCCTACGTAACAGAAATTGGGTTCAACATAAAGAAAATACACTGACACAAAAGTTACTTAAAAATGCAGGAGCTTCAGGAAGTGAAACTGGAGCACTTCTGTTTGCTTCGTTCTTTCTCAGTGGGCTGTGTGCTTCCACAAGGGCAGGGACCATGGCTGTTCTGTTTGGCCCTGAATCCCCAGCTCCTGGCACAGTACCTGGCAGGTGGTAGGTGCTCCATCAATACCTGTTGATGGAGGAAATAATGAAATCCTGGTCTCTGATTGACTTCAATAGAGGTTAGATTTGCCACCTGATAGAGATAGTATTGAAACCATCGTGGGTGAGGTAATTGATGGGGCTTGATGATGTCTGTGGTGTCTTCTAACTTTGATTCTATGATTCTTTATTGGAAAATAAGTTAAAAAAACTAACCATTTAAATAGGTTAAAAACCATGGCCATGATAATATAATCAGTTACACTACTGACTCAGGGGTCACACACACAGGCTGTTAACCGTAGGTTCATCTACAGCCTGGGCTGGGGCCAAGGATGAGGATCATGGAGACAATGGACAGGGGACCTTTATAAGGGCTTGTCATGGAACCAGCCTTGTCTTAACAATACTCACAATGACAGTCATTCCCAAAGCCCCTCAGGGGTTGAACTCCATGGATTTTCAAGACCCTTGCTCTGATTTTTATATTTTCTTATATATGTTTATTTTAATCATGGGATCTATCTGTTAAAGATTTCTTAAGGTAGAATTATCTTTTAACCTGACATCGTGTAAAAAGCATTACGTTATTGTCTGGGTTCAAAAGTTTTCCATTCTGCTTGAAACCACTGCAGTTGCCGGACAGTGTTTGATTTCAGTGTTTTTGTGGGTGCATCTGTTGTATTTTGTATTTCTTGTTCTGTCTCCCTCTCTTACAGCTGGTCTTGGAAGAACAGGGACGTTGATAGCCTGTTATGTCATGAAACACTACAGGTTTACACACGCTGAAATAATTGCTTGGATCAGAATCTGCCGGCCAGGCTCCATTATAGGACCGCAGCAGCACTTCCTGGAAGAGTAAGTATATTGTCTTCATCATCACATTCCGTCCTTGCTCCCGATCAGGGCCACCTCTTTTCCTCCAGTTGTGGCCTGTGTCAAGCGTGTGGTTATAAAATGGCTGCATTGTTCGAGGAGTCTGTGCTTCTAATGGAATATTGTTGATTTGACAGCTAATGCATTTTAACTTCGTACTTTTGTATCTTTTAGATCAGGTGAGAGAGAGAGGAAAATCACAGAGCCGTCTCTGCCTACCTTTTTTCTGTCATTTTCTATGTGTGATCTGGCTACGGTGCAATTTTCTTGTGTCATCCCACTTGGCGCTTTTCATTCTTTTCTTTTGTTTGCGTGTCTAAAAGCGGAATGAAAAAAAACCCCACAACTAAGGTCAGTGAGTGATTTCCGTGACATTGCTGCTCTCCTGAGAACTAACTAAACTGCTAATGGAGCTGCAACTTACGAGTTACCAAGGAAAGAAAAAAGTAACTGGGTTTTAGTCCTGGCCCTGCCACTAGCTTTGTGACTGTTACTTAGAAGGATACTTATAAATTAATTAGTTAATTCCATCAGTCATTCATTCACAATTTGTCAAACCTCAGCCTACAAGGGGGAGTGCTTTAACTTGTAAGGGCACAACCCTTTCTAGTTTCCCCTTAAAAATGTTAGAAATCTCCATCAATTTACCCATTAATAAAATGAGGAGGTGAAATTAGCACTAGCTCGTTTAGGTCCAGCTCTGAAATGTTATCAGTTACTGATATCTTACATTGAAATTTCATTGTTTTTCTTTTTATGCTGGGATGACTCTACTTTGAATTGCATCCTTTTCCATATAATTAATTCCTTTCCCCTTTAAATCATCTTATGTTGGTGAGAAACAAATGGTCAAGAATTTCACAGAAGGATGCTGTATGTAAGCCATGTAAGTCTCTGAAATGATAAAAGGCTTTGAGCCTGCTGAGGAATTACTTTAGTTGCCAATCCCAGAGGGAATAACAGATAAGAAAATAAGTGCTGAAAGTGGGCAGTTAAACTTTAGCTTCAAAGAATGAGGCAGAAGTCAGATGAATACAGAAGAAAAAATACCTAAGCACAGGATCATTAAGAAGACAGAAGTTCCTAGGTTTTTGCCTATGAGATACAAATAAAATAATTCTGTGATTCGAGAGCTGTGTGCTTTATCAGATCCTCCGCCACCCTCTGTTTTGCATTGTGCGCCTGCAGCGGGAGCTTTGAGCTGTGTCCCCTGCGGGTGCTTGTTGTACTAATTGCTTGAATAAATGCTGAATAAATATCTTTAGAATTAGAAAACCAAAACCAAAACATTCCTAATCCTGGTTCTTAAACCGCTTAATCAGCCTTTTAATGTCATTGTTTGGAAGAATGTCCATTCATTAGGTACCTACTGAATCCTCACCTTGCACTTGGCGCTCTGTTAGGTGCAGCTCACAAGATGGGGAGACCACGGTCAAGTTCACTTAGTTTTCTCAGGGCGTGCGAACCACTTCCTGCCTGCACGCTCCTCCTTCCTCCCTCCCTACTCTGCCTCTTCTCTCTGCCTCATCTTAGAATAACAGAAGAAATGAAGCTTATGAGGCAGGGGCACACTAGGCTGAAGAAAGTTTTTTTTTTTTCATTTATAGATACGTAAACTATAAAACTTAAGATATTTCCTTAGGTGTGTCCATATTAGAGTTTTCCAGATATTTTTCTATAAAAACTGAGGTGCAGAAATGACTTCCTTGTATAACTGAAGTATGAAAATCATTCATTGCTAATTCCTAGCTTGGAAGCTTCCTGAAGGTAGGTTCTTTGTCTGAGGCACTGTGCCTTCTCTATTTTGCAGTATTTCTTACAGCACCAATGTGGAAAAATGTCTGCATTATTCACAGGCTTCCCCAGGCTTCGTTTAGACGGCCTCCTTCCGGGTGGCGGTCTATGGCCTAATCTGCTTTATGCCTCTCAGTGGCACCAGAGGTAGTATTTTGCCTTCCTTGACTGTGTACATTTCTTTTGCTCTCTCCTTTTCTCACTTTTTTCCTTTCTAAGCCTGTGTCTTGACTTACTCCTTGGTAGAAGACCTACTTGCATTGGTGACGTTCATTCATTCACCAGATGTTTATTAGGTGCACACTCTGTCAGATGGTGCTCCTGGTCCTGGGGATGCAGCAGTGAACATGACCGACAAGGTCTTTTAATCCCAGGTTGCCAGTATTGCTAGTGGAAGGAGCACACAATAAATGAGTGTGTGAGTTTATGTGCCAGGTGATTTCTGATGGTGACATGACGATAGAGACTAACGCAGTGGCGGGGGATGATTGATGGGGGCGGGGGAGCCCTTTGGATTGAGTGGGCAAGGAAGACTTCTTGAGGGTGACCCTTGAGGGTGAGAAGAAGCCAGTGCTGTCACAGTCTGAGTCCCGTCCTGGGCAGCAGGCACACAGAGGTCCTCAGATGGGGGCAAACTTCCCACTTTTGAAGCCCAGAAAGAGGCTAGTGTGGATGGAGTATAATGAGCTGGTGGGTGGTTGAGAGCTAGGCTCAGTAAATATTCACCAAGTGGACGTACCCATGTGACCTCCCTCTGGATCAGGAAAGAGAGCATTTGCCAGTATCCAGCAGCCGCGTTTGTGCTCCTTCCATTCACTACCCAGTTCTTCTGCCCAAGCATCCATCATTCTTACTTCTAACACCATCGATGAGTTTTGCCTGATTTGGAACCTCATATAAATGGAACCAGACAGTATGTTTGTTTGGCTTCTTTCACTCAGCGTTGTCTTTATTGTTATGTGTAGTAATACTGTGTTCATTCTCATTGCTGGATAAAATTCCGTTGTTCAAATATGTGACATATAAGCTCTTCTGTTGATGGATGTTTAGGTGGTTTCCAGTTTTTGGCTATTTTCTATCATTTGGAAATGATATAAAAAATGAAATCCAACACCTATCTGTTGGATGTATACCTATAAGTGGAACATTCAGCCATAGCGGATTTTGCTAAAGAGTTTTCCAAAGTAGGTGTGTGGATTTACACTCCCATCAGCAGTGTGTGCGAGTTCCAGTCTTCACATACTTGCTCATGCTTGGTATTGTCAGTCTTTTAAATTCAAGCCATTATGTTTTGTTTGTTTGTAGTAGTAATTTGTTTGGTAGTTTTGATTTGCTTTTTTCCCTGATGACTAATGAGGTTGAATATCTTTTCACATATTTATTGGCCATTTGTATGTTCTGTTTTATGAAATATCTTTTCATGTCCCTTACCCATCTTTCTGTCAGACTGTCTTTTTCTTGTTGATTTGTAGGAGTCGAATATTCTGGATACAAGCACAGTATCCATTCCATGTAATGCAGATATAGTCTCCTAGTCTTGAGATTTGCTGTTTCATTCTCGCAATAGTGCTTTTTGAAGAACTGAATTTCTTAATTTCGGTGCAGTCTGATTTTATTAATCTTTTCCTTTATAGGAATGCTTTTTGTATTCTATTTAAGACATCTTTGTCAACCCCAACGTATGAATATATTCTTTTGTGTTATCTTCCAGAAGCTCTGTTGATTTTCCTATTGTATTTAGATTGACAATTCATCAAGAATTGCTTTTTAAAAAAATATGCTGTGAGTTAGGAGCCAAGGTTCTCTTTCCCTCCCATATGGATGTCTATCTGACCCAGCAGAATTTATTGGAAAGATCACCCTTTTCCCATTGTTCTAAAGTGTCACTTTTATTATAAACCAAGTGCTTGTACATGTGTGGGTTTGTTTCTGGACTCCATATTCCATTCTCTTTGTTAATTTGTCTCTCTTGACACTAATACCTCAATGTCACAATTGCTGCAGTTTTAAAATGAGTCCTAGTGTCTGGGAATGTGAGTCCTCCAGCTTTGATCTTGTTCAAGATTGTCTTTATCCTTCCATAATTTGGGTCTTCTTTAATTTCTCTCAATTTTTAAAATATTTCTAGTTCTCTGTGTTGAGGTATTGCACATCTTTTGCATATTTTTTCCTAGATGTTTGAGTTATTGAATGCACTATAAAAGGTATCATTTTTTAGGTTTTCTTTTCTACTTGTTTAAAGCTGGCATTTAACAATTTGATTGATTTTTTCCTACAAAGTATATATTCACATAGGCTTTTAAATTGAGGTATAATATACATACAATAAAATGGAAAGGTCTTAGTTCATGAGTTTTCACACTTGTGTACACCCTTGTAACCACAGCCCAAGGCAAGATATAGAACATTTTCAACACCCAGGAAATTCTCTTGTGTTCCTTTTTCAGTTTCCCCTGGCACACTCCAGAAGCAATCACTTTCTGATTTCTAACACCATAGATTAGTTTTGCCTGTTCTTGAACTTTATATGTACAGTAGTCCCCCTTATCTGTGGGGGATAAACTCCAAGACCCCAGTTGGTGTCTCAAGCCACGGTAGTACTGTACCCTACGTATACTATGTTTTTTCCTTTGCATACATACCTATGATAAAGTTTATCTTATAAATTAGATAAATAGGATAGTAACAACAATAATTAATAATGAAATAAGACAATTATAACAATATGCTGTAATATAAGTTACCACAGATCTTAGCAACCTCAGCATACGATTTTTTTTCTTTCCTCCTTAAGTTGAGAACTTTCATTTTTTTACTTAAGAGAAGCACTTTTCGGGTTCTTTTTGGCATGTCTGAATTGCTAGCATCACTCCTCTTGGCTTGGGGGCCATTATTAGATAAAATAAGGGTTACTTGAACTCAAGCACTGCCGTACTGCAACAGTTGGTCTGATGATCAGGATGGCCACTAAGTGACCAGTGGGTGGGGAGTGTGTACAGCGTGGATCTGCTGGACAAAGGGATGATCCAGCCGAATGGTGCGAGATTTCATCACACTAGCATAATTTAAAACTTATGAATTGTTTATTTCTGAAATTTTCCATTTAATATTTTTGGACTGCTGTTGACCATGGGCAACTGAAACCATGGAAAACAAAACCTCAGGAAGAGGGAGACTACTGTACAATATGTATTCTTTTGTGTCTGGCTTTCTTTTTCTTCTCAGAACAATGTTTTTGATATTCATCTAGGTTGAGTATGTCGGTAGTTTCTTTTCTTTTCATTATTGAGTGTTCCATTGTATGACTATATCATGATGTATTTATCCGTACAACTGTTGATGGGTATTTGGGTGATGTTTAGTTTCTGGCTATTTTGAATAAAGCTGCTATGAATATTCTTCTACAAGTCCTTTTGTGGACATATGTTTTAATTTCCCTTATTTAAATACCTAGGAATGAAATTGCTGGATCATATGGGTTACATGTAGTTTAACTTTACGAGAAATTGCCACACAGTTTTCCAGAGTGGTTGAATCATTTCATACGCTAGTTGGTAATGTATGAGAGTTCTAGTTGCTCCACATCTTTGCTACTATTTTGTATTGTAAACCTTTTTTTCTTTTGGTGGGGGGAAGCCATTCTGGTTGGTGTGAAATAATATCTCCAGTTGTATTTTCCTGATGGCTCATGATGTTGAGCACCTTTTCATACACATATACATCTTTTGTGAGGTGTTTGGCCAAGTCTTTTGCCCATTAAAAAAATTAATTTTTTGAAATTGTTGATTTGTAGTGGTTCTTTATATATTTTAGATATCAGTCCTTTGTCATTTATATATATGTATATAGTATGTTTTTTAATAAGCAGAATTTAAAATTTTGCTGAAATTGATTTTTTTTATTAAGATTATGATAGTTTACAACCTTGTGAAATTTCAGTTGTACATTATTGTTAGTCATGCTGTGGGTACACCACTTCACCCTTTGTGCCCTCCCACCACCCCCCCCTTTCCCCTGGTAACCACCTATCAGTTCTCTTTGTCTATATGTTAACTTCCACCTATGAGTGGAGTTGTACAGAGTTCATCTTTCTCTGTCTGGCTTATTTCGCTTAACATAATACCCTCAAGGTCCATCCATGTTGTTGTGAATGGGACAATTTTGTCATTTGTTATGGCTGAGTAGTATTCCATTGTATATATATATATCATATCTTCTTTATCCAATCATCATTTGCTGGGCACTTAGGTTGGTTCCACGTCTTGGCTATTGTAAATAATGCTGCGATGAACATAGGGGTGCATGGGACTTTTTGAATTGCTGATTTCAGGCTCTTAGGATAGATACCCAGCAGTGGGATGGCTGGGTCATAAGGTATTTCTACTTTTAACTTTTTGAGAAATCTCCATACTGTTTTCCATAGTGGCTGCACCAGTTTGCATTCCCACCAACAGTGTATGAGGGTTCCTTTTTCTCCACAATCTCTCCAACATTTGTCACTCTTGGTTTTGGATATTTTTGTCATTCTAACAGGTGTAAGGTGATATCTTAGTGTAGTTTTGATTTGCATTTTCCTGATGATTAATGATGATGAGCATCTTTTCATGTGCCTATTGGCCATCCTTATATCTTCTTTGGAGAAATGTCTGTTCATGTCCCCTGCCCATTTTTTGATTGGGTTGTTTGATTTATTGTTGTTGAGCTGTGTGAGTTCTTTATATATTATGGAGATTAACCCTTTGTTGGATAAATAACTTGTAAATATTTTTTCCCAATTAGTGGGCTGTTTTTTTGTTTCAATCCTGTTTTCCCTTGCCTTGAAGAAGCTCTTTAGTCTGATGAAAATTAACCTTGTCTCCTGCAAGCTAACTGACTTTACTTATTAGTTCTTGTAGTTTTTCTCTTTTTTTCCTTATAACTAAGATTTCCAGTACCGCATTAGAGGTGGTGAAAATGGACATCCTTGTCTTGTTATTGATCTTTGGGGGAAAGCATTCAGTCTTTCATCATTAAATATGGTGTTAGCTGTGGGGTTTTCGTAGATGGCTTTTATCTGAATGAGGAAATTTCCTTCTATTTCTAGTTTGTTGAGAGTTTTTATTAATAATAGGTGTTGAATTTTGTCAGTTTTTTCTATATCTATCAAGATGATCATATAGTTTTTTCTCCTTTATTTTGCTAATGTGAATTACATTGATTTTCAAATGTGGAGCCATGATGGTCATGGTATGCTGTTATTTTTTCATATGGCTGGATTTGATCTGCTAATATTTGTTAAAGATTTCTGTGTCTGTGTTCATGAAGGATATTAATGTATAATTTTCTTGTAATACTTTCGTTAAGTTTTGGTATCAGGGTTATGCTGACTTCATAGGATGAGTTGTGAAGCATTTCCTTCTCTATATTCTAAAAAGGATATGTTATAAGATGGATTTGAGGGGTGGGGTGGGAAATTAGGGACGTAAGTGTCATCTGGAGATAAGGGTCTAATTGATACATCAGTTGGATGACCTGGAAGAGTTGGTCGTGTGGTGTGACGGAAGTAAACCAGGATGTGAGCCATGATAGGTTTGGTTTGAATGTCTCTTAGAGCCTGGTGGGTCATCAGTAGAGGCCACAGGGTATAGGGCATCAAGTGACTTTCTATCCAGCAACTCCTAGGGGAATGGTGGTCAAGGGGATGAGCAAGCTTTCTACTGGGACCACTTACTTAGGTGGGTAGAGAGGGGAACGTGAGGTCCAAGGTAATCTCTGCTCTGCTGCCAGTGCTGTGGCCCCCTGGGCGAGGTGCTGGCTCACAGGGAGCCTGAGGTGCTGTGGTGGCGAAACAATTCTGTTCATTTCCTTCCCTGACTATTTCTAACCATCCTGCCTGGAAAGTTTATTTCACATGTGTTTCTCTAACCTTTCTAAACACAACCTCAAGCCTTCTCCTAAGCTATATTTTATGCTAATAATGTTTTTTCTTGTCTTTCCCATGTTCCTCCTATTAGCTGATAAAAGTCTACTTCCTTTGTTACATGTGAACCATTTAGAAGAGAGGGAAAGATTTCATCTCTGGTCTTTCAGAGATCTTTTTTTAAACGTGTCCCTAAGCTTCTAATGATAAAACTTTAAAATAATTTCCCATATTGAATTTTGCTGTTACAGGTACCTGTAGGTTTTACGTTTTTCCCAGTAGTCTTTAATATATCTGTCCATATCACTCTTGTCACAGGTCACAGGGGTCCCTCCTTTCTTCCCTCCCTCATATCCTTCCACAAATATTTGTTGAAAGCCACTATGTGTTATAGGCACCTGGGAAGTTGAAGTAAAATATTCATTTCTGACCTGTGGAGATCACATGAGAGAGAGAGAGAGAGAGATTGGTTGATTGTGTGGTTAATAGACAAATGCATAAATTGTATAGTTTCTCTGATGATAATAGGTTCTATGCAGAAAAATAAAGCAGGGAAGAATAGGGAATGGAAGAGAAGGCAGTTTTAAATAGGGTGGTGGTGGGGTGCTTACTGAAAAGACTTTTGAGCAAAGATCTTGAGGAAGTGGGAGAATAAATCGTGTGGGTATTTTGGAGAAGAGGTTTCACGGCTGAGGGAAGAACAGGGGCTGAAGCTCTGAATGGGATGTGCCTGAGGCCACTATGGCTGAAGGGAGAGCAATGGGACATGAGGCAAGGACGTGAAGGGGTCAGATCACTCATTCTTCTTGGCCTTCTTTGAGGACTTTGCTTTTCTTTGAGTGAGATGATAAGTCAACAGAGGGTTTTTGAGCAGAGGAGTGATGTGATCCGATATGTACACAAACACACACATATTTTTAATTAAAGTCTTTATTTTGGGATAATTGTAGATTAACACACAGTTGTGAGAAATAACAGAGGAGAGGGAGTACTCACTTTCCCCTAGTGCTGACATCTTGCAAAATTGTAATGTAATATCACAATCAGGATACTGACATTGATTCAGTTAAGATACACGTTTCCACCAACACGAGAATCCCTCACATTGCCTCTTTATAGCCATGCTCACTTCCTTCCTGCCCTTCTCCCCTCCTTAACTCCTGACCACTGCTAATCGGTTCTCCCTTTATATATTTTGTCATTTCAAGAATGTTATATATGTGGAATCGTAGAGTATGTAACCTTTTGGGCTGGTGTTTTTCACTCAGTGTAATTGTCTGGAGATTCATCCAGGTTGTTGCATGTATCAATAATTCATCCCTTTTTATGGCTGAGTAGTATTCCAAGGTAGAAATATACACACTGTTTGTTAACCATTCACCTGTTGAAGGACATCTGGGCTGTTTACAGTTTTGGGCCATTATGAATAAAGATGCTATAAATGTGTGCAGGTTTTTGTGTGACTATAAGTTTTCATTTCTCTGGGATAAGTGCCCAAGAGTGCAATTGCTGAGTTGTAAGCTACATGGTTAGTTTCATAAGAAACTGTCAAACTATTTTCCAGAGTGGCTGTACCATTTTACATTCTCACCAGCAATGTGTGAGTGATCGAGCTGCTCTTTGTGTTTGCCAGCATTTGGCCGTGTCGCTGTTTTTTATTTTAGCCATTCTGATAGTTGTGTAATGATATATCATTGTGGTTTTAACTTGCATTTCCCTAGTAAGTAACAATTAGCAACTTTTCATGTACTTATTTGCTACTCATATTTCTTTTTGGTGAAGTGTCTGTTCAAATCTTTTGTCCTGTTTTTACTGAGTTGTTTGTTTTCTTACTATTGAGTTTTGAGAGTTCTTTATATGTTCTAGCTACTAGTCTTTTGTCTGATAAATAGCTTGCAAATATTTTCTCTCAGTGTATAACTTGTCTTCGTCTTCTTAATAGGGTCTTTTGCAGAGCAAAAGTTTTAAATTTTGATGAAGTCCAATTTATCATTTTTTCCTTTTTAGATCATGCTATTAGTATCAAATCTAAGAACTCTTTGCTTAGTCCTCAATCCCCATAATTTCTCATACGTTTTTTCTAAAAGGTTTATTGTTATATGTGTACATTAAGTCTGTGATTCATTTTGAGTTAATTTTTGTATAAAATATGAGACTTAGGTCAATGTTCTTTTTTTTGCCTATGAATGTCTAGTTGCTCTGGCACATTTGTTGAAAAGTTTATCTTTTCTCCATTGAATTGCTTTTGGGTCTTTGTCAAAAATAGGATGGTCTTCTTTGTGTGGATCTATTTACTTTGTTCTTTATCCTGTTACATTATCTCTGTGTCTATCCTTCCTCCAATACCACGCTCTCTTGGTTTCTGAGTCTATGTAGTGAACCTTAAAATTAGAAGAATGATTCCTTTCATTTTCTCCATCTGTAACAAAATTGTCTTAGCAACGCCAGTTCCTTTTCTTTTCTTTTCTTTTTTTTTCCTGAGGAAGATTCACCCTGAGCTAACACCTGTTACCAGTCTTCCTCTATTTTCTATGTGAGTCACTGAAAAACATGGCCACTGACAGACAAGTGGTGTAGGTCTGTGCCTGGGAAGCAAACCCAGGCCACCGAAACAGAGCGTGCCAAACTTAACCACTAGGCCACCAGGACTCACCCTCCTTTTCTTTTCTATGTGAATTTTAGAATAATCTAGTCCATATCTGCAAAAAATCTTGGTGCAATTTTGATAGGAATGTGCTAAACCTCTATATCAGTTTGGGGAGAATTGACATCTTTACTATTGTTGAGTCTTATAATCCATAAATACAATGTGTCTCTTCGCTTATTTAGATCTTCCTTGATTTCTTTCATCAGCATTTTGTAACCTTCAGCATACAAGTCCTGTTTTGTTAGATTCACTCCTGAGTATTTATCTGCTTTTGAGGGATTATAAATGGTATTATATTTTTAACTTCCATATCCATGTGTTCATTGCTCGTATGTAGCCCTACAACTGGCTTTTCTATATATGTTTATTTTGTATCCTGAAATTTAGGACCGTGTGTGTATGAATTCCTGGGGATTTATGCATAGACAATCATGTTGTCTACAAATAGGGTCAGTTTTACTTCCTTTCCAATCTGTATGTCTTTTATTTCCTTTTCTTTCCTCATTGCACAGGCTAGAAGTTCCAGCACTATGACGAAGAAGAGTGGTGAGAGCAGACGTCCTAGCCATGTTCCCAGTCTTGGGGGTGGAAAGCATCTGGGCATTCACCATTAAGTATAATGTTAATTGGAGGTTTGCTTTAGATGTACTTTATCAAGTAGAGAAAGTTCCCCTCTATTTCTGTTTTTCTGAGAGTTCTTATCATGAATGGGAGTTGAATTTTGTCAAATACTTTTTCTGCATTGATTGATATGATCATGTGATTTTCTTCTTTAGCCTGTTACTAAGGCAGATTCCATTGATATTTTTTCCCTTAATTTTGAATGAGCTTTGTATCCCTGGAATAAACCCCACTTGATATATTATAAATGGGGACTTTGCAAATGTGATCAAGTTAAGGATCTTGAAGAGATTATCTTGGATTATTCTGGTAGGTTCCATGTAATCACAGGGACACAGGAGGAGTCAGTTAGAGGAGAAGGTGATATGATGATGGAAACAGAGATGGACTAATGTGCTTTGAAGCTGGAGGAGGGGGCCAGACACCAAGGAAAACGGAGTCACTGGCAGCTGAAAAGGGAAGGACACAGATTCTTTCCTCAAAGCCTCCAGAAAAAAACAACCCTTCACTACCTTGACTTTAGCTCAGTGAAACTGATATTGGACTTCCGACCTCCAGAACTGTGCGAAAGGAAATAATGTGTTCTTCTGAGCCACTGAGTTAGTGGTAATTTGTTACAGCAGCTTTATGTAGACAGGAAACGAATACATCTGTGTAGAATGTCAGTATATATTTATAGTAATATATGCATAGTTGAACTTTTCTCTTATTCATCATATTTCTCCTTTGGAGTGTTTGATGTGGGAGAGCCCTGTGATCCACACGTTGTTTAGGGAAGATTGGGCTGCAGCAATGTGTAAGATGAATGGGATGGAGGGAGATTGGAGTCCGAGAGGCTAAAAAGGAGACTTGTAATCCAGAAGGGGTTGGGGACTTGCTGAAGGGGCTGGAAGTTGGACTGAAGAGTTAGAGATGGGTCCCAGGGACAGTTCAAGGAAATAAATCTCAGGCTTCGAAGACTGACTAATGATAGGAGAGACGAAGAGCTTTGAAGACTGACTAATGATAGGAGAGATGAAGAGAGTGACGTCAATGATGGCGCAAAAGCATGAATAAGTAACAGATTCATTAGGAAAGAAATAAAAGGATTAAAAAGTTTTCTGATAGGTTTTCATCTCTCAAGAATGACTGAACAAGTTAGAGGGATTGTATTCTTTTGGAGGTGAAAAATCCACTCGGTGCTTTTTAGGTAATGTTAATTCTAAATCTATGACACTAGGAAAGCGGTTTTGTCACATCCTGCTAGTCTTTGAACACCAAAACATGTCCAGGTATTTGGTTTCTGTGTCTTGAGGAAACCTACCTCTGTGTCACCAGCAGCAAGAGAAATGTTTGTTAGCATCCTTGTGAATTTATGTGTTGGCAGATCAAGACCTCTCCTTTGTTATAGTCTGAAATTTTAGATTTAAATTTTTTTTCTAGGATATAAATAAAGTTGTTTGCAAAACAACCATCAAGTCTTTTTCTACGTTTAAAGCTGATGTTTTTAAGCTAAAAATACCATTCTGAACCCAAAATATGTCTTTTACCAAACATCCCCAAAGTTCTTAAAATGATGCACAAGGCATCTCCTTTATTCTTGAGCAAGTCTAAACTCACCCTTCTCAGAGACAGCCTGTAGAAGTCTAAAGATGGGATCAGGCTGCTTTTATGATCTGTTGAATTCTATTTATTGAACATTCACTGTGTGGCACTGTGCTGACCTCTGGATCATGATCCATTAAAGCTTTCATTCATTAGAACGGGATCCTTGAAGGCCTGGGATCGGGTTCCTGTGGAGACTTTCAGCTCACAGTGATCCTTTACTTATGGGACCTGCTATGATCTTGTTGTTTTTATTTTTAGATTTCCTCCTGTGACAGAGAGAACTCACATGAAGCCAAAACTTGGCCCTGCAGGGAGTTCTGTCTTTGCGAAGTAGAGCTTCCATTTTGAATGAAGTTATCTTTAAGGAAATGACAATTTTGTGGTTGAACTCTTTTTCATTCCTAAATCCATAAATCAAAAATTTCCCCATTCTGCTTTATCATCATGGATCGGCTTGCAGTCATTTGGATATTGTTCAGTATTCTAATTTAGTTGTAAGCCTTCACTTGTCTGCAGTTCTCAAATGTTGAAGTGTGTTAGGAATCATTTGGAGATCTTGTTAAATGCAGTTTCTGGTTCAGTGGGTCTGGAGTGAGACCTGAGATTCTGCGTTTCTAACAAGCTCCCAGATGCGATGCTACTGGTCCACCAACCACATTGTATATTAAGGGTTTGTGGTTATCAACTTATGCCACATTCAATTTGGTGCTTACAGCATTTGGTAAGTTTCACAGTTGGATTGAGCAACCATAGAAATTAATAGTTCAACCATTGCGTTATATTTCAGGAAATTACCAAAAATAAGATGAAGAAAACTTGTTTGAGAAAAATGCTTGACTATGTCTAACAATAGCGGCTTGAATTTTTCATTATAATTAATTCTTACTATTTTCTTTTTTACTGTCATTTTGAGATACATGTAATAGGTCAAGGAATGTGGATTATTTTTTTTTAATAATCTATTTTAGAGATTTAAGAACTTTCTTTTCCTAAAATATAGAAATTAAAATCTGAAATGCTTTAAACAGAAGAATTTAAAATAATCGTAGATAATATTGTGGTTTATTTATTAGAATAAAAAGTACATTGCATAGGTTTGAGTTGCACTACTTATTTGACAGTCACATTTTTGCAGTAACACTGTTATAAAAACTTCTGAATTGCTTTTCAGTATTTACTGTTAAATCATTTGATCCATTTATTGACTGTCAGTTGGCATCGAATCTATTGGCTAAGCAAAAATAAAATCCTAGTATGGGTTCAAATATTAAGGATAAAGTATGTAGAAGGATTTTTGGCAATGGTAGCATCAGAAATTTATCTTGAAATACTCATGCCAATTACTGAAGATAATCTTGAAGATGGAATCGTTTTTTTGTTTCCTGTGTAAAAAGGGTTAGAGTTGAAAAAAAAAGTAAGCAATAATGCGTTAGTTTTAGTTGTCAAGTTTGTATTTTAGCATGATATGCATGATCCAGCCCCTGATTGTGGGGTTCTATACCTAAACCAGAATTAGCTAGTTGAATCTTTTTTAGGAATTCCCCAGCTCAGTTTTCCTCTTCTAGCTGCATTTTCTTGTATGTGTTTCAGAATCGAGAGCCTTCCCCAATACCCTCATAAATTTTCTTTCTAAACATCTTCCTATGAAATCTTCCATTTGTACCAAAGTGCACGTACAACTCCTTGAATGCCTGTCTCGCCTCCACCTCCTGAATCTTGGGTACTGCTTTCTGGTCTGTCTTCTCTTGATATCAAGTTAGACCATTTCATTAGCCTAATTCTTTAAAACAGGAACTACTTCAGTTTCTGTAATAGTTTTGGGGTTGTGGTGTAGGAGTTACTCAGGGCAGATTGCTGCTCAAGTCACAGCTAGAGTAGGCCCAGGTTGAGCCGGAAAGTGGGTTGGTTCTCTGTACAAAGTGAACAGATGGTGGCTGTGGTTGGACACTAGGGTCAGGGTCGGGGCGTACTGGAAAAATATGTGTCCAGGATAAAGAAATGATAAAGAGTGAGGATGGTGTGGAAGTAGGATTAGGTAGCATTCAAGGAAGTGAGGGAGAAGAGGTCAGCTACAAACAGAAGAAGCTGCACGATGACTATCGTGTTCTGAATTCACAACCAGAAATATCTATAACAATACTACTGACTTGACATTCTTTAGAGGAATTTTAAAAGCAGATTTTTAAAAAGACTCATGAAGCCTCTTTATAAGAATTAACAATGACTTGGCTCATAATAGTTAGTTATTTTCTTATGTTCTGGCCTGGCTAGCCCCAAACCTGACTAACTCAGGGCAAGGACGTGGCCAAAAACAGTGACCCCAATACTGGCTCTCTATGCAAGTCAAGACAGATCTCTTCCTGTCATTTCGAAGCACACGTTCTTTTGGTAAAGGGTCAATAATGCCACTCTCTTAGAAAATGCACTGCATTACTGGAGGATTTACTTTGAGCGAATGTGTTAGCTTCATAGGATTTGATTTGTAAATGCTAAATACTTAAAAATACATGTTTTACCTTTTCTGTTTGAGATGAGGCTTTTAAGGAGTAATAGACACCACAATAAAAGCTAGCGTGGTTTCCACTGTCAATAAAAAAGGTATTTGCAGGAAGTGCTGCTTTTTCTTAAGAAGCACTTGCGTACAGCATCGCTTAGCAACACACAAATCAGCTTTGACACCTTATTCATCTTTAATATTCAGGTTCAAGTCAAGTCTTTCCTGTGACGGGACAGATTGAGTCTTTTAAACTGCGCAAGTGAAAGGTGTCACTTTGTAATTTTCATCTTTAGGTTGGCAGCAGCATCAGAGTTTTTATTTTATAACATTTTGGAATTGGAATTTTTTTCAATTTAGCCTCTTAGGTCCTCCAACTTCTCTGCCTCTGTTTCCACTTCATGTTTTTTATTCCTAAAGACCCTTACAGAGTCTTCCCTTCAGTTTTGAGATCAAATTCAAATTCCTTAGCATGGCATGCAGGGCCCATCCATGAGCTGGTTCCCACCCCGTTCTCCTCTCAAATCCTCTGCTTCAGACAACCCGGTTTCTAAAACATATTCTATGCTTTGATACCACTGTTTCTTCCAGCCCACATTGTTTTCTTTGCTTTGGGAATACTCTTATCTGGCTAAGTCCTGCTCATCTTTCTAGATACTTCTGGATTCTCAGAGAACTTCTCTCTGATTCTTTCAGATTGAGTTAGGGGCCCTTTCTCCTAGAGTCCTAAGTAAATCTTGGTCATAGGGCTCTAATATTGGATTTCAGTTGTTGACTTTTCTCATAGTAAACTGGGGATTTCTTGAGAGACAGGAATTCTGTCTTATCTGCATATCCCTATCTTTTGTGTGTGTGTTTCTTCTAACTGAACTTTTCACTATCTGCCAGAGCTGAGTCTTTTCTCCCTGTGAAGTAGTAGTTCTTTGTTAGTGGGAATTTTGACCAGAGGCCCAAGACATTCATTTATGAATTTAATAGTTATTTTTTTAACTGTTCAGACTCTATCAAGGACTGTGCTATTTGTTTCCTAGTATTGGAAGGATATAAGACTCAAGCATCAGATAAAGGGTTATGCTAAATATAACATTAATTGGAAAAAGTCTGGAGGAATAAAAACACAAATGCAAGAATTTTTAAAGATGCAAAGTATCAGAAAGGCTGTTCCATGGTTTTATGGAGATTTCTACAAGGGAAGAAAAAATTAAGAAAATTTGCTTTGAATACATATTTTTACAGCTGGTATCGAAAAATGAAACATGACTTGGTGGTTATGCCAGTCTCATCGGTTTACGTGTCATAAGCTGAGAAAATACTCCTCAGTGGTTTGCTTTCAGAAAGCAAAAAAATCTGCCACAATGGAAGGTAAATCCTGCCACACTCCCTATTGAATTGGTGTGTATAGGTTCCTATTGTATAGATTCCTGGAGTTGTAATTTTATTCATGTATTTAAAAATTCACCAGATTTTTGTTTTTAAATTTAATCTATTTAGAAACATCCTGGGAGTTTTTAAAGGTGATTTAAGCTAGTTTTGATTTTAGAACAATGTTATAAGTGGTAAGTTAGTCTTATATTGGGACAGCATATTTTATATCTCGAGCCTCTATGCTGGTGTCTCAGAAATCGGATCTAAAGGTATTTCTCTTTTTCTTTTGCCTTATTTGGAAAATATTGAGAAATGAGCAAAAAGTAAAACCTCTTGTTTGAAAGTAAGTTATGATATTATATTGAAAAAGAGAAAGCCCCTCAGCCATCCAGTCCCACGCCACGCTGTTAACATTTTGGCACTTATTCTCCTGACTTGTAAAGATACTTATGAAGAATGTTAAAACAATGCAGTGATGTGCTGCCTGCTGTCTTTTGTGATATCAACTTTCAAGGTTCCTCTTCATACTTACTCTAGCTTTATTCTGCTTTGATCTCTATTTTTGTTCATTAATTTTCAGATCACTTATTTTTTACAAAAGCAAATGAGGCACACTGTTTTGAAAAAGTCAGACAACGTAGACATTGTGCAGTAGAAAGCCAAAGTTTGCCTTGTCACTATTCTTCGGGGTAACTAGTTAATATTTTGGGGTATATTCTTCTAGATAATTGTGAACTTTTCGTTAACATTGTAACATTTTCCCTCTTTTTTTGTTGTTTGTTTAAATGGGATCACACTTCCCGCACTCTGTCACTTATATTTTTCATTCACTAATGCTTTATTTCATGGCCACTCTTCCCTGTCACCCCGTGTAGGTCCATCCCAGGCTTTTTACTGACTACATAATATTTCACAGAATGGATCTACTATAATTTAATAAGCTGGTTGTCCATTAGGGTGTCTGCAATATTTTGCTGTTACAAATAATGCTGCAACAAGCGTTTTTGTCTCTTGTATACAAGTGTGTATTTCTATAGGATGATACCTAGATGTGGATTTACTTGGTGGAAGGGATTGCACATGTAACATTTTGTTGTAATTTAAAAGTTAATCTTTTCTTCAAGACTTTCAACAGTGTTTAACCATACACAATAAAGTTCTGATTTGAGAGTAAACTTTGTTTAAAAGGAAAGATGGATTTCCTTTTATTGTCCCACAGAGACAATACAGTTCAGGGAGGGTTTTTTGTTGTTGTTTTTTCTCCTCAAGTTTTAACCTGAATTTTATGTGATATGTGGAACCTTTGAGAGAAGGTATTACTCAGTCTTCCTTTTGTCTTAAAAAATAAATCTATGTTCTTCTTGGTGGCATCTCCTTGACAATGCTATTATTTCATTGGATGTTGATATCCCTTATGATGAATCACAATGTGTTTAGTTTAATTCTATTCCGTACAGTGTGGCATAGAAAAGAATGAAAACTTCTACAGGGTCATATATCTTACCAGAAATGTATAAAGGTGACTCCACCAACCAAAAATAAAAGCCCCAGTACGTCATTTTATTTACAGATTTTAAGTTCTTTTCTTATAACCTTGAAAACAGTTGCATTATGCCTTATTGAAAGAAAGAAAACTTACAAATGAACTTTAAACATGTTTTCTTTTTCTCAAAGGATAATCTAACTGAGATTATAAGTCTTGCTTTTAGATTCTCAGCGTGGGTTTCTAAAGTTATGTGTTTAGTGTCTTTCATTGTGCCACACATAATTAGCTGTTGAGTACTTTTCAGGTAATATATCTGTCTAACTCAAGTTCCTTCTCGTATATCTTTGAGTTCAATTTATTCTAGCTGTTTTTATAAACATATCAAATTGCTATTTGAGAAATGCCTTACAGATTTCAAATTCATATTTAAAAGGCAAATAGGCTCACAGTCTTTATTGCTGCGGAATTTGTTCCAAGCATTTGAGAACATTAGTAGTCAACCCATGGATGGCTGTAGAGAGATAGACTGGGAGATGGGTATTTGTGTTTAATATAGAACTGTAATAAAATTTATTTTGGCTTTCAGAAAGTAACTATTTTTCTTTATTCTAAAATTTCATAATTCTCTGGTCTGATTTGTAAATGTTTATCCACTAATCTTTTTATCTATAAGATATCATGCTGCTGAGATGATAGTAATTTATTTTACAGATTATTTTGTTTTCTCTCCTTTTCACAGAAAACAGGCATCATTATGGGTCCAAGGAGACATTTTCCGATCTAAACTGAAAAATAGACCATCCAGTGATGGAAGTATTAATAAAATTCTTTCTAGCTTGGATGATATGTGTATTGGTGGAAACTTATCTAAAATACAAAACGTGGAAAGATTTGGAGAGGTGAGTTTTCCCCAGGAAGATTTTGTGTCTCCGTTCTGCATTTCTTTGTTTCCCAGTTGAACACATATAACGTAGCAGTATCTCTTCTCTGAGATGCTGAGAGTACCAAATTGTTAGGTGTAGAATCATTCACCTATAAAGCAAGAATCAGAGCAAAGAAAGCAATTATCCTTAAAAAGGAAAAGCTGTAATTTAAGGAGTACAGTTTTAAAGGAGGCCACTCTGGTTTGGAGAATATTTCCAAAAGGAAATAGAAAAGCAAACTTTCTATTTGAAAATGGAGAATAGTTATCAAGAAGAAAAATTTTAATCTGACAATAAAAGAAAGAGTGTATACTGCATGAGTGGGACCTTGAAAGCCTCAAATTCATGTTGATTTCTAAAGCAAGTCCAGGGTTGAAAACATAACTAGGGGCAACTCTTTTTTATTGGGTCTCTCTTATAAACAAACCACTGTTAAACAGTTGACGTACGTTGTCTGATTTGATTCTGTAATTACTTGGTGAGTTAGGCAATATTATCTCTATTTTACAGTAAGGAAATTGAATATCAGAGAAGTCCTAACCTCAGTGATTCCAATCTGTCTGTCTAATTCCAAATCTGTGTTTTTTCTATTCTACTCTGCTACTTCCAAATATAAGTGGAAGTGATTTACTAAGAGTTAGGATCCTGGGCATTTTTGGAGCTAGAAGCAACCTTGGAATCATTTGTTTTTGTTCCCTTCTTGCGCAGGTCAGAAACCAAGGTCTCACAAAATTCGTTGCTCGTCCAACGTCACAGAGTTGATTTAGTCGTAGGACCACCTTGAGGCTGGGGGGTCTAACTGTTAGTTTAGCTCTTCTACCACAGTGTGCCTGAGGTGAAGCTAAGCACCTGATTTATATTTATATTTTTATGTCCCTAAAGGAGCAAAGAAAAGCTGTTAAAAAGATTTATTAAGGAGCAAGTATAGATTTACATTCTCTTAGGCAGTGACCCATTAGACCCGCCCTCAGGGAACGCAGAATGGAAGGAATGCATCACGGCTCTCTTAAATCAGCAATCCCCAACAGGGTTCTTTCACCAAGAAAGATAACCGGAGGGCTTGGAGATCGGGGCAGGACAAAGGATGGCGACTGCTGAAAGAACTGATTTTTCAGCCCCTGTGGTATATTTTCCAGGACAGCCCCTGATGAAGTGGCTGAGTTTACTTGTTTGAGTCATCTGTCCTGAGCAAATATAAATCTTAGCCAAGGTCATGTTGATGTTCAGAGTCTTTGTTGACATATTCTTGTCTCTGTGTTGTAGGCTGACCTATTCAAAGCAAACAAAAGGGATCTGAACTGACAGTTTTATGTGATAATACAGCTAAGTGGGAACATTTTTCTTGCCCTGGTCAGCATTTCCTTCCCGGGTTAAGGTCAAGTAAATAGGGCTTTGAGTTATGACCTCTGAAAAGACGCTCAGAATTTATCCATCTATTTGAGAAATATTTATCTCGTAGGAACATAATGCCTTCTATATCATAATCTGTATTAAATTCACATCTGGTAGTTAGAATAGTTCATTCTCATACTGTTTTAGATCCCAATTTGTTGAATTTAAGAATAATTAACATTTTTTAATCACTGAAAGGGTAAGGAATGCAATAGGATTGAAATTTACAATTTAGATGTTGGCTGTTTTACCTCCTCTTCTCTATTCCCTGCACCCCCCAAAATAGTGATTTTAGCTCTAGCCATTCAGGAGTGCTGTTGCTTTAGAAATTAGAGGACAGAAATGAACGGATTCAGAAATACCAGAGAACGATGGTGTGTTGAGATTTTAGACAGGGACATATATACGGGTTTCGGACCACTCTATAGTTAGATGATGCTTTGTGCAGGTAACTCCTCTAAGCCCATTTCTGGCCATGCTTATCTGGTGCCAGCTCCAGAACACTACATGAATTTGGGGAGTTAGTTTGCTCAAAAGTGAATGTAATAGAGTGAGTGATTATCTTCATCGTTCTTGTGAATTCCAAGTGGGAAAATAAGTTGAGGATGCTGTGAGGATTTTAATATATTTCAAGTTCCATACCTGTGTTCAGAACAAGCCCATGGAAAGTGTGGATTTATTTAGTTTGTACATAAAGAAAGTACAAAAGGGCAGTATTCCTCTAGAGGTTTCTTTTTTCTTTTTTTTTTTTTTTTTGTTAAGTCAGATTGAAAGCAAAGATATTAAATAATTTTTTGATTTCTAGGCCCACAGGAACTTTCCAGGGATTGATTATTAGGAAGCTCTGTCGTTACCTGATTTGGGAATTTGAATATATACTTTTTCAGTACTTAGGAGGTGGGTGAAAGGAAAATAACCAAAAGTATCGACCAGAATGAGTCAGGCCATAGTAATGGGCTAGGCTGTGGCTTTAATGGATTCTCTTAGCCCACTTAGTAGAGTTCAAAAACGGAGGCTTTACCTTTATTGAACCTGGTCCTCAGAGCTGGGATAGGCACTGTGAATACACACAGCCCAGCCCGTGGGTCTAGGTCGGGCTCCCTGCTCCGAGCTCCTGCCTTGCCTGTCCTCGTCCTCCGTGGTCCTCCCCTCTCTTTCCCTGCTCGGTGAGGTGTTCCATAAAGACCAAAGCTTCTGTCTGCCCTGTCGTGAGTCCATTCCCAACCCACAGGGCCTTCGTGAATATCACTTGAGTATATGACGAAGGTTTACAGTTTCATAGAAAAACAAGAACACAGGCCTGGAATTGGTAATAATCTAGGCTATCCAAAGGTAGCATATGCTGAAACACAAAACAGCACCAGCAGTAAGTGCTCATTTTGACGTTCAGAGGTCTAAGGGTCTGTTACAGATTGGGGTTATAAAAAAAAGCGCTTTAAGAAGATGGAATTTAAAGCACTTTGTTTAAGGTGTAGATATTTAAGGAGTTAAATGAGGAGCTTAGAGTGTAACAACAATGTAAATAGCACCCACTATGTGCAGGCGCTGATCCAAGCCTTTACGTGGATTAGCCCTTTTACTCCTTACAACAGCTATGTGAAATAGTCACTATTACTAGGCCCGTTTTACAGCTGATGGAACTGAGGTAAATCAAGCCATCAGTCCAAGATCACAAAATATGAGGTGGAGCTGTCATTTGAACCCAGGCTCTCTGGCTCCAGAGTCCGTACTCAGCCACCCGACCTTGAGTCTCTCCCTGTGCCCTACGCCTCTCCGTGAGGTCCTCAGTGTGGCTGTATGTCACATGCAGTCATTTTGAACATAACCTTAGCCGGCCTGTCTTAATACATTTCTCCTGGAATTGCAATTGTTTTTACCTTTTCTTTTCTTACATGGACAGCAGTCCAATGTTAGCGCACCAATCAGTAGATGCTCTTGACTTAGAGTTATTAATTAGATACAGATGCTGCTAATGTTCAGCAGAGTTCACATAAATTGACAATTAGGTAAATAAAAATGCAGTGTTTTAAATACATCTTTGAGATACTGTAACTTATAAAATCCTTCGCCCTTTTACGTCAAATGCTTACGAGAAGGGTGAATCTTAGGAAAAAATCTAGGAAGTAAAAATTAAGTCTCTAAGGTTCTACTTTTGAGCACCTCCCTTTCCACTCTGAGGACCACTAAGGCATTCCAGTTCCAATCTGAATGCCTCTGGGATCCGCCAGAGGCCGTTAGATGGGAGTGACCGCACACAGGTTCACGGTTGGGGAGATCACTGTGGCTGTGGTGTGGAATGTGTGCTGGAGTCTGTGTGCAGCTGCGGGGGAAGGCCAGGGAGGTGGTGATGGGGGACTGGTGCGGGTAATAAAGTTCTGAACCAGTGGCAGCAAGGAGAGAGAGAAGATGGACTTGGGGGCGGAGGGGAGGGGCTCTAGTAAATCGAAACTTTTTATTGATCAGAAGCAGCTTGTTATGAACATGACGTCTCTGCCTTTCACCAACTTTTACATTCCTGGTTCAACATCTGAGAGCTGAAAAGAATTTTAGAAATGACACAGCCACCTTTCCTAGCCAAATCATTTAAATCTACTAAAAATTCCATTTTCGTCTTTTTCTTCCAGTCCTTTGACTTCTATTTTTACTCATTTCTATTTCAAACTCTCCTTTTATGTCATTTTTCTATTATAACTCTTCAATCTTTATTCCCTAGTGTGCTGTATTTTATCCAATAGATCTTTTCTTAATGGCACACACCAGGGCCTCCCTGGTAGCTGACTTTATCACCATTTATTAATGTGTTGGTAAGTAGTAGGTAATTACTTTATCCAGCTGAAATCTGTGGACACGTTTTATTTTGGTTTTCATCTTGTCTATACATAGAGAACAACTGGTAGAATAAGACAAATCTTCATTCTTTACGCTATTATTTGTTCTTTAGCTAGATCATTGTCTGTAAATAAGTATACCTTTTTTTGTTTTTTTAAGATTTTATTTTATTTATTTTTATTTTATTTTATTTTTTGGTGAGGAAGATGGTCCCTGAGCTAATATCTGTGTCAGTCTTCCTCTGTTTGTATGTGGGACACTGCCACAGCATGGCTTGATGAGCGCTGTGTAGGTCCATGCCCGAGATCCCAACCCACGAACCCCACAAATCCTGGGCCGCCAAAACGGAGCGCGTGAACTTAACCACAATGCTGCTGGGCCAGCCCAGTATATCTTTAAAAATGGTCCTTCTTTATGTATTTTAGTTTGCTCTCATTTGCTTGCCTTAATGTAGGGCAGGCTGGTATCCAAAAGAAGGAGTGCTGATGCTCAGACCCTCCAGAGGGCAATGGGGAGTCTGAGAACAGGCCCCTCTCCTTGGGGAGCAAAGATATGAGGGTCTTACCTGGACTAGGCTCCTTCACTGTTGCTCACCAGCAGCCATGTGGCTTTGTTTCAGGGAATCTGCTGCTCCCTGAGCAGCCTAGGGCAAGAGAGGATCTGCACTGGGACTCTGGGGAGAGGGGCTGGAGCCCCAGGGTATAAGGGAGGCCCTGGTTAGGTTTTCTGCATTCATTATTTATGACTGTGTTCATTATGAGGAATGAGTTTAGTATAAAAAACACTTGATGAGTAGTCCTCAAACTGCGCCAAGTCCACCAATTCTTGGGATTGATTCATGACTCATGATATGTGGAACTGTTTTTTCTAATATACACCCCCACCCCCCAGGTGCTTATGACCTAGTATATGTTATAGGGCCCCTAATAAATGCAGGGCTTAGTTATATTCATGTTTGTGTATCACATTCAAGATTCCTGGGGCCAGCCCCGTTGGCCTAGTGGTTAAGTTTGGCATACTCCTCTTCAGTGGCCTGGGTTCAGTTCCCAGACGTGGACCTACACCACTTGTCAGTGGCTGCTCACATGCAAAATAGAGGAAGATTGGCACAGATGTTAGTTCAGGGTGAATCTTCCTCAGCAAGAAAAAAAAAAAAGATTCTTGGAGGCCAAAGTCCTCTTTCTTGTAGCTTTTTAGTTTTTTAATTCTGTAGTTTAGTTTAAATGTGCTTTGAATAACATTAATTACTGAGAGTTTAATTTAAATGTTTTGAATAACACTAAGTAGCATTAATTACTGAGAATTTTATAGCTTTTGTGTTCTATACTTCTTAGTCCTAAAAATGCCCCAAACTTCATATAATAGTCACAGAAATAAAATAAAGGAAGACAAAAATAATGTGATTTATATTTAGTAGGTTTCTTTAGACCTGCATGTCTAGATCTTCCTTCCCCTGCCACCCAGACCTGCCTTCTAAGCAGCATCGAATACCCTAATCTGATCCATCCTCTCTCCCCAGACCCCTGCAGTAGCCACTTACCTGTGCTTCCCCCCTCCTCCTGCTCCACACTCTTGACCTTCTCCAATTCATTCTCCTCACGGTAATCAACGGGGAGGAAAATTTGCAACATATTCAAATTAAGGTTTTTTGATGTAAAGAACTCTAAAAAATCAATGTGAAAATGCCATGTACCCAAATTTCAAAAAATGGGAATCTTCATGGCTGGTAAACATAAAAAAAAGTTCTACTTCCCTAGAAATGAAGGAATCAAAATTTTAAATGATGAGATGCTATTTATGCCTGTCAAGTTGTATGAGATTAAATAAGTGTACGCAGCATTAGCAAGAGTTTGGGGAATAAAAAGCTCTTACATGTTGCTAAGTGGAGTTTAAAATGGTACAGCTTTTCTGGAGGGCAATTTGATAATATGTAGCAGAGGACTTAAAATGAATTTAGCAATTCCACTTCTATGAATTTATCTTAAGGCAGTCATAGGACAGTGCTCAAAACCCATGTGTGTATAGGAGGATGTTTGTTGGAGCTGTTTATAGTGATGAAAGAAAACGGTAAAATAAATGAAATTTGGTATTTCTAGACAGTGGAATTTTATGGAACCATAAAGAATGATAATGTAGAGGGTGTTTTACTTTACCCTGAAACACTTCCACAATATATATATATTTTTTTTGATTTTATTTTTTTCCTTTTCCTCCCCAAACCCCCCCAGTACGTAGTTGTATATTCTTCGTTGTGGGTCCTTCTAGTTGTGGCATGTGGGACGCTGCCTCAGCGTGGTTTGATGAGCAGTGCTGTGTCCACACCCAGGATTCGAACCAATGAAACACTGGGCCGCCTGCAGCGGAGCGCGCAAACTTAACCACTTGGCCACGGGGCCAGGCCCTCCACAATATATTTTTTAAGTGAGAAAGTAAGTCACAAAGCAGCATGTATAATTCAGCCTCTTTTTGTAAGGAAGAAATATGTGAAGGGGCTATGGATAGCAGAGGGAAAGTTCTGGAAGACTATATGCTAGAATGCTAATGTGCGTTGCTTTTGACAGTAAGGATATAGGTGGTTTTAATATTTTTTTCACTCTTGTCTGTATTTTGTCATTACCTATGACAAACAAGTATTATATGGTAAATTATATGTATTTTTCTTTAGAAAAGACATGGTGTTCATCTGCAGAGGTTGAGAGCTAGGACTTTGTGTGTGATGTTTTCTTTTTTCCTTGAGAGCAGAATACTTAAGTGAACTCCTTAAGAGAAGGAGCTTAAAAAAATATATAAGGGGGCCGGCCTTGTGGCCGAGTGGTTCAAGTTCCACGCGATCTACTTCTGCGGCCTGGGGTTTGCAGGTTCGGATCCCTGGTGTGGACATACTCCACTCACCAGCCATGCTGTGAAGGCATCCCACATACAAAGTAGAAGAAGATTGGCACAGATGTTAGCTCAAGGCCAGTCTTCCTCAAGCAAAAAAAGAGGAGGATCGGCAATGGATGTTAGCTCAGGGTAAATCCTCTAAAAAAAAAAAAAAAGAAAAAGTAAAATCTGGCTAGTTGGATGCATGGCCATTGCAGTATTTTTGTCATTTTCCTCATGTTTGAATTGTATTATAATTAAAAAAGAAGACTTGACCTTCAAGATTCACAATAGAGTGGGAGACAAAAACACATGTAAAGTAACTATAATGTAAAATATACTGTTAATTTTTTTGTTTAACTGTAGATCTTTTAAATTAGTATTTATTTTTTCAAATAATACATGACTACACTTTTAGAAATATCAAAAAGTATTGAATTCTAATTAAAAAATGCCAGTCCCCTATCCCACCTTTCTGTACCCCTAGACCCACTCCCAAAGTGGGGAAACTCTAAGCAAATTATACTAATATTTTCACTGTCATATTTCTAAATATTTTGCTTATAATGTTATTTTAGAAAAATTTATTAATTTTGGACATTTTTCTATTGCTTCCTGGTTATGGTAGATGGCATTTAGCTCTCCTACCTTACTGTCACCTTACTCCCCCTAGCTTCCCAGTATAGCTATATCATACGTTTTGGTTAAACCCAATAATGTGTACATTATTACTATGTAAATGTTGTTCACTGTTAAGCTTAGTTGTCCACTAGGACTGTTTTCTTTGTTGAACTCTCTTTGTTTTTCCTAGCGTTAATTGCCCTTTTTATTTGCATAGTTTTCTATGTATTTGGGAAAAGATAATGCTACTCTCATCCCACCCTCCGCCTCCCCCCCCAACAAATTGTGCCAAGCAATTTAAAATTTTTTCAAAATCTCAACACAGCAAAAAAATCTTACCAAGTCCTGTCTTTTCCTGAAGACACTTCTTTCCTGCCTGGCCTGGTTGTTCTCTGGCCTGAGTATGTTGTTCTGACCTGCAGCCTTCTCTTCACGCTCTCCAGTTGAACCCATTTTTTTCCTGGCCCTCGTGTTGTCTTCTTTCCTTTTTCCTGAAGCACATTCTGTAAGAGTTTTCTTAGAAAGATTGTGTAGGATGTAAATTTTTGTACCTTTGTTCTACTTTTATACTTGACTGATAGGTTGAATTTTAGAATTCTAGATTGAGGATCACTTTTCCTTAGAATTTTGAAGGCATTTCAGAGCTGGGAACACAAAGACCCTTCCAGTTGGGTGGACAAACCAGCTTTCCTGGCTTTCCCACAAAGGTGCCCGTTAGGCAATGAAACTGACTGCTTGGAATGAGGATCCTGTCAAATCCTTCAGGAAGCTTTCCTTGCGTATCTCATCATTGCTTGTATACGTCTTGGCCTCGCCCTATATTCTGGAGACTCTGGCTATGTGCTGGTCCTTCCATCAGGTACAAGCACCAGGTAACAACCCAAAATATTGAGGAGTGGGTGCAGCTAAGCTCACCTTCTCTGGTGTACCATCCCGCTAGCAAGCCTAGCCTTCAGGCCTTCCTGGTTTCTATTCCTGCAGGCTTCCTTGGGTGGAAATGGATTCCTCCCCCACTGGGATTGTATGGACAGAGATGAATGATATAACCTATTCCTGGAGACTTTGTGGACAGGCAATTTAGAACTCTAAGAGAATCCTCTGACGTTAAGGTTTCATGATCTTGTGACTGTTGAACTGGTGTTTCTTGCCAGGATGACTCTTGCTGTGATCTTAGCCTGCTTCACTGGTACTCATTCTTTAAGACTCAGCTAAGGGATTGGCCTCCCCTAGGAAACTCTCATCTTCATCATTCTCATTTCTTCTTCTTTCCTATTGGCTGTGTGCTTTTTACGTCTTTTTTAAACTCAGAGCTGTAGTAGTGAGGTGTGGTCTTTTTACCCAAGGCATGCATACTGAGTCCCACATGTATCCATGGAACCCAACATAGGTGGCAGAGAATGGAGAGGTATTTTGATCCAGGAATGGCTGTCAGAAATGACTAGAATGTGACAGAAGGAAGTATATTTTTGTGTATTCTTCATGAAATTAGAGTTCTAGCTTTGAAGAGGAGAGGGGACTATTATGGCTAGAAGGGATCTTAGCAAATTCAAGCCCTTTGATATTTTCAGGTGAGGAAATGGGCAAAATGCATCCTTTACTGGTGCAATGTTAGTGTGCTGTGGCAGATATTTTAGAAAGAACATTGCATCTGGGGGCAAGAAATCTGATTTTAAAATCATAGCTCTGTCATGAAGAGTTTGGGGGAACTTGGGCAATATTTTTAACTTCCATAAGCACCTCCTTTTTTTTCATCTTTAAATTAAGGTTAACAGTGCCTTCCCCGCTGGTTGTGAGAATTAAATGTGTGCTGGCATGCAAAAAGACCTAGCATGGTACTTATATTTTTCAAACTCTAAGACTTTTTTCAGCAGGAAACACACTTTCCCAATTAGTAAGCTTTAACTCTTTCTGGAAATGTCTTGAGTGCTTTTACTAGTGTTAATAAGTTTCAGTATGGATACCCTAAATTGTTTTATCTTTCATTTTTGTTAACAAGTTATGAATTTGAAGTGCTGGATCCTGGTAGTATCTGGAAGCGTATTTGTACTGTGTCTCTTGAGCTAGCCTATGTCTGAGTTATATTCCAAAGCATGATTTTATCTGTGTGAAAGTCTCTTCAGTTGTGGTCCATGTAGCAAACAGCTCCTTTTAAATTTTACCACATTCACCTCTGTGCTTCACTGATTTGCAGTTTGACTCGTATGTTTAATTGGCGAATAGTCGAGCATTCTTTAGTGTATAAGTGGACACTGCTGAATTCATAGTGCACTAAAGCTATTTAAAATAATCTATATTAAGATAATCTATATAAAATATATCTATATGAGATACTCTATAATCTATTAAGAAATCTATATAAAACAAAATTATTCATAATGACCTTTCTATGGAACATGCATTTTTTTTTTCCAGAATAATTTTGAAGAGGATGAAGATGTGGAAATGAAAAATAGTATAACCCAGGGAGACAAACTACGTGCCTTAAAAAGTCAGAGACAACCACGCTCCTCACCATCCTGTGCTTTTAGGTAGATCCATTTTAAACTCTTTTTTATGCTTGAGGAAGATTGTCACTGAACTAACATCTGTGCCAATCTTCCTCTATTTAATGTGGGATGGCTGCCACAGCATGGCTTGACAAGCGGTGCTAGGTCTGTGCCTGGGATCCGAACCTGCAAACCCCCAGCTGCCGAAGCAGAGCACATCAACTCAACCTCTATACCACTGAGCCGGCGTCTTAAACTCTTAAATTTATATTGTCCTTTCATTTGTGGATAGAATATTTAATCCTCTCTTTTGAATGTCATTCTATGAGTACCCCGTTTACGTCTCGTTTTTTGGTTTATCACCATTTTGAATTGTGTATTGTTTTATCACTGTGGTGAGTAGCTAAGTTTTAGGAGCTTATTGAAAGCAACGGCTGCATCTCAGTCTCTGGACTTCTGCATTAAACTGCTAAGCAGTTGGTTGTATCTGGGACTCTGTTTCAAGTTCCATTTGGAATTCCCTTTCCCGTGAGTGGGGTTCCTGTCTTGTGGTGAATCCTCACAGGTGTGCTGAGACTTTTTTCTTAAATCTAGAGTGTGCAGAAAAGTACTGTATGCCAAGCTTTGGTGTATCCTGACTCCTTAGCCTTACCTTCTATTTTTAAGAAGTGAATAAGCATTTCCTATCTGTGCTTGTAAAGTTATAAACCATCTTCATTTCGAGGTGTGAAATTACTCATCAGAATCAATTGATTGGACTTGACTTCTAACCACAACATTTGAAACCTACTGATAGTTCAGATTAGGTTAAAAAAAAAGGTTTCAGAATCAATGTAGGTACAAAAATCTGTAGATATTATTAAGATTCCTTATTGTAATGAAAGAAGTAGCAAGTCCACAAATGAATATAATTGGAAATAGCTACTTTTCTTTGACTTTTAAGTGAGAGACAAGCATACCAGGAAGAATGTTTCGCCAGTATGACAAATGTCAAACAGACTCACAGGGAATTTAATTTCCGTGTGTTATTTGGGAGCATTATAGCACTTAAGTCAGATTGGGTCTGGTCACACCATTGCCTGGGCCTTGAGTCCTGGTTTCCTGACTTGAGAAATAAAGGTTCATACAGCTCAGAGTGGAGTTAATCATTTTCTATAGTAAGATGAGAAGATGGGATAGCAAGCCTGGTGCTTCCTAATAACCACCAACTGCCACTAGAAAATGCAAGAGACGTACCATTTGCTGAGTGGCAGCTATGGGCCAGGAGCCATGTTAGGTGCTTAGTTTGGATATGAGGATTAACTGAGATAACGCAAAAGCTGTGCATCGTCACCCACGTTTGAGTGGGTTGCTAGGAGTTAGAGAGGTTAAATCCTTCCCAGTGGAGTGGAGTTAGAATGAGCTGATATTCAAACCCAGCACTGTTCAAAGTCTGTGCTCTTTTCACTGTGTATATGACCTAAGTCAGTGGAAGGGTCTTCAAGATCGATTTACATTGCCAGTCTCTTTTATTCACCATTTACTTCTTTGAAATTCCAAGAAATTACTTTATATTGATTAAAATTAGTTTCAAACAGATTTATATTTGATTCTTTTCTCTTTTTTTTTGGTGAGGAAGATTCACCCTGAGCTAACATCTGTGCCAGTCTTCCTCTGTTTTGTGTGTGGGGTGCCTCCAAAGCATGGCTGATGAGTAGAGTAGGTCCACGCCCAGGATCTGAACCTGTGAACCCAGGCGGCTAAAGTGGAGTACGTGGAAGGTTAACCACGTGGCCACAGGGCCAGCCCTTCTTTGATTCTTAAGAAATCAAAAGGGGGAGGCAGGGATAAGTTAGAGTATAACTTGGCAAATAAATAGGCTAAAAAAGTGAGAGAATCTCCACAACACAAATTTTAGAAGGCTCGTTCCAGTATGGTTTTTCTATTTTCTTTGTCTTCTCAGAAAGTTTCTTACTTTTTTGGAATGTAGTTTTTCTTAACAGCATCATGGTACCATCACCAAACATTTTTCACCCTGAGTGGTTCCAGTACCACCTTCTGCTTAAAAAGCCATTTGCTGTAAATGAAATGCAAGATGAAACAGAATGACTAATAGGGATTTCCTGCTGTTTCTAGGGTTTATTTTATAAAGTGAATAAGTACTCATATCTATTTGCAAGGTTTTTCCCTTTTGCCAGTTTAATATTTTTAGTCATCTGACTCCGTATGGTGTCCCTTTTGGTCTTCGCTTAACTGTGTGAACCTGGTGATATTTGAGCACTTGTGTTTGATTTCCGCAGGTTGGATGATATGAAAGGGCCCCCAAGAGCGGTGTCCCAGCCTTTCAGGTACTGTTAATGAGGTTGAATTTCTAGTGGCTTGTAAATAAATGCTATCTTTTAGATACATTTCCCAACCCTTAAACTGATAAAAACAGATGGCACACAGCTTTTCGCTTTTTAAATTCTTTCCTTTCTGTTCCAGATCGTTATGATACCCTTTATTTTTAACGCTCACCGTGGAAAGGATTTTTGTTTTACCGAAGTGCCCACAGGGCTGTGTGTCTGTGGTAGTGATGTCAGTGTCCTCTGGGCTCCCAGCACGTGGTGGGACCTCTAATAAACTACAGTTGCTCTGCAACATGCCTTTCAATCTCATGATAGATTTTGCCTTGAGTTTTTAACATTTCTGTTAGTCCTCTTTCCTCCTATTTTGCATGAATTTGTTCCCCTCCTTTATTTTCTAGTTTTATGTCCTTCCCTGTCCTTCATTTGAGGAGGAAACATTAGTGTCTTTCTCTAGAAAAATGTCACCGAACACTCCCTGGGTGGTATCAGGGTACCAGTGGTACCAGGAGCCAGTGGAGGGCTTGGTGAGGCCAGTAGAAACATTTGGCCCAAACTGTTGATGAGATAGAGGCAAAAAAGCTGACCCATTCCTCACCTCTGGTTCTTATTCACCCTTAGGTTTTAGGGTTGTTTAGTGCAGGTACTTCTGAGAGAGGCCAGACTTCTCCAGAAGCTTGAGCTGTTTTCCTTGTACAACTTTTCCCATCACTGTTTTAGAGGCAAACTATGTCATAAGCTGCTGTTTGCAGGAGGATGATGAAGGAAAGAGTCTATAAGTAATTAAGCTTTTCTATAGCAGATAGAAAAACAAGGTCCAGCTCCATTAAATGACTTGTCCAGGATAAAATGGATTTGGTATTAAAACCATGACCAGGCCCTGGTGTCGAGATTTGAATCAAGTTTTCCTTTTTGTGCACTCAGCAAACGTTTATTGAACAGCCACTCTGAGTCTGGCACTGTGCTGGCCACTAAGAATGGAAATGAGAGACAGTTCTTTGCCCTTGATGGAGCTTATATGAAGGGAAATAGACAAATATCCGACAGTGGAATAGGTTGAAGAGCTGTGATTTATTATGAGAGTAGTATGATGAAACAGGATGCTTAAGCCTGGGAATTCAGTGAAGGCCTCCTGTAAGAGGTGCCAGCTAATTGGACCATTAAAGGATGAGCAATAGGAGTGCGTCAGATGGAGGTGGAAGAGAAGAGGTGGAGGGGAGGTAAGGAGAGGAGAAGATGCCCTGGCAGGAAAAATAGCACATGCCAACTGGACAAAGATATGAATGTGGTCCATTCAGGAGCTCTGGTCATTTTGTGTAGCTGGAGTACAGGTGTCTCATGGGAAAGTGTAGACAGAAAGACTTGTTCAGAGAGGCTAATGCCCGATTTGGGAGGGTTTTATAAGCCAAGTCAAGGAGTTTTGCCTTTCTGGGCACCGAGGAAAGATTAAATGGCTTAAACAGTGAAGCAACACCATTAAATATTTTGGATTCCCTGGAAGCTATTCAGAATTTGAATTTTAAAAATAAGATTAAAAGATGCTACTCTAGTAGTCAGGGATAAGAAGAATAATAGCCTCCCCGAGGGCAGTTGCAGAGTGGAAGGGAGAGGATAGACTTAAAATATAAAGACGTAGTAAATCTAAGGACACGGGAGGAATGAATGCCGCGGCAAGGAAGGAAAGTGACCCGGCATGGCCGGATTGTGCTAAAGGGCAGACCCGGGATCCTGGATTTGAATCCCAGCTCTGCCACTCGCTCCCTGAGTGACTTTGGATGAGGAGCTTTTCCTCTGGGCCTCCGTTTCCTCCCTTGCAGAGCGGTACAGCATCTTAGCTGCAGAGGGATGTCGTGAGGATGAGCTGAGGTAAGTAAGGTCTGTAAGGTGCTCAGTACAAGGCCTGGCACATAGTGAGGGCTCTGTCAGTGTTGGCTGCTGCTGCTATCACCATTTTTAGGACCTGCCATGATGATTTTAATGTTTATTAGTTTATCTTGTTCTAGTTGATTGCTGAATGTTAAGATGATACAGCTTTTGTGTGACACTTGGCCCATTTTTCTCCACAAAGATCGAGTTCTTCTCCACAAGGATCTGCGTCTACCTTGAAGACCTCAAAAGTGGCTTTGTCTCCTTCAGCGACAGCCAAGAGGATAAGCAGAGGCTCTTTGTCCTCAGGTGCTGGCGTCAGAAGGTAATTTCTCTCTCTCTCTCTTCTGAGGTACTAGCGGGGAGTAAAGGAATTCTGCAGCAAACAATGAGTTTGGCTGAAGTTTGTCAGAGGAGGGGACCACGGAGAAGGGGAGAAACCACAACAGGCTCTGTGACCATCTGGGGCTTCTGTTCCTGTGTCAAATTGCAAGGGACAAGGCTGTGGAGGGAATACTGTATAGCATCCCTTTCTGTGGTAGGTCTCCAGCTTGTCTAACATGATCCAGAAAACAGAGTTCAGTTGCACATACTAATGATGTATGGTGTTGTCATTTCTCCCCTGCTGTGTATGGACGGAAGTAAAATGGGTGGGGACGTTTGGTAGAGTCGTGTGAAGGAATATATATAAGTTAAATCTTGTACTTAGTCTGCTTTTACTCTCTCATTATGTACCCCTTTTCATTTACCTCCTGCTTTGGATGAATAGGACACCCAGATGTTCTATTTCAAGATCTCTGGTCAAAGTGGTTTAGCCAGCTCCTTGGGTCTTAATTAACTGCTTTTGATGGAGGAAATTGACATGTGTAATGAAAGGCTGTATAGAATATTGCCACAAGCGATAAAGAAGCCTTTCTGTCACCATTTGCCTTGATCAGCGCTGTCTTCATCACATTCCCCTGGTGTCATCATTCTGTGTTTAGAAGCGTGAGTTCTGCGTGAGGATCCATTGCTGTCTCTGTTTTGCCCCTCACCTGTGTTTTCCATTCAGCTTTTCCATAAACTCCCGGCTGGCCAGTTCTCTTGGGAACTTGAACGCTGCCATAGATGATCCAGAGAACAAGCAGACCTCCTCGACCTCGAAGGTGGGTTTCGTAGCCAACCCCTTCACCAACCTCTTGAATGGCAGCTCCCAGGCACCCGCCAGAAATTGCCCCGAGCTCAACAACAACCAGTACAGCCGGAGCAGCAGCAGCAGTGGGAGCCCCCTGAGCACCCAGCCGAGCACCCAGGGCTCCAAGACCGAGGAGCACGCCACCGCCCTCCGGCCCTCCTACACTGGCCTGTCTTCTTCCTCAGTGAGATTCCTGAGCCGCTCAATCCCAGTAAGTTCGCAGACACCACCTCTTGGCCCTCAGAACCCTGAACGCAACTTTTGTGCCTTGCCCTCCCAGCCGAGGCTGCCACCCAAGAAATTTAATAGCGCCAAGGAAGCCTTCTGATCGATGCCTTCCCTCTGTGCTGTGCAACTGTCCATGCACGTCCATTCTGCTGGCTCCTCTTCAAGTAAATGCCAAGTTCCAACCGGGTTTCTTTCTTCCTTCTTTTTCTTCTCCTCCCCCTGCTCCTTTTTAAGTGGTTTCTCTTAGAGAGGAAATAGCTTTCATTCCCTTCATCAAGAACACTGTTGAGTTAAGTTAATTTTTAGTTAAGTTTTCAAATCACTGTGACTATCTGGTGCAAAGCCAGGAGCTGATTCGTGTGATAGACAGTATTTGCTTTGGCTGTGGTGGCGGTCGGAATCATGGCTTTTTCTGTATCGTGTATTAATGAATGCATTTTGGAATATTTAAATGGGGAAGGTGCTGAATGAACAGTATCTTCTCAGGACTACCCATTTGCCCCTTGAATATCTCACCTCCTGCAGAGAACTGAGCCAGATTTAATTAAATGGCAAGTGGAAGGTGTTTCTAAGGAACGCTCATAGATAGGCACCTGGGATGTAGGGGAGGGGAAGGCAGAGGACCAGGATGGAAGCTCTCCAAACACATTTTACCCATCTGCTCTTTATTTAGGTTACCAAGCCCCCTTTTCAACCAGTAACCCCTGTTAGGGTATAATCTGTTGGTTTACCCCCTGCTAGGAATCACTTTAGTCACTTATTTTGATTGCCTCAAAGGGAATTGAGATCTATGGGAATCCATGGGATCTATGAGTTTTGGTGTGAGAGAACAAGGACAAAATGTAAAGCAGAAATAGATCCCGCAGATGAAGGAAATGTGAATCAGTGTCAGAATGCATCGTTGATTCCACACGGGGCACAAGCAAGCTCCGGGTGTCCTGGGAAGGCTGCGTTCTGGCACCCTTCGTGCCCACTGTTCTGGAACATTTCCTCAGCCATTATCTAGGGAGAGGCTGATTTCTGCAGGGGAGAAGAAGGGCTGAGGAGAAGCCGGTGGCAGTGGCCTCTCCTGGCCCACTCAGCAAAGCAGTAGCCCCAAGGCAAGAGTTAATAGGACCCACTTTCCTTAAAATGGCAGTTTAGAAACCACTTTTCTAACATGAGGATGCAGTGTGCATGTGTGTGTATGCATGTGTGTGTGTGTGTTTGTTGGACTCATTACCACTCCCATCCCTGCCTCAGGCCTCTTTTCAAAGTTTTTTTCTATCCACACACAGTCCTTTCTGGCATTTATACTTTTCCTCATCTGATTTTATTCTGAGTGATGTTTTTCAACATTATTTTGATTCCTGTGTAAATTAGGGCCCCAGCCTACCTCACCTCTTAATTTGACACTAATCCCACTATGTTATGAGTATATATGTGTCAGTTGAACTGGAATCCTTATAACTGGGGTTAGATGGAAAATGCTAGTGTATTTACATTTTCCTAACTAGGTTTACAAGTCATAGACTTCACAGCAGGTGTTGAGTTCAGTCAATATTTTCACAGACTGATTGTGGGTCAGCCTCTTTTTCAGACCTGAGTATAGGTCTTTCCATTTTCAGAAAAAGTGTAATACTTATGGATATATGGATAATTATATAAATATCTTGCAGATTTCACGGCTAAAGGTTTTGTGTAATCCACATTTATAGCTGAATACCAGAAGCACTGGTAGTTTGACAAGAATAACATTCTACTTTTTCTGGCTCTCTGAATTCCTCTTTGCTAGTGCGAGCTTGCTTTAGATGATCATTGATACCCCTCGCATGTTTATATAACTTAATTTTGGTTTCGTCCCATATTTTGTTATTTTTCTTCGCCTCTCCTCCTTCTCCTCCTCCACCTTCTGGCCCGAATAGAATGACTTTCCAATAATTAAATTTAAAGTAATAGTCTGTGTGGGCAGCTGCTGCGATTCCCCTCTTCTCCCTCTTAAATTTGTCATCTTATTGTAAAGAAAAGCATTTATAAATACAATTGCCAGCATGACAACATCTTCCTCCCTCTCACCCTCCTGAGAAGTCAGAAGGAGCAGGTCTCCCATAGCTGACTTTCCTTCCTTTGTCTTTGCCTAGAAATCCTCTGGAGGAAGGAGGGCTCCAAGTCCTACCCCTACTGGCTTGCTGGCAGAAAGTCTAATTAAGATGGAAATTCCCATTTCATGTGGAATAAGAGTAGGAGGTTGTGAGTTTTTTTCATTCATCAGTCCAATGCAGCTTTTCTCATTGCTGTGGGCTTCTTGTCCTTCTTTCCAGTGCTTCTGAAGATGTGGGACATGTGACCCTTGAAGAACTAGGAATAAATCACTCAACAAAAATGTTTTTAAGTCCTTAAGTAGGAAATGAAGTCTATTTGGCAATATCCTCTCAATACCTTTAAGAAAGACCCAGAAATTCCTAGGGGATGGGGTGACGGGTGTTTAGAGGGTGTCTAATATTTTAAAAGCTACAATTAGCATCTCTTTTGAAAGCTGCAATTGCTCTCTCACTTTATGCAGCAATTCAGCCCCCAGAAAAAGGTAAAAGTGATTTCCGTGTTCTGTCATTAAATGCTTTAACACAGAAAACAAGAACAGATTTTAAGGAATCCTTATGGTTGTGACAGAATGTTGAGAAGCAGTCAGATCTTATTTGTATTTATTTGGCCTCTTCTGTTAGTCTTGAGGTTTCTGCTGCCCAGTGTAATGTGCAAGGTTTCGTTTTGGTTGACCCACTTACTGTGAAAAATCAGTTTTTCCTCTCTGACGTTCAGAGGAGTTTTGAAATACTTAAGAAATGAGGGACGTGTGATTATGGTGTGGGTGGGGTGGAAGTATTTTATTAAATCGAAATTACTTGAGGTATCTGTCTTGAATATTTGCTCTGATTTATTTCTAAGAGCCTTTCCAGTGAATTGCTCTTCATCTACGTTGTCCTTACGTGACCCTGCAAGTGTATGTTAGGTCATGCTGCTTCCACCATAAGCTTGTCTTGCACCCAGCCTTGGTCTTCATTGCGAAACTCATCTCACTCTGCATTTTAATCATCTGCTCATTTGTCTGTATCCTCCACTGGACTGTAAGCTCTGTGAGGGCAGGCATTGTACCTCTGTTTTTTATAGTTATATGTCTGTCCCTAGCATATAGTAGACACTCTAAGTATTTCTTGAATAGATATATGGATGGTTGGATGTTTAAATGAATGAATGTGGTAAGAATTATTGCTTCTATTTTAAAGATAAATAACTTGAGGGTTTGAGCGGTTAAATGTTTTGCCCCAGATTGTGCCACAAATATGTAGCAGGGCCATAATTTGACCCTAGGTCAGTTAGACTCCAAAAAGCATATTCTTTTGATTATATGCTGCCGTGTACATACTGTGGTAGGTGTTTGAAATATCTAAAGGATATCTCATTTTGCCATGAAGGATCAGGGAAAGCTGTGAAGAAGGGGTAGCATTTTAGTTAGGCTTTTGGAGGGTGATTAGGAGTCTGCTAGTAATCTAGTGCTGAAAATAGGAAAGAGAGGAAAGGCCATTTCAGGCAATTGGAACAGCAAGAACAGGGCACATCCTTAGTATTGTAGTTAAGTTCTTAGATTCTGAAGACGGGTAGACCTGAGTCAAATCCTGTTTCCGCCGCTTCCTCCTGGTGAGTACTTTAGCAAGTTATGTAGCGTCTCTAAGCCTCCGTAAAATGGGGATGATAATCAGGGGCAGAGCTAGGTTTTGTGCACCTTGATACTTATACAATTTGGTGGGACCTGTTTAAGATAAAGAATACAAAATATTTATTTTGTAAATTTTTGTACAAACATATGACTACGTACTTTGAAAGGGGTTTGTGTGACTGTGGACCTTGAAGCTTATGTGGTAATGAACGAATGGTGTGGCTGTGTTCCAGTAAAACTTCATTTCCAAATGAGGTGGTGGGCTGGATTTGGCCCGTGGGCGGTAGTTTGCCCATCCCACTTTAAAGCATTTCCAGGTAATAGATACTGATCCTATCATCTTACTCTCCTGTTCAAAAGTGACCAGTGACCCCCTAATGCTAGAACATGAATCCCGAATTCCTTTGCTGAGCTTTCAGGACCTCTGTACTCTGTTCCTCTTATTGTATCTTTGTACATTACTTACCCTGCTTGTCCCTGAAGGGGTTTTCCCTGATCCTCTTCCCCAACTATGTTCTCGCCTATGTCCTGTCCTTTGGGAAGCCCTTTCTTGGAAGATCCCTGCCCTCTTCACCAATTTCTCATCTTTGAAGACATATATTACCATCTACTCTCTGACTCTTTCCTCAAAAAGTTGAACCCACCCAACGTTTTCCTTTTTAACCTCTGTTCCCATTCGTGATGAAAATTTAGTGCTTTATTTTATCCATATATGACATAGCTGTTTACTTACATGAGCATCTGTATTTGTTTATGTATTGTCCTTATATACAAGACTTGTCTCCAAATTTTAAACTTTCTTTGTGCAGACATTTCATAAAGTTCTTATTTATATTTCATGGTTTCTAACACAGTGCTAGACACAGAAGGAAATAAAAAATACTTATTTGGTTTAAAGTTGAAAAGAAAATTGAAATGAAATATTGTGTACTTACTGCTTTGCCTTGGCATTCTCCTTGTGACACAGTTGACGTTGGCTCCAATGCAGTTCCCGGTCCCAGTGGTCAAAGCTGTTTTTTTCGAGGGGGAGGAAGATTAGCCCTGAGCTAACATCTGCTGCCAATCCTTCTCTTCTTGCTGAGGAAGACTGGCTCTGAGCTAGCATCCGTGTCCATCTTCCTCTACTTTATATGTGGGACACCTACCACAGCATGGCTTGCCAAGCAGTGCCATGTCTGCACCCGGGATCCAAACTGGTGAAACCCGGGCCGCTGGGCCGCCGAAGCAGAACGTATGTACTTAACCACTGCGCCACCGGGCCGGCTCCCAAAGCTGTTTCTATACCCAGCTTGTTAGTCTGCTCTTTGGGTTTGAAGACTCTGGATGAGTTCTCCCTCTCAGATTTGACGAGTGTCAGAACAACCTTGGTAGCCTACCAATAGAGAAAGTCTTTCTGTTTTCTAGCAGCAGGTGGAATATTTTTTTTTAAAGGAATTATTGTTCCTTAAAGCAGGACTTGGAATAAGATAAAAATATTAGATCTAGCTTGGTAAAATAACCAATTTGATGAAAATCTCCTGAGTGATTGGCACACGGTTCATTTTTACCTGGGAGTAATGTTAGTGTGACAGTGATGACCTGTTTACTGATTGTCTGAACTTCCATTCCCAATAAAATGCTCCTACTATCCAGTGGTATGTAATAGCTTTCTTTGATTTAAACTTGATGTCTTTTCCCTCTGCCTGTTCTCCATGTTAAAAACGGTCATCCTGTCCTGATTTTATTTTATTGTATTTATTTTATTTTTTTTGAGGAAGATTAGCCCTGAGCTAACTGCTGCCAATCCTCCTCTTTTTGCTGAGCAAGACTGGCCCTGAGCTCACATCCGTGTCCATCTTCCTCTGCTTTATATGTGGGACGCCTACCACAGCATGGCGTGCCAAGTGGTGCCATGTCTGCACCAGAGATCCGAGCTGGTGAACCCCGGGCCACTGAAGTGGAACGTGCGCACTTAACCGCTGCGCCACCGGGCTGCCCCCTCCCTGTCCTGATTTTAAATATAATGTTTAATCACAAAGATTAAACATTATATTTAATTAAATATTAAGTATTATATTTAATATTGAAGATTAGTACTACCTTTCTAAGCTGCTGTGGTTTTTCCATCTCTCCTCTTTGTTGTGGCGTTGCCTTAAATTTAATGCCATTTTTCAGCTAAGGGATGCTAATAATACCAAGAAAAGAACATGAGGTCAATTTCAGTATTGCACAACATCTTTGTTATTCATTCAGCATTGGTATTCCCAAGGGGACTTGGGAATGTTACTTGACAATTAAAGCATCAAATTATTTTGAGGTCAGCATAGTTCAGATAGTGCCTTTAAATTTGCATATAAGCGATTTAGGTACACACAGTGTTTGCAGATAGAGCTAAGGGTGATTTAGGTTTCCACTGTTAAATGGTGGTCTGCATTACTTTGCTGTGTAAAGCCTGTCTGCTCTCTTTGACTTTCCATTTGAAAGAACTCTTTCAAACACGGAACTTGCTTTAATCTCAGATACGTTGGAGTTATTTATTGCCTTGGTTGTTCAACTTTGACACCTTCTTTCTTATGTCTTATCAATAATACTGCTAAGTCAATATAAAAGAGTCTTATTTTAATCTTTATTTATTTTGGCCAAGAGTAAAAATGAGTAAGTGCTTTTCATATATGTATAAAGGCTTATCCACTTTTTAAAAATTTATCTAATATTTATATGAGTGTTCACCATGAGCGCTGTACTGTTTTCATGGAGGAAGGTAAGAAAGAGTATAAGCCATTGTCTTCCACTGGATTGAAAGCTCTGTGAGGGTATCTTCTCACTTAATTGATCTTCTACCCTCATTTTTCTGGTCCCTTCTACCTGTCTTTGCACTGCTGCTAAAATCTGCCTAAAATACCAGTTTCTAAATGTCATCCTTTGCTTAAGAATAAAAACAATTATTATAAGATTTTTCTCTTTTTCCTTGAATTTCTGCAGTTTCATCATAATATATCTAGATATGGATTTGTTATAGTTTATCCTTTTTGGCCTCAGTGTGTGCTTTCAATCTCAGAGTGAATGGCTTTTTCAATTCTGGAAAATTCTCAGCCATTATCTTTTTCGATATTACTTTTCTGTCTTTTCCCCTACTCTCTCCTTCTGCATTACCCCCTAGACTTACGTTGGAGCCTTTTAGTGTATCCTCAGTATTTCTCACCTTCTATTTTATATTTTTAAATTCCTATTGCTCTAGCTGTGTTCTGATTGAGTCCTTCCTATTATTTTCCAGTCCACTAATTCTCTTTCAACTGTGTCTATTCTGGAATGTATCCCCAACCTACTGACCTTTTGATTTCAATGGCTGTATCTTTCATTTCCAGCATTTATAATTCGTTCTTTATGATAGCCATCTGTTTTTTATTTGGACCTGCCTATTTTTGTCTCATAATTTCTTTTTCTTTTTTTGGGTATTCTTCATTTTTCCACCTCGAGGATCTCAGACAATAGGTCATTTTGAGATTGCTTTTTTATTTTCATTTCAGCCTGTGAGAATTCATCTCTTGGTTGCAGGCTTTGTCAGTTCTCTTGATGTTCAAATTCCTTGTGTGTTTTGGAATTTTCTTTTGTAGGTTCACACCGAATGGGAGTTTTCTCTTTCTCTGCCCTCTCTGTGTGTTTTTCCCTCCTCATCTACTGGCTTTCTTCTTGGCTCTACTTGGCCCCTGGGTCTTCCAGTCTAGAAACAGATCTTAATCACCCAGGTTCTCTTCCCGTGGTGAGCTTGGCAGGCTGGCTTCTCAGGCAGGGCTGCATAAACCCTGGCCCGAGGGCAGTGGTTGCAGCTTCCTCAGCCTCTTTCATGGGTGGGAGAGCCTGACCCCAGCCCCAGTTTCATCCCTTGGCCTGTGTACCCCGAGGAATGGACAACCCAGTCACCTCTGCCAGCTTCCAGCTCTGTAGCCAGTGGCTTGCCACTGTGCCTTGGTTTGTTTCTGGGCCATAAAAATGTTGCTTTTACTTTTGCATCTGGGCCTTGGATCCCCACTGAGTTGGCTGATAAACTTGAGGTTAGAAACATGATGTTCGAAAACATAGTCTCTTATTTTTATCTTCATGGCATCTAGCATTGGACTCTGCTTATGTATGCTTATGATTATTGGTTTATTTATTCCATACTGTCACCTTTTCTAATACTGAGTAGGTCATTTATTTCTTTCCAAAACTTGAAATTTACTGTATGTATGTATAAGATGTTTAACCCAGAAAGGCATATTTTTATTGCAACCTGCTCTTCCATACAGGCACACGTTCATGTGAGTGTGCATGCATGTGCAAACAAGCATAGATGCCACATGCACTTACTTGTAAGATCATTGGATTTGCCCCTACTGGAAGTCTTTGGTAAATGACACAGCCTCTGTTTGATGGCGACTGTCTAAACTCAGATGGCTAATATGTGTGAGTGAGAAGTGTCTTATCTGTAGAGGCAGATGTTTCCCTCTCTTGGTCAGACCATTGTGAGCCCCTCAGCTTTCTGTGATATTATAGAGGTCAACTTCTACGTGGGCTCCACAGGTGCTTCAGCATCCTCAGGTTCAGTCTCTGATTGAAAGTGATTGGAATGGGAAGGAAGGATATAAAAAAAGCAGTATCTTAAGGAGCTTGACTGCTATAACAAAATACCATAGACTGGGTGGCTTATAGCAACAGAAATTTATTTCTCACAGCTCTGGAGGCTGGAAAGTCAGAGCTCAGGTACCAGCATAATCGCGTTCTGGGGAGGGCCTTCTTGTGGGTTGCAGACTGCCATCTTCTTGTATCCTCACACGGATATAAGAGGGCGAGAGAGCTCTCTGGGGTCCCTTTTATAAGAACACGAATCCCATTCAAGTCTCCACTCTTATGACCTAATTACCTTCCAAAGGCTTCACCTCCTAATACCATCATATTGAGGGTTAGGATTCCAACAGATGAATTTTGAGGGGATACAAACATTAAGTCCATTGCAGGCAGTACACCAAAAGAGGAAGTCCAGAAGTCTCTATTTGAAAGTGAGCAAAAAAAGGTTGTCGCATTCCAACCTGATTCCCCTTATTGACCCCTTAAATGCAAATTGCTTACTGTCTGGTAACTCCCAAATCTTTATAGTGAAGAGGTAAAGGCTGTGTTCTGACTTCTTAGACACCTCGTTTCAACACTCTCCTCTCCTTTGAAAACACCATCCAATGATGTTCTGTTCCTTTTATCCTCATCACTGTCATTTACTCATCTTCATTCCTTGAGGACTTTGGCTTTACTTTTAGCTACCAGGCCACTGCCAACATTCTCAACAACTGTAACATTTTTCTAATCATTATCATTATCATCGCCATCACTATCAATGATTTATTGAGTGCCTCCTATGTGCCAGGCGTTGTGTTAGGTGCTTTATGTAGACATTATGTTGCTTATTTAACCACAGTTTACAGGTGAGGAAATACTCAGAGAGGCAGTGACTTGCCCAGAGTCTCTTCCCAAAGTCACTTGATCGCTAGCCTCCAAAATGAGATCAATTCAACTATCTTGTATCCGTTCTTAGTCTTTCTCTTCTAAGCATTGTTAGAGAAACTCCTATTACTCTGCCTATTGGCTCCATTTCAAATAAATTTCTAATTTACCTGGCCCTTTAGTGCTCATGATTTGTTTACGGAGCCCATTTTGGCTCACTTTCTCTTCCCCATACTAGCTGTTTTAAAACTTCTTAACATTCTTCATCAGCATTACCCCTCCAACCTCCAGGGCTGGTTCACCTTGCCTTGAGTTCTGCCAAGAACATAGAATTTATCAGGAGTAATTTCCCTTAACTGTCCTCTTCTCTACCTCAAAGTTTATCTACATCTGGACTTATCCTTTTTTTCTTCCCTTTTAGATGAAAAGAAACCCTACTGTTTTCCAATGGTAACTCCACCTACCTGTACTATTCTTTCCAGACTCTTTTAGGGAGTTGCCCCATCCTCTCCCTCCCTCTCTTATATTTTCAGTCTCTTCTCCTCCATTTGCCTGTCTCCTCACCTGCAAACAAGTATATCCGAATTGGTCAGCGTGTCTTGCCAATTACTTCCCTCGGTCCTGTCACCTCTCACAATGTCTCCTTTATGGCCAAACTTGCAACAAGAGAGGTGACCCCCATTCTGGTGAGAGTCTCTCCCAGAGGCTGCCACTGACTTGTTTAAGGCCAGATCCCATGGTCTCTTGTGAGTCCTCATTCTTCTTCTTCTTTCTGCAGCGTTTGACAATATTGACCACCCTTTTTTCCTATTTTTTTGTTTCCTTTCAGTTTTGCAATATTATTTTCCCATTTCTCCTTTCCTCCCCTTAAATCATTACCTGTTTGTCTTCCTTTGCCTGTCCTTAATGATTTTTCCCAAGGCTCTGACCTTGGCCCATTTCTCTCTCTGGGTAATCATCTCATGAGCTTTAGACCTACATTTCTAAATTCCTGTGGGCATTACCTGGGAGAGAAAACAGGCTCCTTCAATTGCCTGCTCCTCCTTTAGTTTCCTAGCTTAGTAATTGTGTCTTTATGCATCCAATCATCCAAGCTAGAAACTCGCAATCATTTTGACACCACTTCTGCCTTTCCTTCTGTCATGTCCAGCCACTAAGTCCTATCAGTTCTCGCTCTGAAATGTTGGTTTTTTGTTCCTCCATTCTTATCACTCAAGCCTTAATTGAGGTCTTCGTGGACTATTGTAAGTCTGAAGTGTCTGTTTTTGTCCCTCCATTCTTATCACTGCTGCCCTAATTGAGGTCTTCATGGACCATTGGATTAGCCCTTTAAATTTTCTCCCTGCCTTCAGTATCTCTTGCCTTTAATCTTTCCTCAGTTTTGCTGCCAGTGTTAGATTTCTAAGACACAGCTGATTAAAGCATTTCTGTGTTTAGAATCTTCACCGTCTCCACTTTGCCTACAGGGTCCAGTCTGGACTCCTTGGCTTGCCACTCAGGGCCCTTCCCTGTCGCACAATGCGCTTCCCCACTGTGTCCCCTCCATCAGCTCTACCGGATCCTGACTGGCATTCTGCAAGAGTGCCACACTCTGCTTCATGTCCAAACCCTAGCACATGTGGTTCACTCTGCTTTTCCTCTTGTTTCTGTAGGTTTTATAGTTCCTGGCCTGGCTCAATAGTTATCTTTTTGATGAAGCATTCGTGACCCATCTGTGCCTTTTCCTTCTCATGGGACTTTGTTCATGCTTCCTGGTTGCTCTCGTGTTGTAGTCAGCTGTACCTGATTCTCTCTCTCCTCTGCTGGCTTTTAAGCTTCTCAGAGGCATCTTTGTTTTCTCAGGTTCCAAAGTATAGTAAGCACCTAATAAATACTTAATGAACTAACAGTTGGATAAGATATCCAGGTTCCTGAATGTTAAGCAAAGAGCTCGATGCTTAAGAGCCCCTTATCATTGTTAGCAAAGGAAGCATCAACAAAAAGCAAAACAAGTTTTCAGCTTTAGCTTTAATATACAGTAATCTGAGAGTTTTATTTTTTTTCTAGAAACGTGGCTTTACTAAAATAAGAGAAAATAAATTTTAACGGAGTTTGCATCAGTATAATTTTGGTGTTCAGATGAACTGAAAACACTCATGTAATGGTTGACTGAGTCAAGTTGGGTGTCAACAATCTGTCATCTAACAATTGAGCTCTTTGTGATTGTTGAAAAGCACAGATTAAATTCCCACAGATAAAAAGAATCTATTAAAAGTCATGTAGGAAGGTGAAAGAATATTTTATATAGCATTTTAATTAACCACAATTGGCTTGTTAAATCTTAGGGTCCCTGAAATGCTTAGAGAACACTATAGAAAAATGTATACACATCTTTCAAATCTGATTTTATCACAAACCTTAGTCTTTTTGTGTTAATATGATGTCAATGAAATGTTATCCAGCTACATTTCTACTAGTGTTATCGGAGGAATATTATTATGTTAGCAAAGGCAAGTACTTTCAGGATTGTGAAACCACATTTGTGGAAATATGGATTAATGCACACATTTTACGTATTAACTTACCAGCAATACAAAAACTGGAAATTATATTGCAAAGCCGTGAAAGGCCCAGGAGTATAGACGCATTTAGAGATAAACTGATTTTTCCCCAGTGTTTATTTTTCCCCAGTTGTTCTTTAACACTCAAAACACTAGAGTTATATATAAAATAAGATACCATATTGCCAAATGTGTTTTTATTTTTAAATTAGCTATGCCATTGAAACCACTTATTAAGGTAGTTTTTGCCTCTGTAGTTAGAACTCAAACCAAGGATAACTAGTGGACTATTTTTTCTTCCTTAAGGAACTTGGGAAAATGAGGATATGCAGGAAAGAAAAAGTCAGTGTGGCAAAAGCACATGGTGATTTTGAGGCAGGGCTTTGACCTAGTAAGACGCTAACATATAGGGTCCTTTGGTCCAAATTATTTGCACGTTAAGACATTGTTTTATTCATTTGCTGGCAAAGACCTTAATCTTTCATTATGCTTTACAGTTTGCTGTTTTTGATAGCTTATAATTTTATTTGTTAACCATCTGTACAGTATTTATATCAATAATTATAAGACATTTTTCTACCACGATTAGGTAACTGGGCTGTTTAAAAAAGAGACACCTCCAGAATACCTAAATTTTTAAAGTCACTACCTACATCTGCCAAAACAGATTAGTAGCAGATTTCTAGAACAGAACAAATTGTCTTGATCTCCTTACCTAACACTTTGTTTTATGTCAAATCTAACTGCTTTCAGGGAATGAGACTTCTTGATGGAAGCTTGTATTTTGACATAAAAATTTTGGGGGCTGCATGTGTAAGGTAATTTTATCCTTATTTTGCAGGCTGAATATTGCTATATTATTAGTTTTATGGTATTCGTACCATATATTCACGATAAACTTGATCTGTTCTTTACTCACTGTAATCTCGTTAAACTTACTGGCCACATGAATTTGAATATTGTATTTGAGAGATTAAAATCCATTGGTTATATAAATAAATGCTACCTTGTAAAATAATATTAACACCCCAGGTTTCACTTCCCTCATAACCGTATCCATTGTCATTGCTGAGGGAGTTTTTTTTTAATGTTTTGGGCGCATTAGGCATTAATTCTTGTGATAGTGATAAAAATAATATTGGTCAAGCAAGATTAAAAGTTTCATCAGAATACTTAAGCATGGGTGTTCTTATAAAGAGAATTTCTTTTTGGAATATTCCTTTTTTTTTTTTTTTTTGGAGGAAGATTAGCCCTGAGCTAACATCTGCCACCAATCCTCCTCTTTTTGCTGAGGAAGACTGGCCCTGAGCTAGCATCCATGCCCATCTTCCTCTACTTTATATAGGAAAGTATACTTTCCTATACTTTATATGTGGGACGCCTGCCACAGCATGGCTTGACAAGTGGTGTGTAGGTCCGCACCCGGGATCCGAACTGGTGAACCCCGGGCCACCGAAGAAGAGCGTGTGAACTTAACCACTGCGCCACTGGGCTGGCCCCACTTTTTGGAATATTCTTGAAAATTCTTTTGGATTTAGTCCTATTGAAAATCACTTTAAAATGTATGTCTCTTTTACACTAATAAATATTACATTCTTTTTTGAAATTTAATATTTCTTGGCTCCCTCAGGATCATCCTTTGCCTCAGGTTGTTATTTGTCTGTGTCAGGGTGAGAGAATATTCGACTAAATTTGCAGTGATCACAGAACAAATGCTAGAAGTGTCTTGAGGCTTATTATGGTGACTAAAAGTTTGGGCTTTACAGCCAGACTGCTGGAGTTCAAATTCCAGCTCTGCCACTTCCTAGTTGCGTGATCTTGGTCAACCTACTTCACTGCTTTGTGCCTCAGTTTCCTCATCTGTAAAATGAGTTGTCTGGAGCATTTAATGACTTAGTACATCTAAAGTGTGCCTGGTGTATAGAAAGTACTCACTAAGTATCTATCGCAGAATAATTGACTTGTTAAGTAATGTATCTGATTTATTAAGAATTCCAGATAGTTGTGCTTCAATTAATCTATTTTTGAATAATGATATTATTTATGGAGTACAAAATACATTTGAATTTTTACTATAAAAATTAAAAATGGTAATAACTGGCTATTGTGTTTTCTGGGACTAGTTACTTTAGAATATCTGTACATTTGGAAAAAAATGAACCAGAGACCCTCAATACAACTCCATCATGCGGTGCTTGAAATCGAAATGCTACCATCATCCCACGCTATTGCTTTTCCAGTGAAAAGGCCTTGAAATATTAGTTATGATTTTTTAAAGCAGGTAGATCTTGTAGAATTTAACTTTTAATTCTTTCTTCCCTAAGTCCACTTCCGTTAAGATTTTTGTTTTAGATTGAAAATGAAAGGAAGATAATTTGTTAAAAAATACTGATAGAATAATTTGGTCAACCTTTCTTAGTGATCTCTCGTTTGCTTTAACTTTCTTTACACCAGATAAAGAAACCATGTAATTTGTTTTGTTTTGAGAACTTGGGTATTGGACTTTTATACCCCAGTGCCTACTGTATACTACTGATGTTCAATAATGTTTGTAGAATGAATTAACTGGCGTGACAGAAGGTCCTTTGGCCAAATCATGTCTTCATTTGTTTACAGAGGTCTGCAGAGCCACTCAGGCAGCATAAGTGAGCAGATTGGGTGAGGGACTGTGGTAAATGGTATCTGAAGACAGGATTACATACCAGCCAGAGTTTACGGCCTCTGCTGTGTGTAAGGAAAGGCTTCTGCCAGAAGACTAATGAGTATATGCTTTGTATGAATGATAGAAATCTTTAAAGTTATTCTAGGCTATTTCTGTTTTCCTGTTCAGTAGGTGTCCTGATTCTATACAATAAATAAATGTATGTACACACACATATTTACCCCCTACATGTTGATGTGTGTATAAAATACTTTGCCCTGGAAGAAAGTTAGTTGAACAAAGGTCACTTACCTAGTATCTGTTCATTTGCTCTATCTCTGTTTATTGAGAATTGATGGAACTTTAGAGGTGCTTGCAGAACCATTTTGTTCTAAATTTAAAGCAATCTGAGGAGCTTTATAATTTCTGTTAGTGATAACACAAGTAACTTTTCTAATTAGAACAAAAGGAAAGGTTAAATATTTCCAAGAAAGCATTGACCGATGTACAGCGTGCACGTGTGGCATTCTTGCAGCCGGGGAGACCACCTGGCTCTGCCTTCTTTGCCTGCTTCCCAGACCAGAGAAGAAACTGGGAAGAAGCAGCTAGAAAAATGATAGTCTGCTTTTAAGCTCTAATTGCCAGGATGGCACCTGATGTCCTGCGAGTTGAATGTATATGGGCTTCAAGGCACTGGACCAGTTTCACTGGACTGGCTCAGAGTCTTACCTCGTTTATTCTGTCTGAGTTCTGGTATATTTTTATTATAGTGCCCTTATTCTTGATCATCTCTCCTGTTTTGAAGCATAAACCACATCCTGTAGCGAGAAAGTCAACTTGCCAAACCTTTTCCATTCTTCCTAGCAGTTCTTGACATCTACCCTCTCCCTTGAAACCTGCAGCCTTGAGACCTCCCTGTGCAGACCTGCCCTCATCCTTTTGCCTAATCCTTTGCTTGCGCACAACGTTACTCTTACCCTGCGTATATTATTATTTAATGTTGATACATTTGTCTTTTCGTTTTGTGTCTGTAAGACAGTGTGGTCTTTTGCCCTTTGAGGGCGGGGACCATAACTTTTTGACTCATGGTGTTGATAGAGACTTACTTAATACATGGCTGTTGATAGAGTTTAAAATTCACTGGGGTTTTGAAACTGAAAAAAGATAGTTTGAATCCTTTTGTAAATTATTTGTGAAATAGACAGATTCTTTTTTTTTTTTTGCTGGGAAAGATTCACCTTGAGCTAACATCTGTTGCCAGTCTTCCTCTCTTTTTTTTATTTTCTCCTCCCCAAATCCCTAGTACATAGTTGTATATTCTAGTTGTAAGTCCTTCTAGTTCTTCCGTGTGAGCTGCCACCACAGCATGGCTACTGACAGAGGAGTGGTGTGGTTCTGCAACTGGGAACTGAACCCGGGACACTGAAGCAGAGTGCACTGAACTTTCACCACTAGGCCATCAGGGCTGGCTCTGGATAGATTCTTTTTTAGTGTTGCCTATCCCATCAACAAAATGAACCAGTCTCAGAATTACTAGGACCTATTAATGAAATGCTGCAGGTCAATTTGAAAAATAATTATTGAGGGAGGACAAAAGGGCATTTGGTAGCAAATCAAGTAAACTTTGTTGATCTGAAGTATTTGATTAGAAGAATTGTGTGAAAAATTTTTCAGTGTTTAGACTTACTTTATATTCCCTCTTTCTAACTACTGTTTACTGCTCAAAAATAACTGTTTGGCAGATTTTCTGTACCTCTCTTTTTCTTTTCCTTGTTTATGTCTATTATCAATGCATTCTGATTACATATCCCAATCATGCTCCTTTTATATGTTATTATCTAATATGATGTGGGAGGAACTTGCATTGTTTGCTTTTCTTGAAGGTTGTCCATGGTTTATTATGTTATGACTGCAAGTTTCTCCTGCACAAATGCTTTTGGGTCTTAAGATCAGATTTCAAGGCTAGTAGTGCTTTGTGTCACCCTAAATGGAAAAGATTTGTAAGGTATTGATTAAATTCAAACATTCCTAAGGAAATTTTTTAAATGACTGCTAATTCTACTGCATTAGAAGCATTAACATTTGTTTGATATGTATTGCATTAAATAAAAAAGTACGTCTTCTCAAAGTGTACTCTAATAATCTTCAGTTTAGTTACAAGTGTCATTTAATACTTTTGAGTAAAACTCAATATTATTGCACGAAAGCTTAGAAGTTAGTTCAGTGCAATTTTCAATTAATATTTAATTTTTAATCACTGTTAATAAACTAGTAAGCCTTTTAAAATAGAAAGTTTTCTTGTAATCACTTTACATAATTGAATATCTCATTTTTAGCAAATGGTTTGTTTCCCTCATCTTTTTCTGTTTTTTTCTTAGTGTATTTCATTTATCTTTTATATAATAGACCCAAACTGCCTTGTGTGAAGGAAGGAGCTGCATGGTGTGCTGGATGTTTTGTATGTGATGGAATTTAACCTCGGTTTATATCTCTCCCCCGCGCAGTCCCTTCGGTCTGAATATGTTCATTACTAAGGCCTTGCCACTCCAGCGAGAGCTGTTCCGCCCTTAGACACAATTTCTTCATCTGGACGAGCAATGTCGAGGGAGAGCAGCTGCTTGCTGGAAGAATACCTCTGCCTTCTTACCTTTAATTAAAGAGAGCGCTAAGATAAGACCTTCAAGAGACTTGAAATCAGAAAACTCTGGCTAATGACTACTATAAATGCACTGAAACTGTGTTTATGGAGACGTCAACACTTTTTAAGATAGTTTCAATGTTGAATTTGGTATTTCGAAAGGTTATTTTTAATGTATTTCTGTAATACTTTGTTATTACATGTACAGTGTTACATTATGTATGTATTGTGAACTTTAAAAGACTATTTTGATAAATTTATAAATATATAAAATTATGTAAAAACTAGACTATATTTTGACTTAGATTTTCTTGCCGTTTGCTACCAAAAAATTTGTATTTTGAATTTGTTTAGTATGGTTTTGTCTACAATGAATAAATAATTCCTCTTTATTAAGAAAAAGTAAGGGAGAATGTGTTTAGAAAGTGATTTTTATGTTCCCACTATGAGTATGGCAGATCTGTTCATTCTTTTGGGAAGTCAGTCTAATTTAACGAGTTTATCCAAATTTATCTCTAGCAAGAGTATAATTATTTGATTCGGTGTATTTAGACCATTTCCTTTCCCTTTGTTTTTGCTTCTGAGCCACTTAGTTTGGCATCTTTGGGGCTCTAACAAAATTTCACATCCGGTTGAAGATCAGAATTCGTTGGGTGTTTCCCTCAAAAGCATAGTTTTTCTCTATGAAATGACTCAACATTCCAAATGTTTTTATTTCTTTCCTCCTCTCAAAAGAGCTCTTAACTCAATTAGAATATTCTGCTTTTGGTACAAGGTGGTTGTTGCCTGTAATCACACATGGTCTGGCACCAGTTTTAAATCAATGAAGAGATAAAACTGAAAAAGATGCTGCTAAGGAGTTCTCTGTATTAAAGGAGTTATGTTTAAAACGATTGCAAACCCCTGACGCACAAGCTAGCGTGTCAAAAACCTAACATGAAAATGAAGGGACTCCTTGTAGGTACTCGCAGCCCTTCCGTGCAAGTGTTAGCTTGTATGTAGACTCCAGAAGCCCGTAGGCTTCATTTCTGTGGGGAGTTGGGGAGCCTTTGACTCCAATTCTCTTCCGTGCTGCTTGCGAATGGACTACTCAGAGACAGTTAAATGGATTCACATGAAGTGCTTTTCTCTCAACCATTGAGTTATTTATAATGTATTTATTAGGAGGGCTACCTTGAGACTATTGTACGTGCTTCAGCAAAACATCTTATTCATGTTTTACATTTTAAAAAAGGCATTTGAATGAATGTTTGACTCAGGTTTGTTGACTTCAATAACTACAGTACCAAATAATTGCACTAAACTGATGAAAAATGAATTGTACGTTTTAAGAATCAAAAACGAAAATAAGTGGAATTAAATTGTGTACCTTTTCTAAAGCTGAAATAGCAAAATATTTTATTATGAGTTATTGTAAAAATAGATTGGTTAATTGTATAGGAAGATGATAGTATTTTTTAAAAAAATTATCCGTGAAAAGTAATTCAGATAACATTTAAGAAGTGGGGGAAAGGGAACCATATTGACAGTTTTAGTTCTGTGAACACTAATTTGTGTGCAGCTATTAAATGATTGTAAAATTGACTACTGTAAATTTTCCACAATTATGTGTGTATATTAGTCATATGTATCTACATGTGTATGTCTTAAAATTATTTATACACATGTGCATACATAGACAAACCAAGAAATGTATGTATATAATACAGAAAGTATAGCACAGTAATTCTACTCCAATAATAAACATTGTTTGACACATATTTTGTTATGAATAGTTTACCTTCCAAAAGATATTTTGTTCTATTTTGAAGTGTAGAAGAATACACTGCTAATAAATAATAAAAGTTTTGTGCAATTTACGTTTTCCTTGGCTTTTATAATTTGGATTTTCAGTTATCAATGTACTGGAGTCTGTCTCTAATTTTATAGATGATTCAATCTGGTTGGTGCCTTTTGAGTTTCTCAAGATCTCTGTTTTGAACTTTTAGTTTATCTTTTATTGACTTTCCAGGTTGTGGCCATTTCTTGAAATACTCGACACTGAGCACAAAGAAATCTTTTACTTCAAATTTCATAAAAGTCAGATAATGTCAGCCTCTTGCTGTCTTTCTCTCTCTGTAGTTTTCCTTTCTGTTAATACAACATGATGATGATCAGTGTTTTGGGTCCTGCTTGGTCATTTATGACTATTGTATGATACACTGGTTATCGGTTCCTTTCGAGAAAGAATGGCTGTATTTTTTTAAAGGAGAAATTACAGAAATAAATCAGATGGAACAGACCTCACCTCTGTTGGATCTATGCCCTGACGTACCAACCTGGGAGAAACTGCACTATTTATTGGAAATATTTTTATGCATTAAACTGGATCTCTTTGGGTTGTGATGTTTCTGAGCTTTTTCCCTTCTCTTTTGTCTTGTAAATTTTTTCAGAACACAGAGGAGAGGTGGTGGGTGGGAAGGTCCTTTCACTTCTTGAGTTGAGAATGAGCCAATGAGCTGTCCTCACGACACTGCATGAGACAGCTGGGGTACCTTGGCTGTCATGGGGCCACATCTTAGAGAAGGAGATTTCTCATGAATTCATGAACCTGTCTAGAAGGGCAGAAAATCTTTTTCTACAAATTTAGTTCTTATGAAAAAAATCAATTAACTAGTTCAACAAATTTTCTCACCTACTGGTCATTGAGTTCACATGGTTTTGTTACCCTTAGATGTCGAATGATTTATAAATCTCAAAACACACCTGGAGAAGCTACCGAATGTGTATGTATTCAGCTGTGATTCAGGTAACAGCAGGAACATGAGTTTACCAACGATAAGCTACACAAAAATATTTTCAAAATTATTTTCATTTGCATGCTTTCCTTGGTGACATGTTAAACCATCAATATGTTAAAAGTTTCTACTTAAATCAATTGTTGGTATATAAGCTGAACTGTCCTCTGTGATGTTTCCTGTCATAGAAGAAGTCTGTGCTCTTTCCCAAAGTGCCCTTGTAAGGCAGAGTTAATGGTGCCCACAAAAGCCTTGCAGTCCTCTTTGCGACACTCAGCAAAGCAAGAATTGGTCACTGCATGTCTCCTCAGAAGATTAATCAGGAAGATTTCCAATTACAGCAAGATATAATTTACAGCATAAGAGGAACCTCTTCTATTTACACATAGGTTGCATAGGGGTGGCACCCATGGCAGGGAAAGGAAAGTAGAAAATAATTGTATTAAGTTATTTTGAGCGGCATTGAAATGTTAATATATTCCCACCCAGTTTCTTCTCTATGGATTGAATTATGATAATCATATCAAGAAGGAGAAAAATAGCTTTTCCAGAGAATTTTAAACTCTTTTTGGTAGGTGCAAGGAGAAACTTCTATTGAAAGACTACTTTTTTTTTTTGAGGAAGATTAGCCCTGAGCTAACTGCTGCCAATCCTCCTTTTTTTGCTGAGGAAGACTGGCCCTGGGCTAACATCCATCCATGCCCAACTTCCTCTACTTTACATGTGGGACGCCTACCACAGCATGTTGTGCCAAGCAGTGCCATGTCCGCACTCAGGATCCAAACCGGCGAACCCTGGGCTGCCAAGAAGCGGAACGCGCGAACTTAACCGCTGCTCCACAGGGCCGGCCCCACAATACATTGTTATTAACTACAGGCTGTATGCTATATAGTAGATCTCTAGGACTTGTTCATCTTGCATAACTGAAACTTGGTACCCTTTGACTAATTTGCTAAAAGGGTAAATCTTATGTTCAGTCTTCTTACCACAAAATAATAATGTTACAAAAAATAAAGAGGATAGGAGGAAACTTTTGGAGGTGATGGATGTTTATGGCATAGATCGTGGTGATGGTTTCACAGATGTATACTTTCCTCCAAACTCAACAAGTTACACACATTAAATATGCACAGCTTTTTGTATGTCAGTCATGCCTCAATAGAGTGGTTTTAAAAATGTTTAAATAAGAGATTCTCTCCAGGTGAGGTTGTCAATCTTGACATTCAGATCCCCAAAAGTGACTATGTCAGGTACAGGGAATAGAGTTCAAAAGACAAATTAAAACCAGAGATCGGAATAGGATAATGGTAGTTTATGTAAGTATTTATCTGTTTATTTCTCTATCCATCCATCCATCTGGTAATAGATCTGGCCTTTACTGAGAACTAACGGAGACTAAGCTGTAAAGTATAACATGACTTTTTGTACTGAAAAGAAAACTTGGAAGAAACAGGGGTCCATTATGGGAGATTAAGGGAACCAGTCCATTCTTGTCTTTGTTAAAAAAAAAAAAAGGGTACAACTCTGGAGGAGATGGAGGCATTTTTAAAAATCTAGGTTTCTTGCAGACAGACTTTTAATGCCACACTGCACATTCTAAGAGATATACCATACCCCAAGATGCATGTTCCAGGCAGTTTTTTAAATTCCAGAAAGTCGTAACCATTTGGCTTCCCATGTAGCTTGGGTTGTAAAGTAATATGACAGCTGCTGAGCATGCCCAGCACAGTCAGATAGGCCTAGTTTTTCCTCATTTGAGGAAATATGTAATATTCATTTCCTCTTTCTCCCTTGGCCACTATTCATACCAATTTCTTTCACAAGTATAACAGCCAATCCCAGACTTTTCCTGCTGCTTAAGAGCTAGCCAATAGCTTACCTTACCACTTATATCACATGCCTTCAAAGACCAAGGAATAAATGGCCAGGGGCCACATTAAATGACAACACAGCAGAAACCATAAAACAGAGCAGAGACATGGGTGGCCGAATCACTGGGCTCAGATTCTCATGTCCCATCACCACAGAGCCAGCCTTGGAGTCCTCTGTCTCAGATATTGCCCCAGAGACTGAAAGGGACGCTGGCCCCGAGATGGCTATCCTGGCATGACAAGAAGTGGGACTGCTGAGAGAGACCTTGATAATCAACCAAGCTAACAAACTGAGACTGCAGAATATCTTGATCTATTTTAAAGTCAAATCTGTTGGGATAATCAACCCTAATTAAGGATTCCTGTTTAAGTGACAGGTGGTTAGGATTGCTAATTTTTGAGGTAAACCAAAAGAGGAAAAGTTCACTCATCTGGTCGGGAGGAGAGAGAAAAGTCAATTACTAAGTCAGGAACTAATTACTTTTCACGCAGTCGAGAGATAGGAGAAGCACTGTTTGTCAGCATCCCCAAGGTCACCCCCAAGTTCAGTGATTTGCTGGAAGGACTCGCAGAGTCAGCATATGGTTGCACTCACAGCTAACATTTATTACGGTGAAAGGAGACCCAGCCAAATCCGCAAAGGGAAAAGGTGCCCGGAGTGAGGTCTGGAGGAAACCAGGTGCAAGCTTTCGGGAGTCCTCTCCCAGTGGAGTCAGATGGAATGTGCTCAATTCTCCAGCAACCAGTGGTGACGGCACATTAGAGACTAAGCACCCAAGGTTTTTTATCAGAGGAAGGTCAGGTAAGCACCCTCTGCCCAGCGCAAACCGAAATCCCAGACTCTCAGGAGGAAAGCAGGAGTTCCGCATAAACCTTTGCGCGGTCTAGGCGCAACGAACCACCCTTCCCACTAGGGGGAGTTTGACGTTGGTGTAGGGAGCTGTTTACCAGCAGGCTCCCAAGTGTAAGCCAAGGCCAAACTTGAAAGCAGGCCTTTCTGAGGACACCCGTCTCAGGCCTGCTGTGTAACCTTTTGTACACTCTGTATCCTAGCCAATTTTGTAGTAACTAAAGCCTGTTTAAATTAATGTGCAGTTTTACCTTACGAAGTTGACCCAAAGTCCCTGTTTTCAGAAGACTTCTTTGTGGAGGGAAGGAGTTGTGAGATAGGAGACAGGAGCTCTATCCTTTTGGGTCTGCGGTGCTCCAGATGGGCCAGAATTCTGGTTTCTGTTTTGTTTTTAAATGGATAAATTCAGAAATTGTACAGCCTCCCCTTCGTAAACACTCTACTGGTCATAGGACACATGCCACGACCCCAGGTCTCCAATATGCCAAACCCTTTCAGAGCAAACTAATGTTACCGAACCTGAAGTGAGTTCGCTCACCCGCTGCGCAGCAAGCCAATCTCTGACACCGGGTGTGGTGGAAGAAAGTAGGAACTTTATTTTTGCACAGCACTGAGCAAGGAGAGAGGGCAGCTAAGGCTCAAATCTCAAACTCCCCGAAAAGCTAAAAGGAAGGGTTTTTATTTGGGGCTTTAGGTAGATGAGGGGGAGCATATGGCCTTGCTGGTCGGAGCTTTCCCACCAGCCTGTATCTCTTTGTGGGGAGGAGATAGTCCAGGTGCTTGTCCTTGACGTTGTCTCTCTCCATGGAGGATAGTGGATTCTGGAGCCAGGAAGCCAGAGAGTAAGCAGGGAATGAGTGTTTTGGTTTTAACCCCATATATGCTGGGTTTAATGTGGGGAAACTAACACCAGGGTTGGTATCACTAAGAGTAGGAAAGGTTCCCAGAATCTTCTTTCCTTTAAGAGATGAACTAGTTAAAAATTTTTGTTCTATTGTTTCCCCATTATTTAATAAGCAAAAGAAATAAAAATATGGGTTAATAGTTTTTAATATAATTTCAAAAATATTAAAGTAAAAACATATAGAGAAAATTAAAGCTAAAAAATGATTACAGTAAAAATAAAGTCAGCACTGAGGCTTTTAAAAAGATATACTTTAAACAATAAAGATGTAAATTAAAATATTTATGTAAGTTGATAAACTGCTTAAAATAATATAAAAGGCAAATCTAAAGAATAAAATGCAGTGAAATAATACCACTAAGGAATTCAAGATTTAAAGGAATGAGGTAGAATAATCTGAAATAAATTAAGAATAAATCAAAAAAGACCTGGACTTTTAAAAATAAAAAAATTAAAACATAAGACATAAAGACAAGATTAAAACACTCTTTCACACAGCAACAGAGCTGCTTGAACAGAGAAAGTTACAGATGCCCCAGGCCTCCCATTTGGCCTGAATCCCAAGGTTGAGCTTCCCGGACAGGCCTTATGATAGTCAAAATCCCCAGGGAGAATATTCTAAGGAAAGGACCTATGAGCAAGACATTTTGTCAGCTCTAATTATTCCAAGTAGATTTTCAGCCTGGCATCTGCAGACCTGCAGAAGCTATTCAGCCTTTGGGCAATGTTAATAAGACTGTTTTTTTTTTGAGTGATTGCTGTAAGCCAGACCATGTGCTAAGTGACATGACCCTATGAGGAAATCTATAAGCTATCTACTTGTATCGTCTTAAGAGGTTTTCGGTGGAGGAAACAGAAGTGGAGAAGCAACGTGACTTACCCAAGGTCATACAGCTAGCAAGTGGTACAGCCCAGATTTAAACACAGCCTTAACGCTCAAGCCCATCTCCTAATTTTTTGCTGTATTACATGTAGCCAGTCTGTTAAATACGGCCTGATTGCTGTGAAAGAGCACATCAAAATATAATGCCAGAAACACCTCAAGCAAGACGGTTCTCAGCATTTTAAAACTTCGGGTTGGAGCACACCTTGGTAAGCCTGGAAAAAGTTTGGTCAAAAGCTATTATTGCTTTGAAAGTAGAGCATGTTTCGAAGCAAGGTGTCTTAGAGATACGCGCGTAAGGAATAATCTCTTGCTGATTCTCAGCTGGTGTGAAAAACCTAAGAAGGCCAAGAATTCATACACTGGGACCCGAGGGAAGAAAATGAAATTCTTGAAATTTTAAAAAATTGTTTTAATACTGTGTTGAAAAGATTTGTTGGCCAGAAGGCAGAGTTCACGTTTGAAGTTTCCAGAGCAACATGCCTGGGTGCTTTTTTGACACGAACCAGTAAAGGCTTCTCTTTTTGTGCTCACACAGCAATGAGTAACATCTAATAAACAAACCAGTGGAGGACTTTTTAATATAAGTTTTAACATAGTCCTAATAATAAATCTGGGACAATTCTTTTCCAAAGTGTACTGTTCTCTTGGTTTTAATAGCTTCAGACACTGTGCATGAATATACATGACTATATGATAATTAGAATCCTATTTAATAAAATTTTTTATTGAGACTACATATTATGGTTTTTAGTCAACGTAGTATTTTTATTCTAAAAAGTAATATACTTCTTGTAAAAAATCAGAGATGTATGAGAGTAAAAGCTTCAAATCTTCCTTTTCCTCAAATCTGCTAACCTGAAGTAACTGTACTAACAGATTATACTTCCGGATTTTTTTCTAAAGCATGTTCTGTACTTAAATAATGACTCTATCTGAACACCTGAAATATTATGTGTTTCCTTGTTCCTGCACAAATATGCTCAGTGTTCCAAATGATGTGCTGGATAAAAATAGGCTCTGTCCTCTCTTGTGAATTACACTCTGAGGCTCCTTCTCACATATTTTACGTGCCACATATAGTCGATCCTTTTAGTGGTCAGCTTGCTTTCCACCTTCTTCGGGAAGCCGTTTCCTCTTTTGGGTTTGGTGAAGTGTAATTATTTCCCCTCACTAAGTTGTAACATCCTGAATCAAGGTTGTACGCCTTTTGTTGCTGTAGCCTGAGGAACCTGACTCATAATAGATATAGGTTGGACCCTTTATTTCACTTTTATTTTTTTCATATCTTCTCTGAGTTCTTCAGAAATTAAGTGTGACGTAGATTTCGTTTTCTTGGGGAGGCCCTCAGCCATTAGATCTAAAAGTCTGAGTGAGATCTGGTTTGGGACCACTTCCTGCTGGGAGCAGAACTTTGAAGAGGCTTTATCAGAAAGTAGTGGGGAAAGTTTAATGGGCTGCTCTCTCTGGTGACTCTGCTGGTCTAGAAAGAATGGAGACAATAAGAAAGAAACTTACTCATATTGACCCATAGAGACTGGAAAGTCGACTGTGGGTTGATATTTCATTCATTCATTCATTCAACAAAGTTTATTGAGAGGCTACTAGGGAGCTACAGATATAAAGCTAAAATCGCTGTGCTCGAGTTCATACAGACACTTAAACAATGACCATCCAGTCTGATGACACGCTTTTCCTGGGTCCTGAGGAGAGAGCGTGGATAAAATTTGTGGAGCGTGTGGTGAGAGGAGCTTCACAGAGGAACGAGCACTCGTTGAGATGGCTTGGAAGGCGCGGGAGGGGAAGGAGTAGGTGTTGATGTCTTTCTCCTAATTAAAAAGCTAATGTGTTCACCCAGCAAGGAATTAGAAGAAACAACAGTCCTCAAGAGCAGTGGAGCCATCTGGTGCTGAGGCTTCCACCTGCTCTCTGCCCCAGCAGGGTCCCTCCTTTCCAAACTTAAAGGTGGGCCCAAGAGGAGAAGAGTTGGTTCGCAAGATGGAATGAACTGCCTGCTGGATCCTTACTCCTTTTCCATAAATGGACAAAATTGACTAAGGGAGTGGGGCAGCTTTGCAGGCTGGAGGGGGTCATATGGACCTGACAGAGGCATGAAAACACTTTAACTTGGGGCTGGCCTCTTGGCATAGTAGTTGGATTCAGCGTGCTGGGGTTCACAGGTTCAGATCCTGGGTGCAGACCTACACCACCCGTCAGCCATGCTGTGGTGGCAACCCCCATATAAAAAAAAAAATGAAGGAAGATTGGCACAGATTAACATCTCAAGGCTAATCTTCCTCAGGAAAAAAAAAATTTAACTTTCCTGACTGTCATTTTCCCTGACTGGCTGTGTTTAAGGGATGTATTTAAATTTAACATTAAAACAATTGTAAAGTGAAATTCATATGAAGCTATAATTCTTAATTCTGGCTGCATTAAAATCACCTGGGGAGCATTTTTTTTTTAAAAAAAAAGTAGTGCCAAGGCCTTACGCCAGACCAGTTAAAGCAGAATGTGGATTCCGGCCTGAGATTGCCTTTTTTTTTTTTTTAAGCTTCTCAAGTAATGCCTGGTGCACTGTACGGTTAAGAAATTGGGGGAAGAAAGCCAAACTTTCAACCACTTAACACTGTCTTTCTAAAGTAACATTTTTAATTCTTCAAGATGGCTGTTAAATTTGAGATTTAGATGAGAAATAACAGACTAAATAGTCCTCCTTATCTACCCATTAACAAATATGTTGCTCAAGCGATTGCGCTAGGAACTGAGGGGGAGTAAAAAGTAGGGTGATAAGGATGAGAAGGTGTCTTCTCCATGCCTTCATCCATGTCTTCAGAGTTCACCGTCCAGTTGGGGAAATTATATAATCAGGTATTGGTTGGTCTTTTTTGATTGTGAGAGATACTCAACTTTAACTAGCTTAGGAAACAAGAGGCTTTTAGAACCCAAGGACTGGGAAGTGGCTGGACTTTCAGGTACAGCTGGAACTAGGAGCTCAAAACCAGCAGAAACGCTCTATTTTTCTCTCTGCACGGCAGAAAGCATGGCTACTGACAGCTGCCGCATGCTGCAACTTATGCTTCAGGCACCTGGAGAGATACTGGCCTGGCTCTCAGTCCCAAGTCCACACCCCGGAAGGGACTCACATTTACTTCTGGACTGATAAACCATATCTGAGTGGGTTGGGGAGATTGGACTCACACAAGAACAGGGCACTACGCTTTGAAATCAAGTGGAAGATAGTAGTTTTCTGAACAATAGGTGTTCTAGTCCCAAAAAAGTGTATGGAGGCAGGGGTTTGCTGGGCAAACAAAAAAAGTGTCCACTACATTTGTATAGCAAGATAAAGATGTTACAGGACAGAACTGGAGAACAGTGTGGTGCAGAAGTAACGACCAAAGGAATGGTACAGAATATTGCCGTAGCCCACCCAAATAAAAGCTGGGCCTGTGGAGCTGGCTTTCCACAGAGTTTAGGTTCCCCACCACATGTGGAGGTGGTTAGGAAGAAATGAGGTGGTGCATACAGGGTGTTTACTACCCGAGAAGCACCGCCTGCCTCACACCTCAACAAGAGGAAAGTGTGGGAGGTTGGTTGTATCTATGGTGTTTGAGGTACATCTAAGCGGAGATATCTGACACGCAGTCAGAAATAGGGTGGTGTCCTCAACTCTTAAATTCCACAATGGAGAAGCTTCTAACGTATATTTGACAGTTGCTTCCACTGAGGCTCAGAGGACTGTGCCCAACATCCAGAGAAGGTTTTCAAGGATTAAAAATAAAGGAATATGCTGAGCAAAGGGCTTCCGGAAATAGTGCCAATTTGCTTCCTAAGCAGGAAGCAGGCATCTAACTTCTGAGATGAGGAAAATAGAATATATGGGTTTTTCTAACCACCAATGATTACCTCCATGAAGTAGAAACAGGATAGCAGGTCCCAGTTGTCTTGTTTCCTAATCTAATTTAGACTTTAAAATTACGTGAATTACCATTGCTTAGATTTTTCTTAAATTATTCATTTGTGATCTTGCCAATCCTGCTGAACTCTAATTAAGGATGATAATAATTGTGGCCCAGCACCTAAAAGTGTATGATCTTTTTCCCCATCAGTGATATGTGAGAAAGCACGTGTGCACACACACACACATACATACACACAGAGCACTCTTTTGAAGTAATTTGACCTCATCGTTTAAATTACCTAAAATAATCCCTAAATGCTTGAAAATACAAAACTGGATGTTCTCTATCCAGTTCCTATCTCCATCAGATAGAAATATTTTTTAAGCAGATTTTAAAAAATAAACTATATTGAACCCCTTACTGGAAAAAAAGTCACTTCTGGACAGAGACCAAGCCAAAGCAATTTTAGTTCAAATTGGTTTTCCTGGAAAAGCGGAAAATGTAGTTCAGAAAAGAAATGCCTTGGCAACTTTACAAATCAACACTCAAAAACTAGCAAGATCAGTCTACATATCTTCTGCTTCGATGATTCTCAAATACTAATGTGGAAAAGAATTGCCTGGGGAGCTTGTTAAAAATGCAGCTTCCTTGGCCCAGACAGTAGCTCTGACCCAGACCTAGTGGATTTCCTACAGATCTGAAGATCCCAGCTGAATTAACTCTGATTTCACAGTTCAATTAATTCCTCATCGTAGAGATATATAAATTGATAGGACTACAATGAGAAATTGCATTTGTGTTCATTATATTTTGTTATGTGTTTACAAATTGTGTTTATCTCGTAGTCCTCTTCAGTGTGGCCACCTGTATTAGGGTCTTGGGACAATATGGTTCAAGGCATAGATCCATCACTGTATGGGTGACATTGGGTAAGTCATTCACTGTCTTGGGGTTTCAATTTTCTTTTCTGTAAAATGAGATTGGATGACGTCAATGGTTCTTAACTTTTTTGAGATTATAGACTCCTTTCAGAAGCTAACAAAATTCTTTAATCTTTTCTCCAGACAATGCACAAATACACAATAGATTTTTGCACACAAATTTAGGCAGGGTCACAATTTCCTTAAACGCTTCCAGGGACTTCCTGTGGCAGTGACTCTCAGAGCTGGAGAATTGGTTTATCTAAATTTATGTTTCGTAAGCCCCCCCCCACCATTATTCAGATTTATTCCATTGAAGGGTGTGTCCCTTTACATCCTCTACTCCCGGTCCCCTGCTGGGAGTCACCACGGTCACTAATATGTGTGGCACACTTATTGTATGCTGGCCACTTTGTGAAGCTGTTTGCATAAGTTTAATCATTATAAGACCCCCTCAGAGGCAGGTGACCTCTTCATTTTACAAATGAGAAAACAGGTTTGTAAAGGTGAAATGACCTGCCTGAGGTCATATGCTAATACAAATAGGCCCTGGATTTGAGCCTGAGGTCTTAACCGCTCTGGTAGGGCTTCTCAGTCTGGGCACCACTGACGTCTTGTGCTGGGTAGTTCTTGGTTGTGGGGTCTGTCCTGTGCATGTTTAGCAGCTCCCTGGCCTCTACCCATTAGATGCCAATAACACCCCCCACTTAAGTTGTGACAACCAAAAATGCCGCCAGACATTGCTAAATGTACCTGGGGGGCAAAACAGCCCCCACTTGAGAATCACGCCCCATGGTCCACTCCCCTGACAGCACTACTGTAATGAGTCGCTGTCGCTGAGGCAAGGCCGGGGAATCCCTCGCGTCTGATAGGGCAGGAGAAAGGTTGGGAGCCATCATTACAAGGTCTCATGTACCCCAGGTAAAGGGCTTCAGGAAAGAACAAACTACAGGTCATTTCCAGCTCCATCATTCTCTAAATTCATAATTGCTAAAACCTCTACCACTGAGCTTTAAATGCTCACATGCAGTCGAATTACTCCTAAATTTGGCTATAAAACAACATAGTGCTGTTGTTCTTTTGAAAAACCTCGTCCACGGTCCAAACAGGCCCATACCAACAGGTTTCTCAGTTGTGTTACTTCTGAGAGACCAAGATCTCAGGAAATACAGCTGGGATTTGAAATGGGATTTGAGACAGTCTCGTGTGCTTGGTGAGGTTGCTCTGCGGCTTGGCTAACAGCAGACAGGAAGGGCGACAGGAAGCGAGCAATTTTTTACTGCTGCCACTCACCCTTTGGTTTCCCAAGGATGTGAGACAGTCGCTTGACTGTGTTTGGTGGATTATGAAATTGAGTACTAGGAAAGTCCACACTGGATCCTCTCAGGGATGTGTGTGTGTGTCGGGGGGGCTTGTTATCTATTTAAAAATAATTTCTCCTTTCTCCTGCCCTTCCTGCATTTTAGCAGGGCATGCAAGCAGTCAGCCAGAGTGGCCTCAGCTTCTCTTGCAGTAAGGAGCAGCCATGTGACTGAAGTTTTGAGTGTGTGAGGTGTGTGCAGAAGTGATAAGTGAAATTTTCAGTTCACATCCTTAAAAAGGAAGCTGGTTGCCCCTCTTTCTTTTTTCCCCACCTCTGCCAGCTGGAATGTGAACGAAGTAGTGGTGAAACAATGTCGGCCACATAGACAAATATAACATCCTAGGGCAGTGGTTCTCGAACTTTAGGATGCATTAGAGTCACCCGGAGGGCTAGTTAAAACACAGCTCACTGGGCCCCATCACCAGAAATTCTGATTCATTGGGTCTGAATAATGTCTAACAAGTTTCCAAATGATGCTGCTGCTGCTGGTCAGAGACCACACTTTGAATACTATTGTCCTAAGGGACGGTGGAACACTAAGAAGGTACCTTGGTTTCTGGATTACCTTGTGGAGTAGATCTGCCTTCCACCTGGACTGCTTGTTCACCTCCATGAGAAAGAAATCAATTATTTATTTTTTTGAACATCTATCATTTTGCATCTCCTTGTTACATCAGCTTAATCCATAGTGGCTCATCCATGTCAAGGAAATTAAACTTTACTAAGGGAGGCAGTACAGTGTAGTGGTTGAGTATGGGGTAATGGGTTTGAATCCTAGTTACGCCTAGCTGTATGATCTTGGGCAGGTTGTTTAACCTCTTTGTGACTCAGTTTTCTCATCTTTTAAATGGAGCCAAGGGGACAAGGTCACTTAGAGCTCACATCCCCTTTCTATACCATGTTCACTATCAGGACCCCAGAATTCCCTGCTCAGTGGCCATGAACACACTTCCATGATCTGCATGGATCTCTTCTCTGGCTTTGTCCTTCTGATGGCTGACTATGCCTTCTAGGTACCACCCCAGGTCTGAGATGTTACCAAGGGGTGGCTGCGTGACAGGGGGGTAGATGACACTTGGATGGGCAGGCTGGAGTGTCCTATGTTAAACATGAGGCCCCTCTGGCATGTGATGAGAGAGCAGAGTGTAGGGAGATGGACTGTGGGCCAGAGGCAAGCTCCCCGAGTTGTCACATTCCTGTGGCATGAAACAATCTAGGAATCTGAGAATTCTAAACTGGAACCCAGCCTTCTGGTTGTCATGAAAGTATATTTGTCAAGTTAGGAGAATAGAACATATTTTATTTAACAGTTTGATAGCTTGATTTATGATTTTAAAATATTAAGACATACGACCTGTAGACTTCCCTCTGGACTGCCTGGCCTACAAATTTAGGGCTGAGCCTGGCTACCTTGTAGGCCTGCCATGAGGACTGAATGAAACAGTAGATGAAAAATACTCAAAATAATGCTTGGTGCACATGGAATGTCCTCAGTGACATTACCAATGACGATGCTTATGATTCTCCTGAAGGCAGTAGGGACCTAATGAAAGATTTTAAGCATAATAGTAACATTTGCTCACTATTTTTTCAGACAAATATTAAGGGTCTATTATGTGTCCAGCATTGTTCTGGGAGCTGCCAATAATAGTAGTAATCAAAACAAACTCCTATTTCCAAGTAATGTACATTAGAGTGCAGAGAGGGGAAACAGATAAAAGTAAAAATATTTGACATGTCAAGTGATGTCTTTTGGTTTTAGAAAGATCATTTTGGCTGGAGCGAGATAAGATTGCTATTTTAGTAGAGGTCAGTTGGGAGCTTGTTGGGATAATTTAGACAAGAGATGATGGTTGTCTGATGCTGACAGCAGCAGAGTCAATAGAGATAAGTATACAGATTTAAAAAACATTAATGTGGTGGAATGATGACACCTGGTGACTGGTGGCTATAGGGAGTTAGTGAGAAAAGAAGGAATCAGGCATGACAGCTGGGATTCTGACTCAGGCACCAGGAAATGATAATGCCAGTCGGTCACTGAGATTTGGAACGTAGGAGAAGGAGGCACTGGTTTGGAAAGAAGATGAGGAGATTGGTTTTGGACATTTAGGGTTTGAGATGCCCACAGAACACCAAAGTGGAGATGTCCAGTAGGCAATTTTATATATGGGTGGACCTTTGGCCAGTTGGAAAGTGTCTCGGGGGTAACTGCCAAAAGCAGCATGGGGTGGGCATTCAGGGGGAGGAAAGGAAGTAGAAGCAGAAACTGGAGCAGTTCCTCCAGGAAAGAGAGTGAACTACATGAGGCAGCTGGAGAAGGAGGGGAGGTGCGGGGAAAGTTTTTATTAGGTTGTGGTGAAATCAGCATTTTTGTAAGGCCAAGGGAGAGCAAGCAGTGGAGAGCAGAGCGACTGGAGATGCATCCGAAGGGGTGGTTGATGGAGCAAGTTCCTGATGGGGGAAGGAGGGAAGTGGTGCTAAGCAAAATCACTGTTTCACCATGGAAAAAAACAAATGAAATCATTTACACAGCCATCTATTCATTGATTTAACAAATATTTATTGAGTTTCTTCTACGTGCCAGGCACTCTTCTGGTGTTGGGAGCAAGATAGAAAAACCCTTACCCTATATTATGTAAGTTCAGTAGCTTAAAACAAAAACACAATTAAATCCTAAACAAAAACAAACCAAAACCAAACAAAAATTTGGCCGCTGCCAGGCCAAGGCTAAAGAGGGCATGGTCTTGGCAGGAGTGTGTGTGACTACAAGGCACTGGGGTCCCTCAGCAGGGACTCTGCTCTTTCCTACAGGCAACACACAAGGCGGCAGCTGGAACCAAGGACCTGGAACTCGAATACCTCCTGATGTGAGAGGAAAATTTTTATTTTAACAAGTTTTAACTACAAATCATTAAAGGAATCTCTTGCAGCCTTGCTGTGCTTGATGGATTCAAAGCCTCAGTACAGATAAATGACAGCAGGCAAAGGACGATGGCAATTCTCCTTAACATCAATAAACTTGCTATCTGACCCTCAGTCCTCCGAAGAGCAAATTTCTGGTTCTTCCTTTTCATGTCCCAACTCGACTAATTCTGTTTAGATACTGCCTAAGTGGACCTTAGTCCAGCAAGTGATGCTTAGCCCTACCTCCAGTAGAGGTCTTCACGGTCATTAACAAAAACTATTTTTGAAAGAGAGAGAGGAAAGCAGAGGACGTGCATTTTGCACTTCATCCTGAGATGTCACCCTTAGGGACAGACTGGACAGGACTCCCGCCATATGACCCAGGACTACATTACACATTAGATAGTGTAGGTATATTCAAGGGGCAGCACTCGGGAAGAGAAATGTTACATTTATGTGTGGGGATGCATAGACAGCTTGAACAGAAAGGGCCTTGGATGTCACTGAGTGGAAACTTCTTATTTGACAAGATGAGAATGATCCATCATAAGGCCAGTTGGTGGATGCTCAGCTGAGAACCCAAGTGTCCTGAAACCCCACCTAGCATTCTTCCCTTTATGCCCTGTTACCATACCATATTGAGTTAACATTTCAAAGAACTGATTTTTCTAGTGAAAAATGATTTATTGGGGAGGTGACTTTATGAAAAGTTTCCCATGTGGAATGGACAAATGAATGCTTGCACCAAAGCAGATTCCAACATTAGACTGCAAATTGCTATCTAAGAAAGACCACAAGATCGAGTTCTGAAGGGAAGAGCTATCTTTGTTGTTTACACTGTGGATAATGCATGTCCTTTGCTTCCTTCCTGACACTCGCTTTTCACATTCTGACCATTTCGTTTGTACCCTCTGACCATTTCATTACTGAAACACAAGCCAAACTCTGGAAAGGAGTTTGGTGATAAGAAAAAATAGAAATTATGATTTAAATTGAGATTTGGGGATTTTCTGTGGATAATTACTCATGTCCCACCTTACCAAAAAAAAGATGAATATCAATTAGAATATAAATTAATTCTCTCTGAAAATGTGGGATGAAAGAGATCAGTCCGGGGTATTGGGAGCATATCATCCCTCAGAAAAATCTTGCCCCCAGAATGCATTTGACTGGAATGAAATACATTGGGACTATATTAAATTTTATTCTAATGTTGATAGGAGGAAAAAAAGGAAGGAAAGAAAAATGAAGCAGGGTGAAAATAAGGTGATTGAAAGAAAGAGAAAAAGAGGAGAGAGAAACTTGTTAATTACAGGATTTTCTGAGCAAGATATTTTTCTTCCTTTCACAAGTTAGAAGCTATTGAATAATTCATGCCAAGCCTGGAAAGGCTGCCTTTTCCCTGGGTGATGTATAACTGAGCAGGAGAGAGCTTCGAGTGGGTTCACCACATCAGCCACCACTCTTGCTTCTGAGCACAGGGTGCTCTCCTCTGGAGCTCAGCTTCTGCTTTTGCAGCCGAGCATCCTTGCTGCTGCTGCTGCCTGCCTGCCTGCCTGCCTGCCCACCCGTCTGGGGCTTGCAGCCCGCCACTTTACTTTCCCCAGCCTTGCTGCCAGCTGAGAAGTCTCCCTGCAGCTGCTGGTTTGTGCCTAGGACCATGTGTGCTGATGCTGCTGGGGAGAAGCAGGCACTTGCTCCTGGCACCGATCCCAGCTGAGTTTCTCCTGTTGATTTCGGGACCACTGATGCTGCTGCTGAGGAGGTATTTCCTGGCATCCCACCCTCTGCTACCGCCAGCTACGGACCAGCCCCAAAGTAAGGTTCCCCCAACCCCTTTCCCCTGGGATTTTTCCCAAGTGGGACATCTCTGCTTTTTCCTGGAAACTAGGGGCTCCATCTGGCAATATTTCAACTGTGTGTATATTTGTGTGTGTCGGGGGAGAAGAGGAGACTGTTCTTGACATTGCTCTGTCCTAGGGCTTCCTTGGTGCCTGCTGAAGGCAAAGAGGCCTTTCCCCTGGCACTAGAGACATTTCCGAGGCAAGCACCTGTCATCTGCCACCCCCGTTGTTCTCCTCGAGCTCCCTCTCCCCCCTCCCCCAGCCCATTATTCTACTTTTGTGTCGGTGGCAGAAGGCTGAAGGGATGTCTTTGCCCTCTTTGCAGGCGGGTGTCAGGATGGGCCGCGCTGCGAGAAGCCGTCGCTAGCGAGCGAGGTGTGAAGAGTTGGCCAGAATGACCAACTCCTCCTCCACGTCCACCTCCTCCACCACCGGGGGATCGCTGCTGCTGCTTTGCGAGGAAGAGGAGTCGTGGGCGGGCCGGCGCATTCCCGTGTCCCTCCTGTACTCGGGTCTGGCCATCGGGGGCACGCTGGCCAACGGCATGGTCATCTATCTAGTGTCGTCCTTCCGAAAGCTGCAGACCACCAGCAACGCCTTTATTGTGAACGGCTGCGCCGCCGACCTCAGCGTCTGCGCCCTTTGGATGCCGCAGGAGGCGGTGCTCGGGCTCCTGCCTGCCGGCTCCGCGGAGCCCCCCGGGGACTGGGACGGCGCGGGGGGCAGCTATCGCCTCCTGCGCGGCGGGCTGCTAGGCCTTGGGCTCACCGTGTCCCTCCTGTCCCACTGCCTGGTGGCTCTGAACCGCTACCTGCTCATCACCCGGGCGCCCGCCACCTACCAGGCGCTGTACCAGCGGCGCCACACGGCGGGCATGCTGGCGCTGTCCTGGGCGCTCGCCTTGGGCCTCGTGCTGCTGCTCCCGCCCTGGGCCCCGCGCCCCGGCGCCGCGCCCCCGCGCGTCCACTACCCGGCGCTGCTGGCAGCCGCGGCGCTGCTGGCGCAGACGGCGCTGCTGCTGCACTGCTACCTGGGCATCGTGCGCCGCGTGCGCGTCAGTGTCAAGCGGGTCAGCGTCCTCAACTTCCACCTGCTGCACCAGCTGCCCGGCTGCGCCGCCGCCGCCGCCGCCTTCCCCGGGGCTCCGCACGCGCCGGGCCCCGGGGGCGCGGCGCACCAGGCGCAGGCCCAGCCCCTGCCCCCCGCGCTGCACCCGCGGCGGGCGCAGCGGCGGCTCAGCGGCCTGTCGGTGCTGCTGCTCTGCTGCGTCTTCCTACTGGCCACGCAGCCGCTGGTGTGGGTGAGTCTGGCCAGCGGCTTCTCCCTGCCTGTGCCCTGGGGCGTGCAGGCGGCCAGCTGGCTCCTGTGCTGCGCCCTGTCGGCGCTCAACCCGCTGCTCTACACGTGGAGGAATGAGGAATTCCGCCGCTCCGTGCGCTCTGTCCTGCCCGGCGTCGGTGACGCGGCGGCCGCCGCCGCTGCCGCCACTGCTGTGCCCGCCGTGTCCCAGGCGCAACTGGGCACCCGCGCCGCCGGCCAGCACTGGTGACCCAGCCAGGGCCCGAGGGAAGCGGAGGTTCCGGCTTCAGCGTCCTTGGTCACCTCGCCTCCAGCCCTGGCGGAGCATTCCCTGCCCAAACGAAGACTCCTGCGGCGGAGACCGGGAAATTGGTGCGAAGATTTCGCCTTCGACCCCATGGGATGCCTGAACCAAGGTCTCTCCCTAAATGGGGTCCTTGAAGTCATTTTTGGCCGGTTGACTTTTACCTTTTGTTTCTGTGTTTTAGAGAAACCCTAAAGTCAAAACACCGGTCAAATCCTAAAGTCAAACTTCAAGAACTTGCCAACTGACACAAAAAAACCCGGTTAATTTATTTCAACTCTGTTTTTGAAAGAGCTTTGATAACGTATTACCATTCTCACCTTCATCGTCTTATGATATATATGAAGCGCCTTGAGTGTGCATGAGCCAAAAGAAATACTATTGATGAAAGAAATAATATTTAAGTATTTTAGAAAGTAACCTATCTTTGATGATGCTTCTGTTATAATTAGCTTTTGTATATTAACCTAAAGAATGAAGCCACAGATGTGCGCACCAGTATGAGTTGCCATTAAGACCTCAAGCCCCTTATTCTTAAAAGGGTGTTGATAAAGTAAAATCATTCCCGAATGAGATAGAACCTTAGCCAGTGGGGGGGGGGGGGGGGGGGGGGGAACCAGATTTATTATTTTACACTCCTTTTTGCACTTCTAAGACTGAAAATTGGCATTGAGTGTTAAAATGAAAAATTTCCATTGTGGTGATTGATGGTCTGAGCCAGCAATGGAACTTTGAAAACAAATAGGAGGGTTATCTATTTTAGGTACCAGTTTCACGTTTTATATAGCATGCCAACTTGTTGCTACCCTCATTTTGTAATCAATTTACTTGCCTTATGAGTGCGATCATAGCTTTGAACATTCTGTACTATATTGGTTGCTAAGAAGAATAAATCCTTCTGTTTTCTCTTTAACATTTAAAATATCTCAATGCACATGATATAATTAAACACTAACGATACCATGACTGCATAGCTACTATTAGCTGCTATTGCATGCTCCTAGATGCTAGAACTTACTGGGCATGTGGTATACTAAAGCAATACCCATTAGACAAGGGCGTTTTACTTCTTCCAGACACCAGAAGAAGTGGCCTGCAATTATTTGAAAAGAGACACAGAGACACCTCTGGCTACCTAGAGTTCTTCTTGTCTTGACCCAATTTATGAGAAAACTCCCAGTTGGGACTTTATCTTGCAAATGGAGCCACAGTCAAGATGGATCAATAATATTGTTTGGCTCTGCAAAGCCATCTGTGCTCTTTTAGGGTTTAGACAAGCCACATGTTAGAAAGCAACACTGTTTTTTATGTAGTTCGTATATATTACCGTGACACAACATTAATATGGTGTCTGTTAAAAGAGGTGTAACAAACTTGGTTATATATATCTAACAGTTCAAATGGGAGTCTGTTCTAAAATGTCTGATTTGAGGTTTGTCCTTTCTGTCTTTGGTTTACTCAATTTATTTAGAAATATTTGAAATACACAATCGTGTGAAATCACTTTATAAATTAAGATGGGAAGAAAGTAATTTTCAATAATCATCTATCATCAGTGTGATTGCTAACTACATCAAATCTTGCTAACCACCCAGCCTCAATTAACTGTGTAATTGCTTTGTTGCCCTCCTGGACCTTGTAGGCCAGGAGAGTGGCAACACTTATGCATTTGAATAATTATGGAAGCTGCAGGAAACTTCAACATGTTTGTAGTAAAACAAAACAAAGCAAATATGTTCATCACAAGTAATGGATCAGCAGTCATTTTATTAATCTATCCCCTTTGCGCATGCATAATTTCTCTCTTACTAGGGTTTCATCTGTTCCCATTTTCCTTGATTCAAATATTTAATTAAAGTTCAGACAACCATTCTTCTGAGTGTTTTTCTTCCGTCTCTGGCCTTTGTGCATACCTCTTTGAGAACACTATAACGAAGACACTGTGTTCCAAAGCGCTAGTGATGAAAGTAACTTCTTTCTTCTGGCTTTGTTTAATTTCATTTTTGGTTTCTAAAATTATTTCTATGTTGTATATTTAAATAGGGTCCATATGCCAGCATTAAAAAGAAATAGGGACAATTTCCTTTCTGTAAGCATAATTAATTGGGGAATAAGGTGCAACAACAACAGAGAGCTGAGGAGTTTCCTTTTTTGGGGTGGGGAGATGCTGGGGCTCTTTTCTAAATGTCTATCAAAAAGGTCTTGTAATTAGACCTTTATCCTTGTTTCTCATTGTGGATGCTGCAAACGATTCATCCTGTCGTTCCTATAAACATTTGCCACATGTGTAAACTTAGTTTTTCAAGTACCTGATTTCTTGCAATGTTTCTGGCTGACACGGAGAACCATCTTATGCTGGCTCAGTGCCACGTGGGAGACCTACTTTAGGTTATATTTACTGGTAATTAACTCCACAGGAATGATTCACTTTTAATTTCGAATTAGCAATGATGCGTCTAAAAATGCCTTACGAGGGCACTAGCTGGGAGTGCTGGAGTTAGTGCTTCTACAAATTAAGTTAATGGAGATTGTGTTCTTATTTAAATGAAACCACATATTATCCACTCAGGGATAAAAAAAACCTTAATTGCTGTCGTGGGCTGCCCTACATTGCCTTTTCTACTTTTTTTCTTTAGGCATATGCCTTTAAAACATGCCCCATCCCCCCCTTACACTTTAATGGCTAAATTCTAGGATGTAATAGGTATTGTTCCTAGCACTCCTCTCCTTCCAAAATGCAGTATGGGCATAAACAAGAATTCTGTTTTGTACAGAGGCCTCCATAGCTGGTTTTTGTTTTAAACACTTTAGGGAGATTTCCAAGGTCAGACAAGTTCCCTTGTGTCTGAGAATTAGGGAGAAAGATTTCTTTCGTGGAGGTATTGTTCTTTTTAGGAGGACCCGGTGGGAGGATGGGGTGGAGCAGAGGAAGGGGCTAGAGACTTACTTTAATACTCTGATAGAGATAGCCCTTGAAGAGATCTGCTTACCAGGGGAATGTTGGTCTGCTTTGGCCTTGTGATTCAGCGCAACCCTGTTCTTCTGATGACAACTGTACTGGCCAACATCGTTGTCTGAAGTGTAGCTTTTGTTCTGTTCTCCCAGGAACTCAAACAGTGCTCGTCTGGCTCGTTAGCAGTCCTGTGAACTAACCTGACTACGGGCATCAATGACACAAATTAAAATTCAAGAACACTGAGAAATACCATGGCTGTCCTTCACTTTTAGCCGTTTTTTAATGTTTGTGTGTTGTACGGCAAGAATGGAGCTCCAGATGGGAAGTCTTGTTCTGTAGAACAAGGAGGGGGCCTTTCTTTCCACTACTACTCTCCCTTTCAGCTTTTTTTTTTTTTTTGAGGAAGATTAGCCCTGAGCTAACATCTGCTGCCAATCTTCCTCTTTTTGCTGAGGAAGACTGGCCCTGAGCTAACATCCGTGCCCATCTTCCTCTACTTTATATGTGGGATGCCTACCACAGGATGCAGGATGGCTTGCCAAGTGGTGCCATGTCTGCACCCAGGATCCAAAACAGCCAGTCCCAGGCCGCCGAAGCAGAATGTGTGAACTTAACCGCTGTGCCACTGAGCCGGCCCCCTTTTCAGCTCTTTGAGGGGCCTTACATACACGTGTGTAGACTCAAACCCCGGGTCCAAGTTCTGCTCACATCTCGCTCTCAGCCAGCCACCTTGCCCACCTCTAGGAACTAGCAGCAAACACACAGAGGTCAGAGTATGGCCTGGAAGTGGCCTCAAGCCATTTGGGCAGGGAATTCCTAGGTTCCAGGTACCAGTGCCTATTGAGGGAGGCATAAGCTCCAGGTGGGCACATTTCCTTGGGACTCCTCTCCCTGTGGGAGGGGGAGTGGCCAGAGGAGGGTGGGAGCAGGCCCTTTAAAGCATGAGACCCAGGTTGAGATCCCAGTGTCTCGCATCGGGCCAGACCACTTTCACGCAGGTCCTTCTCAGGCATCCTTTCTTAGCTCCTCCCACCTGCAGGGACTCCTTAAACAGGTGCCACACATAGGGTTTCCCCAGATACTGAGTCCCATCAGGCCTAATGCAACAGGTAAGGAGGACGGTGAGGAGGGAGTGGGAAGGGTGTGGATGAAACAAGGTAGGTCAGAGGTTGAAGGTTGTTGAAGGAGAGTGGTGATGGGTACATGGGATGTATGGCCCAGTTCTCTTTACTGGTGTGTATCTTTGAGAATCTTCATGATGAAAAGTTAAAAAAAAAGTGAAGCCACACTGAGGGGGGAAAAAAAAGAAAGGAAGAAAGGAAGGAAGAAAAAAAGCAAATAAAGGAAAGTAATCAACGTGCCTTAAGTCATGCAGCAATTAAAGTTCACGCTGCTGTTAAATGGAGGAGCTGGGATTTTGTCTGACTTTAGAGCGTGAGGTGGAAACGACCATGCTGTAGGATAAAATCGGTATTTTTTAGTTGCGTGGAATTCCCTTTAGAAGGTGACCATTCTCAGTTCCCTAATCTCTCTCCCCTACATGCATCTTTCGCTATAGCTTAGTTGGTCTGCACGCTGCCTTCTAAACATGGCCCATGTTCTGTGTCTGAGCCGTGTTCATTCAAGGACCTTCCTGGAGTGTCCTCGCATCTTATCGCCTGCCCAACCTCCATCTCTCCTTCCAGGAAGGCTCACTTAGTTTCTATCTCCTCATTAGAGCCCTTCCTCCCCGCAAACGTAAAGCTCTGCCTCCACGGAGCTCCTGCGCCACTCGATCTTACCGCATATTCTCTTCTTGTATTATCTCTGTCTTAACGTGTGCGTCAGCTTCAAAACTAGATAGGAAAGGTTTTTGGTTTATTTTTCAATCCTTTGATTTTTTTTTTATGTCAAATAATGTCTTTCTTTTAGTAGCCAGTTACCTGAAATATATTAGATAATTAATATATGTTTATAGTTAAAGAATGTAATTTTGAAAGAAAGAAGATTTGGTCTTTTCCCTTGCATGTTTATTTTTCTCTTAATGAAATAGACCCGAGAATAAATCCTACTTCCCAACTCGTATTTTGCCAGAGGATATCCCAGAATAATGATGTATGGGATTATGAGCCATGTGCATAAATCACATGCTGTCGTTGCTGTCATTTGGGGGAGATTTATGCTCCTGTTATCCAAGCTCTGTTCACACTAACAGAAGTAACAATAAGAAGTTTCAGTCCTAATTACTCCTTTAAATTCAAGGTCAAATTACTGCGTACGTGCAATTATTTCTCAGGGCCTTGCCTAGAAAAGCTGTGTATTTTTGATATGTAAAAGCATTAAACATTGCTAACTGATGGCCAGGTAGTTTGGGTAGAACCCTGAGAGAAATGTCTGTGGGAATGTCTTTACCTCTCCTTGTCAGTTCACCGGATGGTAGACCTGGAGATTATCCAGCCTAATTCCCTGCTGTTTTTGTTTGACAGAAAGTACTTTGATTTTTAATTTTTCTTGGTATTAACTAGGCCCATTTCCAATTTTTCTATTTTCGGGGAGTAGAAAATTATGTAGCATCCTTTGTATAGTAATGCTGTTACAGATACTCTGCTTTTAGCCAAATGAAAGTTCTGTGAGATATTGGCATGGTTGAATTCCTCTATTACTACAAAAATTTGTCCTTATGGAAATTTTATTTCTTGAAAATACAGTTTATTTTTTCCATCTGAAGATTAGTGTCTTTTTTCACAGAAAATTTGTAACATGCAGAATATAGAAGAAATTATATCATCCATATTTCCCCTTCCCAAAGATTGCCACTCTTAACATTTCACTGTACTCATCGCCTCCTTTTTTCTCTCTTCCTATATATATTGAATTCTACATAATTATAGCATAAATTATATACTGTCGTATATTTTTATGTGTGTGTGTGTGTGTGTGTTTGTACAGTTATCTATACAAAAAAAAGGATAAGCAGAAGAAAAATGTTATAAAGAGAGGCCTAGAGACAGACAGTATTTGCTGCTAGAGCTTTTAGGATATGTTTAACTATAAGTAACTGAGTATTTAACTAAAAATGCCTTAAACAACGATGACGTTTAATCATCACACAAATGAGAAGTCTGCAGGTAGGTGCTTCCAGAATTGTTCAGCAGCATCAGGATGTCATCAAGCACCCAGTTACTTTGTATCCTTCTGCTCCCCCAACCTCAAGGTTGTTGCTTCACAGATCCAAGATGACTGCTCTGATCACACGACAGCACCCAAAACAGAAGAGAGGGAAAAAGCCTCTCTTTGCTTGTCTCTGTTTTTCATAAGAGAGGAAACTCAAAGAAGCTTCCCCAAAAGACTTCTCTCATCTCATTGGCCAGAGTAGGTCACACGACCACCCCTAAAGGAGCTGGGCTGTGAATATCTGGCATTAAAAACGTTATCATGAGAAATCTATTCAGTGCTTGTCAACATAAATGATTTATGGTTTGCCATTTGTGCTGCTCTCTGTCTACCCAGTGGAGTTTGTCTCTTTTTCAGAACTTACAGCTGGCCTGCAGGTTAAAATAAGTAGGCCCTTGTGCAATTTCCAGTGTCTTGAAGTTGTTTATTTTAAGTCTGTTGCGTTAAAATAGGATCTTCCCTGGCCCCTATTACTTAGTTTTTGATAGTGAACAGATGGAGCATGTGGAAAACTGCAACCAGCCAGGCCTCTTTCTGCTTCTACCCTTCTCATAGCTGTGTTCTGACTGATTGCAGAAAGAGAGCTCCTGCTGGGGGTGGAGCAGGCGGAAGCGGAGAGCAGCTCTGGGGCTCCCTCAGACGTCAGCACTCATGCAGGACGGTTGTTTCCAGGTTATGGTCAGAACAAATTGGGGTGGCCAGTGAATGGCACTCCTTTTCACTTTCTGAGTTTTGAATCATGTGATAAAGAAGAACATGTAGTGTGCAAATGGTGAAGCACAATATCACCTCTGTATTGATAAAGGTGAGGTTAGAGGATGTAACTTAGGGTGAATGTCAAAATGGGCTTCCTAACTCCCTCCCTACCAGTCCAGTCCTTCGAATAAGCAGGTCAACTAGCTCTCATTGATCCAGGAAGAAAGGGAAGGAGAATGAGATTGCATCTCTTGGGCTCGAGACCTTGTTAAATTAGTTCCACTCTAATATGCAACATGGCTGTGGCTATCGCCTATCCACCAGATAACTCGCTTCACCTCCAAAGGGTAGAATAAAAGATGGGGCAAGAGTCCAGGAGCGTCTATCAAAAATCCCTTCTCATGGAGACCAGATGAATGAGGAAAGGCATTCTCCTCTGAAAGTATAGACCCTGAGATACTGAACCAGGGCGCAGTCAGGAGGGACGGCCAGGCTGATGGTGTAGTCATTCAGATGAGCCCTGGGCCTGTTTTTCTACCCAGTTTTATCAATTAGAGAGAATGCCTCCCAGTTTCTGTAAACAGGTAAACTGCCAGTTGTGTCAGGGAGTGCCAGCCAGGCATCATTTAAACTAGACCCCAAATGCAAACCTAAGCTGTAAACAAGTGTAATCCAGCTCCGGGAAAGAATATTTTTGCCATATTCTGAAGTATGATTGAAGAAGGAGATGCTTGGTTTGCAGAAAAGAAGGCTATATGGAAAGATAAAGTTGTTTTTAAATATCTGAAAGGCCAGAATAAAATAAATGATAATAAAAAAATAATAAATGAAAAAATAAAAGCAGAATAATAATGCCAGCTTCCATTTATTGATAACATATTATGTCAGACGCTGTGCTATGCACTTCATACATGTTACTTTTCCTGATTTTTACAATGACCCAAAAGGCAGGTATTACGACTCCAGTTTTATAGCTGAAAATGCTGATCCTTTGAGAGGCAGACGTGCCGAAGTACACACAGCTGGCAAGGGAACTCAAGTCGGGCTGACTTCAAAGCCTGGACTTGTAAACACAACACCCAATTCAGGGGAGGGAGAAAACGTGTGTGAGGTGCGGTTCTAGAAGCAAAATTTGGCTCAGTGGGTGGGAGATAGATTTCAGTTTAATATGAAAAAGAACTCTGTCTCAATTATAAATGCTCAAAATAGTATGGGCTGTCTCAGGAAACTGTGACTTTCCTAACACTTGAGGAATTCAAGCAGGGTGTGGAGGACAAACTCTGGAAAGGATGTCTGTATTATGTGGGAAGTTTTATCAGATCAACTCTGAGATGCTTTTCAAGTCAAATTTCTAGGATTATATAATATTTCTTCTTCTGCATAGAAGTCACATGTTTCTTGCCCTGGGCTTATAATATTTCAAATGATTAGTCGGAAAGAACGTGTTTGGCAGAAACCTTACCCACACTGTCCAATAGAGAAACAAGCCTCGGTGACTAGGGATGTCCCTCCCTGGGCACAGGGACATGAATATTCCACATTGTTGGTGACTTTGTCCCATTTCTGCTGCTCTCTGTTCATCTCCTTTTTGTTCTCACCTTATTCCTAAACACTTTTAAGGAAAATAGGCTGGACGAAGTGCATTATCCTTAAAATTTCTCCAGCTAAATATTAGGGCCTTAGATACTATTTAATTCACGTAAGAACTTTTATAAGCACAACACTTTTAAATACTTTGTTGGGAGTTGAACAGATTTTAGAGAACAGCATTTGGATGAGAAATAAGCTATTGATGGCTCCTATGTAAGAGCTACCTTTGATGAAAATTCCTGGTTAAGTTTTCCTCACTTGACAAAGTCCCAAGTAGGTTTAACCCAAAATCCACTTGTATGTTCAGAAATGGCAGAGCACAGTGACAATCTGGCTCCTCCCAATGTTTCGACACAATGGGAGATAGATTGAAATACTAAAAATTGGGGCCGGTCCCCTGGCTGAGTGGTTAAGTTTGTGCGCTCTGCTTTGGCAGCCCAGGGATTTGCTGGTTCAGATCCTGGTCACGGGCATGGCACTGCTCATTAGGCCATGTTGAGGCGGTGACCCACATGCCACAACTAGAAGGACCCACAACTAAAATATACAACTATGTACTGGGGGGGATTTGGGGAGAAAAAGTAGAAAAAAAAAGATTGGCAACAGTTGTTAGCTCAGGTGCCAATCATAAAACAAAAAGAAATACTAAAAGTTACCAATACAAAGCTTAATACAGAGTCATTTTGAATTTGTTGGAGACCAATAATAGACTCTAGTGTATGTAAACCTGAAACCGTTAGACATGGAACTTTCCAATTTACTTGAACAAAATTTTAAAACTCTTCAATTTATAAGCATTGAAATGTCTGGTATTAGGATACGAAAATGATGCCACTGATCTTCTTGTTTTACTAGGAGTGAATATGGCTTTCTTTATTATTTTTATCATCGTTATTGTCATTATCATCATCATTGTCATCGTCATCGTGAGCGTCATTGAAAATTATTCACCAAAAGTTGAACGCACAGCATTGAGTTATACATATGTTAGATTCTGCTGTTTAACAAACTACCCCGAAACAGTGATTTAAAACAACAGTCATTGATCAGCTCACATTTCTGCAGGTTAGAAATTTGGATGGGGTCATTTGGGTGGGTCTTCCGCTGGTCTCAGCTGAACCCATCTTGAATCTTCAGTCAGCTGGTAGTATATTGTGCACACACCTGTCTGTGCTGCTGGCTGGGATGGCAGCTGGATGGCTGGGCCAGCCCAGGCTCATTCACACGATGGTGGTCTCAGAGTCACGTTTTTGCTTCTGCTATATTTGCTAATCTGTACTGATCAAAGCAAGCTATAGAACCAACCCAGAGTCAAGGGGTGGAGGAATATAGTCCATCTTTTGATGGGAATATCTTCAAAGTCACATTGCAAGAGTGTGGATACAGGGAGAGAAAGGATTTGTGGCCATTTTTGCAATGGACTGCAGTTATTAGCACATCATCTTTGTTCTTAAGGGTCTTAAAAATCTCATTATGGAGATAGAATAAATAACTAGCTGCCCTAAGTATACGTGCCCCAAAAAAGTAGAAAAGAGTAGTGAGAGATCAGTGAAGTCAGGATGGCTTCACCCAGGGTGTGGGATTTGGAAGAATGTAGGAGAGTGAAGGTCATTGCAAACACAGAGAAAGGCAGAAGCAAAGACATTGTGTTAGTTTTCTATGGTTGCCATAATAAATTACCAGAAACTTTGTGGCTAAAAATAACACAAATTTATTATTTTACACTTCTGTAGGTCAGAAGTTCGATACAGACTCACTAAGATAAAGTCAAAACGTTGGCAGGTTGGTTTCTTTCTGGAGGTTGTAAGGGAGAATCCATTTCCTGCTCATTTGAGTTGTTGGCAGAATTCAGCTCCTTGCACTTGTAGACTGAAGCACATGTTTTCTTGCTGGCTGTAAATTGACAATGACTCATTGCTTCCAGAGGCTGCCACTTTCCCCCACTCATGGTCTCCTTCCTCCATCTTCAAAACTATCAATGGTGGGTTGAATCCTCATATCACAACTCTCTCACCTATTTTTCTGCCCCCTTGCACTTTTTAAGGATTCATGAGATTGGATTGAGCCCACCCAGATAATCCAGGATAATTTACCCATCTCAAGGCCCTTAACTTTAACCTTAATACAAAGTCCCTTTTGTCATGTAGGCTAACATAGTCATAGGTTCCAAGGATTAAGACATGACATCTTTTGGGGAGCCATTATTCTGCCTACCACAGACGGAAGCAGAAGTCTACATGATGTGTTTGACTGCAAAGAAAAAAGTTAAAATAGGGAAAATGAGGTGGGAGGTAAGATTGTACAGATCCAACCACACTGCTTATACTTATCCTACTTTGGCGCCAGTTTTATGACTGGTCTCCTTAGGTCGATGCCTTCCTTGACTAAACATAAAGATCTTAGGCCTTCTTAGTGATTCTGAAATTTTTTCTTCACATCTTTATTAATCAAGAAATGTATACCAAGTTTTAATTTTTAGTGTTTGTATTAAAAAGTGATATTTTTTAAAATAGAAAATTATACTTCAAATATACTTAAAAAGCTATATATCCTTTTCCCACCTCAGCCTTCCTGATATGCAGGCCCACTGTTGTCTTTCTACTTTCCACCACCACGAAATAGGGTTCTCTCTGTGAGACACCTCTTCTGTGCTGACACTACAGTTGAGCTGACAACTTTGACTTCATCTACATTATTTGTCAACCCAGGAAGCTACCAGACTTGTCTTTGAAGCGCACCATCATCTTCAGGACATTATATAAACTGCATTTGTTTGTGGGAGCCTGAAGCTCATTTTTATATGACACTACCGTATTTACAAATATAGTAAAAAAAAAAACCTTTTAATTATACAATGGTTTCTTATTAACCAATAGCATAGACTCGTGTGGAACATTATGTCTCTGACTAGACTCACAGTCAAATTTTTGTTTTGTCCTCTTTGGACTGAATTTCCTCTACCCAAGTTTGAGTCTGCAGTGTCGTTACAAAAGGGATAGAGGACCAAGCCTATTCTCAGGGATAGCAACAAGCGGCCCAAAGAAGGTTCTTTGAACCTCTGAGCTGGGGTGGAGATTAAAGGAGGAATGCTTTTTGTCTCAAATACTATCTTCTTTCTTCTTAAAAGAAATGAGTCTTATTTTACTCCGAAAAATGTAAGAACAAGAGAACTCATCTGCAGAGACGAAAATCTGAAAGCATAAAGGAACGGTAATTTGCTATAGCTAAAAATAGACCCCACCTTGATGCATTTACATCACGTGGGTTTTAGCAGCGTGTCCAGGCTTCATCTGCAAAGAGATGACGTCAGAGCCCACAGTTGAGAATCAGATACAGCTGGTTTTAATGTGCTTTGCTTCTAAGTTGAACACGTTTTAATAATTTCTCCTTTAGGCTCTCCCCACAGACATAACAGGAGGTATAATTATTACATTTTTGGCTCCAGTCACTTATTGCAAGACTATTACATACCTGTGTAAACTATATAGTCACCGTCCCTGACTTTAGCGACCTAGGTACAGTAGGGGTGAGAAGCACAAAACAAATAATTACACATGTAGTTCTTTCATTACAGTTGGGATAAGTGACAAGAAGAAAATGTGAAGTGCTATGAACATTTATAAAAGGAAGAACTAAATTAGTTTGGGTATCAGGAAAGGCCTTTCTAAGAAAGTAACACTTAAGAGACCCAAACAATGAGTTGAAGTTAATCACCTGATGCTGAGTTGGGAGCAGGAGAGGGAAGTGAATTCTAGGTGCTATCTAGACAAAAGTATCCGCCCATCTGAGGTGAGGGCCATATTTCCACATTTTGCTTTGCTTCCATCCTTTAACCTGGAAACTGTAGACCCAGGAGATTTCAAAGTGTCTTTCTAGGTGAAGACAGATTTTTCTCTATGAAAAACTTCCTGGGAGAAGCGGTGTCAGCAGCAAGTGACTCCCGTTCCACTCTCTTATATTGCTGTTTTTCCGAAGAATAATTTTCACTTTAAAAAGGTAAGTACAGAGCTAACGTATGAAATTGAGTTTCCGGTTCAATAAACATTTCACATCTAAATATTTCTTTTGTTTTTATCTTCAAGTCAATCTTCGGCATGATTGCTCAGCCAGCCTCCACTGCACTTCAATTCCGATGGCCACAGCCTGAAACTTGTCGTCACCTAAAACAAAACCTTAAGATTCAAATAATTTCCTCTTTGACTACAATCTTGTATCCTTTCAGATCTCTCCTTGGACAATGTGTCTGTACAAGTTCTTTGATTTTATTAAGACCTCTCTCGACTCCTTGAATCCTCCATATTTTCCCAGTATCCTGCTCTCTGTGTTTCAATTTCTGTCTGATCCAACTTGGACAACGTGATCTATCACTTCAACCCCCTTGACAGCATGCTTGTCTCAGCTTGACCCTTTGCATTTCTTGTGTACCCAACTGGCATGAACCCAACAAGCCATCCAAATGTTGGCCCTCCACACCCCTGTGCCTAGACTGATGAGTGGAGGGTCTTTGCTCTGCACTCACTGAGGGTCTGCCTCCATGCTCTTACAAGTCTCCCAGTGGTATTCCACTCTTACTTGTTGCTCAACGTGGTCAACCTGGTGGTGGGAGGTGAGGGGAATTTTCTGTTCTTCCGGTTAAGCTTCAGTTTCCAGAAGGTACCATGTCCCTGGGTCTGAGGGTGTCTCCTTTTAGTGCTCCTATCCTTCCCACAGTTGTAGTTCTAGCTCCATCACGTATTCCTTCCCTTCCCCCCAGGTCAGGGAGTTTTTCCTATAACCTTCCCCAGCTGAAATGCAGAAGGGCCCTAAGAGTGACATTCCCTCCCACCTCCTTGAACACCAGGAACTGTCAGCTATTTTTCTCTTACTCCTTTACCTTTTGAATGCCTTCTCTTTATTGGCTTCTGTTCCACGAGTTTTAACATGCTTAAGTCCTTCACGGCCAACATTATTAAATGAATAGTCTACACTCCCTGAATCTATTTTCTCAGCACTCTCCCACTCTTAATCCTTTCCAATCTGGCTTCCACTATTCCTCTGACATTGTTCTTGTCAAAGTTTCCCATGGCCTCCATGTCACATAATCAAATAGACTCTTGACAGTCTTTATCTTGATTGGTCCATGGTCAGTGTTTGGCACTGTAAACTGCGATCTTCAGGGACCAAACTTGACCTGCTGCATCTTTCCCAGATCATCTCTGCAAAATAATGACTGAGAGACAGGAAAACAAGTGCCAGAAGAGTAACCAAGCCAGCCACACCTCAGCAAGCAAACATTACAGTCAATTATTTATAGCACAGCATAAATTTGCTCTTGAAAATTAAAGATGAAGATGATCGGAGGCATCTGGCTATACTAAACAAGCAGTGCACAGTGGAGTCAAAATGGGAGGGTTTTCTTTGCTTACAGGTATTCTCATTTATTTATCATTCGTATCTATTATTGAATTTATTATTCATATCTATAATGTGCCTTATTTGTAGTTTGAATTAATGTAATTTGAGTTAATGTTGAGGTTGAGCAAACAGTGGGTTAAATTTCAAACATAATCCTTTGACTACGACTACGATTTCTTCCGGAGCTTTATGACGTGCGTACATTTATTTGATTGCTAATCTCTAAGTGCTCCTCTTTCTGCATACAGGTGACCAGAAATAATATTTCATTGAAAAAAGCTGCCATCGTTTACTCCTTCCGACACAAATTAGCACAAACTGCCTCAGCACATAAAGACATCGTTTCTGACAATGAAGATAATTAATACAGAGTAGTTTTCATATTGAATGCAAGTTAAAATGTAATTTGAGAAAGCCATTATTCTTTCTTCTGTGACTTGTTACCTAAAGAAAAAAGATAGGTGGGACAGTTGTTAAAAGCACAGGCTTTTGAGTCCAACAGTCACTGGCGTCACCACTTCCTAGCTGTGTGACCTTGGGCAAGTTACTTAGTGTGTCTGAGCCTCATTTTCTAATGTAAAAACAGTAATTCAGGGACTTCTGTAATGTCTGAAAATAATTTTACCTAGTGCCTAACATATCATAAGTGCTAAATAAATGGTGGCTATTATAACTCAAAAGGCAAATTTCTAGGGACAGCATCTTAAGGCATTTTCTCTGCCTACACGGAATGGCCTGGTCGAGGATAATTCAACAATGCATCCCAGTCTCAGGCTTAACAATCCCTTTCGGTTTCAGAAGCTTAGTCCAATTTAGCCATAAGTGTTGTCTGAGAGAATTACAACTAGTATTCCCATTTGTTCACAACAAAATTGAGGGGGAGGTCCAGAGATTTCCCATATACCCCCTACCTTGACACGTGCATAGCCTCCCCCATTATCAACATCCGCCACCAGAGTGGTACATTTGTTACAACTGATGAACCTACATTGATACATCATAGTTACCCATAGCCTATAGCTTGTATTATGATTCACTCTCCGTTTTGTACATTCTGTGGTTTTGAACGAATGTACAATGATGTGTACATATCACCATAGTATCATACAAAGTGTTTTCACTGCCCTAAATATCCTCTGTGCTTTGCCCATTCACCTGTCAACCCGACCCCCACAAAATAGCATGTTTAGTTTTGTAAGTAACTGCCAAACTGTCTTTCAAAGTGGTTGTGCCATTTTGCATTCTTACAAAACTAAACATGCTTTTACTATATGATCCAGCAATCACACTCTCTGGTATGTATCCAAATAAGTTGAAAACCAGTGTCCACACAAAAACCTTTGCATGAATGTTTATACCAGTTTTATTCATAATTGCCAAAACTTGGAAGCAATCGAGATGGCCTTCAATAGGTAAATGGATAAACAAACTGTGGTAATCATACAATGGTATATTACTCAGCGCTAAAAAGAAATGAGCTATCAAGCCAAGAAAAAACATGGAAGAACCTCAAAAGCTAAGTGAAAGAAGCCAATCTGAAAACGCTGTACGTACCCCAGGACTCCAACTACATGACATTATGGAAAAGGCAAAACCGTGGAGACAGTAAAAAAATCAGTGTTTGCCAGGGGCTTGGGGAGAGGAAGAAAAGGATGGATCCTTTGTAGCACAGGGCCTTTTCAGGGCAGTGAAACTATCCTGAATGTTACAGTAGTGATGGACACATCATTTTATGTCAAAACTGGTAGACTTTATGAGGCAAAGAGTGAACCCTAATGGAAACTATGGCCTTCAGTTTATAATAATGTGTCAATATTGGTTCATCAAATATAACAAATTTACCACACTAATGCAAGCAGAGGACAGTGTGCCTGTTTGGGGAAGGAGGTAGAGGGGTATGTGAAAACTCTCCATGCACTCTGATAACCTTTTTGTAAACCTAAAAGTGCCCAAAAATATGTTAATTTAAAAAACTCTTAAATTGTCAGATCTATCTCCTTATAGGTTTTGGGGAAGAATAACGCATATTAGTGGAAGAATGAATCTCTATTCTACTTCCTTCAACTTACAGAGGCTGCTGGGAGTGGACAGTGCAAAGAGGGAAGGGATAAGACCTCACAGCCTCTGCCAGTTCCTCTGAGACTCCAGGTGGGCAGCCATCTGCCTAGCAGAGCACAGCAGTGTGTCTCTGGACCAGCCAACGAAGGCTGAGTGCCAAGTAGGGAGTAGAGAGATAAATCTCTCTGCAAATCAAGTCAGGGGACTCTTGACGTCGGAGGGCATGGAGAGAGAGGGTGCCAGGCTGTAGATAGGAGGCTGGATCCTTTGGAGAAAGGTAAGCAGAAAGATTTTAAGTACAGGATGCCTAATTTCTACATTCAGTTGCTTTTGTTATTGCGGTATAAAATCTTCCTGCATCCTCAAACCTTCAGTAAAATCTGCCAGCCACTCAACTGTTTACATGAGTGGTTTTGTTTAAGAACACTATGGGGGGGGGACACAGATCAATGGAGAGGGGTGAGGAGAAGAGGAGGTAAGCCTCCACTGAATTTCCATGTGTGGCAGAAGCATGCAGTTGAAGCCAGAAATGACCATAAAAACACAAGCCTCTGAGATTTTGCACAAACCTTAGGGAGAGCAATGAGCTTCCCACTGAATGGAAGGTAGGGCTCGACATAGTTTCATGTCAGTCTCAGAGGATAGTGTGATTTCAGTTTATATCTGGATTACCTGTCTCAAAGACATCTGGTTTCTAAGTTACACTCTTTCCTCTCTTCAGTCAATGTCATCTTTCATGTGTGTGGGTCAGTGTGAGGCAGCTATGGTTCAGCGACATTGTATGTCTGATCCCAAAGAGGATTTACACACAGTCGAAAGCTGCTGTTGAGTTTATCCTACTCCAGGCAGTATAGTGACCTATGCACAATCCATTTTAAAAGTTAAGAAATCGAAGCTCAGTGAAGTTGTCAGGGAGCTAGTAAGTTCAAATTCACATTTGCTGACTCCAAACTCAGTGCTCTTAAAGTATTTTTCACTTCTGTCTTCATTTTGTGATGTAAGAGCATGTTAATCTGTTTGCGTGGATGATATTTTCTCACTAAAACAACTAAAGCCTTCCTGGCAGTTTTCATAGGGCTAAACAGGGAAATAAAAATAATTCTGAGATTTGAACTCTGGATGAACTTCACATATTTTTAGCAGACCTTTGTGGGTATTTAGCAGAGCCTGTACTGTTTTTGATTAAGACTGGAATTTCAATTGCATTTTGGGTTTTCAAAATGTATTTCCGTAATTTTCCCCTCCATCCTCCCACTGCTCCCCACCTTCTGCACAATAACTCTTTCAGGTAGATGCTATGGGCTACTTGACCAGCGTCCATACCCATTAGAGGCTGTGGCATCAGCAGCTCTGGCAGCAATGTACCAATTGGCTGGCCATCCCTCTGAAACCTTCCCACGCAGATTAGTTTCAGATGTAGCAGTGTAAGTACAGGCTCTGGTCAGAGGGAAGTTGTAAATAAAAGTGACAGCCTGTAGTTTCCTCATGTCTTTTGTTTTGAAATTTGCAAGCAGATTACTTGACGTGGTAGTAGGACTCTCCAGATCTGTCCCTTTGAGGAAGAAACACAGTTTACTTCCCTTTTCTTGATTTCAAGAGTAATTATACTCTCCTTAACAATTACATGCATTTTTTTCAACTGTGATGTTTATCACAAGTCCTATCTTGCATATCAACTTAGCAGTAAAGTGCCTCTATTAATCTTCACACTTTAGGAAGAGAAAATTTGTGCATTTTACTGGTGTATAAAAACAGGCATTAGCTTGTAGCATTGAAGGATGTAGATTAGTCAGATTATCTCTCTAGAGGAAGAGCATCATAGTGAAGGTTATAAGATGCCTACACACACACACACACACACACACACACACACACACAGACACACACAGGCAGTACTAGATTAAAGCAAATTAAGCAATTGCCTATACCAGATCTTGTTGGACCTTAAGAACACTCGCTTCCTCTAATATGGAAATATTGACTTTTGATTGTTGCCTGTAGACATGTGATATTTCAATCACATGAATACAATTTTGGCAAATTTTATCATATAAGTGAAAGTGAAGTTTTCAATTGCTTTCAAAGGGGAGACATTGTGTTTTGGGATTTTCACCTTCAGAATCAATTGAAGTGGACATTATCAGATATCTATTTAGAATAAATAAACAAGTCTAATTACCAGGGAATTGCAAAATAAAAACTACAATGAGATATCACTATGAGTAACAAGACAGGAAATAACGAATGTTGGAGGGGATGTGGAGAAAAGGGAGCTCTCATATACTGCTGGTGGGAGTGCAAACTGGTGCAGCCTCTATGGAAAACAGTAGGGAGATTCCTCAAAAAATTAAGAATAGATCTACCATACAATCCAGCTATTCCACTGCTGGGTATTTATCGAAAGAACGTGAAAACACAAAGGCATAAAGATATATGCACCCCTATGTTCATTGCAGCATTATTCACAATAGCCAAGACTTGGAAGCAACATAGGTGCCCATCAAGGGACGAATGGATAAAGAAGTTGTGATATATATACACAATGGAATACTACTCAGCCATAAAAGAGGATGGAATCTGGTCATTTGTGACAACATGGATGGACCTTGAGGGTATTATGCTAAGCTAAATAAGTCAGACGGAAAATGTCAAATACTGTATGATCTCACTCGTATATAGAAGATAAAAACAACAAGAAACAAACACACAGAGAAAGAGATTGGATTGGTAGTTACCAGATGGGGAGACAGGAGGACAGAGGGTGAAAGGGGTGGTTAGTCTCATGTGTATGGTGACGGATTGCAATCTGTCTTTGGGTGGTGAATATGATATAATCTACACAGAAATCAAAATATAATGATGTACACCTGAAATTTATATGTTATAAACCAATGTTACTGCAAAACAAATAAATAAATAAAACCATTATTTATCTAGGTAAGATTAAATATGTCTCACAAAACTGGATCTTCTCCTCAAACGTGCCTCCTCAGTCACTGTTTGAATCAATCAGATCCCACAGGAATGTGAGGATTTCAGTTTGTAATTCCCCTGACACATCAGTTATCCTCAGAGATGCTGGTTTACCATGGTTGTTGGAACACAGTAACTAAAGTGTAGGAGAAGCTTTATAAACACATTAAATCAAATGAAACACATTAAACAACATCAAATTGAATTAAATCAAGTTGTTCATAGATAGTAACCAATAATCAATAATAAAGATATGGCCATTAGAGAAAATGTTCAGAAAGAAGTGAATGTGACATGAACATGACATGTAATAAGACAAGAAAAGGAAATAAAAGATATACAGATCAGGAAAGAAGAAATAGAACTGCCTTTATTTGTGGTGACATGATTGTTATGTAGAGAATCCCACAGAATTGATTGAAACAAAAAAAACCCTCCAGAAACTAATAAGCGATTATAGAAGGTTGGAGGATGCGTGGTTAATATAAAAAAGTCAATTGCTTTCCTATCTACCAAAAATGAACAATTGGAAAAAAATGAACAATTGGAATTTGAAATTAAAAACAGGACGCTATATTTGCACCAAAAAAATGAAATGCTTATGTATAAATCTAAACATGTACAAGATCTATGTGAGGAAAATTACAAAACTCTCATGAAACAAATCAAAGAAGATCTAAGTAAATAGAACAATATTCCATGCTGATGGATAGGAAGACTCAATATTGTCAAGATGTCAGTTCTTCCCAACTTGATCTATAGATTCAATGCAATCCCAATTAAAATCCCAGGAAGTTGTTTTGCGAATATTGACAAACTTATTGTAAAATTTATATGGAAAGGAGAAAGACCCAGGAAAGCCAACACAATATTAGAGCAGAAGAACAAAGTTGGAGAACTGATATTACGCAACTTCAAGATTTCCTACAAAGCTACAATAATCAAGACAAAACCAGCACTGGTAAAAGCATAGACAAATAGATCAACAGAACAGAACAGAGAGTCTAGGAATAGGCTCCTAGAAATACAGTCAACTGACCTTTCACAAAAGAGCAAAGACAATTCAATGGAAAAAGAATAGTCTTTTCAACAAGTGGTACCAAAATAATATCTGCATGCAAAAAATTAATATAGACACAAGCGTTATGCCTTTCACAAAAATTAACTCAAAATGGTCCATAGACCTTAACGTAAAATGCAAAACTTCTAGAAGGTAACATAGGAGAAATTCTAGGCGCTCTTGGGTTTGGCAATGAGTTTTTAGATACAGCACCACAAAGCACAATCCATGAGGAAAAATTGATAACCTGGGCTTCACTGAAATTAAAAACTTCTGCTCTTTGAAAGACACTGTTAAGAGAAGACAAGACACAAACTGAGAGAAAATATTTGCAAAATATATCTGATAAAGGACTGTTATCCAAAATATACAAAAAACTCTTAAAACTCAACACTAAGAAATGAAACAGCCTGATTAAAAAATGGGCCAAAGACCTTAACAGACACCTCACCAAAGAAGATATCCAGATGACAAATAAGCATATGAAAAGATACTCAAGATCATGTCATTAGGAAATTACAAAGTAAAACAACAGCGGGATACCACTACACACTTATTAAAATGGTCCAAATCCAAATCACTGACAATACCAAGTGCTGACAAGGATGTGGAGCAGCAGGAACTCTGATTCACTGCTGATGGGAATGCAAAATGGCACAGTCATTTTTAAAAAAAATTTAGTTTAGTTGACATACAGTGTTATGTTGGTTTCAGGCGTGCAACATAGTGATTTGACATTTATACACATTATGAAATGATCACTGTGATAAGTCCAGTAACCATCTGTCACTGTACAAAGTTATTACAATATTATTGACTATAATCCCTATTCTGTATATTATACCCCTGTGACTTGTTTATTTTATAACAGGAAGCTTGTGCCTCTTAATTCCCTTCACCTATTTGCCCAACCCCAAGCTAAACATACTCTTACTGTACAATTCAGCAATCATGCTCCTTGGTATTTACCCAAACTGAGTTGGAAATTTATGTCCACTCAGAAATCTGTGCGAATGTTTATAACAGCTTTATTCATAAGTGCCAAAAATTGGAAGCAACTAAGATGTCTTTCAGTAGATGAATGGATAAATAAACTGTGATGCATCCAGACAATGGAATATTATTAAGCATTAAAAAGAAATGAGGGGCTGGCCTCGTGGTCGAGTAGTTAATTTTGTGTACTCTGCTCTGGCCGTCTGGGGTTTACAGATTCGGATCCTGGGCTCGGACCTACACACCGCTCATCAAGCCATGTCGTGGTGGCATCCCACATAGAAGAACTAGAATGGCTTACAACTAGGATGTACAACTATGTACTGGGGCTTTGGGTGGGGGAGAAGAGGAAGACTGGCGACAGATGTTAGCTCAGAGCCAATCTTCCTCATCAAAAAGCATACCTTTAAAAAAAGAAATGAACTATCAAAAGCCATGAAATGACATGGAGGAATCTTAAACGCACATGGCTAAGTGAAAGAAGCCAATCTGAAAAGGCTACATACTGTATGATTCCAACTATATGTCATTCTGGAAAAAGCAAAACTGTGGACAGAGTAAAAAGATTACTGTTTTCCAGGTTTGCAGGAAGGGAGGGAAGGATGAATGGGTGGAGCAGAGGGCGTTTTTAGGGCAGTGAAATTATTCTGTACCATATTGTAATAGTGGATACGTGTCATTATACGTTTGTCAAAACCCATAGAGCTGTACAACACAAAGGTGAACCCTGATGTAAACCATGTACATTAGTTAATAATAATACATCAATATTGGTTCATAGACGGTAACAATTTACCACACTAATGCAAGGGGCTAATAATAGGGGAAACTCTGTGTGTGTGTGTGTGTGTGTGTGTGTGTGTGTTTGTGTGTGTGTGTGTAGGGGGCGTAGAGGCAGTTTAGGGGAACTCTGTGTATATATTCTCATCAATTTTTCTGTAAACCTAAATAAAACTTCTCTAAAAAATAAAGTCTATTAATTGACAAAAAATGAATTGGGGCTTGGGAAAGAACAAAAAGAGATGATTTGGAGATGAATGCTGTTTGTTTCACTCAGAGGTTAACTAGCTCTGGAACTCTCTTAGAAACGAAAACACTCTGGATTTGGGTTTGGTTTTTGAAACCTCATTGCAGATGGGAACTTTGTATACCTGGAGAATGTATGACTAGAAGATTCTAACTCAAGGAAGGTAGAGTGTCTGCAGAAGTGATCAGTTGAGCTGACTGTAGCTCCTCTTTCTTCATGGCCTTCATTGGCTGATGTGGCTACCACTTGTGCCCGGGAGCTGACCTGGCTGCCACCCATGGCCACCCTAATCAATCACCTCACCCTTGTGATTGATGAAGTTTCTCTCTGGAAGTCTGGAGAGAATCCTTCCCCGACAAGTATCACAACGCTATTGGGCCCCTTTGAAGCTGGTCCCCATCTTTTTGTTTTTTTTCTTATAAGGCAGGACAAGTTTCCCCAGGACTAGGTCAGAATGTCAAGGTGACACTAGCCAAGGTTGCTCCCAAGAGCCCCTGTCTCTTCTGAAAATCAGCCACACGCCAGGAAGCTCTGGTATTTCAATCCTCTCCTCCCATCACCCATCATCAAAAGTTTGGTTTTGTGTCTCTCATCCAACTGTCCTTCAAGTTTGTCCCACAGTTTTAATTCCTGAAACCAGTCACCGGTCAAAAATATTCATCTTGGGGCTGGCCCCATGGCCGAGTGGTTAAGTTTGCGCGCTCTGCTGCAGGCGGCCCAGTGTTTCGTTAGTTCGAATCCTGGGCGCGGACATGGCACTGCTCATCAGACCACGCTGAGGCAGCGTCCCACATGCCACAACTAGAAGAACCCACAATGAAGAATACACAACTATGTACCTGGGGGCTTTGGGGAGAAAAAGGAAAAAATAAAAAATCTTTAAAAAAAAATTCATCTTTTACAAAGAGAAAAAGTATTTAAAAATGGGTCCCTCTCACTGTTTCTTGCAAGAAGCCCTGTTTCCTAGTGACTTGGTCACTCCTGCAAGCAGAGGTTGATTTGTCTCATCCTTGGACCCTCTTGTCTCACATGGGATGAGAGGTGACACACTTATCCCTTTAGCCTTCTATCTTAAAAAAAAAGAAACAGGTCTTTTTTAGTAGCATCAAAGAATATTTTCTGTGAGTTCACAGAAATTGCCTTTGTTTGAACTTAATGATTCTGAATGCCCCTGAGCCTCTTTTAAAACCTGTTATGGATTTATTATCCACTAATAAACTTACACTTTCTAAATCTAATTACTATGTGGCTTCCATTGTGCCATTATAAAGCTCATCTTGAGGAGACAGATGGAAGTGTGGTGGCCTGTCCTGGCCTTGGTAGGCCTGGTTTACCTCTCCAATTATACCAAGCTAGGACCATCTTTCTATTGTGGACTTTCTTGAGGGAGAGTTACTGACCCCTAAAATCTGTCTGCTGGTCTAGGGATTAAATTCAGAGGTGATCTGTAGAGATATGGCCCATATCCCTAAAAACAAAATTGATATTTTGGGCAGATTTCCCCTAGACTGGGAACCAGGGAGTGAAATACTGTATTTGTAAAATTACATATTTGTATGAAATTCAAACATGCCTATAAAACCATGCAGGTGTAAGGATGTAGGGTGACTTTTATGTGGCTGACAGATAGAATCAAATGGTGAAGTGAAGCAGGACACTCAAAAAAAAAAAGAGGCCATGAAATAGGAACATAAGGATCATAAAAGAATGGTATTGAATAAAGTATGGTTTCAAGAAGTCAGGTCACGATTACTGGGGGCCAGGCCACAAATCCAGGTCATAGGCGAGACTGGAAGGGATGGTAAATGCCCTAAAACCTGGGCAGGCTCCTGCCTCAACCACAGGGCTTGACCTCGGAGCAAAGCAACCTAGACATCATGACTATGTGACCTGAGAGCACTTCATTCCTAGGTTTGTGGACTTTAGATTTGTGCTTCAAAATCCTCTCAGATACTCACTCCCTGCTATTGCACCCCTCCTCTTACCTCACCCCTGCATCCTCACCCCTACCCCTTCCTGGGCCCCAGGTACTACTGCTGCCTCATGCCATACTGAACCTGTGTTTGCCTCTGTTTAGCAGGAAGGAAAAGATGCCAAAGACAAGCAGGACCTTGATAGGGTTTTCCCTCTTAAGTTATTCAGAGATTTGAAATACAGAGACTTTGGAGAGAAAATCTCTTGTTGAAGACAGACAGCAGGAGAACTGCTTTATTTCTGTGGTTCTCTGGACTCTCTCCTTCGAGATGGGGGACATGATGCTGAGCCCCACATTTGTTTGGATGGTGAAGCTCCAGGGACATCTGTGGAACACACTGTTCCTGATTCTAGGGCAAGACTGCTGAGAGCGAAAAGTTCAGCCTCTAAAATAACATCTCTCTGGACAAGTATCTCTCAACTGGCAAAGGGCCTTGCATGTTGGAAGGAGACCAAAGGTAACCATGGGATTCTGAACTTCAGCAAACAGAGAGGGCTTGTGGGTTCCAGTAGCTGCTTTTTTAGTTTTTTGATTTTTTTTTCAAGGAGAAGAATGGGCAGTTTTTATAAATTGACCAAGTTGTTGGCAGATTCTGAGTAATTATTGTCACTTGTGGATAGTGTCTGGCAAAATAGAGAGCTGATCAGAGCTAGTGATTGCTGGGGGCTCTGCACCCAACCTGGTGTCTTTCTCAATCGCTTTTTGATTTGCACAGAAACATGTTGATTAGCATAATTGAAATGCTATTATAATCTTTGAAATGTGAATTGGGGCTAAAGAAAATGTGAAAAGTAAACAAGATCTGAAATTAAAAACCCTACCACCTAGGAGGCACTTAGTGCCTTCATCCCTCCATTTCATATATAAGCTGACGTCTTCAATCCTTTCTCTTTGTAAAAACTTGTGAATAAGAAGGACATGAGGAAAATTTATCTACTGATCTCTTTTGATAAAAGAGAAAGATTTGTTTATTTAGGTAATGTTCATGAAGGACTTTTCACGGGAAGGTGCGTTGCTAGGCAATAAGAGAATGATGTAACTGTGCAGTGCCATCCTATCTCCCCAAGAAGCTTCCAGTGTAGTAGAGAGGATAAGGCAGGACATGATATGGGCATTCAGCAAATGGGTAAATACGACACACTGGGAATGTGTAGGAAAAGTAAGATCATTTCTGATTGGAGTGAGCTTAGTGTTGGGGACAGAAAGGAAGCAGCATTTACTGAATGCCAGTAAGTGTGCTTGAGTGCTTACCAAGTGCCAACAGCGTGGCATGAACTGCTATATGTCACCTTATGTAATCTTCACAACCATCCAAATAACAAGTAGTAAGTATTCTTAGACCCATTTTACAAGTTAGGAAACCAAGGCTCTGAGAAGTTAAGGAACTCGTCTAAGTTCAAGGAAATAGCAAGTGGTAGAGTTGGGACTCTAAACCATTTTTATCTGACTTCTCTGCTCTTTTCTCTATCCCACGCTGCTTCAAGGCCTTAGGGACAAATGCTAATTCCAGACAACATACCCGTTTTTCATAGGTGGAGAAGGTAAAGATGGGAAAGTGTTCTCGCTCTTGCAGGTGAGAGAAGAACATGGAGAAAGTTGTGGACATGACAATGTATTCTCACTTCTGGTCATGGAAACTTATCAAGGCACCATTTCCATGAGGCAGACCCATGGAACAACTGGATGTAAAACACCATTCAGATAATCTGGAAGCAATCTAAGGCCTAAGTAGGAAATGCCAATAATTAATTAAAAACAAAAAAAGAATAATTAGAGCCCTTTTGTCTGGCAGTCACCTGAGAGCCAAATCACAATTCTGGCTCTGCCATTGACTTCCTGCAGCTCCAAGGCCCCAGGAACTGGATTGTTCTTGCGTGTCTTGACCACACTCCTCTTTGGAATCCTTTAGGATCCTAATGAAGGATTTTTGTTGTTGTTGGTTTGTTTTGCTAGTGAAGCAATCTTGTTGACTTTTCTCCTTCTTGTTGCTCTGCTTAGACTCCAGAGACAGAGTCACTCTGGACAGTTTGGAGCGCCTCCAGGAATGCTAACCTTCTCTGAAGGGGGTTGCTCTGAAGAGGGGAAATGCTTGCTTTTCAAAAATACCTCCTTAGGAAGGCCATCAGCTGCCTCTTTTCTGCACAGTCCAGGAAATTTCATCCTCAGATAAGGGATTTGAGAATAGCCGGCTGTGGTTGCCTAAAAGACTCCACAAGGACAAATGCCCCAAACATAGTCACCCACATTACCCGGGGCCAAGGCCTCTTTGTTTATACTCCTTGAAGCTTTTCCTGCATTCCTATCCTATCTGTTCCAATCTCAGGCCCTATGCTGAGTCTGAAGGGATCATAGCCCCTGGAAGGATAGCTGGAATAAGCCAATCTATGGTGTGCCTTTTTCTTTTTTTTTTTTGTTAGGAAGATTGGCCCTGAGCTAACATCTGTTGCCAATCCTCCTCTTTTTGCTTGAGGAAGATTGCCACGGAGCTAACATCTGTACCAATCTTCCTCTATTTTATGTGGGATGCTGCCACAGCATGACTTGATGAGTGGTGCCATGTCCCTGCCTGGCGTCTGAACCAGCGAACCCCGGGCCTCTGGAGTGGAGCACACAAATTTAACCACTACGCCACCAGGCCAGTCCCCCTTTTTCTTTCATTCATAAATTTGTTAGTTCTTTCATTTATTCATTCATCTGAGTGGGATTTTCTATTATTAAGAACTATTTGTTACATAACATCATTGTTTTTCTAACAACAAGTTATGGAGTACATGCTGATTTCCTTTGTTTTGTTCCTCTGAAGAAATGTGAAAGCAGGGTTTCTAAAGACTTAAATACTTTGATGAATGGTATTTTTACCCCCATCAGGTGGTTGGAACCCATTTAACTTGGAAACACTTGAAACTAAAGATGAATCAGTTTTCCCGCTTAGCTCTCCCCTCAGGATCTGTGACAGATCAAAGAAGAATTAAGAGAATGTAAAGATGTGGACAACTAACAGGTCAGGCTCAAGCGTGCCAGCTAGAATCCAAGTCCATCCAGCACGCAACTAGGAAGGGAGCCCTCTCTGACAAACCCACGCTTCTGAGGGTTGTGGGTTGGTCTAGTTTGAATGTGGGTTGGTTTGAAATGCAAGTCACCTGGTGTGTCTTTCTTGTTCTCCACATCTCCACTAGTCAAATGGTACCATTCTTTGGTGTTTATATGTTAATAAAAGCTTTGCTCCTAATTATGTCACTAATACGTCTTCAGGGAAGATGGTGATATGAAAACTGTAAAGAGAGTGCGTCAAGAACTTCATTATCAAAGGTGTATCATATATAAAGAGAACATTTGCTTATACCTTGAGGGAATGTGGGGGAGATTTTATCCTCCTTTATCAAATCAAATGTCAGTCAGAATACCATTTGGAAACAGAAGTGACTCAGTGCAGTTAGCAGGCCCCAGGCAAATGTGTGAAATACTTAAAGCTGGATTCAATGTCTCCCAGCATTTCTGGCTTTCCCTCTCCCTCACTTTGACAGTACCCTCTCTTCCCACGATAGCCCTTACTCTCTCTCTCTTTCCTTTTCCTTGTCAAATTTCTAGTATCCAGAAATGATCCAAAACTTATTTCCTCCAGGGGGTAGAAATGACTCAATTTGATATTTCACTTATGGAATTTTGAATGTCATAAAAAATAAAAAGAATGAAGATTTAAATGCAGACTTTCATACATCTGGGAACTGGGTGGGAGAGTCTTTAAGGGACGGGACTTCTGAAGCCCCTGGAATCAAGTGGCTTAGGTGATCTAACTCATCCCTGCTGTTTGACTACTCAGCAGCATCTGATATATCGACACTGACCTTTTTTTAAAATAAAATCATCTCCTTTCTTGGATTTTGTCATCATATTTTATGGCTTTCCCCATCGCACTGTCCAAAGCATCTCAGATCCCTTTGATGGATCCATCTCGAATCAACCTCCCCTCAGAGGTCGGTCTCCGACCCTCTTTCTTTCTCTATACTCTCCTCCTGGGCTGCCTTGTCTGTTCTCATGGCTTTAAAGACCATCTTTGTGCAGATAGCTTGTATATTCTTATACCCAGCCCTCTGAGCTCCAGACTCATTCAGAGGTTTACTTGATATGTCCAATTTGAGACAGCTAAATCAAAACCATTGCCATTTTACCTCTAAAACTTATTTCACCTCTTCACCTATCTTCCTTATCTCAATAAATGGCACCACCAATGAACTCCTGGTTTATTACTTATGCCCCAAATTTGAGAGCCCACTTTGATTCCTTTCTTTTCCTCTTCTCCTATATCTACTACATCATCAAATTCTGTCAATTCTGGCAACCAAAATATATCTGAATCCATCAGCTTCTATCCATCTCCATTGCCACCATCCTAACTGATGCCACTATTATCTCTCTCCTAGACCCTGCAATAGCTCCCTAACTGATATCTTTGCCTCACTCCACCACACTCTTATTCAACATAAAACAAAAGTGTGGAGGTTAGGAATGAATACTCTGGAATGATCCGACCTGGGTTTGAATCCTGGCTCTGCCACTTACCAGCTATCTGAAATTAGGCAATTTCTTTAAGTTTGCTGTGCTGCAGATGCTTCAGCTATAAAATGATGGTCCTGATTGTACCTACCTTATAAAGTTATGATGATTAAATGAGTTTCTTCCTTTTGAAGTGAGTAGAACAATGCCTAACATAGAAACCTCTTATTAATATGTAAATAACATCATGTCACTCCATGCTTAAAGTCCTTCAGTGGCTTCCCATGTTCCTGAAATAAAATTCAAGCTTCAAACCACACCCTCTATGTCCAGTGTGACCTGGCCCTGCCTTCTACTCTGACCTCATCTCAGTCCCCTCTCTGCCTCCCTCACTGTGCTCCAGACACACAAGTCTTCTCTCAGTTTCTCAGACATGCTAAGCTCTTTGCTACCTCTAGGGCTTTCCACTTGCTGTTCCCTCCGCCTAGAAGCTCTTCCAATGCCTGGCTCCTCCACCTACTTCAAACTCAGCCTAAACGACGCTTCTTTTTTAGCAACCTCCTCTGGCCACTGTATTTCAGGGAGGTCCACTTTTTATTCTCTACCACAGACACCTTGTTTATCTCCCTCCTATCACTTATCACAATATTTAGTAATTTTATTTGTTTTTGTTTTCTGCCACCCTTACCAAAATTTAAGCTCTGTGAAGGCAGGGTCCTGACTGCTGTGTTCACTGTTGGATCAATAGTGCCTAACACAATGCCTGGCACATAGGAAGTGCTGAATAAATATTTACTGAATGAATGAAATGAATAACTATTAAGCCAACTGTGACCTTCAGTGGGAACTCAAGGATAAGCTAGAATCCAAGTTCTGCAGGATATATCAGATAACATACCAACAAGTTCTACTCACCTGACCTGCTTTGTTGTTCAATAAAGCAAACAAACCGTGGATAGTTGTCAGTCTAGTAAAGGAGAAAGAGTCCTGGACATGGAACCAGAAGCCCTGGATTCAGTCCAGAATCTGACTCTAACCAGCTCTGTGACCTTGAAAAGGCTCTACACATCTCAGAAACTCACTTGCTTATGGAGAATGAGAGCGATTAGAAGAAACAACCCTTAAGTGTCCTTCCAGCATAAACATTCTCTTTCAGATGCTACATTTTCTGTGCAGAGAAGATAAAACCAGTACACCTTTTGGTTTTCATGGAGGAGATAAATCACGTGCTGAGTTTTAGGAGAATCAAAAAATCATAAGCAGACGTTTGGACAGATTCTCTTTGGGAGTATCTTAAATAGGTGGGAAGTCTCCCTCCTCTTCATTGCCATAGCTCACACACACACACACACAAACACAAACACACTCTCACCTACGTACATACACATCTTCTTTCACCCTAAGTTTTTACTCTTGCTGTGTTGCCTAGCAAAATCTCTCTTATATCAATTTATGAGAAAAAAAAATCCCCAACCCCATCAGATATGGACCATTAGACTATGCATCCACCATGAACGGGAAGGCAGATTCTCCACATCTTCAGTCCCATTCACTTCTAAAGCCTTTGAGATGCCTGGGTCCTGCCCAGAATCTCTACAAGAGTCTCCATTCTCTTCTTCCTCCTCCACGTGTTCAACCACTTTTTCACAAGAACAATTTAAAGCTATTTTTGAGTTGGCTAATAATATCTATACTATAATGTTATTAATATTAATAATATTAATGTTGAAAGGATATAATTTTTATATATTTTGTGACATAATTGTACAGTGTTTTGGCTACATTTAGGGATAATGTGCTCTCCTAGGTTTGGTAAAAAGATAAGCCTCCATAAATAAGTATTCATAGGTGGTTAAGTAGGCAGATCTACTTAGGATTTACTCTCAGCAAATTTCAAGTATACAATATCGTGTTATTAACTATAGTCATCATGATGTACCTTAGATCCTCAGAACTTATTCAGTAAAATAAAGAGATGCCTCCATGCACCATCTCTTGTTGTCCAAATTCTACCAGTTCTTCAAGGACCAACTCACATGCTGCCTCTACTCTAAATCTTTCTTTATTTCTTTTTTAGGAAGTAACCTGCGCTTCCTTTGAACTCCTGTAGCACTTCATTCATTCATTTTCTCATCTATTCAACAATTGTCCACTGCTGTAGACAAAAATCTCTGCTCTCATGAAGGTTATAATCTAATGGGGGGAGATAGACAAAAAAAATATATGTACATTATGTTAGATGGTGATAAGTGTCATGGGGAAAAAATAAGACAGGAAAAGGGTATAGGGAGTTCCAGGATTAGGGGGAGAATGGTTGCAATTTTGAGGAGAATGGCCTCATGGAGAAATGATCTTTAATCAGAGACCTGTTGGAAGTGAGGGAGTAAGCTGGAAGAGTGCTCCAGGGGGAGGAAATGACAAGTGCAAGACCAGCGTGCCTTGAGAGGAGTGAGTGAGCCAGTCCAACAGGCGATGAGGACAGACATGTAATGGTGGGATGGGGGATGGAGTGCGGATCCTCTAGCTGTTAAGGATTTTGTCTTTTACTCAGAGTGAGATGGGAAGCAGAGTTTTGAGCAGAGAAGTAACTTCATCTGATTTATGTTTCAAAAGGATCGCTGTGGCTTCTGTGTTGCAAATAGGCTGGAATGTAAGCAAGAGCATTGTCAAAAGGCTAAGACCATGGTGGTAATGGTGGAAATGATGAAATATGGTTAGATTTTGCGAAAGTTTTGACAGTAGAGCTGGCAGGAAATCATTCTCAGATGTGGAGTATGAGAGAAAGATGGGGAAGATGCAGGACGGAGCAGGTTTTGGGAAGAAGATTAGAAGTTCAGTTATGGACATGCTACATTTGAGATATCTATACGACATTTGGGTCAAGATGTGGAGTGGACAGTTGTATTTACGAGACTGGAGTTCACTGGAGAGGCCTAGGCTGAAGATGTAAATTTGGAAGCCGTATGAGTATAGGTGGTATTTAAAGACCAAGAGATCACCAAGGAATGATGCTTTTATCTGTGCCTCTTTTCAACATGTTTTCTATATTTTATTATTAGTTATAAGTTTCCTCTCATCTGTTACTAGATTAACTTTTTTTGAAGATAGGTTCTATGTCTGAACTCTCACAGGGTCTAGCCCAGAACCTGGCTCCGGGTAGGATCTTGGTAAATGATGTTAATTTGAATCAATAAAACAAGTTAGTAACAGTGCAAGACAGAGTGTGATGAGGAGTTAAAATTGTGGTACAGTTAATGCTAAAGATTTTAGCAAATGATGTGCTCATTGTGGTCTGGGAAGGTCAGGCCCAGAACATGGGCACCAAGAGGGAAATAGGGGAAGGGAAGGATCTGGATAAGGCAAGTGCGGGAGAGAAAGGACCCCAGAGTTGGGAAAACAGGAAAATGAGACTTCTTCTGGTGCTATGAAGAGTATGTTACCTGAAGAGGAGACATCAAATACTGAATTTGGGGTTAGGCATTGGATAAGGTTATGCTATAGACTGAATGTTTTTGTCCTCCCAAATTCATATGTTGACACCTAATCCCCAGTGTGATAGTATTTGGAGATGGGGTCTTCAGTAAGTTATTATGTCATGAGAATGAGCCTTCATGAATGGAATTAATGCCCTTATAAAAGAGACCCCAGAAAGCTCCTCTGCCCCTTTCCTCCATGTGAAGACACAGCAAGAAGACAGCCGTCCAGGAACCAGGAATTGGGCTCTCACAGACACTGAATTCTCCAGTGCCTTAATCTTGGACTCTACAGCCTCCAGAACTGTGAGAAACAGTGTTTGTTGTTTAAGCCAACCGGTCTATGGTATTTTTGTTATAGCAGCTCGAATGGACTAAGACAAGTGAGAAGAATTAAGGGGATGGCTGAAGAAGGGAATGGCTTAAAACGGCAATTCTCAAACTTGATCCTGCTTGGAGGGCTTGTTAACACACAGATTAGTGGCCCCACTCCCAGAATTTCTGATTCCGTTGGTCTGGAACAGGATGGAGAATCTGCATTTCTAACAAATTTCTAGATGCTGTTGTTGCTGCTTCTTTAAGGTCTACACTTTGGGAATTACTGGTTTAGACAGAGAACAGACATTCTTTTTCTTTAAAGTCAATGATATGGTAATTAATCACCTCTACAAGAGTAATAACTTGGTAATTATATTTTCATATAGTCAGAAAGAGTTTAAACCTAATTTTTATACACAGAGGGATTATAACAAGGCTGTGTTAGTTCATTCATTTTGTATTCAGTTTCCAGAGATATTAACTGACATTTAATAGTTTGATAATTGATCTGTATCATCTTGAATCGTTGGTACACTCTTTGATGGAGGAATGGAAAGTATTTCTGGAAGCCCAATGCACCTTCAATGTTTAATTTCTCTCGTGGATAAAAATTGGGTCACTGTAAATTTGTGAACTTTTTCTTGAGATAATGTCAAAAGTCTCCAGGGGGTAGCTCACTTCCCTGGAAAAGAAGATAGGATTTGGGAAGTAAATTGGCAACATATACTTGGTATAAATACATGTAAGAAAATCATACTCTGATTCGTTAAGCTGTTTTCTAGAATTTTTGGCCCTTCAAGTTTTTATTTCAGTCTTGTAGATTAAAACATTTTTTTCGGGAAGCCAACATTTTTGCCAGCCTTACTCAGCACCGCCTCCACCTCTCCCTAGACTTTTCCTCAGGCGTTGGGTCAAAGCACAGCATACCTGACGGCAATATGCATCATGAGACTTGAAGTTTGTGGAATTGCAGAGCTAGAAGAGACTGCAGATATTATTGAATCCAAGTCCCCTCCTTCACATATTTATTTTTTCAAAACCACTTATTGAGGTCATGGTATGTTCCCAGTGCTAAGATAGAACCCTAAGATACAATAATTATAATGGTAACAATGCCATTTAACATTTATTGAGAGCTTCCTATGTGCTATACACTGTTCCAATACTTTACAAGTTTTACTCTTTCAATAGCCACAACAAGCCTACCCAGTAGTTCTCTTATTATCTCTATTTTATGGATCAGAGATTGGCAAAGTATGGCGCGTGACCTGTTTTTCTAGGGCCCGTGAGTGAAGAATGGTTTTTACATTTTTAGAACATTGTAAAAAAGAAAAAAAAAAAAGAGAGTGAGAAAAAGAGAAGAATAAAATGCTACAGAAACTGGATTAGGCTTTGCAAAACCTAAAGTATTTACTACCTGGCCCTTTACAGAAATATTTACCGAGTCTTGTTATAGATGTGGCGACTGAGCCAAAAGGAAGTCCATTTTGTATGGACTATCTTTCTAAAGGCAGTCCATCTCTGGGAAGCACAGACTCTGCTTTTGAGTTGCTCACAACTAAGGCCCAGAGAGGTTGAAGAGAGTTTCCCCAGTTATATAGCCAATTACTGGTGGTGCTGAGACTTTATGCCAAGATTTCCAATTCAATGTTATTTCTACACAGGTACAGATACACCTCAAGATATGCTTCTTGATACACTCTCTAGAACAGACCTTAGAAATCATCAATTTTAAACATGTTAAACACTTGAATTCCTTCTACTTACTCGATGCAAAGTTATCTAGTGAGGAGAACTTCGCGAGAGGTCAATTCGTCTTTGGATAGGTTTAGTGGTTAGACACTTGTCATCAGATATCTGGATAGTCGGTGTTCCTCATCCTGCCTTCTTGCAAGGTTTGGACTAGCACGAAGTCGTCTAGCTCTAACTACCCGAGCAGTCTGAGAGATTTTCCGTAATGATATCTAATCTTTTCTTCTCTTTTTTTCTTCTATTGACTATGCTACCACATGGTTCTGTAATAAGTTTTAGTTTCCATTTCTTAGGTTAAAATTATTCATTGTAATATGCTGAAAATGTAAATAGAATGGATGATATACTCTGAGGAGCTCCAAAGTAAGTGTTGGGGCTCTCTGGGATAACTAGGGCAGTGCCCCAGGTATCATCAAAAGGAGTCTCTGTACCAAAAGGGCAAGCTCTTCATGTGCCCTACAGAGAAGCCAGCCAGGCCACATGTCCTCACCCACTCTTCCTATCTAGGGTCCCATTAACCAACCCTACTCACTGCTAAGGGAAGTGTCATTTCACTTGGGCTGAGGAAACACGATGCAGCCACCAATAACTGACTAGTCTAGATACTTACTTTAGATATGGGTAGCCAAGAATCAAAACCACTGGAGGAGAAACCAATAGCATGAAAGAGAGGCTCCAAAATGGGGGAAAAAATGGAGAAACTAAATCCTGAGGAAATAGAGTTAGCACAGGAAATAACAGTTGAATAAAATTCTATTTATGTATCTCCAAAAAGATTTGAGAAGATTTTAAACTCATAAAATAAGAATAGTTACTACGAAAAAGAAGCAATTAGAGAACTCTAAAGAGCTTTAGGAAATTTAAAACTTGATTTCCAGAATATCCCACATCCCTCAGTAAAAAGGTTAAACGGAGACAACTGACAACTGAATTGGCAATGGAGAACAGGTCTACCCAATAGAAATATAATGCAAGCCACATATATAATTTTAATTTTTCTAGAAGTCACATTACAATAGTAAAAAGAAACAGGTGAAATTAATTTTAACAGTGTATTTTATTTAACCCCAAATAAACAAAACATTATCATTTTCACGTGTAATCAATATAAACAATTATAAACGGGATATTTACATCCATTTTTTTCATTCTAAATGTTTGAATACTTGGTGTGTATTTTGTACTTACAGCACATCTCGATCCAGACCAGCTACATCTTAAGTGCTCAGGAGTCACTGCGGCAAGTGGTTGCCGTATTGGACAACATAGACCCAGAAGACTGAATTAAAGGAATTGTTCCAGAACGCGGTAAAAAGGAAATATGAGAGAAAAATTAAGCATCAAGAGGGATACAAATGTTGTCTCAGGAGTGAAAGAAGAGGGAGGTAGGATGAGTTACAGGCCGTTGTAGAAGTCTAAGTGAGACACTGTGAGGACTTGGCCAGGGAGGCAGCAATAGAAATGCAGATCAGTGAGAGGATACAGGATGTGTCTGGGATGGAAGCATGGGGCTTGTTGACAGATTCCATGTGGAATCAGGAAGAGGAGGACTGAGGTGTAGTTCTTGGTTTTTGGCTTGAGCAATTTGGTGATCAAAAGTTTCCTTTTTTTTGGTGAGGAAGATTCACTCTGATTCTTTTTGCTTGAAGAAGACTAGCCCTGAGCTAACATCTATGCCAGTCTCCCTCTATTTTGTATGTGGGTTGCCGCCTCAGCATGGCCACCGAGGAGGTGTGTAGGTCCATGTCTGGAATCTGAACCCATGAACCTGGGCTGCCAAAGCAGAGTGCACTGGACTTAACCACTATGACACCATGCTGGCCCCCAAAAGGTTCTTTTTTCAAGGGTATGCAACACAGAATATAGTCCAAAATTTGAATCTGAAATACAATCTGGTGTTCTGCTAAGCCAATTTTTCCAGCACCATGTGGTTAGGCTTTTGCTAAACACAGGCAACCTTAATGTATTGCAGTGTGAAAAATATTTGTATTTATTATCTGAATATTTTACAATACAAGAATAAATAAAGATTACAACCAACATGTGCATAATGTTAGACAATTTAGAACATGCTTTTTGTATATAATCTCATCTAATCTTCACAACTGTCCTACAAAATAGGTGTTATTATCAATTTTTTAATGCTAATAATAATAATGATATTAACTTGTTCAATGTCACATAAGCAGTGGTGCTGATATTTGAACTCAGATTCCTGATAACTTCATGAGCAAATAAACTTGTCAAAGGGAGTCTATCTTTATTCATTTTTCTTCATACAAGTAATGTACTTACACAGGGAGTCGATAGACAAAAGTAAGTCACTCACTCATAATTCTAAAATTTCAATATAACAGGTATTACCATATGCAGTGATTTTAGATTTGTAAAGGTTGCTTTAAAAGGAAAAAGTATTGTTGATGCTCTAATTTGCCCTCTACTTTCTAGAACTCTTCTATTTTTTTTTCCAGAGTACAGGAAAAACCACTGGTTTTTTTCTCCTATTTTTCTTCCAATGGCTTTAAAATATGTTGATTGTACATCTAATCATTCTAAATTAAAATTGTTTTGAATATTAACCCTTTATCAGATATATTATTTGCAAATGTTTTTTCCATTTCTGTAGGTTGTCTTTTCATTTTGTTATTTTCTTTGCTGTGCAGAAGCTTTTGAGTTTGATATAGTCCCACTTGGTTATTTTTGTTTTTGTTGCTTGAGCTGTCAAGTCCAGAAAGTCTTTGACAAGATCAATGTCAAGGAGCTTTTTCCTTATGTTTTCTTCTAGGAGTCTTGTGGTTTCAGGTCTTATATTTAAATCTTTAATCCATTTCGAGTTGATTTTTGTGTATGGTGTAAGAAAAGGGTGCAGTTTAATTATTTTGCATGTGGGTATCCAGTTTTCCTAACACAATTTTTTGAACAGACGATCCTTTCTATCTCATGGATTCCTGGTGCCCTTGTCATAGATTAGTTGATCATATGTGTGTGGGTTTATTTCTGGGCTCTCTATTCTGATCCATTGGTCTACATGTCTGTTTTTATTCCAGAACCATGCTGTTTTGATTAATATAGCTTTGTAATATAGTTTGAAATCAGGAAGTGTGATGCCTACAGGTTTGTTCCTCTTTCTCCACTCTTCAGGGTCTTTTGTGGTTCCATATGAATTACAGGGATTTTTCCCCCTATTTTTGTGAAAAATGACATTGGAATTTTGATAGAGATTACTTTGGGTAGTATGGACATTTTAACAATATTAGTTCTTTCAATCCATGAATATGGGATATCTTTCCCTTTCTTTGTGTCTTCTTCAATTTCTTTCATCAACATCGTACAGGTTTTTCAGTGTATAGATCTTTCTCAATAGCAAAAGCTAAATAACTCAATTAAAAAAATGGATTAAGGATATGAGTAGACATTTTTCCAAAGATTTTCCTAATAGATGTATGAAAAGGTGCTCCATATCACTATCAGAGAAATGCAAATCAAAACTACAATGCGATATCACTTCACATCTGTTAAGATTGCTGTTATCAAAAGGGCAAGAGATAACAAGTGTTGCTGAGGGTGTGTAGAAAAAGGGATCATGTGCGCTGTTGGTGAGAATGTAAGTTGGTACAGCCATTATGGAAAATAGCATGGATGTTCGTAAAAAAAAAAAAAATACAACTACCATATGATCCAGCAATCTCACTGCTTGATACTTGTCTAAAGGAATTGAAATCAGGATCTTCAAGAGAGATCTGTACTCCCACGCTCATTTCAGCATTATTCATAACAGTCAAATGTGAAACAGCCTAAGTGTCCTTGATGGGTGAATAAGAAAATACGCTACATATATACAATGGAATATTAGTCAGCCATAAAAAAGAAGGAAATTCTGCCACTTGTGACAACACAGATGAACCTGAAGGACGTTGTCCTAAGTGAAATAAGTCAGACAGAAAAAGACAAATACTGTATGATCTCGCTTATATGTGGAATCTAAAAAAGTCAAACTCATAGAACCAGAGAGTAAAATAGTGGTTGCCAGGGATGGGAGGGTGAGGAAAATGAGCACATATTGGCCAAAGAGTACAAACTTTCAGTTATAAGAGGAACAAGTTCTGGGGATCTAATGTACAGCCTGGTGACTTCAGTTAATAATACTGGATTGTGTACTTGAAATTTGCTAAGAGAGTAGATCTTAAGTATTCTCACTATACCAACAATAAATAAATAAATAAATAAAATGGCAGCTATGTGAGGTGATGGATGTGTTAACTAATTTGGTTGTGGTAATCACTTCACAATGAACGCATATATCAAACCATCATAGTATACACCTTAAATACATACAAGTTTTATTTGTCAATTATACTTTAATAAAGCTGGAAAAAAAATTAAAAATAAAGAAAAAGATGGCCAAAAAAGAGAGATAATTATTACAGATCAGTAATGGTTCAGGGAAATGGAAAAGTTTACACTTATAAGGAGAAAAACGAAAAATTTTGGTAGTTGTGCTTATGCAAAAACCTAAAACTTAATTTAATTGAAGTGTCATATTAATTTATTTGGTGAAGTTGAAGACAGAGTTATAACGAACAATCTATCCTTCCCATCTATTCCTTGATTAGAATTATATTATCACAACGAGTATGCGGGGAGATGTTCATCAATTTTTTCCCCCTCTTACACACTATCAATGTAAGTGAGAGTTCCCTCAGACCTTTTACTTCATTCACCTCCTTGCCCCCGGTAATCTCTGAGCATGGATTGGAAAATAGCTTTATTCATTTAGACTGACCTTTATTTTTTAATGATAGGCATTAGAAATCCAATTAGAAATTTAATTAAAACGTGACTTTGTTAACCTTTATTAGATGGATTTCTAAGCCCCAGGAATAATATTAGAGTCTCAGCCAATCAAAGAAGGTAAGCATGTGCATGAGACTTTCCAGAAAGAATTCAACAACCATCTATAACTATTATCTTAGTTTTGGCTCCCATCCTCAACATTTCCTGTTATACTTCTACAATAGCTTCCTATCTAATTATCTTGCCTCCATTCTCCCTATCTCAAATGCGTCCTCCATACAGCCATTGGAATGATCTTTCAATAACACACATTTAATCATGTTATTCTCCAACCATTCCCCTTAATATTCCTCAATGGCTCCCTGTTACCCTCAGGATGATCTGTTTGTCATGGCATGCAGGTCCTGCATGGTCTAGATTCTGTCTATTTCCCCAACTATATGCCTTTTTGTTTCACGTGGTATGTTCACAATGGATACAGCCACATCTACAACCTGAAGTTCCTAAAATGTACTGTGATTTTTTCACATCTCTTTGTCTTTGCAGCTGTTGTTCCTTTGCCCTAGAACACTTTTCTAGGGTAACTTTCTCATCTGTTGTAAATCGGCTTGTTCATTACCTGCTGGTTACGTCTTATGACGGACACTACTACACTATGTGTTCACCATACTCCACTTCCTTTCCCCTCTGGAATCAGTTGGACTGCTTCCTCAGGCTCCCTCAGACCTGACGACTGAGTTCCAATGAAAAGAATGTGGGTGAAAGTGACTTATATCACTTCCAGACCTGACCCCTACAGCTGCCCAGATAATTCTCTATGCTCTCCCTAGTTCCTCATCTCTGGTGAGATGCACGGGATCCAGTGGAGGACTCCAAGGCCTTAGGGGATGGTGGAGCCACTGGATTGAGGGAGCCTGCTCATCCCCTAGGTCATGTGGCTAGGAACACTTGTGATGACTACAGCCCGAGCAAGGAGTAAACCTTTATTGTGTTAAGTCCCTGAAATTTGGGGGTTAGTTGTTATAGCAGTTAGCCCACAATGACCAATACACCTCTGTCGGTGGCCCCTTTCCTCCCAAATCCCTACCATTCTGCCAAAGTTATGTGTGAATAAAGTACCCCTCTCCCCAGGCCCAGTCTAGAACTGGTTTATCGATCTAAATGAGAAAGAGAAAGTTTCTTCCCTCATAAAGTTCACATTTGGGTGGGAAAGACATATAATAATATTTAACAAAATCTGAAGTGTAACTCCAAGCAGTTATGGCGCTGTGAAGATAAAGATGGGTAAGGAAATGGAGAAAGAGGGGCGAGGGGTCTATTTTTTACAATATAATCGGGGAAGGCCTTTCTGAGTATACTATATTGAGCATTCAGCTGAATGAGGTGAGGGATAAGTCACATGAAGTTTAGGGAACTAGAAAGGGAAATAGAAAGAGTTAAGGACCTGCTGTGGGAAATAGTATGGATATTTACATCAGGGATATCAATAGTATCAGGAAGAGCAAGAAGACCAGTACAGCAGGAGTGGGGTAAGTGAGGGGAGGAGAGGAAAGAGGGAGTTCAAGGAAGTAAGGAGGAGCTTCAGACCACAGAGGGCCTTGAAGGGCCTGGGATTTTACTCTCATGGAAATAGGGAGTCATTGGAGGATTGTGAGCAGTTGAGTGACATTTTGAAATGATCGCTCCGGCTAATGTGTTGAGAACTGTCTGTGTCTTGGATTTATGTTGGCAGACTCCCACCTGGCTCCAATGCCTTGGGCCCACCATGGGCTTTACCTCCAGTCCCTGCTGAGCAATGAAGCCAAAGGTATATGCCTCAGCATGTCTTGTATGCTTCAATGATTGTCTCCTGGTCTTATTTCTGACCTCAGCTCATTTCCCCAACTTTCCTGCCATTTCGTCCAATTGTTTGCAAAGAGGTTTTTTTTTTTTTCATACTTCATTGAGCATTTTTAGATATTATGTGGAAGGAAGGCTTCACAGTTTTTGATCGACCATACTGCCAGAAACCCTGATGACTTCTATTTTTCAGTGAAATAAGGAGCAAAGTCTCTAGTTAGGAACGAGTGGGAGAGTCGATGGAAGAAAGAGGAGACTGCTTGCTTTAGACGGGGGAGAGTAAATTCACTACAGAAATGTAGGGTTTTGGTTTTTTGTTTTTTTGATAAGGTCCAAAAAGATTAGGCAGGGAATGGTCATTGTGTTCAGGATTGTGGCAATGGAAGGATTAAGGATGTATTTCTTCCCCAAGAAACGTAGACTAGAGAAACAATGAGTAACACATGTAATAATTAAAAGGCTATATTTCATTCTTTCAACCATTTAGTTAATTCAACAACAATTTATTAATGATTATTTTAGAGCAGAATACAAAAACACAGTCTCTGCTTAGAGTCTAGTAGGGCAAGAAAAAAATGAGTTCTCTCATAGAGGTATGTACACCAAGGGGGCAGCATATCAGTTTGTCTGAAGGAGGAAGTGTGTGCGGTCAAGAACCGCTGCAGACAGCCGAGCTGAGTCTTGAAGGATGAATAGAGACTCCAGGTACAGGACTGGAATGAGCACGTAGGTTCACGCAGAGCAATGAAAGGCACGATGAAGAACTGGAAACACAATGTAATTCAGAGATGAGACTGTTATTGAAGTTTGGTGTAGTTAGGAAAGGCTGCACAAAGGAGGTGGGACTTGAAGAATTGGAAGGGTTTGAAAGGGAGAACGAATGGGGAGGAGACTTTAGGCTGGGAAAAGCATTTACAACAGAGGCGGGATTACTTACGGCACATGTTGAGGTGGTTAGGAGAAATACATGGTGTGGGACCATAAGCACTGTATATGTTACAGTACATATTCTTCTCCTGCAGAGTTGTAGGGGTGATGGGGTGGGGAAAGACTAGATAGGGTGATGGGACTAGGTTGTAGAGGATCTTGCCCAACTCCAGGGTCCACCTTTGACATTCAGTTATCTCTGTACGAATATGAAAGGAGATATTTTCTCCTTTGTCTATTTCTCCCTCATAGAGCCTTAGCACATTGTTGAACCCAGGCTAGTTTCTTCAGGCATTTGAGAACATCTAGTGATGGCCGAGTATCCCTCAGGAGGGAAGCTAGGTGGCACTACATTACTGCCCAGCCACTGCTCTTTCAGAGCCTAGGGCACCCTTGGTTTTAAATAAGTTTTGATGAATACAAAACTATTTAGTGGAGCTTTGAGATAGATGACCTGGAAGCCTTCTAGAGAAAGAAAATTTGTTCCTTTTGTGAGTTTTTGTGTAACGAATCACTGTTATTTGGCCCAGAATTAGCCAGCTGATCTGCCTGAATTCTGCTATGAAGGACATAATTCTGTTTGTAGAGGAAGATCACATTGTATTTTGCTACTGGAGAAATTCTTTATTGTATTCTGTAAGTAAAGCATTGCAGTGATCAAGGATGCATCATGATCTCTTTCTAAGCTTTAATAAAGACAAAAATGTCCTTTTGGTTCCTTAGAATTCAAAAGATGAAGATGAGAAATAAAGCTGCCTTCTTATACCCTTAATGGTAGAAGTAGGATTCCCACCGAGGGCTAATGACAGCTAAATAAGTGTTTGCCTGGATAACCCGCTGCTGTTTTGATTTCCTCAAAGTTTTTCTTCCTCGGGAAAGTAGCATTGAAAGCTAGCTTAATTTAAGAATGCTTTGTACCTGATGCAGCCAGTCAGTAGGCTTCAGGAAATAAGGGGCTTGCCTTTAGAGCTGAGTGAAACCAGAAGGGCGTCTAGATGTTCTCCGCTAATAGAACATGTTGATCTAAGACATAGATTTGCTATGGAAGAAGTTAAATACGGGGGGAGAACATAAAGCAAGTTATGTATCAGTGAATCTCTTTTATAGAGGCTTCATAGTTTGCAGTAAAACTTTGCCCCTCCCCTCCATTTTTCTCTTGACTTTCTCTTATTATTGTATGGAATTATGTTACCTAAGTTAACAAGAGTGAATAAAACATTTAATTATAATCCTACCTAATGCATCAATTTCTGAGCCACCGCTTGCAGGATATCAGGGGCCTCTATGGGCCACTAGCCATGGATGAAAGTTTGTTTTGGGTCAGTAGGAGCCAGCTGAGGTGAGATATAAACTCACCAAGATCATACAATATGGAAAGAGCTGGGGACTCAACTCTAAACTGATCTTTGCAGCACAGCAAAAGGTGGAGGGGTTTGAGCGGTCAGATCCAACCCTAGTCCACAGGGTGGGATAGGATTGTAATACATAAAGAGAGCCAAGAGCCCCATGGTGGTAATGGATTGAAGCGGAAGCTGGAAAGGACCAGAGAGGAGAGCCTGCAGGCATATGGACTGTCTGAAAGGTACAGGATTGATTAGGGAAGACCGTATTCTGTATTCTATCCTGAAATTATCCTACCTATCCTGAAAAATCCTTCCTGAAATTATCACTTGCGTTTGATGAGCCTTACCTCTCTTCTCTAGGGAAGTGAAAGAATGATGGCAATTAGCATACTTTTCAACTTGCCCTAAATCATGTATTTACTACCCTCATGAATAGTTGCATAGTTTTATATTTCCAGCATTGTATTAAAACACATGCATTTGGGCCCCAGTACTATGAATACGTCGAAATTTCCTGTTCAAAAATCTTATAAAAATGGCCATTCAGAACTCAGTAAGATGTCAGGCCACATTCAAAAATTAGTTAGTGAAATAAACACGGTAAACCAATATCCTGTGAGACAATCAGGTTTCAAAGAACCTGATTTCGATGAACTAGAAAGTCAGAAAAAAAGACATAGAACGCTTCCTACTGTGTGTTTGTGTGCAAATGCTGATTATCTTAGGTTAAAATCAATCAGTTCTGCTTTGAAAAGTGCTGAATGTTTTTCTGCAGCAATGTAAACCAACTTGAAAAAAAAGAAAAAAATCAAAAGTAAACAGAAAACAAATTCAGTTCTTTGTAAAAAGATTTGTTTCCAAGTTTAGTAAAACTTTTATTGTCAAAATATTTCTTTTCCCCTCAATAACTCTCTTTCTCTCTCTATTGTATCCCATTGGGGGAACAAATTGCTTTACCTCATAGAGCTATGAAAGTCACAGAGATCTGAACCAGCCTGTAGATCCCATGGCTTTACTGTGGCACCAAATCAGCACGATAATTCATAATCATAACAGCAAACACTTACAGAGCACTTACTAGGTGCTGGGGTCTGTGCTAGGTTCTTTATGTATATATTAATCAAGTGAATCATCATAACTCCATGAAGTAAGTTGTCAAGTTAGTAAAATTCGAAACCGTTTTCTGATATCATATAAGGATTACTGGAACCGTCTGAAGGTCATGAAGTTATTCTTAATCTAAAATATTGTTTTCATATCTGCCTTGAAGAAAATGTTCTAAGGATCTCTGTTTCTTCCTAATATCCCAGTTCCCCAAAGCAGAAAGCTGATTGGAGAATTGAGAAGAGCATCTTATTCCTTGATTTCCAAGTTAGACACGTTATTACAGCAAGGCCAGCATTTATTGCCCTTTTCAGCAGTTTTATTGAAAAGCACATCACATTTTATTGGCTGGGAAAAGGAGGTTTGTCCTGTTCTTCTAAAAAATGCATAATTGTGCATTTTATTAAAGCCAGAGTTAAGGAATTCTCTTTCTCAGCAGGCCAAAGACGGGCAACACTCTGGCGATGACTTTCTGTTATCCCAATGTCCTGTTGGAGATTTAGATTGTGACTATGATTTGCCCCTCTGACATCTTCCTGGGGACCAAGGGATGTGTTTAATGTCAACCAGACCCCATGTCTTCTCAGAAATGGGGGCAATGCCAACACTTGTTATTAGGGCTATAACAATTTCCTTATTCAACATGACCTTGGTTTCCCATTTCGATAACCTGGGATAGTGTGCTCTCTTTCAATTGGCAGAAGTGGTGTGAGGTTGTTGTCAGTCAGCTTTGTCAGATGCTTGTTTCCTTTGAAGGCTTGTTTTTGCATTTTTTTCCTATATGAAGATCATGGCTTTGAGACCCGCTGAAAATGTTCAACCTCTGCGAGATGTCCCAGGGCACACTCAGTCTATCATGAGAGAGCCTGGAAGCCCAGGGTCCATGTCTCAGCTTCACTGATCATTGGCTCAGGGACCATGTGACCATCACTCAATCTCTTGGGGCCTCAGTTTCCTCAATTTTAAATCAGAAAGTTTAGATAAACTATCAAAACAATATTAATGTTATTAATAATAATACTGACATTTATTGAGTGTTTTTCCAAAAGCCTTAGCTGGCTTCTTTCATTTAATCCTCACAACAGCACGATGAGACAGGAACTCTTGTTACCCCGTTTCACGGAGAAGTTGACTGAGCTAGCGAGGAATTAGTCCATCCACCTCTTTAACATCATGTAGTCAGTAAGTGGTAGAGACAGTACTTAAGGCCAGGGCACCTGTCTCTATTCTCAAACTGTGATCCGCAGACCAGCAGCATCAACAAATACCTGGGAACTTGTTAAAATTCAAATTCTTAGGCACATTCTAGACTGACTGAATCCAAATATTTGGGTGCAGGGTCAGCCCAGGAACCTGTTTTATGACAAGCTCTTTGGGTAATTCCTATGCACACTAAGAGTTGAATCACTGCTCTAGAACTTGTGTTCTTAATCCCTATATCGTGCTTTTCTGCATTCAGTGAATTTCTCAGAGTGTCTAGAACATTGCCCAATTGACTCTGTTTGGTTATGTGATTGTGGTTGTTCCTCCCCCTGGCTCTGTGTATGCTCATCCCTCCTGCAGCTGGGTGTCTGACCCAGAGGATGGCCTGTGCCTAGGGAAGAAGCAGTCAAGGGCATACGAAGAGTGTATTCCTCTGTGGTTCCTGCCAGTATCCTTTCCGTGTCTCATGCTCTATCAAAGTCAATGCATATTAAAGTTGTGCCGCCAGAAACACTTCTATTTTACAATTCAAAAAATGAGCAAACCATTGGAAATTTGTTTGAATACAAGAACATATGCCTGTTAAATGCATAAACTTCCCCTCATTCCTAACAAAGGGACTCAGACTTTATCAGTTCCAGGAGATGTTGAAGCTTTCATTTATGGGAATTAGCCAGAGAACACTGCATGCTTCTCTTTCTGTTGGAATACAGTCAAGTGATGTTTGTGACCACCAATGATAACAGATGCTATAAAAACAACAATTTGATGCATAGCCAGATTGTTACATAAACCTTTAGGGGCCTTTAAAAATTCTTCTGGGAGAACAAAACAAATGGAATTTTTATTTTTTCTATGTGGCCTCCTATCAATCCTAGTCGTATCAGCTACCATGTCATCAATACATTTTTCAAAATGTCTGAATTCCTTGTACTTTATTGCAAATCGTGAAGGGTATAAGAGTAAGTGTTGCATTTGTAGAGAGTTAAGAGAAACATGACTGTGAAAAAGAGGAAATTCCAGCAGGAAAGAGAAAAAGTATGTTTCCATATAACTTTTTTTTCTTTAATTTTCTTTTTTTTGCTGATGAAGATTAGCCCCAAGCTAACATCTGTGCCAATTTTTCTCTATTTTTTATATGTGGATTCCTGTCACAGTGTGGCCAATGAATGGTGCAGGTCTGTGCCCAGGATCCAAACTCTGCCAACCCTGGCCACTGAAATGGAGTGCGCCAAACTTAACCACTAGGCTGTGGGGCTGGCCCCTTCATATATCTTTCTTAAAAAAAGTTTTGAAAAATTCAGAAAATGTAATAAAGTACAAGAGGAAAATAAAGATCATTCATACTCTCATTGTTCAGCACTGTTAGCTTTTTAGTGTATACATCTTTCTAGACATGTTTTGCATATATAAATATTTATACCATAGATCTATATTTTACCAAAAATTAGATCTTACTTTGTAAACTGTTTTGTAAATGTGGTAGTTGTGGTTCCCACTTCATGTCAACACATACAGATGTGTGCATCTTTCTAGGGTGACTCTTCTTGTTTGTTAGCAGTCACTCATGTAGTTGTGGTGGTGTGGGCTCCCATGTCATGTCTGCCTGAGACATATCCAGCGTCACCTGATCAGAATATGGGGAAATAATTGGGTGGACATAATATGTGTTTCACAGTTGGTCACTGGAAAACTAAATAAAATGACTAATGTGAAGTTTTCAAATCATTGATTCTGCTGCCCATGGCTTGCTTGCTTTCTGTATTTTAAATTTACAAGTACTGTGCAGATCTGCATTAGAAAGTTCAACTGTAAGACATATTTTCTGTGATGAATAGCTCCCTTCCCTTACCAACATTCCCAAAGAAAGCCTGATTTTGTTTCTTTTGTTCTTTTTTTGCTCAGGGAAATTCTGCCCTGGGGAAAGCACTGTTAGGGAGATTCCAGGGATCAAATTCAGGCCATTTGAACCATGTCTTAACTGTTTAGTTATTGAGAATTCTTAGGGATAAAAACTTTACTGTAAATCTAAAAGGATCCAGATTTAGGCCTTATCTACACATAAACTGGCTTGGGGAGAAAAGGTAGTAGAATTCAGTGAAACAACTAGTGATGAACTAGTTACCAACTGGGAGCTCTTGGCTGCTTTTTTTCAAGCTGATTTCTATGGGAGGCTAAAATAAGATACTTTTTTTGGTGATGGATTTTTGTCTTTCAAACCAAAAGGCTTTACTGACACAATGTTTTGCCAAGAGATGTTTACCCTAAAGATTTACCAACGTAAGAATAGAATAATCTGTCTGAATCTGATAATATGCAGTGGCAGATTCTTTGTTTTGGTAACGGATATTAACCAAAGAATACACAGTGCAGGCACTCATGAGGGAAGGTCGCCCCTTTCTGCTCCAGATCATGACAGTTAAGTAATAACATGCATAGGAAGGGGGCTTGGGGAACATAAGAAGAAACTCTTGAAAATGCACTTAATGGTCCTCGGATGGTCAGAAAGTATTTGCGCATCCTTAAAAATAAGTAATTTTTTCTTAACCAATCAGAGTTCCTGTGCTACCTCCCCTTAGGCAGATAGATGTAAAACAGTAGCTGTTTGGTTGATCAATAATTTTCACTTTCTACGAACTCGAATCATTAACATTTCAAGTCTTTTGTTTCTCTTCTTTCTAAAGAATAGAGACTATTGTTTATCATCTGTAAAGACTAAATTGTTATTTATAAAGAAATTATATATTTAAAATGTTAACAAGTAATTCTAGTTTAGAGGCTAGGCCTTGGAAAGGAAAGTGGGAAATGGAGGCTGGTATCTACCTTTTACCCTAATTCTGTGACTACCCGGAGTCAAAACAATCTGCTGAGAATGAGCCAAACCGGTTATTAGAATCTGTGAGTAAAAATAGGTATTTAAGAGGACAAAATGTTTTTAAAAATCTAATTTGAAAATTTATATAGATGATTTCTCCCCAAGGAGGTGGAGCATAACTTCCCGGCCCTTGAGTATGAGCTGTGTATAGTGATTTCCTTCCAAACAAGTCGGTACAGAAAAGTGGGAGGAGTAACTTTACAGGAATCTGGCAAACACTACCCCAGCTGGGTGACCAAGATTAACACTAACAGCGATAAGGTATGTTGATAGCATTTATCCTTCATATCATGTAATGAGAATGGCACTCTTTGGTCTTCCTCCCCCAAACCCATAACCCCAGTGTAATCATGAAAAAAACACCAGACTAACTCTAGTGGACAAGCATCCTACAAAATACCCAACCAGTAGTCCTCAAAACCGTCAAGGCCATCAAAAACGAGGAAAGTTTATGAAACTGTCATAGTCAAGAGGAGCGGCAGGAGACATCATAATTAAATGTAGTGTGATATCGTGGATAGGACCCTGGAACAGAAAAAGGACTTTAGTAAGAACTAGGAAATCTGCATAAAGTGTGGCCTTTAGTTAACAATAAGGTATCAATATTGGTCAGTTGTGACAAATACATAGTACATAAGCTGTTAACAATAGGGGAAACTGGGTGTGTGGTCTATGAGAACTTTCTGTACTATCTTTGCAACTTTTTTGTAAATCTAAAACTATTCTAAAATTAAAAGTTTATTAAAAGATCTAACTTGACAAAATATATTTGTTTTTAAAGATACACTCAGTGTGGAAAATCCATATCAATATTGAAGAAGGGAAAAATGTTATCCATGGAAGATAGAATAGAATGTGCAGGGGCCGTAAGGGAGAAAGTGTGTAGTGAATTTGACCATTGGGCATGGCTAGAGCACAGAGCAAAAAAGCAGGGTGTAGTGAGAGATGATGCTGGAGGTATCAAGTGGAACCACTCACAGAAGGTCTTTTTTCCATGCTAAGAATTTTGCCCCTTCCACTGAAGAAAGGACGGTTGGGAAAAAGTTAATCCCCTCTCCATCTAGATGTTATTTACTCATTCAGTAGATCAACCAATAAATCTCAGGGGCCACTGTATACAGTCCTAAAAGTAGTACACCACTTATGAGGCTGAATACAGTGGCTGCACACTCTGTGAAAGGCACCTTCTGGAGCAGAGCATGACTCTAGGGTGAGTACTCTGGCTGGGCACAGAGCTAGATGCTGAGTGGACAGTCCTGAACAAAACAGATACAGCCCCTGTTCACATGGGACTCTCCCTCCAGGCAGGGCCACACCAAGACTGGCGGCAACCCTGGGCAGTGGAATAATTGGCATTCTTTCCAACTGAGAGAGAGGAATTGGAGTGTTATTTTGTAGGAGTGCTCTGCCTCTTCTCTCTAGGCCAGAGCAATTCAGCTCTGGCCCCAAATTTGCAAATCTCATCCAGCAAAGCAAAAGCCCTGGGGCTAACCCCTCCTACCACCCTAGAAGGCAGTTTAATTTGTCCCTTTGGTCTTTCGTTCCTCACTGGGAGACACTTAGTGCTCCTTCCAGTTGTATGCAGTACTCTAAAAGTGGTCAGGTCAACACATGTTTCTTCCATCCTATGACATCCTGGTGAGGCTTTAGCAGTAGGTGATTCCTGACCCCCCTTTTTAGACTGATGTTTGGGAAAGCTGTCTGGCTGGGTTGTCTCTTAATCCAGCTCTAGTCTAATGTGGAAAACAAACAGTAAATAAACCTTTATAAATATTTTGTTGGAGTTAACTTGATTTTTTGACTAAAATAATAGGATTATCCCAGCACTCCCAGGCAAATCTCTTTACCCTTGTTCTCCCAGCCTATTCTTAAAGCCTATTAGGTAATAAACAGCTTCTGGCCACGTGGGACTCCTTAAGAAGGTCTGAATGAGGCCAGTGGGTCTAGCAGCCTCCCTGTAATCACCATTCTCCAGGTCATGTGGAGAATACTGCTTCCTTGGTGCACAGCAGAGTGGCATGGGAGCAAAAGCCCTGGAGAAGCACTGATATATACCAGCTATAGATATTTGCCAAGAAGTGGACTCATTTCCCCGAATAATAAGCTTTTCAATATGTAAATAGCGGCAAGAGGGCCAAGAGGCAAGGTAGAAGCTTGGTTTTGGTGCTGTGTAAGGTCCCATACACCAGGTGTGCAAGGCTCCAAAGTGGAAAGAATAGATTGGAGGCCAGTGTACATCACCTTTAATTCTTTTTGGAATGGGCTGATTGGCAGTCAGCAACTTGGAAGGTGAAGTTTAACTTCAGAGCTTACATACTTATTTCTGAATATTTTCCTGGTCCCTCCATGCCCCTTTATAGCTAGTCACTATTTCTCCTTTTCTCCCCAACCTCCTATAGCTAAATCTAATCCAGATGGATCTCAACGCATGTCACATTTAGCATGGTGTGAATTTAAGCCACCTTTAATTTTTGAAGAGGTATTTGTATTCGGCCTCATCTTTATTGGGAGATGTGAAGGTTTATGCCCTGGATATCACTGTAGGCATGGGCTCTGAGTTTGGATGGTCTGGGGAGCTATGTAGGAAGACTTGCCAGGGAAGCCTCCAAATTCACACAGAGGGAGGAGCTGCTCATTCAGCTGTGCCCTCAGAGGCAGAATGGAAGCCCTGTGGCTTCACGGCTGTTGTTGAAGATTCAGGAGGATCAGCCAACCTCCTCACCCTCTGAGCTCCTGATGTCATTCCCATCAGCGATGCCGAGAACACAGCAGTTAGGTGATTTTTCTCTTTGTTTTGACCTCCAATTCTCTTACCTACTAGGTGGGCAGATTACTTCACCTCTTGGAGCATCACATACCTCATCTGTAAAATGTGGGTAATAATAGATACCACCTCAGAGGACAGTTGCTATGAAGGTTGAATGAAATGACACTGAGCATGGGGCCTAGCACTTTGTCAAGCACTCAAGTAAGATCTTAGCTGTTACTGTGAAAAGAGAAGCCAAACTACGATTGTGCTTGCTCCTATTTTCCATTGAGTTTGAACAAACGCTGGTCCTGTTTCCAATGAGGAGAGGGAGAGGGTGCATAGATGGGGGAGAAAACGTGAGAGTTTCGGCAAGCTCTAAATGATCATGTAAGGCAGGCAGCTGGTGATACTGATGCAGCTCAGGCAATTGCACAGATGCTCTGAGTGACACTTCTCCTACTCCCTAAAGGCTTAGTGCTGAAATAATGACATGGATGACAGGTTTTCATTTTCCCCCCAATTTTCCTGCCTACTTAGTTAATCTAGGGCTCTATCTGTGTGCTGTATCTGGTGAAGAATACAAAATTCTAGCAAAGATATCTAAAATGTATTAAATTTTTCCATCCAAGAATATTGCATTGCAAGTCTATCCAGGGATTCTAACATACCAGATAAACATAAACAGAATCATATCATATGTTAGGATTTTAAGGAGCTGCATTCCAGGGCCAATAATTTGAGCTCTCACTATATTTAGACAAATTCAAATGGAAAAAAACCAAGTGACTGTGCAGCAGTTATTAATCTTAGAATGAGTTGTTTAATGGAGAATAAATTCTGATTTTTCTGAGGTGATTTGGAAGTGATGTTGCCTGAGGGATGGATGAGCCAAGAGGACATGCTGAGCCCTCTCTCAGCCCTATCATATTTGGTGCAGGATCTTGTTCAAATGCTGTATGTTAGCCATTTCACATAGCATCTCAGATTTAACTATATATTTATAATCTTATCTCCTTTCTGAGACAGGATATACCAGTACACCAATATACAATGTTAATAGATCTGCTTCTCTCCACATATCCTATAAAAGCTAAAATAATTGGAAATAATACCAAGCATTTATTATACTTACTATGTCTTAGGCCTGGTGCTAAGCAGTTTACATGTTTGCATTCTCCAAGCTTTAAATTTTCTCTTTAATTTACTACTTGATAATGCCACTTGTAAATCCCATAGGCATTTCAAACTTGACAAGACCAAAATAAAACTTATGATTTGTTCCTGTAACTCTGATATTTTCCATCTTAGTAAACACCCCTGGTGTTTTGTTGTAGACATCCATAGCAGTCATTCTTGATTTTGTCATTTCATTCACATTTTCTAACCAATCTCTCGGACAGTCCTGCTGTTTCCATCTCCAACATAAATACAGAATCTGCCCACCTTTCTCCAAATCCACTCTCACCATCCTGGGACAAGCGACCGGCCCTCTTCACTTTGGCCCCTGCTGCAGCCTCCTCCCGACTTTCACAGTTGCCCCCTAAATCCATCATACACCAAGATCAGAGTGATTTTCCCCCCAACATTTTACTATGAAAATTTTGAAATATGCAGCAAAGCTGAAATAATTTCGTAATGAATTTTTATTCCTGCCACCTAGATTCTATCATTAACATTTTACTTATATATATTCATTTGCTAGGACTGTCATAGCAAAATATTACAGACTGGGTGGCTCACGGTTTTGGAACCAAGAAGGCCAAAATCAAGGTGTCGTCAGGTTTGATTTCTTGAGGCCTCTCCCCTTGGCTTGCAGGTGGCCACCTTCTCTCTGTGTCCTCACTGGTTGTCCCTCAGTCTATGTTGTCTGTATCCTAATCTCTTCTTCTTATAAGGATACCACTCATAGTGGATTAGGGCCCACCCTAATAAGACCTTGTATTACCTTGATTACCTTCTTTAAAGGTCCTATCTCCAAATAAAGTCTCACTCTGAGGTACAGGGGGTTAGGCCTTTAACACACGAATTTTGAGGTGACGTTATTCAGCCCATATCACATATACTCGCTTTACTACATTTCTGTCCATCTATCCCTCTCTTCATCCATTAATCTATCTCAATTTGGGTGTATTTCAAAGAAATTATAAGTATTAGTGCCTTTCCCTCTAAACACTTCAAAATATGTATAATTAACTGCAGTTCAATATTTGTGTAGGGTTTTTTTGTTTTAATGTAAAATTTAATTCCTGAATTTACATTTACTGAATTTTGACAACTGTGTAACCCTAACACTTATCAAGTGTAGAACATTAGCCATCCCTTCAGAAAGTTTCCTTGTACCCTTCTCAGGCGGGCCCTGTTCGCATTCCTGTCTCAGAAGAAACTACTGTTCTAATTTTTTCCATCGTACATTAGCTTTGCCTGTTTTATAATCTCATATAAGTGAAATCATAGACTATATCGCCTGTATCAGTAATTCATTCCTTTTTATTGCTGAGTAATAGCCCATTTATGAATATATCACAGTGTGTTTGTAATTTTTCTATTGATGGACGTATGGACTGTTCCAGCTTTTGCTATTATGAATAAAACTGCTATGAATATTCCTGCAAGAGTCTTTTTGTGAACACACATTTTCATTTGTTTTGGGTGACTATCTAGGAGTAGAATTGCTGGGTAGGTGTATGTTTATTTTTAAAACAGAGTGATCTTTTAAAAACGTGTCAAATAATGTCACTCCTCTGTTTACAATTTTCCAATGACTTCTCGTTGCACTTAGAATGAAATTCCCCCCAAGTAAGAAGCCCAGAAAGATCAGACTACTGTCTCCTTCTTCCCTCGCTCAATCTCATGCTACTCCGCTGACCGCATCTTCTCCCCACATTTCCTGCCAGCTTGTCCCACTCCAGTCTATTCCTTGCATGAGTCAAGTGTGCTCCAGACTCACCCACATCCTTCTGTTACCCCAGACAAGAACTTTATTTCCCAATCTGCTGCCAGGCTGGTTCCTGCTCATCCTTCAAGTGTCAGCTTAAATGTCACCTCTTCAGAGAAAACTGAGGGTTAGAGAGGTTAAGTTACTTGAGCAATGTCACACAGCTGGGAGAGCTGATATACAAATTCAGGCAAACAGGCAATCTGACCCCAGAGCCCTCATCTTAACCATCTTAAAACACAAACCCTCTTTCAAGTGCATGTCTTGTGATAGGTTCTTGCCTTCTCTCTCTCAGCTACCATTCATTATCTATTTCACTTAAGTCTGTTTTATTTTTTCTTTGCTTTCCTGGTTCCCTAAAACTATTTCTTATAAGTCACCCATGACTACCCATTGTCAAATCTGGTGAAAATAGCTGTCAGACCCCATGACTTTGCCTTTCTGCAGCATTTGACACTGTTAACTATTTTTTTTTCTTGACATGTTGCATTTAACTTATATAAGCATATTCTTTTGTGGTTTTCTCTGCTTCTATAGCCCCACATTCTTGATCTCCTTTAGGAACTCATTGTTGCATTGCTTACCCTTCAGATGTTGGTGCTTCAAAGTTCTTCCCCTGGTCTTATGCTTGTTGCGCTCTGCACATTCTCCCTAGGAAATCTCATTCACATCCATGGTTTCAATCATTACCTACATACCGACTATCTTCTCAGCTAGATCCCTAGCCCTGATCTTTCCCTGAGCTAGAGAGCCATAACTTGAATGCCTATTAAACTTCTCTAATTGCACATCCCAAAGCCACTGTGTTAGTCTGCAAAGATGGGCCCCACCGAGATATGCTTCTCAGTCTTCAAGCCCTATGGAATCCCCACTCCTTGAGTCTGAGCTGACCCTGTGACTCACTCTTAACCACTATACGATTCCCAAGGCTAGGTCATTAGAAGCCTTGCAGCTTCTGCCTACTCCTCTTGAAATGCTTGCTGTTTGGGTTCTATCTCTTGTAACCCAGCTATCCTGCTATGAGAAGCTCAAGCCACATGGAGAATCCGCGTGTAGGTGGAAAAGCCGAGCTGAACTCTTACCAAAAAGCCAGCATCAACCGCCACCCATGGGAGAGAGCCATCTTGAACAACCAGACCAAGTGAGTCTTCAGAAGATCGCAGCCCAGCCAACATCTGACAGTAATTATCTGAGAGACCCCAAGCAAGAATTGCCCAGCTGAACCCAGTTGACTCATAGAATCATGAGCAACAATCATAAATTACTGTTTTAAACTACTAAGTTTTAGGATGGTTTGTTATGTAGCAATAGATAGCTGGAACAGGCACCTCAAATGCAATATTCCCAAATGAACATATTGTCTTTCTCCTAAACCAGGGACTCCTCTTACATTCCCTGTTTCGGTTCATCTCTACCCAATCCTGAACCTAGAAGTCATCCATCTTTCCTTTTCTTCTGGATCAACTTTCACATACAGCCAGCTTCCCTCCTGGCTCCATAAATTCTATCATTTAAATAGCTCCTATAGCTCTCCCTTCCTCTCTCCCTCTTGCTATTCCCTCGGTTGGCCCCTCACCATTTTTCCCTTGTACAGTCACGTTACTGTCCTAACTGTTCTCCTGCTCACTGGCACCTCTACAATCTATTCTCTGCTCAGCTGCCCATCATCTTTCTGAAACATAGATCAGATGTTGGGTATAAAGCCTTTTATGGCTCCAATTGCTCTCAGGATTAAGCACAAACTTTAGCAGGGTACACAGACCCTTTGTAATCTGGCCCATTATCTTTTCACTTTCATTTGCTTCTGATGCTCCCTCATGACCACTCTGTCCCATTCATGTCAACTCTTATTTCTCCCAGAAGGCACTGCTCTCTCTTTCTTCTCTAGACCTTTGCGTACATCTCTCTCTACACTGTCCTGTAGTGGTTAGGAGCCCATGCTCTGGACTTCACTGTGGCTGTCACTTTCTAGCTGTGTGATTTTGGCCAACTCACTTGGTCTGCCTGTGTACTGCCACAATGGAAATAATAACAGAGACTACCTCCTATGGATCTTAAGGATTAAAAAGATTAATGCAGGTGAAGAACACAGCACAGTGCTCAGCACATTCTAAACACATCAGTGCCAGACACATCAGTAAGTACTGGCTGCTGCTGGTAGTTTTCCTTTCCCTGGAATTCTGTCTCTGGCCACCTGCTCCTCTTCCTGCACTTATTTGCCCCCAAAATCCTGTATGTCCTGCAAGGTTCAGCTCCAGCGTCTTACCTTTAGGGAAGTTGTCAGGAACTGCTCTCAGGGAGTTCTTGATATATGCCATTCCCCCACCCATCCCCAAGCTTTGTGGATGCCTTTTATTGTACTTACCACTCTATACTTCAAATATTTAATTACTAGACAGAAACTCTGGAACTTACTCTCAGTGCCTGGTATATGACAGGGGCTCATTATGTGCTTGCTGAGTGGGTGACGGATGATCAAATGACTGAATGAAAGAAACCAGGGCAGAAAATATTCCCAGCTAGCTGGATGAGGTGAGAATTAGGGAAGAAATGAATGAAAGAGGTTGGGTTTGATGAAGAACATTTTTGTGTCAGTGAAACTCAGTTGTGGGATATTGCAGCTCATTATTATTTTCTTTCCTTCCCAAATTAGTGTGAGTTGTGCAGAAAGTAATAAAATTTGCATCTTGAGCCTGTTACTGTATTGCCATTTGGCTCATCTTCTCTGCCTGCCCTATGCCCCATCACTATGGGAGGTTAACACTCACAGAGGGGTTGCAGTGCCCTCATCATTTCTCTCAGCACACCCAACTGTCCACATTAACTCAAAAGTATGAGAAACCAAACAGTTTTCTTCATCCAGGAAATGGCTAAGAACTGGCTGCAGTTCTTGCCAAAGAGACCTGAGGAAAGTGGCCTGGAAGCCAAACGGCTTGCTCATGGCTCAGAAGCCAAAGCTTCTGAACAGTATATTGGGATGTGTAAAAAGCAGAACTTGAATCCCCAACGTTTGAGACTGTCCTTACTCAACGGAGAGAGATCTTATTTTGAGTATGTTTACGAATAAATATGACTTGAATAAATATGATCTTCCAGGTTTCAGAAGAAGTGAATATGTTTGTCCTCTGCATCAGGAAATAATGTCACTGATCCTTCCAGTCAGGACTCTTCTTGGTGGGTGTGAGCACTGGAGCTGGGCAATCCAAGGGCCGGAGTGGAGTCCAGCTGCTTGTAAATGTGTGTTCTTTGTAGAAGAGCATTCTCTCAAGATGGCTGCAGTTCACTGAGGGCTACTGCCCACGCTGTGACTCTCAGAGCAACTCTTTCAGTCCAACAGCTGTGCCCAGAGTACGGTAACACTGGAACAGAGGCGGGAGCTGCGGTCTCCTTGAGACGGGGACCAGGGCCCCTTCAGTGGCTGCTGCATTAACTGTCTTCAAAAGCAGTGGTAGTGGTTCCCTCAGGACCTCAGAGAAGGAATTTCCTTTTTGTAGAGACTACAAAGAGGTCATAAGATACAAAAGTTTCCACAGCTTAGGAGAGAGTCCAACTATAAAAACAAAACTGTCACATATTTTATGATAACTGCTTTGTTTAGTTATGTAGGACTGTGTTCACTCAGTTTCTCCATGAAGATTTACTGAGCACCTACTGTGTGCCAGGTCCACCTTAGGGGCAGAACCACTTCTTATTTGCGATCATGTCAACAGTACCTAGTACAGTGCCTAGCCCATAATATGGGTCACACGCCGTATGCAATGCTATATCCCTCAGTCTGGCCAGAGTTCAGGGTGTGGCTGATGTGTGGGACTATGGAAGAATCTTCTCTCTCTCCCTAAAGCTAACTAAGCTTTCATGGGACTCGAAGGTCCTGATTTTGGCCTCCTTAATCAACTAGTTCAAGTCAGAGGGGCAGTGACTATTCGGATTGCCAAGATACTATTTAATGAGGATCTTTGTGACTAAGCTCCTAAAGTCGAAACTTAAGCAAGTAATGCTGGCTAAAATCCCTTGTTGGATAAACACTGCCACTCCCTTGAAAATTCTGGGAGTTCCAGCTTGGCTGCTGACCTTAGCTGTTTATCTGTTTAACACTAGCATTTCTTAAGCTTCCAAAGTGGACAGAACGCTGTGCTAGGTTCTGGGAAACAGAACTATGAGCTATGCTCCCTGCTGCAAGTTGGTCACATTTTAAGTGGGAATACGATAAATGACATGTTCAAACAGTTTAACCATTATAAACAGAGAAAACAACTTGTATTTTGAAAGCGCAACAGCTTTCAGCAGCTCCAGACAGAGTTTTACCCGAGTGTTTGGCCACGACACTGCCTTCTGTCACAGAGATGAAAAGTAAAATGTGGAAAGATTATCGAAACAGCGTGGAATAAACAGTTATGTTCTTTTTAGCCTCTGGGCCTTTATACATGCTGGTTCCTCCTCTTCTCACCTCCAACCCCTCTCTCTTTCTAACTAAAACTCATATTTTAAATATCAACTACAATTTAATCCCAGGAGCCTATGGTGACCAGCCTCTGCACACACACACACACGCACATCCCTGCATTAGTTGCCCTTCCTTTGTGGTCCCACTAGCACACTATAATTTTCCCGTTATGATGGCATTTATTAAAAGGTATTGTGATTTCCTCTCAACTTCTCTGTACCCCCCCTCCCACTAGACGGTAAATTCTGCAGTTGTGGGGACCATGTCTGTCTTGTTCACCATTATCTTTCTGGTGGCTGGCACATAGTAGCCATTCAATAAATACTTGCTGAATGCATGAATGAATGAAAGGCAGAACCAACATTAGAGTAAAATTTTCATCTGTTGTTCAATTACTTTGTGCAGTAACTTCCTTAGCCCGGCCAGAGTTCAGGGTCTCCGTTTCTGTGAGCCTCTAAAGGGCATGGAGTTGTTGCAATGATGTAGTGTTTACTGAAAGCCTCAGTTACCTGTGAGATCTAGTGCCCGTTGCTGGAAGAAAGGTATGATGCTACTGATAGGAAAGTCATGGGTTTGATCCCTGTACAGGCCAGTTAACTCTTGGCCTTAAACTGAGCTGCATCTCCATTAGCCGTTTTCATCTGGTATGGTGTGCAAATGGTTTGGAGGAGCGTAACGGCCTAGGCGAGGGGACGTGAATAACTTAGAACAAACCACAAAAAGAATTCTAGGGACACATGACCCATCAAATTCCTTTTCCACTGAAAAAAAATCAAAATCTGTGGAAAAGACAGAGAATATATTCCAGAAATACAGCAGTAGAGGTGCAGGTGATGTAACCAGCAGTGTTTAATTTGAAGTAAATGAACTTCATTTCAAAGAGCAAAGTATGGAAAGTTTACGGTAAACTTTTGTTCTGAAGTATCGTTTCTGAAGCTCACCATAATAAGCTTTTAATTTAGCTTCCTACGTCCAGTTTTGCTCTGTTACTTATTTGGGATTTTTCGAATAAACAATCCATGCTGAACTCTGAACTCTGCCTGCATCTTAAAATATGTTCATCCGGAAAGGATTTCTTCTCTGTGTTAAGGGCTGGCGGTTTAAACACATGGTACCTCCTGCCTGATCTATCATATGCTTCCCAGACTCTTAAAGATTAAGATGAATCACTATGAGTGAAATGACCCCAGACAGAGAACCCAGAGGCCTGGCGCATACTTGTTGTAACCTTCCGAGAGAGCTCTTCGTCTTGTTTACATGTTCTCGAGAGGGTGCCTTCCGTACTGTGATGAACGAGACCTTCGGACTGCCAGACATTCCTCTGCCTCACCAGGCAGCATTGTTTCATCAGAGCTTCTGTGCTTCTGGAGTCCCTTTTGTTCACAGACCACATTATCTGTTGCAGGTGTATAAAAAACAAGCAGTCCCTTTCTGAATACGACTCTCTTGTGTTTCTAGTTTATTTTTTATTGTGTGAAAATGACTTTACTTTCTAACATAACACATTTTGATTGGTTGTTCGCATTGATCATAAATCTGCAATTACTCAACTTTAATTTTTCCCAATTTTTTTTATTGTGGTAAAATACATGTAACATAAAATTTACCATCTTAACCATTTTAAGTGGACAGTTCAGTGGCATTAAATACATTCATAAAGTTGTGCAACCATCATTACCACCCATCTCCAGAACTCTTGTTTTGTAAAACTGAAACTCTATGCCTATTGAACAAGCATTCTGCATTCTTCCTCTCTCGCTAGCCCCTGGCAACCTCTATTCTACTTTCTGTCTCTATGATTTTGACGACTCTACGTATCTCATATAAGTGGAATCATATAGTCTTCGTCTTTTGTGATTGGCTTATTTTATTTATCATAACGTCCTCAAGATTCATCCATGTTGTAGCATGTGTCAGAATTGTCCTCCTTTTTAAGGCCGAATAATATTCCATTGTATGTATATACCATTCATCTGTTAATGGACACTTGGGTTTCTTCCACATTTTAGCTACTGTGAATAATGCTGCTACAAATGTGGGTGTAGAAGTACCACTTTGAGATGCTACTTTCAATACTTTTGGGTATATACCCAGAAATGGAATTGCTGGGTTATATGGTAATCCTATTTTTAATTTTTTGCAAAGCCACCATACTGTTTTCCACAGTGTCTGTACCATTTACATTCCCACTAACAGTGAACAAGGGTTCCAATTACTCTACATGCTCACCAACACTTGTTATTTTCTGGGTTTTCTTAATAGTATCCATTTTAACATGTGTGAGGTGGGGTCTCACTGTAATTTTGTATACTATTACAGAGAATGTTGAAGTAAAAAACCTTTACGTAATCACAGATTAGGTGTGTAGATGAATTAGGTTTTTTATTATTCTAGTTAACAGCTTGATCCATCAGGTATTGAAAAGAAAATTAAGACAATTGTCCACTAACATGAGGTCCATCTGCTACCAATAGTGACAGAAACTATATAGTATAGTTGTTAAATTCCAAATTCAGAGAGACCTAGGATCAAATCTTACCTCTGCTGCCTACTAGCAATGTGATCTCTAAGACTCAGTCTCCATCACTATATAATAAGAATAATAATATTCCTTATGTCAAAAGGTTCCTATGAGAAATGAGATCTTAAACAAGTTAAATCATTTAAGAGTTAAATGAGATAATGCATAAAAAGCGTGGCACACATTGAGCACTCCATAAATATTATCTATATTAATGAGGAAGATTCTTACTTAAGCATGTCTTGCATTCTAAAAATGATAAGCAGCTTTTTGCCTGAAACTGATCCCTGAATGGTGATAGGAAAACCTTTTCCAACAGGGGCATAAAAAATGAGGCCAAAAAAAAAAAAAAAAGAAAAAAACAAATCCTAAAGGGATAAGATAATGTTTCTAATCTTAGAGTGTAAGACAGAATACATTTTTTCACCATTTGGCAAATCGGGGATCTTTTAGGGGAGCCAGAAGAAGGCACATTCGAAAAGAGTTAAAACAGTGTTTTTTAAAATGGAGAAATTCCCCTCATAAAAAATTTTGCTCACACCAAGTTGATGGGACATTCGTTAAGAAATAAAGTTTTCATTGCTTTGGTGATACAAGCAGGGAACCAGTCAATATCCTGGAAGAGCCAACTTGCTAAATGTAGATGCTTCTTAAGAATGTTATTTTTACTCATCAAAATAATATTATTGATATATTGAATATCATTAAGGTTTTACCTTATAAAAGAGACTGTGCTTAAACATAGGAAACCAAATATGAATATGACATAGCCCTGCCCTCAGGGTTCTTAAATGGGAAGATAGAATGTACCCATTTAAAAAACGCCGTACTCAGCATCAAGGATTAAATGCCTTATAACTGATGATTGATAGCACAAGAATGACTAATTCTCATCTAGAAAGAGGAGACCTGGCCTCTAGTTTTGGTTCCACCACTGATTAAGTTTGTAACCTTGGAAAATTCACTTAAATTCTTTGAATTTCCAATTTTTCAAAGGCCAAACAGAGATGATACCTGCCCTACCATTTCCATAAGGTTCATGAAAGTTCAAATGAGCTAAGGTTTATGAAAACACGTAGTAAATTATAACACTACTGCACCAATCTAGGGTATGATCATTTTCCTTCCTCTGCCTCCTCATAGAGTGAGACTCTAACAAACTTTCTCTTTTTTGTTTCCTGTCTCAGCTTATGCAATATCTGAAAGTTGTATCATTGCGTACATGTATTGTGTGTGCATTATCAAGTCTTATCAAGCTGAAGCAGCAGATCTAAACACAGACATCTGGACTCCGAAGTAATATTCCAACACTTAATCCTGAAGACAATAGGGTATGCCTACTTCAGAAAAGGGTTAGTGTCACCCTCAGTTTACAGTGGAGGAAACTGAGCATTCATTCACGTAACACTTACTCATTAAATGTTTATGAAGAGCCTTCCCTGTAACTGAGGTCCTGCTGTCAACTGAAAGGATGAGATCAAGAAAAGGCAGTTCTAACATTGACCTTTGCTGGTAACTTCTTGGCATTCATCTTCAATCATTAATCTTCCTGTCCTTTCTTTTCCTCCTCTGTAAACTGAAGGTTGGTTAGTTGCAAAGCACACAGCAGTGTTATGCCTGAAAAAACTGAAAGATAGAGACAATTTGAAACAAAGAAGGGTAGGAAACCCCTTTCCACTCAGCTGTGAGAAGGATGGTGATTGTTACTCTCGGGAGTTATGAGAGTGGGCAGTGGAAAAACAGTTTGTTGGTGGAAGCCAAGGTGAGCATGGAGTGGAAACAGGAATTTGAGCGAGTCATGTAGTTGGGGAGGGAGCTGGGGCAAGATAAGCCTGCTAGCTTTCAGACCGGGAGCTTCCAGGGTAATTCTCAGGAAGGAGCCAAGAGATAGCTCTGTGTTCGTATTTAGACAATTTTAAAACCAAAATTGTTATGGACCAGAGGAATTTTTGTGGGATGATGAGAGATCTCAAATTTTGTCAATAAGCCTAAAAGTGGATGATGGTTCTCCACTGGATGATTCGGCACTTTTTTCCATCCTGGATTGTCTACATTTTGTGTGGGTGTGCTTTCTCAGCTTATTGTGAAACATATTAAACATAAGTGAAAGCAATATTTAACTAAAAGATAAAGAAAAAGAAAGTTAATAAAATAATATTCAAGATAGGAACTGAAATGGGCTAAGGGAGAGTCCTGAGAGGAAGAGAATTAACGTGCAGTAAACTCCTGTGAGTGCCTCCTGTGCTCTGAGAACTTTCATATCCACAAAATAACCTCATTATAGCCACACAAGGTAGTTGCTCTACAGATCTGAAAACTGAGGCACGGAAAGAGTAAGCAACTTGTCTCAAATCAGGAAATAGTGACGTCCGTGAGCTCAGGTTTGAACTGTGGAGAGTATGAAGTTATTCTTCTCTCAGAAGCTCTGCATAGACTCAGCACCTTTGGCACAGTCACTTTTTCTTTAAAGAATGGCCTCTACTTGGAAAGGGGAGAGCATCCTTTCCTACAACTGACACAATGTTTGTGTTGTCCCAAGACATTATTCTAACGTGAGGCACTTGGATTCAGGCATAGACACACGAGATTTCTATTGTCACCCTGTGGTAACCACTGGTGCTAGCATTTCACAAACCCTGACCTTGCTTCGTTAGGAAAATATGGGAGTGGGAAGCAAGGTTCCTCAGTCCCACTGTCATTTGGACAAATGTCCAGTGAGTAGTCTATCCGCTTGTGGAGGCAAATCTTTTTGAATTTACATAGATTCACAGAATTTCAGAGCTGAAGAGATGTTAGAGATAGAATTTTGGCTCAATGGCTCAGTCTAGTTTAGGGGAAAGTGAGGGCAAGAGTTCATTTATGGGCCTCCTGTCCTCCTGTCCTTAGCATTTTCCTCTCTGTGGCACTGGGTGCATGACTACGCTATTTAACCAATTCCTGAGTTTGTGATTTATGAACCCAGGAAAGCATTTATCATTTGAATCACCCCAGAAGTATGTGTCAGAGTCAGGGAGGGAAAAATTTCTTCCAAAAACCCTGTTCTAGGCTATTTAAGATGGCTATCCTGGCCCATTTTGGAGGTTGGTACAAGCCTTGCTCATCCCTGGACTGAGTTCTCCCAGCCCGAATACTCGGAAGTACCAGGCCTGAAGCTTCCTATCAAGAATAAAACTGAAAATAGGAAGCCTTTGGTTGCTGACTGTGAAATAAACTTGCTTAAGCAGACTGCCAAAAGCAGTGGATCATATGAAAAGCCACATGACTAACCAGAAGTAATTGGAGCTTAAAAGGTGCCAGCGTCGATGAGTAAGATTTCTTTCATCAAAGGATCTAGTTAAAGCAAATTCACCCACTCACGAAGTTCTTAAGTGCCATTATCTTTTACCCTGGAACATTTAACTTGCCCTGATGTGGATTCATTAACACAGAAATGTCAGCTTTTATTGACTATAACTAGCTGTGCATTTATTTCTCTATTCAACACATCTTTAAAAATTACTGTTTGCTAGGTGTGCTATAAGATACAAATAATATTTCCTTCATGTAACTTTTTCTGATTCCTCCAGTGTGATGTTATTTGTCCCTTTCCTGAAACCTAGCAGCTCTTTGTTTGCAAGTCTCCGAATAGCTTTAAGACATTTTGCATTGTATTTAGCAAATTGAGAACATATCTTATCATCCTACTCAGAACGAAGAGAGTTGAAGACAGACATGATGCTTTATAAATTTTTGTACATTCTGAGGTGCTTAAAGTAGTCTTGGTGTAGAGTATGTTCTCAGCATTGTGGAATGAATGATTGAATATTTGTTGAATTGGATATGAAGTTGATTCAGCTTACGCTAAGTTATGCTACCTTAGCAAACAACCCCAAGATTTCAGTAACTTACAGCACAATAGCTTATTTCTCATCTATGTTAATGTCCACCGTGAATTTGATGCAACTCTACTTCTCATCTTTTTAATTCTGGGATCTGTGCGGGAGGAGCAGCCACTAATTGGGACAAGCCTACCTTGTGGCAGGGGAACAAGAGAGATGGCAGAAACACACGATGGACCAAAAATACGTATATCATTTCTGCTCAAATTTAACTGGTCAAAGCTAGTTATGTAGCTAAACTTCCCATGAGGGGCAGACAAATATAATTCACCCACAAAGAAGGCAGTGAATATTTTGGAATAGTAATAGAATCTACCAGAGAAGACATCCTTATTTTTAAGGAGGTTAAAATATAGTTGAGGAAGGATACACAAATAGCTACAGTTTTAAAAATGAAGTACAAGCAACCTGTTATAGAGGTAAGACGAAGGAGAGATTTCTTTTGACTGAGGTTAGTTACAGAAAGCTTAACAGAGGAATGTATCTTTTAGATTAGGTATTCAAAAGCAGGATCTTGTGAGAAGGAAATGGGGAAAAGCTGGTTAGGGGAATAGAAGAGTATTAAAAAAGATACAAAGGCACTCAGGCAAAAGGTGGACTCAGGAAAAGAGTCATAGTACACTTTTGGCATAGGGTAAGATGCCACATAGAGAAATAATAGGGTCTTAAATTCCAGATTAAAGAATGTAGAGTCTATTTAGCAGGCAATGGAAAGCCATTGGAGGTTTTCGAAGCTAATTGAAGAATGGATTAGAGAGAAGCTGAAGACGTTTATGAGGCTACTTGAAGAGTCCAGGCAGGAGATACTAAAGGGAGAACCAGGACACTGACAAGCATCATGGACAGGACAGAACCCATACAGCCGATCTGCAAAGGAAATCAACAAAGCTTGAAAACTGATTGGTTTGGGGAATAAAGGAGGGAGAGAGAGAGAGAAAAGTTGCAGATGATTGGACTGTGGTGGTATCATTAATGTAATCAGAAAAATAAGAAAGAGAAGTGACTTGTAGAATGGTAAAATAAAGTTTTATTTTGTGGTGTTGAGTTTGAGGAATTTCAGATAGAAATGTTTAGTAGGCCTATGGATCTATGGGAAGAGAGTTTAGGGTCATGTGTGTAACTGAATATGTAGACCTGTGAGACCTAAAGAGGTGACAGTTGAAGCCATGGATGCAGATGAGAATATCAAAGGGGAATGGTGGCTGAAAGGCAGAGGCCTGGGGACTCTCCACATGCAGGGTGTGGCAAGATGAAGATAAGCCTGGAGGGACACTGGGGAGCATTGACAAGGAGGAGAGGAGAGGAGAACAGAACAATGTAGGATCAACTAAGCTGAGGCAGATGAGAACCTGAGCAGGAGGGAGAGTTCAACATGGTCAAATACTTTAGAGAGCACCAGGTGGGTGAGAACGTAGAAAGCTGTATGGAACTTGGAAGAGGAGATCGTTGGTCACGGGTAAGGAAACAACTTCAGTAAAGAATGGAGTTGTTCTTTTGAGATAATTGATAACGAAAAGTATAGAGATTGAATGATGGAGGGGTAGTTGGAAGGGGTGGAATCAAGAGCACAGGGAGTGAGCTAACCTCGAGGAGGGCAGGAGAATACGCACTAAGAGAGAAATCGTCAGTGGTAAGGAATGACCTTAAGTTAGCCCTCACCGGGGTAGAGAAAAGAAATAGGCTCATTCGTTGAAATTAAAAAATAATTATGTGTTAATGAAAAATCAGATTAGATTTTTTTAAAACCATGTACATAAAACTAATCAAGGGAAGCTAAAGGGACCTTCCAAGTGACTATATTGTATTCATTTTCCTGTATTCAATGTTCAGCACAGGGCCTGCTATATATTCATGTGCAATAAATAGTTATTGGGGAATATATAACTGGGCTTCAGGACTGATAATTTTAGGAAAATGTTTTTGTGATCTGGAGCTTATTAATTGGTCTAAGTGTCCTTTCAGTGGGAGAAGGGCATTTGAGGCCTTTTATGAGGGCATATAAGAGACTTTTTCTTCCTACCAGTTTGAGATTGCTGGTATCCCTTCAAAGTGGCTAAGCCATTTGCAACCCACAAAACTCTGGGGGAAATAAAACCCAACCAGAGAACAATTATGTTAAGCTAGGTTGCTATCAAGAGCGTCTTCGAGCAGGAAGAACTAGTGAACTTAGCAAAAGGGATGTTTAATAATATTTATTCTTTCATTCATGCTCACTCAAAACTCCACCTATTTACTGAGCACCTTGCAATGTGCCAGGTACTATTCTAAGGGCTGGGATAGAACCTCTCCACTCATCTAGATTACACTGCTATGAACAAATAACCATATTATATGACGTCATGTAATGATAAGCGCTACCAAGAAAAAATAAAGCAGATTAAAGAGATAAAAATTAATTGGGGCGGAGTGTGTGAATGGGACTGTTATTTCCTGGGAAGACCTTGGGAGATCTCTGATGAGAAAACAGAGATCTGAACAGAGATCTGAAAGATCTAGAGAAGCATGTTTCAGGCAGAGAGAACAGCCAATGCTAAGATTATTCATTCTTGAGACAGGAGTAAACTTGGCACGTTTTAGGAAGACCAAGAAGATCAGTGTTGTAGGAGTAAAAGGAGCAGGTGAAGAGTGGCAGGTATGATGTTGGAAAGAGAGGCCAGATCGTGTGAGATCGTGAAGGCTTTTATTCTCAGTGTGATTGGGAAATCATTGGGTGGGTTTTGAGCAAGAAAGTAACATGTTAGGGATTATGTTTTTAGAGGATTGCTCTGAACTCTGATCTCTGAACGGAGATCATAAGAGGGCAAGGCCTGAAGTAAGGAGACCAGTTAGGAAGTTGCTGCAGTAATCCAGGAAGAGAAGGTGGAGATCAGAACAAGGATGACAGCAGTGGTGATGAAGAGAGGTGGAAAGATTCTAGACATATTTTAAATAACTTTATTGTGATATATTGAGATATAATTCACATACCATAAAATTCTGTTTAATTGTACCTATTAGAAGTGTCCGGTTCAGTAGTTCTAGAGATAGATATGATAGGACTTGATAATGGAGTGGATTCAAAGTGTGAAGGAAAGAGAGGCATCAGGGATGTCCCTTGGATTAGAAATTAAGCAACTGGATAGACAGTGTTGACATTTGCTGAGATGCAGAGAACTGGGGAGAAGAAAAGTACCTATGTCATTGGGCTAGGAGGTGACCTACAAGCACACAGAAAAATGCCTAGTATTTCATAAATTTAAAATATGTTTGGCTAGTCTTTTTCTTACATGACATTTCTTCTCTATTTTTGGACACAAAGAACAAGTCAAGGTCCAGTTACTGAAATCAGGATATAGAGTCCGAGAGTTTAAGCAGGAGACTGATTTGCTGTTCAGAAGCCAACTGTGGATCTAGGAAGTTTTATATTTCTACTTTCAGGGGTTGGAGTAGTCTCTTGGTTATGGCATAGGATTAATTTCTCCTAGAAGCCAGATAACAAATTATCGTGTAGGATATTTTCTTTAGGAAGCCAGAGAACAAATGATCGTGTTGGATATTTTTAGTGGGCCATAGCAGGGCTTCCGTTATTATCCTCTAATGGAGAAAGAATAAAAGCATATATCAGATGGTGTTATCCTTGTTGCCCAATAAATCATTGATATGTAAAATTTGGTGATCTCCACTGGGATTCCCCAGCATTAATTCTACAAGCCTGACTTCGTGATGTGCCAATAGCTTTTGTGTATTGTGTGTTTTTATACAGTAAATTTGTAAACAAGCTTTAAGATCTATATATACATACAAATGTATATAAGACAGGCTTAACTGCAATAATTCACATTCATTACTAAAATTATGGATAAAACAATTGGAGAAAGGCCAGCTAAGTTGAATGTGGAGAGGGAAATCGAGAGATAAAATTATTTAATGGAAAGTGCTTGCTTTAGATTCTTGCTTTATGCTGAACCTTGGGACTCATTTGTTTCAGTTATCTACTGCTGTGTAACCAACCACACCGATGCTTAGTGACTTAAGACAACAACTTATTATCACCTCTTCTAGTTTTGTGAGTTGAGTGAGCTTGTCTGGGCAGACTTCACTTGGGGTCTTTCCTGCAGTTGCAGTCATAGAGCTGCTGAGGTTGGAGCCACCAAAGGCTCAACTGAGCTGTGTCCCAGATGGCTTCTTAATCACATGTCTGGCATTTTTCTGCTCCTTTGAGTGGTCTTTCTTTCTATCAAAGTAACTTAGACTTCTGACATGGCAGCTCAGGGCTCCAAGAGGCAGGAAGTGGAAACTTACAGTCCTCACAAAGGCCAGACCTGAAACTGACACAATATCATTGCCACCATATTCTGTTGGTTGAAGCAGTCAGAGATCAGATCAGGAAGAGACTCCATCTTTAGATGGAGGTGTGACATGCATACAGAATGAGGGAAAGAATTGATGACAGCTATTTGGTAGACAAGCTACATTCAATCAGCTTATAACCATTCATTCACACAGGAATTGCCAACCCTTTTACAAAAGACTATTTTTTTAAAAAATTAATCCTCTGATTAATTAGATCAGGAAATAAATCTAAACTAAATGTCAGGTTACTGGGACTACATTAAGTCTATTCTATAGTTAGCAAATCAGAGATTTCCAGTTGTACTTTTCAAAACTTATCCAACAATAGAAAATGATTTTGACACAGAGATATTATCAAATCATTAGGTGCTATTCTTCAAAAAATAGATAAGCAGATTTGGAATCTCTTGCAACTCTTTGTTGGTTTTCAGGATCAACCATTTGAATGTTCTTTGATTTTGTTTTAAAGCCTAGATCTATAGGCCAGTGGAAAGGATAATTTCCAGAATCATCCTGGTCATAACTCTTGGTCAATGTGATGTATTCAATTTAACTGTACAGAGATTTAGTAGATATGAACTATCATATGTGCCTGGGTCAACCACGTCCTATGTATCAGAGCTAGAGTGGGGTTACACAAGAGTGGGAAATCAAACAAGGAGGTACCAGTTTGAGGTGGAACGAGTTCAGAACTGACCAGGAGTTGAAATGAGATTTGGTAGGAATCTGCAAGAGTTGGCAGGTACAAAATCAGGAGCCAACCAGGAGTACTGCAGGAGTTTCTGGAAAAGTGAGAAGAGCAGGCAGCTTAAGCAGGACAAGATTCAACAGAAGAACTGAGCAGCAACCCAAGAGAAACTCCGTCCCCACGGTAGCAGCTAAACAGCAATATAGAAACAGATAAGTAAATTATTAACAAGCTGCTTTAAATAATTAAGAAGACAGAGATAGGGCAAGGCTAAAAGTGCAGGAAGTAGCAACTGAGAAAATATACTCATAAGTTGGACCAATAATTATTTAAGACAGGAAAGCTTTTTAAATTCAGCTGCTCAACCCCTTCCAGGCATCCTTAAAGAAATTTCCCTCAGACTGGACAAGAATCTGTAAAATCTCTAACACCCGTAGGTTAAGGAATTCCCCATTCTTGTTGTTATGAGGAGTTATTTCACTCGCCTCCTGTAATTATAAATTTTCAGTTAACCCATGTAAAATGTTTCCAGAGTGTTTGGCACGTGGCACCCAATCAATGTTGGTTCCTTTCCTACTTTCTTTTAGTGGCAAGGTACACAAAAGACCACTTAGCCAGAAGCAACTCCTGGCCCCATCTCATGAAGGTAGAACTGACCTGGTTTTATAAATAACATGTTGATTATTCTCAATTTGTTAGTGTCTCTCATGTAGCTACACACTACTGATCAATTTGAATAAAATTATAGTCATGATAGTTTTCTGAATTGTGCATGTAGATTCTAACATAGGAACAAATTTGATAGTCTTGAAGAGTGATTGCTTACACAGTGCATGAAATAGTTTGCTCTGATTCAAGTTCTTTTGAAATGAAGTTAAATTGGACCAACAGAGGTTAAGGCTATCAAATGGAAAAGATTTCAGGGCCACACTTATCTTTGTGATGAGGACTTGGCCAAATTTTTTAGAAATTGGTTTCCTCATTTATTAAGAAATCTAAATAAAGATTTCTATATGAAGGTGGAATGACCTCAGAATGAACACATTCATGAGAATTCAAGCTGTTACATCCTGTATTAGCAGAAATGCAGCAGCACACCCTGATATAGAGGGCCAGTGACGAATACCGTAATTCAAGTGAAGAATGGCAAAAGCAGTCTTAATTTCCAGAATGGCTCAGTTAATCAAAAAGCCTGGAACTGTTCCCAGGATGCTTTTTTTAAGTCTAGAGCAAATGCTAAGATAACCTTTGTACAATGGATCTAACGCCAAAGGGATGTGAGAAAGTAGTTAGAGATCTGCATTATCAAAGAGGTTTTACAGAAAATAAAGTGATTTGCAGGAGACTAGGACAGAAAACGCAAACACAAATCATTTGTATGTGATGGTTGGGAGGAGAGTGGGGGAGGCCAGGGAAGCATTCAAGGGAAAGAAGAAACAGTTCTACAATGGGGAGGAAGTTCATCAGACTTCGGCTTCCCCAGAGGATAAGCATAATTTAATTATTGACTTGTACTTGGCACCAGATTTATTCTCCACACAAAGGCTTTAACTCAAACCTAGGAAAAACCCCAAGAGAGAGAGGAGACATTTTATTTGAAGGTGGGCACTGTGGATGAAATAATAAATGAAAATATTTTTATTCTCACTGGTAACTTCCAAGTGGAAGCTCCAAACCCCACAGTGGTCAAAGGAAAAGATAAAGCCAGATGAGAGCATAGTTCACCTCTCTGTGAAAAAGTATCCCTCAGTGATTACTTGGGGTTCATAGGCAGCTTTGTGTTATTTCAAAGTTCTTATAGTTGAGTCTAATTAGAGCACTCTCATCTTTCCAAGAATTTTTAATGACCAGAGTGTTTGGAACTTTGGCATTTCCTGAGAGGCTCAGACAAATCGCATAAATAATTCTAATTAGCCCAAATACAATACATTAGCGATGTAGTTCAAGTGCCGTCTGACTTAGCCCACTCACTCCTTGAGATTTTACCTAGAAGTACGTCTGTCCAATTTGGCCAGCTGCGGCTATAAAATACTCTCTAAGAATGTCAAGTAACACAATAGATACCAGTAGGAGGTAGTTTTTCTCTCGCCTACCACCACTTTTTTGCAATTAGCTAAAGATAAAGATTCCAAACATAGCTTCTTCTATACTCCGGTAGTTCCACTTCTAGGTATATACCCAAGAGAAATACGTCCACCTCAAAGATATACAAAAATGTTCTTGGTAGTTTTTTTCATAATAACCAAAGACGTAAATGAACCCAAACGTCCATCAACAGTAGAATATCACAAAACAATGAAAAAGAGCCAGCTGTTGTCACATGCAACAACATGGATGAATCTCACAGACATAATGTTAAGTAAAAGAAGCTAGGCACAAAAGAATACAATTATGATTCCATTTATGTAAAGTTCAAGGACAGGTAAAACTAACTTATGGTGATAGAAGAATAATGGTTATCTTTGGAGGATATTGACTGCGAGCGGGCACCAAGAAGACTTCTGGGAGGCTGGAAATGCTTTGTGTCTTCTCTGTGTGGTAGTTCCACAGGTATACACACATGTAAAAAGTAATTGAGCTGTGTGCTTAAGATTTAAGCACTTTACTGTATGAATATTATACCTCAATTTTAAACCAATAACAAGAAAAAGAAACTCTTTCAAAAGTTTATATTTGGAAATCCAAAATTTAAGCTTATACTCAAGACACTGGCTCTTCATTGGTGATACATGGGTGATAAAATCATGGCTGTATCCAACAATTTCCTGTGCATACAGTTGTGGTCCACAATTTTAGAAAAGTAAGCATAATAGGAAATTTTAATCAAAATAGCTTTTCCATACATATTGGACCTCAATATTTATGATATAAGCGGCTGTTCATTGTGCCTATGATACACAGTACAGAGTGTGGGTTCATTTATTTTCAACAAATATTTTGGTCATTTCTTATTGTCTTGAGTTTAAAGAATATTCTTTAAGTATGGTGAAGTATAGGAACCTGACCCAGGTAAATAGGCCGCGTTATGAAATCCTCTTAACAAAGTTTATTTCAGCCTGCTTTGCTATGTTACGAATGCATTGCCAAGGGACATTAAAGAAAAGGGAGAGTAAGCCCTTCTTACAGAATGGTGTTACTTCAGTTTTCTTCAATAGAGTGGCCTCCCCATCATTGCTTCTCTGATTCTGGTAGCTAATCTTCAGGAGTAATCAATAAAAGTCTTAGTTTTAGACGTCATAAAAGAAAGAACCAACTTTTCATCAATTAACTTGAAAAAAATCCTTTACCTTGATTTGGTTGATTTTTTTAATGGTTCAAATAAACACTTTTTATGCCTGCAGGAAGCACATGGTTCCATTGCAAGGAGAAAACGCTCTCTTGTCATTTAGGAGTTTTTATCCATTTAAGGGACCAACATACAGTAAACAACAGAGAGCACCGAGGAAGCCCCTGACAGGCAAGTTCCCACTAGGGTGCTATAGACATTAGGCATGAATGCCGAAGGAAGCCCAGAGGGAAGTCAAATGGGAGCAGTTTTAATCCCAAATAAATAGAGTTTTGTTGGGGAACACTTTTTGCTGAATAAAACTTTATTGAAAGCTGTGCCCTAATACTCCACAGTGCAACCAAATGGCTGGGAGAGCACTCAGGATCACTCCTCTTGTCTCCGATTCAATTTCAAAACACAATTTCTCGACTGCTGTTTTGAAACCATGAGAAAAGATCAATTGAATCTTGGCGGTGGTCATGGAGAAATAAAAAATTAACAACAAAATGCTGGAAAGAAGCTTGAGCATTTTGCAGAACCTCAGGAAGCCAATGCTGTTAGGGGAGATCCCTGGCGCCTGAGGCCTGACAAGTGGAGTAAAACCCAGAGGAGTGTGGGGTTGGGGTCTGATTAACAATAATTTGGGGTGCATTCTTGCTTGCTCTTTCCTGAAAAAGGAGTCTTATAGCAGTTATTTATAGAGAGTGGGTAAATTTTTCATCAGCAGTTTTTGTAAGCTTCTGGAGAATTTATGAATATTAAAGTGACATTGGGACAAAAAGTCATGAATGTTATAATGCAGAATTTGGCAAGCAGTTATTTTAGTGTTTAGAATTCATTGATTCAGTATCCACTTGTGTTGAACACCTACTAAGTCTCAGGCACTGTGACATGTGGGTGTGCAAGGCCTCTGACCTCCTGGAGCTTATGCTCTAAGCCTAAGTTTTTTCATCTAAGAGAGTAATTATCTCCTATGGTTGTTGTGAGGATTAATGAGGTCAGGCATTTCAACTTTTGTTTCACATTGTGTGGCAAATAGAAAGCCCTCATTTTACATGCAGTTGCAGATGTAGGCATAGACTTATGTAGGACAGGATGCTGTGGGAACACATTGAAGGGGTACATCAGTCAACCTGAGGGCAGAACATTAGGGAAGCCCTCCTTGATGAGGTGGGTGCTAATATAAGACCTAAAGAATGAGTAGGAGAGAGCCAGGAGAGAGAGGAGAAGATTCCCTCCACAGAGTTAGTGGTATGAGTGCAGAAGTGAGAGGCAATTGGCAGTAGTTCAGTATAACTGGAGAGCAGAGTTCCAGCTGGAGAGTGTTAAGAGAAGTGAAGTGTACCGGTAAACCAGCTCTGGGAGCGTTGGCTGATTTCCATAGCATGAATGTTCCTATTGTGGCTGATTTCAGCTGCCAACACTTTAACAACTAGCATGCAAAATTTCTGGGTTTTTAAAAATCAGCTCTGCAGCAGATGCAAGTAACCTGAGTGTACCCTGATTGCTGGGTCAAGAGTTTGGATGGACTCCAGTTCCACAAGTAGCCACTGACATGCTTTCAGCCAGGGAAACAGAGCATCAGGTCAGAGTTTTACAAAGATCACTCTGGCTTCAGTGAGGAGGGGAGAGGGCAAGTCTGCAGGCAGGGAGGTGTAATAATCCAGGCCAGAAATTACAGTGAATTTAGTGGAGGTAGTGGCAGCTGGGAAGCAGAAAAAAGTGGATTTAGAAGACATTAGAGCAACAGATGATTGATCAGATGTGGAAGCTTAGGAAGGGGGAGCTTCTAAGAAGTAAGTCTGGGGTTGGGCTTGGGTGACAGGGTGGCCTCTGGCACCCTTCTCAAAGAGAGAGAATGCAGAGAGCAGAAAATGTTTGGGAGAGGGTAGACTCATTTACACGTTTGAACTTATTGGGTTTAGTTCCTCCTCCAAGTGATGACCTCCAGGATCCAGCTGGCTCTACATGTCTCAGTCCAGAGCGAGGTCTGGGATGCAGACTGAGATGTGAAAATTATCTGCATAGGGATAGTCATCCAAGCTTTGCTAGTGTCTGAGATCCCCCAGGGAGAACCTAGAACAGACCCCATGGACACCGCTCTTTAAGGGATTGGGCCAAAGAAAAGGAGCATAAGAGGGAGAGACAGGATGGATCCTTGGAATGAGAAACAGAACAGGATGATACTGTGGAGCCAGAAGTGAGCCTTTCAAGGTGGGAATAATTGGTGACATTAAACAGTAAGACAAATCAGTAAAGACTGAAAGGCAGCTATTGGATTCAACTAGGAAGTGGTGAGTAGTGTCTTTGGCAAGAGTAGATTTAGTGAAGTCCTGTTGCAACAAGTTGGGTTATGAACACAAGGTAGGAAAGTGGAGGCAATAAGTGTAGGAGACTCTTTCAAAAAGCATGGCTGGTCAGGGAGGAAGAGAAGATGAGGTGGTGACTGGAAAGGGAAGTGGGAACTGGGAAGAGTATATTGTTTGTGTGTTTGGTTTGTGTATGAGAGGACAGATATGTTTTAAAATGCTGAATTATGTAGCAAACACATATAATACTTGCTTTGGGTCAGGCACTGTTCTAAATGCTTTGCACATTTTCACCAATTTAATCCTCAGAAAGGGAGATAGTCTTATGACCTTCATTTTAGAGATGGAAAAACTTGGCTAAGGCCACACAGCCGATAAAAGGTGAAGTCAGGATTTGTCCCCAGGTTACCTGGCCTGAGTCTGTGCTGTTAACCTTGACCCCTGGGCCCCTTGCTGTGTTCTGAGGACTGCGGATGGAAGGAGCCACCCACGGAGATGAAGAGTTTGAAGGTATGGGAGAGGGAGGAAAACTAGTATGAGAAGATACCTCTGAAGGCGGGAGGGGAATGGAGTCAGGAGCACTAGTGGAGGGTCAACCCTAGACAAGAAGGAATATTGAAATAGGAGGAAAAGAGGATAGAAATTAAGGGTATAGTTGTAGGCAAATTTATAGGTTTGGTGACAGGAAATAGAGGCTTTTTCAAATGTGTGAAGGAGAAATGTTCTGGAAGCAGCAGTAGAGAGTAAGGGAGATCCTGATCTTATCTTCAGACCCAAAAGTTTTATATGGGATGTGGGAAAAGGAACACCTGTCACTTGAGAGGGCTGCTTAGTGTCTCAGGACAGAGCTGAGTTTCACTTAAGGTGAAGAGGGGAAGCTCAGTGAAGACGTGGGGGAGCTTAAACATAGGATAAGAGCTATAGGGGCTCAGAGGAAAGATTTGGAAGGGAGAAGAGGAACGTGGGGTTGGGATGAAAGGAAGGGAGAGGATCGGGTACCAGGAACCAGAGGGATTACATTTTGTGTGGAGATTAAGGATAACAAGATTGTCTCTACTGTGTATGGTGAATTTCCCTGGCTGAGAGTACACTAAGAAGTCGGTCCCCTGGTTGGGTGAGGATAGATGAGGCACGGAGAGGAGAAGAGAAAGGAAGAGGAAAAAGTCAGAGGATGGAGGTGGTTCAGTAGTTGGGGCTTGCTGAGGGGTGGCACTTCCAAATGAGTTATCATTCTGGAAGATGAAAATGGCAGCCTCTGACAGAAGTCACTGTGGTCTGGATCCATCTAGGAAGGTTTGTGGGAAAGGCTTGGAGGAAGGCTCCTACTTTTTGTGTGTGTATGTGCTGAGAAAAGTTTTCCCCATCTTGCGTTTTTGGTATTAAGAGTGGCAAGTCTTATGACATTTTGTACCAATAGTAAGTCTCACTGGACGGATATTTTGGGATGGCTGGCCAGATTGCCTGTCAGAAGAGATGAGTGTTCAAGCAGTCTGGGCATCTAGTCTTGACCACATCCTTACACCATGCCCCCAAATATCTGTAGCACAACAGATCAAAGGAAAATTGCCTTATTTTTGGGTAAATATTACAAACAAATGAGAAAAAAGAAAAAAAAATCCCTAGAAGAGAAATGGGAAGAAGACTTAAGTGAGCAATTCAGAGAAAGAAATACGAATGACCAACAAACATATGAAAAGATGCTGACCTCACTTATCATTAATGAAATATTTTTTTACCTATTATATTTGCAAAGATATATAAAAAATTACTTCTTCAGAGTGTACAGAGTGTTATCTACTTCGGGTGGAATACTAAATAGCTGTTAAAAGAATGAGATAGAGCTACACGCTCTGCTATGGAAAGAGCTCAACGTATACTGTTAAGAAGAAAAAAAAATCAACGTTCGGAATAATATGTTTTATATGGTACTATTTTAAAAAATAGGCTCTATGTATGCATATGTGTGCTTATAAATGGTCAGAAAATGTTTGGAAAAATATAGAAGATATCATTGTCATGTCTAAGCCTGGAGAGTAGAATTGGGGGCCTAAAGGGATGCAGAACATGGGGAGGAATAGAGACTCTTTTTAAAAATATATTTTGTTATGAAAAATTTCAAACATACATAAGGTAGAAAGAATGATACCATGACCCCCCCCCCCCGCATTTACCCATCACCTAGGTTCAACAATTATCAACATTACTTGATTATGCTACTCTTTTGTTCTGTTTGAAAACAAATTACCCCTAGTATGTATTATTTTCATATTAAAAAAGAATCTAACATAATGAAAGTGATTTGCCCAAATGCCTCACAACCAGGGGCTTGTTAGCCCAAACTTTAGTCCCCAGAAGCAGGAGAAGTATTCAGAGACTAGGAGTTGGGGAGCATTCACCACTTTGCTCTTGAATTCTGTTGGCTGCGTAGCTAGAGGGACAGCTAACCTTATCCAGACACTATAAAATGATCCTTAATTTAAAAAACAACATCAAAGGAACACTGTCTGCTCTGTAAGGGGGAATTTAATATGTTAACCAACCCCCGTCCACACCCTCCAGCTCATGTTTTTATTGAGGGACAACTTGATTTATCCTACAGCCTATTTTTATCTCTGTATTAAGAGTTATTTCATTTCCCAGCAGAGCCCAAAGCTAAGAAAACAGTGCCTTCCTCTTCAAATTGGTATGTCTTGGGTAGCTAGAGAGCTGCTGCCAGATGTTACCCTTGGTCACAGTGGCCTGGTGGATGCCTCATGCCAGAGGTTCAGGGGAGCCTGGAAAAGGACAGAGATTTCCAGGCCCCATTTTCAGAGGACTGAAAATGAGACTCCCTGCCCCCAGCATGCATCCATTCATTTATTCAACGATCATTCATTCCACGTACCCTACTCTCAGCCAGGCTCTCTGCTAGAGTTAGGACTATAAAGTTGAGCGGCACATGGCCCCTGACCTTCAGAAGCTTATCGAATCTGGAATGAAACTTTCAAGCTTTGCTCTGCTTCCTTTGCCGGGATTGCCCTTTCCTATCTCATCCATTTATTCTTACTCATCCTTCTGAATTTAGCCACGAGATACCATCTCTAAGGAACAACACTTAATTTAGTTTCCTCTGTCGGGAACACCCTTCCTATCTTGTCCACCTATACTTCCTCCTCCTGCAAAACTTAGGTCACCAGTTCCCATCACTGTAGCCCGGTCTCATTCCTCAAATCCAAGCTAGTTACTATTCTTATCAGATGGCATTACAGATTCTTACATGCTTGCATCCCTTTAGGACAAAGCCTTTGCTTCTCTAGTTCCTACACAGTGTGTGGCATATATCCGTTGAATTAATGCATAAAGAAATGTAACAGCATAATTTCTCTGGGTTTTATGCCACTTAGGGTCTTGTAAGTGCCTTCAGAGATAATCTCCTTGGCCATCAGCCCCTCCACAGCTGCTTCTCCTCTCTGTTTTCTACCAAAACACAAATGTTATCTGAGAGGGTCTAAAAGCTCCAGGTAACAAGAGCAGACGTACGTCTGGGGTCCTAGCTCTAAGCAGCTAAAAAGTATTGCTTGTCCCTCTGAAATAGACATTGGTGTTGATTTCAAAACTATTGCTTGATCTTTTCCACTTTAAATCCTTTAAGCATATGAAGAAATTGGAATTTACGAATGTTATCCCAGTATCAGTGTCCTGCTGGGAAGCCTTTGCACAGCATAAAGGTCACGGCGGGGCTTGTGTATGATTGCAGAACGCTAAAGAAAGACTAGCCAATATGTGCCAGGCGAAGAATCAGAAAGAATAAGCACTAGACCAAGAGTCAGGGAACCCAGCTTCTGCTTCCTTTCAAGGCCTCAGTTTGTTCATTTGCAGGAAAAAAAAAAAAAAGAAGAAGTCGGTGTCTGACTGCTTTCAAGGGTCCAGCTGGGCTTCAAGTTCTGAGTCCATAATCCAGGAAGCAAATATTTTCAGTATATTGAAACAAAAATTTATTCTCTTATCTGATCTTATCTTCTCTTACGTAAATAGCTGTTCAGACACTGGAGAATAATAAAGTATATGACAAAGTATTCTTTTTTTCTGTTATTAATCCTTTCTGTGAATTGAGACATTTACAGGTAACAAGCAAGAAAAGGAAAAGTCCCTGGGGGAAAACTTCAAGAGAAAATTCCAATGTCCATTGTTTTTCGTGATTTCGTTTTGGCAAAGATATCTTAATTCTAGCTGCCATTGCACATTTTGAATTTAATCCAATGATAGCGGAGATTCCATCCTTATTTATAACTCCCCTGCTGACAGCTCCTATTGTGGGCAGGAACCCAGGCTCTCTGGAGCCAGTCCTGGCACCTGTGCTTCTGGGATATGGCAGTACCAATCTCCCGTGACCCTGCCTGCACCAGGACCATTGTCTGGTACCACTGTCTTCCTAGAAACAGGACTGCCACAGGACTTATTTATGGTAGAGTTTGTTTAATTTCAATTCAAATTTCTGTTTAACATCAATGATTCTGTTAAGAGAAACCAAGTACTACTAGTTGATAAGTATCTTCTCAATTCAGATTTACATCAAATGCCAGAGTGGGAGAAGTAAGAAGTGGCCTCCATCTAGAGAAAATTAGAATAATAAGTACTAATAATTATCGTGTGCTGACTGTATGCCAAGTCTTACCTCATCTATTCCTCGCACGGTCCTATGAGATAGGACTATTATATGCCCCATTTTTAAATGAAGAAATTGAGGTTCAGAGAAGTTAGTATCTAGTCTAAGCTTACTCAGTCTACCAAATCGGTATTCAGATCCAGCATATCTGACTCCATAGTCTGTGCATAGAACCACTATGCTCTCCTGCCTCTCAAGAACTGTATGTGTATACTATCAGAACTGGGAGACAGTTCTGGGCAGAACCATGTAAGGTTTTCAGTGGATTCCAAAATGTTATAAGAAACTAATGGTCAGCATGTCTCCTGAGTTAGCCACAAGAGAAGTTTTGGATAATACAGAAATAGAAGTCTGTATTAAATAAAGATAAGCTTAAGAAACATCCACTGGGTGTCCAGGATGCAATTAATCCAGGAGCAATTAATAAGTTGTATGAGGGAAAATGACTTCAGCTGTTATAACAAATGCTCCCATATCTCAATGGCTTAGTGCCACTGACATTTATTTCTCCCAGTCCAATGTGGTTAGTAGGTGGGCTCTGCTTCACACAGTCATTCAAGGCAGGATCAGGACTAGGGTGAGGTAAAGACAAGAAGGACACCCATCTCAGGTGCAAAATTTAAGGGGGTGCCAAAAAACTCAGTAATCAAGATAAATAACATCTTAATGCAATACTTTAGAAAACAATCAAAACTAATGCCAAAAAAATTCATGATGAACTAGGTATCAAAATTTTAAACTAAGATAGGATCCAACAGAGCTGGGATAAGGGTCAGGTGATTGAGACTAAGTCAAGCTGGCTAATTAAGACAAATTTTTTAAATTCTGCTGAAAGTAGAAGACTTTTACTCAGAAAATGTAGATTCATAGGTGTGAACAAAACAAAAGCAAGCATTATCGGTCCCTCTCATTGTACCTAGACTCTCGTAAAGGAACAAAAGGGGCCTAGACTGGTGAGGGAGCAAACATTGCATTTTCTCATCATTCCAGGCAAGAGATGGAGCACAAGGATGCGAGCCTGGAATGAGCTTCGCTTTGACAACCATGGTATCACAAGGAACTTAGTTTGCTCACCCAGAAGGGAAAAACAGGTCTTCTCCTAGCAGGCTTCAGTCAGTAGCTACCTTAGAAAAACAGCCCCAGACAGCTTTTTGTTTAATGGACTGACTGAAGTATTTATTATTTTCATGGAGAGCAGCCAGGCTGCCTGTGTGCAAGATATCCAGTAACCATTTTAAACTATGTTGCTAAAAATCAACCATTCTCTTATGTTTCAAATAATATTTATCCACAAATAGAAGCTGGAACTATAGACCAGTTGCATCAACCTGCTTTTAATGAAAGACCAATAGACTTGAATTAATTTAAAGCATAGTCTGCTGGTCATAGAGAGAAAGCTTTTTTATAAAGTGGCAGATGCAGGCAGCTGGGAGAGTCCTGGGCAACCTACCAGGATACACTTCCACAGACAGGGCTTCCGTGACAATCTCGACTGAAGTAGCACCCCTACCAGTCACTGCCACACGACTGTATTTTATTTTTTTCATGGCACTTCTCACACTCTGACGTTTTCTTATTTAGTTGATAACTTGTTTACTGTCTATTCCCATCCCAAACCTACCACATTGTGAGCACCAGGAGGTCAAAGACCTCATCTTTCTTGTTTTCCCCAGTACTCTCAGCACACAGAACAGCACCTGGCACACAGCAGGTGCTCAATAAATATTGGAATAAATGTCAGTAAGTTGGAGCTAATCTATTGATTCTTCCTGGACTACTTTTCTGTCACAAAGTTCTTCCACAGGGATTAGGACACTAATATTCACTCAAGACATGATCGCTGTAATTATTGTTTTTGTGGGGGGTTACAAACGGCCCTGGACCAGTGAATCATAAGGAAGGATACCGACAGTACCACATTCAGTCCTCTGATCCAGTAAGAGAAGCCTAATTTTAGATTATGACCTTATAACAAGTTTTACACGGATAACTCCACATCAGTAAACCCTCATATTTTAAAACCACCACATTCTAAGACTTTCTACGATTCTTGATGAATAATGGATACGAAAAGAGTTCTGGAAAAGTGGTCCTGTGATGGCAGCTGTTGTCAATGTTAAAGACTCAACACTATGGATGATTATACACACACACATGCTCATGCGCACATATACATACATACTCAGGCTAGATAGATAGATAATAGACAGATAGGGATATGTAGGTAATAATTATAAAAAGATATGTGTAAGTTTCCTGACACGCTTAACTCAACACGTAATGTTAGCATTCACTGTAGAGTTCTTGCCCATCAATTTCTACAACATCGAGCAGCACTTAGCAACTAAATGCTTTGGAGTAATTTATGGTCCAAGTTCAAATAAATGCCGATGATCCGATATTATAATGGCCTTTATTAAAATCCTTGTATTTCATCAAACTGGTATACTTTTAGATATTGGGTCATATCACTCTGTTCAGCAGCAATATTCATCAGATATGATCGATTTTGAGAATCCATAATAAATTCATACTATATTGATTTAGAGTCAACACTGCATTTTAACACTCTCCACATTTTAATATTTTAACATTACCTGCATTTTAACATCTCTGAAATCAAGATGTCTTATAATCAACATCTTGTGACTATAGCGTTTCTTTTTTTTTTTCTTAAAAGCTGTTATTAAAGTAATACGTGTCTTCTCATCAACGGTAACTTAGAATCCAGAAAGTGTGGTATTTGTAAGAAACATGATAGACAGGTTTATAATCTTAACATTATTACAAACTCATACAAAAATGACAGTAAAAGCTGTAAGACCTTGAGGGTAAATGGGCGAAGGACACAAACCTTCTATTTACATACGAAAAATGTAACTAGACAGGAAATGTAAACCACCTCACTGGTACTCAAATAAATGCAAATTAAGACAAAAAGGAAACTGCATTTCTGTCTTTCAGATTAGCAAAGAATAATTTTTTAAAAAATCCAGTGCTAATTGAGTGAAATAGAATGGGCACCCTCATCAAATGTTGGTTGGTAAATTGGTACAAAATTTCTGGAAAGCAATTTGGCTGCCTGTACTAAAATTCATAAAGTGTTCACACCCTATTTATTCTTCTAGGAATGTATTACAAGAGAGCAATCAGAAAGAAGTTGAAAATTTATTCACAAAGATAGCAAGTGGAAAAAAGTCAAGAATCTAAATTTACATACTATATTTCAGTTATGTAAGGCATTTAGAAAAAAAGAATTATAATAAAATATGCCAAGATGTTAATGAGTGATTTTATTCATGTTCCTTTATGCTTGTGTGTACTTCACAACTAAATGTACATTATTTCAATAAAAAATTGAAAAACTGAAAAGAAAGAAAACAATTATATGATATTCTGACAAAAAATGCTTGCCAAAACGTCTGTCTTTGTGTGAGACTTACACACTAAAAATTACGTATGTGTGGGCTTTTATATATTTGTATGGAATAGTGCACAAGATAAAATATTTCAAGTTTTGTTACATTTAGAAGACTTAAAAGCCTTGATCCTTAAATTTTAAATTTTGGGGCAATTTTTTTTTAAGCTTGTTATTATCATTTAACTCTTTTTTTTTTAAGCACTGTCACCTCACTGGTTAAATTTACCATCTTAAGCATTGTCTTCCTGGATGAGGAAGTTTTCAATGTCCTTGCTAAAGATGGCATTAGTCAGCTTTTTATTATCTCTTGCAAATAATAGTCGGATACATTTTATCCCAAAATCCAACAGAGATTATATACTGCTAATTAACAGTTGTGTAATAAGAACACTGCAAGATTTCCTTTTAATAGGACTCTATGTCCAATCCAATACTGCCTCAGCATGGAACAGAGTGTCCCAGAGGTCTTTGGTCGTTTCTTATTCTCTCTAGCTCTCAACCTCATCTTCAATCTTGAAGTTGCATTTTTGCTTACATTTTCTTTAAAAAACAATGAAATGTAACAAGCCTTGACTTGTGCCTTTGATATCAGAGAGAAAACAACTTAAAATTGATACTAAATTTGTATACCGTATTTCATCTGTATTACAATAACTTCCTTATTATACGCAATGCTTCACGTATTTATTCTTTGGATGTTTTACTTAGGTATGCTGACATAAAGGATATCATTCAGGCCCTCAGGTATCTTGCAGGTTAGTTAGGGGCAGTGGGCTTTGTGGGGCAGATTATGTGATCAGCATTTATAATTTAAGGTGAAGCTTATGATCCATCCTTTTATTCAACATAAGTTTATTGAGTGTGTGTCATTAGCCAGAGAGAGTTCTAGGCATTGGGATATAGTGAGACACAAGGCATAGCCTTTTCTCTGTGACTCGAGGGTAACTGGACACTCTGAGAGCATGGAAGAGAGGTGGGCTTCCGCTGACTGTCGATCCCATAATAATCTCAGTTTCCTTCCTCCTCACTCCGTATTCTTACTCCCAAAATCCAGTCAAGCGGGCTTCTCATTCAGTAGGTCTGGGGTGAGAACTGGAACTTGATTTTTTTTTATTAAAGCTCTCCTTGATAATCCTGATGCACAGTCAAGTTTGGGAACCATCACATGAGAAATAGCAACAGTGATCTCTCATGGAAGTAGGAGAAATTGTTGAAAAGCAATAGAGCAATGTTTCCTTGAATCACCTTTCCTCACAACATCTTGCCGCTGTTAGAATTTTGGTTTGGAATATAAAGTCATTAATGGTATTATCTCTAACACTGTACAGCTATATAGATAAGACTCTCCTGTGCTTTTCTAGATGATTCTTTGCTTTTTAAATTATTGTTAATATTCAATTGAAGTTATTTCTTTTGTTTATATTTGAAATTATCTTCTTACGAAAAAATGTTGCCAGCCAGTTTCTTATTGTTCATCGGTTGGTGCAAGCCTGTGACTCTTCTCTTTCACAGTTTCACAAATGCGCCATGCTTGTTTCTGGAACTTTGTACATGCTATTCCCTTTCCTATTCATTGGCTCTTCATATTCAGGTATCAAGTGTGGAAAAACAATTGATTTTTACACATACAAGTTCACAAAAGATGTAACTTCCATGTATCCTGTCACAGAAAGTTACTGAGGATGGGTAAAATAAGAAAGAGGAAGACGAGACTCAGCAAACAGCTAGCTAAGGAATAGCAGCCAAGGGAAGGAAGTTCTGGAATGATGCTGTGCAGCAGAGGCAGAAATTCAGAAGGGAGAGCTCTAGGGGAAAGAAGAAAGAAGAGCTCTTGAAAAATAACATAAACAAACATTTGGCAGATACTATGTGGTAATTAGATAGTTACATAGAAAACTTTGAAAATGAATAAAGAAAGCAAAACAGAAGGTTGTTGATAAAGAAAAATGCAATTCTTGCATACTCTTTAGCTTAGCAGTGAATAATATTTACATTATTGTTGTAATAAGCCACTGATTATTTCTTTTACCACAAATTGTGATATGACACTATCAGGACGAGAGGAAAGGGAAGCTGAGTGTATGAGCAATGGTGATGTAAGGGCATGAAATCCTCTACCAATGCAGTAAGTCAATAGGGAAGATGGAAATTTGATAAATAAGAAGTAATGTGCATATTGGAAAGTAATATGGAAAAAATAGCAATAAGAATTCAAAGTTGTTGCCTAAGACAAGGATGGGTGGAGGATGGGGGATGTGTATAGGGGACTATGTTCCTGTTTTTTCTATGAATGTCTTTTAAACTTTTAGAACATTTTTATTATCATTGTTACTTGAAAAGTGCATATATTTATTTTATTAAGAAGGCAAATCAACACGTCTATATTATGCAACTACCATGTGCTTGACAAAGTGTTTAACTCTGCCCACGACATAAGAGAAAGTTCGAAAACACAGTTCTGATGCTCCAGGACCCTCAGTCACTTTGGACGATATAAGTTACTCGCCATATATAAAAAGCAATTAAAGAAAAAGATGTGACTAGATCTGAGAAAAAAAGTGAAAACTTTTGTATTCAAATTACATGCCCCGTGATGTTTGTAAATAATGTGTGTAAAATAAAAGCACTATTGAATTTATAATTGCATTCCTTACTCAAAGGACGATGAAAATGAATCACTGTTTCAGCTCCTCCCTTAGGGTTTTCAAATTTGGAGGCCCCCTCGAAGCCTCTCTGAAAGAGAACTATATTGAACCAGCTAAACTCTACATTGCTACTGTAATGGCTGTTTTGCAGTCTTCAGTCTCGGCTGCATTTACACACACAAAAAGGCCTTAACTGCTTACTTTGTACCAGACACTATGTTCTTATAAGATGAGCATTGGGGTCATGTTCCCTTTTTGCCCAATAACTGTCTTAACAGATGCTACAGAGACAACTGAAGAAGGACAAGCAAATAAGAAAATAAAAACAAATAGGCCAGAGAATGGAGGGCAGAAAGGAAAGAAGAGAATACGAATGTTGTGTTTGTCAGGACTTTGGGGGTAGTTTCTTGCCATTGCTGCATATTTTACTTGAACATCCTGTCACTTCCTCTGTGCCCTTTGTGACAGAAGTATTTGTTAGGAAGGTTAAAATCACCGAAGAAGTTGTTTATGTTGCATGTTCCTTGGCAAGAGACTCATTTTCTGGTCCTCAGAAAAGTGCTAAATTACAGCAGACAATTAAGTCTACTCAGGTTAGAAGCTGTCAAATGTATTTGAATTAAGAAAAAGAAAAAAGAAAAGAAATCTCTGGAGGGAAGATGTCTCTCGGAGATCCATTATTACATACACTCTGGAAGTTTTTTTCCCCAGACTAGCAAAACCAACACTCTCAAAGCCTGAGATCCACTTGTTTTTCAGACTGGTGGATTTTAAAGGTAACACATGCTTATTAAATATATTTTGGAAAAAAGAGACAAATATGCAGAAGAAAGTAACCGTTAGGAGAACACTGCATTGGCTGAAAGAAGGACATTGAAAAGTCTGTGCAGTGAGGCCTGAGACCCTCATGGGGCCTGCTCCAGGAACAGCAGATGGCCACTAACTGCCTTAAGAAGCAGGTGAGTTCTCAGTAATGCAGGGCTGCATGTTTGCTCAGCGGGGATTAGCACCCCGCCCCATCTCGAAACTAATGTTGAGCAAATATGTAGAAAATATCCATTTGTAGGTGAGGCAAATAAGCCGCCTACTCAGCTTCCCCACCTATCTTAGTCTGACCCTGAGTTCAGGCCACCAACTTTTCTTGCTATTTCTTGCTATTACATTTAATTCTTAATGGTCCTTCTGCTATTCATCCTCCTTACTGCTGCTTGAGGGATCTTTCGGAAGCACAACTCTGATGATGTGATCTTTGCTCTAAAACTCTGAGGCTACTCATTACCTAGGATAGATCTTAGGATGGATCTGGTTCCCCAGCCACTGGGAAGAGAGCAAGAGAGAAAATCCACTTAAATAGTGCAGGCCATGGGACCACCATCCCCAAGCATGAGCTCATGCCAGAGAATGAGGATGATGTGAAAGATGCGAATCTTATATACCTGGCTGTTTCTCACCTCTGAATCTTCACTCAGACAGTCCCTTCTTCCAGAATTCCAGAAGAATATCCGCTCATCTTACAAGTCTCAGCTCAAGGATTATCCTTTCTATGAAATTGTTCCTGACAAACTCCTCACCCCAGATTATGTTTTCCTTTCTGTCTTGTCTCCCTCTCCAAATCCAGGCAGTGGTAGAGAGGTAGAAAAGATTTTAAAAGGTATTTTTTTGGTACTTAAACAGGGTCCCATGGCATGTGAGAGTAGTTACTGTAATATCGTCATTTTAAGGGAAGCTATAGATTGGTTACACTGAGGACATTTGGCAATTGCACCGTGCTCCATGCCTTGCACATAGACATTGTTGGTAATTGCTCCCTACTGGACCCTGAGACTGAGGCACGTGGAAGATGGGGAACACATCCTGTGGGCTAAACACAAGAGTTTGAATGTCTCCTCTGGGCAGAGGAATGCCCATTTATCTTTTCCTCTTCCTGAATCCCTTTCTTTCTTTGGGTGCAACCAATCATCCTTTTGTTAGGAAAATCAAATTAAATGTCTTACGATGAGTTTACCTTGAAATTGGAGTGAAGATAGAGGAAAGATTATTCTTGTCCAGGTAATCTCTTTGCCATTCAAAATGTGACCCAAGGACCCATCTAACCTGAAAGTTATTGGTCTGAAGTTTGTAGCCAAAATAGATATTTATGAAATATTTTTGGCCAGCACACTTGAAGTACCTCACCACCTGCTGCCATTGCTATTGTTTAATTAACAGTCTCCAGGTGTCAGGCCAGTAGGCCTGGATCAATCAGCCCTTGTGATTGAAGGTGAATGCGGTTAATAACATAATTTTGAGATGCCCGAGTTCAATTCCACTAAACATTCATTATAAAACTATGGGTCTGTTGAGGATTTATAATTAAAGAAGACAGCTGTGAATAAAGCCTTCATACAATCTTTACTCACTTTGGCTTCCACTACTAGCTCTGGCCTTCCGGTCATAGTCCTTTGTTATTAAACAAACAACTGTGCAACTTACACATAGATTTTGTCCCAGGACCCACTACTGAAAAGAGATATTTACTCTCTGCTTGAGGGTTTGTTTGGTTTTTTTTTGGTGGAAGTAGTCAGACACTGAGATAGCATGGCCAAATGGTTTTTTTTTTTTTTGAAGACTATTTTTGAGAGCAGTTTTAGATTTACAATAATTGGGAGGAAGGTACAGAGATTTCTCATATGCCCTCTACACCTACACATGCATAGCCTCCCCCAGTATCAACATCTCTCATCAGAATGGTACATTTTTAACCTCAGATGAACCTACATCGACATATCACATTTACTCATAGTCCATAGTTTATATTATGGTTCACTTTTGGTGTTGTACATTCAATGGGTTTGGGAAAATTAATAATGACATTTATCCATCATTATAATATCATACAGAGTATTTTCACTGCTCTAAAAACCTCTGTGCTCTTCCCATTCATCTCTCCTCCCATCCGCTCTGGAAACCACAGATACTTTTATTGTTTCCATAGTTTTGTCTTTTCCAGAATATCACAGAGTTGGAATCACACAGTATGTAGACTATTCAGTTTGGCTTCTTTCACTTAATGATATGCATTTAAGTTTCCTCTGTGTCTTTTCATGGCTTGATAGCTCATTTCTTTTTAATACTGAAAAATATTCCATTGTCTGGATGGAGCACAGTTTATTTATCTAGTCACCTACTGAAGGACATCTTGGTTGCTTTCAAGTTTTGGCAACTGTGAATAAAGCTGCTATAAAGATTCCTGTGCAGGCTTTTGTGTGGACATAAGTTGCCAACTCTTTTGGATAAATACAATGGAGCGCAGTAGCTGGATCATGGTAGAATATACAGGCATACCTCGTTTTATGGTGCTTCTCTTTATTGCACTTCATAGATACTGTGTTTGTTACAAATTGAAGGTTTGTGGCGACCTTGTGTCGAGCAAGTCTATCAGTGCCATTTTCCCAATAACATTTGCTCACTTCATGTCTCTATGTCCCATCTTGGTCATTCTTGTAATATTTTAAACTTTTTATCATTGATATATTTGTTATTGCGATCTGTGATCAGTGATCTTTGATATTACTATTGCAATTGTTCTGTGGCACCATGAATAGTGCCCATATAAGACAACGAACTTAATCGATAAATATTCTGTGCGTTCTGACTGCTGCACCAACTGGCCACTTCCCCTTCTCTCTCCCTCTCCTTGGGTCTCTCTGTTCCTTGAGATACAATAATATTGAAATTCGGCCAATTAATAACCCTGCAATGTCCTCTAAGTGTTCACATGAAAGGAAGAGTCGCATATTTCTCACTTTAAATCAAAAGCTAGAAATGATTAAGCTTAGTGAGAAAGGCATGTTGAAAGCCAAGATAGGCTGAAAGCTAGGCCTCTTGTGCCAAACCATTTGCCACCTTGTGAATGCAAAGGAAAAGTTTTTGAAGGAAATTAAAAGTGACAACTCCAGTGAACACATGAATGGTAAGAAAGTGAAACAGACATTGCCAATATAGAGAGTTTTAGTGGTCTGGATAGAAGATCAAACCAGCCACAACATTCCCTTAAAGCCAAAGCCTAATCCAGAGCAAGGCCCTAACTCTCCTCAATTCTCTGAAGGCTGAGAGAGAAGTCTGAAGCTAGCAGAGTTTACTTCATGAGATTTAAGGAAAGAAGCTGTCACCATAACAGTGCAGGTGAAGCAGCAAGTGCTGATGTAGAAGCTGCAGCAAGGCTTCCAGAAGATCAAGCTAAGATAGTTAATGAAGCTGTTTATACTCAACTACAGATTTTCAATGCAGATGAAACAGCCTTCTATTGGAAGAAGATGTCATCTAGGACTTTCATAGCAGGAGAGGAGAAGTCAATACCTGGCTTCAAAGCTTCAAAGCACAGGCTGACTCTTTTGTTATGGGCGAATGCAGCTGGTGACTTTAAATCAAATCCAATGCTCACTTATTCTGAAAAAACCTAGGGCACTTAAGAATTATGTTAAATCTACGCTGCCTGTGCTCTGTAAATGGAGCAACAAAGCCTGGATGACAACACATGTATTTATAACATGGTTTACTGAATATTTTAAGCCCACTCTTGAGAACTATTGCTCCAAAAAAAAGATTTCTTTCAAAATATTACTGCTCATTGACAATGTACCAGGTCACTCAAGAGCTTTGATGGAGATGTACAATGAGATTAACGTTATTGTCATGCCTGCTAACACAACTTCCATTCTGTAGCCCACGGATCAAGGAGTAATTTTGACTTTTAAGTCTTAATATTTAAGAAATATATTTTGTTAAGGCTATACCATAGATAGTGATTGCTCTGATGGATCCGGAGAAAGTCAACTGAAAACCTTCTGGAAGGGAATAACCATTCTAGACATGATTAAGAACATTTATGATTCATGGGAAGAAGTCAAAATCTCAAGATGAGCAGGAGTTTGGAATAAGTTGACTCCAACTCTCATGCATGACTTTGAGAGGTTTAAGACTTCAGAGGAGGAGGTCACTGCAGATGTGGTGGAAATAGCAAGAGAACTGGAATTAGAAGTGGAGCCTGAAGATGTGACTGAATTACTGTAATCTCACGATAAAACTTTGTGGATGAGGAATTGCTCCTTATGGATGAGCAAAGAAAATGGTTTCTTGAGATGCAATCTGCTCCTGGTGAAGATGATGTAAAGATTGTTGAAGTGACAACAAAGGATTTAGAATAGTACATAAACTTAGCTGATAAAGCTGTGGCAGGGTTTGAGAGGATTGTCTCCAGTTTTGAAAGAAGTTCACTGTAGGTAAAATGCTATCAAACAGCATCGCGTACTACAGAGAAATCGTTTGTGAACGGAAAAGTCAATTGATGCGGCAAACTTCTTTGTTGTCTGATTTTAAGAAATTGCCACAGCCACTCCAACCTTCAGCCACTACCATCCTGATCAGTCAGCAGCCATCAACATCAAGGCAAGACCCTCCACCAGCGAAAAGATTACAACTTGTTGAAGGCTCAGATGGTGCTTGGCACTTTTTAACAATAAAGTATTTTTTAATTAAGGTATGTATATTGTTTTTTTAGACATAGCACTATTGAACACTTAATAGACTACAGTATAGTGTAAACATAACTTTTATAGACACTGGAAACCAAAAAATTTGTGTGACTTGCTTTATTGCGATATTCACTTTATTGTGGTGGTCTGGAACCAAACCCGCAATATCTCTGAGGTATGCCAAGATATTTTCTAGTAATGTGTTTGTCTGGTTATGGTATGAGGGTAATGCTGGTTTCGTAGAATGAGTTAGGAATTATTGCCTCTTTTCTTTTAATTTGTTTTTCAGTTTTATTGAGATCTAATTCACATACAGCACGGTGTAAATTTAAGGTGTACATCATAATGACTTGACTTACATATATTGTGAAATGATTACCACAGTAAGTTTAATTAACATCCATCACCTCATATAGTTACAAATTTTATTTTCTCTGTGATGAGAACTTTTAGGATCTATTCTCTTAGCAACTTTCAAATACACCATACAGCAGTGTTAACTATAGTAATCATCTTGTACATTACGTCCCCAGCACTTATTTACCTTAGTAGAAATTTGTGCCTTTTGACAGTCTTCATCCAATTCCCCTCCTCCCCTCACCTCTGGTAACCACATACTGATCTCTTTCTCTATGAGTCTCATTTTTTCTTGTAGATTCCACATACAAATAATATCATTCAGTACTTTTCTTTCTGTCTGACATATTTCACTTAGCATAATGCCCTTAAGGTCCATCCACATTGTCACAAATGGCAAGATTTTCTTCTTTTTATGGCTGAATAACATTCGATTGTATGTATGTATATATCACATTTTCTGTATCCATTCATCCACTGATGGACACTTGGGTTGTTTCCACATCTTAACTATCGTAAATAATGCTGCAGTGAACATAGAGGTGCACATATCTCTTTGAGTTAGTATTTTCATTTTGTTCAGATAAGTACCCAGAAGTAGAATTGTTGGATCATTTGGTAGTTTTATTTTTAGTTTTTTGAGGAACCTCCATAGAGTTTTCTATGGTGGCTGCACCAATTTACATTCCCACCAACAGTGCACAAGGGTCCCCTTTTCTCCCCATCCTCGCCAACACTTCTTATCTCTTGTCTCTGTGATGATAGCCCTTCTAACAGATGTAAGGTGATATCTCATTGTAATTTTGATTTGAGTTACTCTAATAATTATTGACGTTGAGAACCTTTTCACATACCTGTTGGCTATTTGAATGTCTTCTTTGGAAAAGTAACTATTCAGTTCCTCTGCCCATTTTTTAATTGGATTATGTATTTTTTCTATTGAGTTGTATGACTTCTTTCTATATTTTGTATATTAACCCCTGATTGGATACATGATTTGTAAATATTTTCTCCCATTCCATATGTTGCTTTTCCATTTTGTTGATGGCTTCTTTTTCTGTGCAGAAGCATTTTAGTTTGATGTAATCCCACTTGTTTATTTTTGCTTTTGTTACTTGTGCTTTAGGTATCACATCCAAAAAAAAATTGCGAAGACCAACATCAAGGAGCTTTTTTTCTTATGTTTTCTTCTAGAGGTTTTACAGTTTAAGGTCTTACATTTAAGTCTTTAACCCATTTTGAGTTAATTTTTGTGAGTGGTGTAAGATAGAGGTCCAGTCTCATTCTTCTGCCTGCACATCATTTATTGAAGACACTACTCTTTCCCCATTGAGTATTCTTAGCTCTGTTGTCAAATATTAGTTGGCCATATAAGCAAATGTTTATTTCTGGGCACTCAATTCTGTTCCATTGATCTATGTGTCTGTTTTTATGCCAATACCATACTGTTTTGATTACTATAGTTTGAAATCAGGGAGTGTGATGCCTCCAGTATTGTTATTCTTTCTCAAGATTGCTTTGGCTATTTGTGTCTTTTGTGATTCTGTACACATTTTAGGATCGTTTTTCTATCTCTGTGAAAAATGCCATTAGAATTTTGATGGAAATTGCATTGACTCTATAGGTGGCTTTGGGTAGTATGGACATTTTAACAGTATTAATTTTTCCAATCCCTGAGCATGAGGTATTTTTCCATTTGTTTGTCTTCTTCAAATTATTTCATCAAAGTCTTGTAGTTTGCAGTGTAAAGATCTTTCAGCCCTTTGGTTAAATTTATTCCTAAGTATTTTATTGCTTTTGGTAATATTGTTAGTGGGATTGTTTGCTTTATTTCTTTTTCAGATGTCTTGTTAAATGTATAGAAACACAACTGATTTCTGTGTGTTGATTATGTATCCTGCAACTTTTCTGAATTCCTGGATTGTTTCTAACAGTTTTTGAGTGAAATCTTTAAGATTTTCTCTATATAAGATCTTATCATCTGTAAAGAAAAACAATTTTTACTTCTTGATTTCCAATTTTGTTGCCTTTTCTTTTTCTTTCCTGGTTCTTCTGGCCAGGACTTCCAGTACTACGTTGAATAGAAGTGGTGAGAATGGGCACGCTTGTTCCTGATCTTAGAGGAAAAACCTTCAAACTTTTGCTGTTGAGTATATAGCTGTGGTTTGTCATATATGGCTTTCATCATGTTGAGGTATGCTTCTTCTATGCTCAATTTGTTGAGCATTTTTATCATGAAAGGATGTTGTATTTTGTCAAATGCTTTTTTGCATCTATGAGATGATCATATGATTTTTATCTTCCATTCTTTTTTTTTCTTGTGATGAGAACTTTTAAGATTTACTCTCTTAGTAACTTTCAAATATGCAATACAGTATTGTTAACTATTGCCATCATGTTGTACATTACATCCCCATGATTCATTTATCTTATAACTGGAAGTTTACATCTTTTGACTTCCTTCACCCATTTCGCCCACCCCCCAACCTCCACCTCCAGCAACCTCCAATCTGCTGTATCTATGAGTTTGTTTTTTAATTCTACGTGTAAGTGATATCATACATTATTGTCTTTGTCTGGCTTATTTCACTTAGCATAGTGCCCTCACAGTCCACCCATGTTGTTGAAATGGTAGAATTGCCTTCTTTTTTATGGATAAATAGTATTCCATTTATAAATATATATATATATATTATGTATGACTGTACTAGGGATAAATAGTTAACACACCTATGTATTACAGTTTTAGAGTATTCTGAATCTGACTACAGTCATGTGTCTCTTACTGATGGGGATACAGTTTGAGAAATGCATCATTAGGCAATTTTGTCCTTGTGTGAACATAATAGAGTGTACTTACACAAACCTGCATGGTATAGCCTCCTACACACCTATATGGTACTATATGGTACCAATCTTATGGGACCACTATTTTATGGGCAGTTCATCATTGACTGAAACATTGTTATGTGGCACACAACTGTTTATGCTTACCTTTACCAGTGTGTTGTATATTTTCATATGTTTCATGTTACTAGTTAGCATCATTTACTTTCAGCTTGAGGAGCTCCTTTCAGCATTTCTTTATTTTATTTTATTTTTGTGAGGAAGATGAGCCCTGAGCTAACATCCATGCCAATCTTCTTCTAGTTTGTATATGGGATACTGCCACAGGATGGCTTGATGAGCAATGTGTAGGTCCATGCCCTGGATCCAAATCTGTGAACCCTGGGCCACCAAAGTGGAGTATGCAAACTTAACCACTGTGCCACTGGGCTGGCCCCAACTTTCAGCATTTCTTGTACGGCAGGTTTAGTGGTGATGAATTTCATCATTTTTTGCTTTTCAGGGAATGTCTTTATCTCATCTTTATTTCTGAGGGACAGCTTTGCCGGGTAAGGTATTCTTGGTTTGCAGTTTTTTTCTTTCAGCACTTTGAATATGTCATCCCATTCTCTCCTGGCCTGTAAGGTCTCTGCTAAGAAGTCTGCTGATAGCCTTATGGGGGTTCACTTGTGTGAGATAATTTTGTTTCTCTTGCTACTTATTAAATTCTCTCTTTCTTTGATTGTATACAGTTTTATTGTAATGTTTCTTGGAGAAGATTGTTTGGGATTGAAATTTTGGCATGATCTATTAGCTTCATGAACTCAGATGTCTAAACCTATCCCCAGGTTTCGAAAGTTCTCAGCTATTATTTCTTTAAATAAGCTTTCTACTCCTTTTTCTCTCTCTTCTTCAGGGACTCCAATTATGATACATTATTTCTCTTGATAGAGTCTCGTAAGTCCTATAGGCTTTCTTCATTCCTTTCGTTTGTTTTCTCTTTTTGCTCCTTTGAATAATTTCAACTGATTTGTCTTTTAGCTCACTCTTCTTTCTTCTTGTATTATTATTATGCATATTTTATACTTTTGTACAGTCCTTGGATACTCTGCTCTGTTTTTTTTCAGTATTTATTCTCTTTGTTTTTCAATTTCCAGAGGTTCTATTGATATCTCCTCTAGCTCAGAGATTCTTTCCTCAGCTGTGTGCTGTATACTAATAAGCTCATCAAACTCATTCTTTACTTCTGTTATAGTGTTTTTTATCTTTAGCACTTCTTTTTGGTTCTTTCTTAGGATTTCCATCTATCTGCTTACATTGCTTATCAGTTCTTACCTGCTGTCTACATTATCCACTGGAGCCCTTAGCATTTTAATCATAGCTGTTTTAAATTTCTGGTCTGATAATTCCAACATGTCTGCCAAATTTGAGTCTGGTTCCGATGCATGCTCTGGCTCTTCAAAATGTATTTTTTGCTTTTTGGTATGCCTTGTAATTTTTTCCTGATAGCTGGACATGATGTACCAGGTAAAAAGAACTACTGTAAATAGGACTTTAGCAATGTGGTGGTGAGGTGTTGGGGAGGGGAAGTGTTCTATTGTCCTACAATTAGGTCTCAGTCTTTTAGTGAGCCTGTGCCTCTGGACTGCAAACTTCACAAGTGTTTCTCAGTTTTTTTCTCCCTCCTTAGGTGGAACAGGATGGCTAGAGTGGGCTGGGGTTGCGTATTTCCCTTCATCCACACAGAAGACTAGAGCTGGCTGGAGTTAGATACTTCCTTTCCTCAGATCCATTAGGCTCTGATAACACTACAGCAGGTTAGGCTCTGGCTAACTATTTTTTCCTGAGTGCAGACCTTGTTAAGAAGAACAGAGTGCTCTGGTATATTTCAAAATTGTTCCTTTTCCCCTCTCCCTGCCTAAAGCAGGAGAAGATTTTTACTATGGGAACCTGATTAAGTTACTGAAGGTAAATCTTACAATATTGTGTGTGGGGGAGCCCAGGATTGGGTCCCTTTGGAGTTTTTAACTCTCAGAGTTGTCTGCACTGAGCCTCCAGCAATTCATCACTTACAGTTCAGATTTTCCTACCCCGGCGCTAGTTCCCATGGTGGTATCCACTGGTGAGTCTGATCTGGTAGGCCAGAACTCCCTGTATCTGCCAGTCTGTCCCTCCAATCGTAGAGGCTGTGGTTTGCCCTGTGTTTTCCCTTCTTTTTGGATCCAAGAAGAATTTTTGATTTTTCAGTCTGTTCAGCTTTTTTTTTTTCTTAAAGATTGGCACCTGAGCTAACAACTGTTGCCAATCTCCTTTTTTTTTTTTTTCTGGTTTATCTCCCCAGGTCCCCTCAGTACATAGTTGTATATTTTAGTTGTGGGTCCTTCTAGTTGTGGCATGTGGGACGCCACCTCAGCATGGCCTGATGAGCAGTGCCACGTCCTCACCCAGGATCCGAACCAGCAAAACCCTGTGCTGCTGAAGCAGAGTGTGCGAACTTAACCACTTGGCCATGGGGCCAGCCCCTCAGCTTTTAACTTGTTAGAGTGAAGTGGCAATTTCCAAGCTCCTTACACACAGAACTAGAAACAGGAACTCCCCTCAAATGGTTCTTTATTTCTACAGAGAAGTCCTCTTGACCTCAGAGAATAAATTAGACTGGCAAAATTTCCTTCATCTCTTTCCACTATAGGCAAATTCATTCAGTCTTCACTCACTGAACATTTTTACCAAGGAAATGGCAAATACATCTAAATATCTGTACCCTCTCTCTCCCCAACTTATACCCAAGGAAGACAGCACTAGTGGATCACAGCACTCTTTTCCTCTGAGCCTAGAAATCCTCAACACAAGCTTCCAGTAACAACTACCAGTAGACTGTAGTTGACAGACAAGTTAAAACCTTTGTGTTATCCTTGGTCCTCTACATGCCAAACACTGAGTATACTAAGGTGAACAATACACAATCTTTGCATTCAAGGCCACTACCTGCTACTGGATCAAAGAAAGTTAATAGTCTCTTACCTCCATCCTACTCCTACTACACTTTCTATTCTTGAGAAATCCATAAAGTAGATAACTTTTACTTTTATGGTTAAAGGTAAAAAAGCTAAGACTACTTTTATTCTGAAATCTTACCTTCTGCTGAAAGGTCTGGGACTGAAATGTGTTATTTAATTATAAAATCTCATATTTGTGTTGGTTTTTCTCATAATTCTGGTTTAATTACTCCTGGTCTAAAAATAGCAGAGCTGCATGCTTTGCTTGGAAAAGATTTAAATTTCCTCTTTGTGGCTGGTAAAGCAGCCTATCTACCCTTAATGGGATTTTTTTTTTTTCTCACTGACAAGGTAGCCACAAAATTTCCTTCCTCAAAATCCTCAGCCAGTGTGATTTGGTGCTCATAGCTGGCAAGTGAAAAGGGAATTGCCCACTCCTTTGCCCTGCAGCCCTAGGAGTAAGTCAGCTGACCTCAGCTCAGACATTTCATAAGCCTGGAAGGACCCTCAGCTTCTTTCACCCAAAGCTCCTCTTCTTTCTCCCCACAACTGCCTTGATCAGGTAACTGAGTTTCTCAGTCAACAATGAGAGATGAAGCTTGAAAAGCAAGTGCCCCAGAACAAAAGCTTTTGTTTTTACTCTTAGGTGTAAATGACTAAAGACAAACTTGTAACCAGAGCAGTGAGGAAGGTGGTGAAAGCCGACCAGCAAGGGGAAGGGGAAATGGGGCTTTCCCAACAAGAAGATTCTGAGACATGGGATTGGTGGGGAGAACTTACAATGGCTTCCTCACAATTTTAACTAAGTCTTGCCTTTCTCTAACACTAAGAGAAGGTACGTGGCAGATGCCTTGGGTACCTTTCAAACAGCTCCACCACTGAGACTCTTTATCCTCTTGTCTCCATTGCACATGAGTTGGTCTTCCCTGCCTTGAAAGGCAGTGAGTTCCTGGAGGCTCTTGAAAAACCAGAGAAGTACAGACCCCAGAGGATTCAGCTGGTTCCATCCCTGCTAAGAAAGGCCATTGCTATGTTTCAGCACCTGGTTTCATTTTGTGCTTTCTGAGAAAACTCTACATGTAGGAGAGGAAAATATCCCCATATGTTACTTCTGAAATAGACGATTGTTTGGAATGGTTGACAGTATAAGAGCTTTTTGTGTCATCCTTGGCTACCAGTGGCTGAGGAGTCGGAGCTAGACACCTCATTTAGTGGATGGCACTGCAGTTTCTCTCATACTCTGAGGTGCTATGAAAGCTGATTGCTTCTCTACAAGACATTGATGAAAGAAATCAAAGAAGACACAAATAAATGGAAAGGTATCCCATGTTCATGGATTGGAAGAATTAATATTGTTAAAATGTCAATACTACCAAAAGCCATCTATAGATTCAATGAAATCCCTGTCAGGATTGCAATGGCATTTTCTACAGAAGTAGAAAAAACAGTCCTGAAATTTATGTGGAACCACAAAAGACCCTGAATAACCAAAGAAATCCTGAGAAAGAAGAACAAAACAGGAGGCATCAAACTTCCTGATTTCATGCTCCACTATAAAGGTATATTATCCAAACAGCATGGGACTGGCATAAAAACAGACAAATAGGCCAATGGAACAGAATTGAGAGCCTAGAAATAAACCCACACATATATGGTCAACAAATATTTGATGAGGGAGGCAAGAATACTTAATGGAGACAAGACAGTCTTCTCGATACATGGTGCTGGGATAATTGGATATTCACATGTAAAACAACAAAACTGAACTAATATCTACACCACTCACAAAAATTAACTCAAATGGATTAAAGACTTAAATGTAAGACTTGAAACCATGAAACTCCTAGAAGAAAACATAGGAATAAAGCTCCTTGACATGCGTCTTGGTAATGATCTTTTGGATATGACACCTCAAGCACAAGTAACAAAATCAAAAATAAACAAGTGGGAATATATCTAACTAAAAAGCTCCTGCATAGCAAAAGAAACCATCAACAAAGCGAAAAGAAAACTTATGGAATGGGAAAAATATTTGCAAACCAAAAATCTGAGAAGGGGTTAATATCCAAAATATATAAAGAACACATACAACTTAATAGCAAAAAAAACAAATAACCCAATTAAAAATGTTTGTCCACTCCAAAGAAGATATAAAAAAGGACAATAGGTATGTGAAAAAGTGTTCAACTTCACTAGTCATTAGATAAGTGCAAATTAAAAACACAATGAGACATCACCTCATGCCTGTTAAAATGGCCATCATCAAAAAGACAAGCGATAATGAGGGCTGATGAGAATGTGGAGAGAAGCGAAACTTTGTGCAATGTTAGTGGGATTGTAAATTGGTACAGCCACTATGGAAATCAGTATGGAGGATCCTCAAAAAGTTAAAAATAGAACTACCATATGATCCAGCAATTCTACTTCTGGGACTATATCCAAAGGAAAGAAAAACATTAACTTGAAAAGATATCTGCACCTCCATGTTCACAGCAGCATTATTCACAATAGCCAAGACGTGGAAACAACCTAAGACATGGGAATGACAGATTAATGGATAAAGAAATTGTGGTTTATTTATACAACGGAATATTACTCAGCTGTAAAAAAATGAGGAAATCCTACATTTGTGGCAACATGGATGGACCTTGAAGGCAATATGCTAAGTGAAATAAGTCAGACAGAGAAAGACAAATACTATATGATCTCACTTATATATGGTGGAATCTAAAAAAATGAACTCAGAAAAAAAGATCAGACTTGTGGTTACCAGAGGTGGAGGGTGGGGAAAGGGGAAGTGGAGGAAGGTGATCAAAAGGTACAAACTTCCAGTTATAAGATAAATGAGTACTAGAGATGTAATGTACAACATGATGACTATAGCTAACACTGCTGTATGATATAAAGGAAAATTAAGAGAGTAAATCCCAAGAGTTCTCATCACAAGGAAAACACTTTTTTCTTTTTTTTCCTTTCCTTTTTATTGTATCTATAGGATAAGACGGATGTTAGATGAACCTATTGTGGTAATCATTTCACAATATATGTGAGTCAAACCATCATGCTGTATGCCTTAAATTACACAGTGATGTGTGTCAATTATTTCTCAATAAAACTTGAAAAAATTGTTAATTGTAACATATTTGCCAAAGCACAAAAGTCATTTTTAGTATATGTCTACTTATGTCACCATATCCTGTTTCCCTCTTCCTTTTATGTAAGTTAACATATAATTTATATACAATAAAATAAATCGATCTCAAAAAAAAAATAGCTGACTCCTTCTCTAATTACTTTCTTATGCCCTCCACACTTCTTTAAGGACTACTGAGCCATTTCTTTTCCTAGTTTTAACTCTTTTCAGAATGTCACTTCACTATTTGGTTAGAATGTTATATATATTTTACTTGGTCAATATAGCGTTGTATTTAATAGTGGTGTTGGGAAGATATGAGTTCAATACAGGCTCTCTAATTTTGTAACTGTATGGCCCTGGTCAAGTTCCACAGCTTCTCTGAATCACAATGCCATTGTCTTTACAGTGGGGGTATCAATACCTAACTCTTTGGGTGGTGAAAAATAGTGTGAAAATATACATATTCAGTGTCCATACATGATAGCATTATTCCATTGACACATTCTATTTTTTAAAACAGTACAACTAGACAGGGAACAAATTGCTGCTGTCATGATAAGGACAACAACAATAGTAACATTTATAGGACATCACATTTTGCCAAACACTACATACATTTTCTTATTGAGGCTTACCAACCTGGTAAGTTTGATAGAGAAGGTATTTTTAAATATACTTTAGAAATTGGAAATTGAGAATCAGAGAGGCAAATTTAGTCACACAGTTGGTCAGCTAGGTACTGTGTGTCCCATTGTTGAGTGGAAGATAACTGACATTCAAAGGGAAGTGATTTGATGAAAGGAGCCAAGCTAGTAAATAGAGGTGAAAACTGGAACCCAATAGAGATGATAGCAATTTGAATTGATACCAAGCCCACACTCTTTTCATCACAGCTAGTTAATTTTAATTCTCAAGGAATTTTCTGCTTCACATATCACTTCCTGAGAGAGACGTGCTCATGTAGCCACAGGCCCTCCAGGACCAGTTCAAACTGAGCCCATCTTATCAACAGCAGGTTACAGTTGTTTTTCAGGAGCAAGCCAAAACTGCAGGGCATGTAGGCAGAGCATGCGCAGAGGAGAAAATCCTGACCTGAAATAACACCCGGAACCAAAGATTCTCCACGGACGGAACCGAAGGACCAGGACACGACTGGAACTTGAAAGCTAGACTCTCATCACAAGCAAGGGGTCCGTTGTCTAGGAAGATCCTGTGTTACAGCCCCTTCCACATCTTACCATAAATGTTTCAAGTCCTCCAATCAAAACCTGTCCCGCCAGCGCTTCTGCTTAGCAGCCTGTTCCCCCAAACCGCTTAAATTCTGCCTGACGCCCTGGATCAAGGAGACAGATTTGAGAGCCTTGCCTCCTGTCTCCTGGATGGTCTACCTCACAGTAAAGCCTTTTCTCAAAAGCTGGTGCCGTAATTTTTGTTTTTTCATATGGATCAGGCGGAAAACCCCCTTTTGTGCAGTAACATTAGTTTTCCAACTACCAACTGTAATTTCTTGAACAATTGTTCATTTTCTCAGCACTATAAAACATCCCTCTTTAACTCTTATGATGTTTCTATTTTAAAGAGTATTTTATATTAAAATTTCTACCCTGATTTTATTTTGGTTCATATTCACCTTTTCTTTATTTTCAACTCGTTTTATCCTTTTCTTACAATGGTGTAACTCTTGCCGACTACTCACTCTCAGCCTTGGTGTTTCAGACACAAACCGAGACTCCGCTCTTTTGATCACTAAGTTTATCCATATATTCTCATCGTAATTACTCTTATATGAAAACTTATTTTTGCTAACTCATTTCTTATCTTCTAATTCTCTTGTTTTCCTTAAAAACAATCCTTTTCTGCCTCTGTTTGGGTAGATTAAATTATATGCAGGTCATTTGAAAGTTATATATTCCATTTTTGGTTTTTGTATGATTTACTTGCACATACTTATTTTTTCTGTCAAATTACTACCCTTAATATTTTCCTCCCATACAAGAGACAAGCATATTTTCATTTCTTTTTTTAAAAATTCATTTTTCTCCTCTATCACTAGCCTTTGCTTATTATAATTTTAGTTCCAGGTTGATGTTAAAGTTGTTGAGAATTGGAATGTTTTGTTTTTGTTTGTTTGGTTCCTTTTTTTTTTAGATAGCAATAAATTTTAGTAAGTTTATTAGCTCCAGTTTTTTTAATGTATGGTGGCTTTAGAACGTGTCTGCAAATTCTTTGCACTCCTCCCACAAGTGGTAGATGTAATTATCCTCTCCTGGGAGTGGACTCATTAGTGATTTATTCCGGTTTTTTTTCCTTTTTTTTGCTGAGGAAGATTCACCCTGAGCTAACATCCACTGCCAATCTTTGTCTTTTTGCTTGAGGAAGATTCACCCTGAGCTAACATCTGGGCCAGTCTTCTTCTATTTTGTATGTGGGTCACCACCACAGCATGGCCGCTGACAAGTGGTGTAGGTCCACACCCCAGAATCAAACCCAGGCCACTGAAGTGGAGTGTGCCAAACTTAACCACTAGGCCACAGGGCTGGCCTCCCTTACTCCTATTTTTATAGTAGCTTTATTAAGATAAATTAACATACAACAAACTGAACACATTTGAAATATACATTTAGATAAGTTCTGATGTATGTACCCACCCATGAAATCAAGGTGAGAAACAAATGCATCACCTCAAATTTTCCTCATGAACTTTGAAATCCCTTCCCTCCACCTCTCCTGAACCCCTCCCCCACCTTCCCTCCGTGTCTCCAGGAAACCACTGCTCTGCTTTCTATCTCTACATACTAGCTTTCAGTTTGTAGAATTTTATATAAATGGAATCATACAGTATATCCTGTATGGTCTGACTTCTTTCACTTAGCATAATTTTGAGGTTCATACATGTTGTTGAGTGTATCAATAGCTCATTCTTTGTTATTATTGAAGAGTACCCCATTCTATGGATATACCACAATTTGTGTTATCCATTCATCTTTTGATGGACATTTGAATTGTTTCCAGATCTTGGTTATTACAAATAAAACTGCTTCAAACATTTGTGTATAAATCTTTGTATGGATGTAGACTTTCATTTCTCTTGCTAAATACGTAAAAGTAGAATGGCTGGATTATAAGGTAAATGTATGTTTAACTTTTTAAGAAACTGTGAGACTGTTTTTCAAAGTGTTTTTAGCATTTTAAATTCCCAGTGGCAGCGTACAAGAATTCCAGTTGCTCCCTATGCTCTCCAAAACTTCATATAGTTAGGCTATATTCTGAATACAAGTCCTTTATCAGATATATAATTTGATATGCTTTCTCCCAGTCTGTAGCATGTCTCTTCTTTTTCTTAACAGTTATCTTCCAAAGAGCAAAAGTTTAATTTTGATGCAGTCCAATTTATCAATTTTGTCCTTTTATGCTCTTTGGCATTGCATGGGAGAAATCTTGTCCAAACCAAATTTGCGAAGACTTTCTTCTATGCTTTCTTTGAGAAGTTTTATAGCTTTTGTTCTTACATTTAGATTTATGATCCATTTTGAGACAAAATTTGTACATGGAACAAGATACGTAGCAAAATTCCTCCCTCCCTCTCTCCCCTTCCCTCTCTTTCTTTCCCTTTTTCTCCTTCCTTTTCTTCTTTCTCTCTGTCTTTCTTTTTTGGCAGGTGGCTATACAATTGTTCCACCTCCTTTATTGAAATGCTATCGTTTCTCCACTGAATTACCTTCGCACCATTGTCCAAAATCATTTGTCCATATAGGTGTCAATCTATTTCTGGAGTCTCCATGCTGTTTCACTTATTTATTTGCCTATGTTTACATGAATACTACACTCTCTTGATTATCATATCTTTCTAATAAGTCTTGAAATGTGGCAGTGTTCGTTCTCTAATTTAATTCCTCTTTGCAAACTTGTTTTGGCTGTTCTAGATCCTTTGCATTCCTGTGTGAATTTTAGAATCAGCTTATCAGTTTCTAAAAAAAAAAAGCCTGCTGAGACTTTGGTTGAAATTGTTTTAAATCTCTAAATCACGCTGGGAAAACCGATATCTTAACAATATTGAGTCTGCTGACCAAGGGGCATAGTGTCTCTCTCCATTTACTTAGGTCTCCTTTATAATTTCTTGGCAATGTTTTATGGTTTTTAGTGTATAGGTCATGCATAGCTACCTAATTATAATATTTGTTGATGTTATTGTAAACGGTATGGTTTTTTATATTTTAATTTCCAGTTTTTCATTTTTAATACATAGAAATAGAATTGATTTTTGTATGTTAATCTTGTATCTTGCAACCTTGCAAAAACATTTGTTAATTCTATTTTTGTATATTACATAAGATTTTCTACCTAGACAATCATGTCATTTGCAAATACAGACGATTTTACTTCTTCTGTTCCAATCTAGATAAATTTCCCCTACACCTTATTGCCTGATTTAGTGTATAGGGCCTCCAATAGATGCAGAATAGAAATGATGAGACTAGACATCTTAGCTTTTTCCTGATCTTAGAAGGAAAGTCTTTCACCATTAAATATGATGTTAGCTGTAGGCTTTTTGAATATGATCTTTATCAAGTTGATGAAGTTTCCTTCACTTCTTAGTCTGCTGAGAGTTTTTTTTAATTTTAATTTTAATTTTTTTTTAAAGATTGGCAGCTGAGCTAACAACTGTTGCCAATCTTCTTTTTCTTTTTTCTTTCTGCTTTTTCTCCCCAAATCCCCCCAGTATATAGTTGTATATTTTAGTTGTGGGTCCTTCTAGTTGTGGCATGTAGGACGCTGCCTCAGTGTGGCCTGATGAGTGGTGCCATGTCCGTGCCCAGGATCCGAACCAGAGAAACCCTGGGCCACCGTAGTGGAGCACATGAACTTAACCGCTCGGCCACGGGGCTGGCCCCTCCTGAGAGTTTTTGATGAGGAACAGATGCTACATTTTATCAAACAGTTTTCCTGTGTCTACTGAGATTGTCATATAGTTTTCCATTCTTAATTTTTAATATAATTAATTACAGTGATTAATCTGTAATTCAACTTTGCATTCCCAGGATAAACCACACTTGCCACAATGCCTTATTCTCTAGTTATACTGTTGATTTGATTTGCTAAAATTTTTATTAGAATTTCTTCATCTGTATTTATGAGACATATTGGTCTATAGTTTTCTTTTCTTTTTTTTTTTAAGATTGGCACCTGAGCTAACATCTGTTGCTAATCTTTTTTTTTCCTTTCTTTTCTTCTTCTTCTCCCGAAATCCCCCTCAGTATATAGCTGTATATTCTAGTTGCAGGTCCTTCTATTTGTGCCATATGGGATACTGCCTCAGCATGGCCTGATGAGCAGTGTCATGTCTGAGCCCAGGATCCAAACTGGCAAAACCCTCAGCCACCAAAGTGGAGTGAGCGAACTTAACCACTCAACCACAGGGCCGGCCCCCTGGTTTCTTGTTTTTAGTGTAAGTTTTTTTTCTAGTTTTAGTATCAAGGTAATGCCAGACTCATAGAGTAAATCGGAAACTATTCTCTCCTCTTGAATTTTCTGAAAGAGTTTGTTTAGAATGGGCGTAATTTCTTCTTTAAATGCTGAATAGATTGAACCAATGAAGCCAACAAGCTAATATAGGGATATTCACTTTATCTCTTTCTTCTCGAATGAGCTTTGGTAGTTTGTGTCTTTCAAGAAATTTGTCCATTCGATTTAAGTTGTCAAATGTATTGGCATAAATTTGTTTATAATACTCCCTTATTCTCCTTTTAATACCCGTATAATCTTAGTACTGTTACCTCTTTCATTTCCGATACTGGTAATTTGTGTCTTCTCTCTATTTTTTTGTTTATCAGTCTTGCTGGAGGTTTTTCAATTTTATTGCTTTTCTTGAAAAACCAGCTTGTGATTTCTATTTTCTATTTCATTGATTTCCACTCTGACCTTTATTATTTTCTTTCTCCTGCTTACATGAGTTTAATTTGTCAACATTTTCCTAGTTTCTTATGGCATAAAATGAGGTTTTTGAGACCTTTCTTTCTTTCTTTCTTTTTTAGGAGTCTAGTACTATAGATTCTATTAAGACTGTGTTTGTAGCATCCCACGAAATTTTATGCTGTGTTTTAAATCTCATTCCATTCAAAAGACTTTCTAATTTCCTCATTAATTTCTTCCTTGACCCATTAGGTCATAGAGTTGTGTGTTATTTAGTTTCCAAGCTTTTGGAAATTTTCCATTCATCTTACTTTTATTGATTTCTGGTTTAATTTCACTGAGATTAGAGAGAATAGTTTGTATGATCTGAATGCTTTTAAATTTATTGGGATTTGTTTAATGGTCAAGATATAGTATACATTGGTAAATCTTTCATATATTTTTGAAAAGAATCCATGTTCAGCTGTTTTAGGGGGAACCGTTGTTCAGGTCTTCTGTATCCTTACTGTCTTTCTACTTGTTCTGTCAATTATCGGGTGAGAGCTATTAAAATATCTGATTATAATTGTGGATGTGTATTTCTTCTTGTGTTTCTGTGAACTTTTGCTTCATGTATTTTGAAACTCTGTTACTATATGAATAAATGCTGAGGAATATTATGTCCTCTTTATGAATTGACCCTTTATCTTTAAGAAATGACCTTCATTCCTTGTCATATTCTTTCCTCTGAAATCTACTTTGTCTCATTTAGTATAACTGCTCTGGCTTTGTTTTGATTTCTGTTAACACAGTATCTTTTGTCTATCCTTTTACTTTTAACTCATTTTTGTCTTTATATTTAAAATGGGTTTCATGGCGGCATATAGTTTGGTCTTGCTTTTTATGTTGTACAGTAATTTTTTCTCTTTAAGGTAACTTTATACTTACAGAAAAATTGTAAAAATAACAGAGAGTTTCCATATACTCTTCACCAATTTCCCTTATGTTAACATGTTACATGATCATAGATCATTTATCAAAATTAAGAAATTAACTGATGTGTTTCTTGTTTTAATAAAAATTTTAAAGATTTCAGCCATCATTTCTTTAGATATTATTTCCATTGCACCCTTCTCTCTCCTCTTCTAAATGAGAGATATTCCATTTACATGTATGTTAAGCTTGAAATTGTCCTTACTTCTCACTGGTGCTTCATTCACATTTTTTAGTTTTTTCACCCTCTGTGCTTCATTCTGGAAAGCTTCTACATCTTCAATTTCCCTAATCTTTTCTTCTGCAATGTGTAATTTGTCATTAATTACATTCAGTGCATTTTGCACCTAACACATTGTAATTTTTACTCTTAGAATTTCCTTTTTTTTTGTATATCTTCCATGTGTCCACTTGACATGCTCACTTTTCCCCTAGCTTTTTAAACAAATGGAACACAATTATAATAATTTTCTTAACATTTATTAGGTAGGGCAAGAACAGCATTTCTTCTGGAGTAATTATCTACCCAGCTACCAAGGCAAGAAGCTTCTGAGTTTCTAACCTAATGTTCTATTAATTATGAAAATTTCCAGCCTGGGAGCAGGCACTCTTCCCAGACTTGTGTAACCTCTGGTTACTGTTTTCTAAAATCCTTTCAAGTGGTTCTTTTCTTGGCCTCAGGTAGTTTTCCTACAGACATGCAGTGATCAGCACTGTCCTGAATACTCAAGAGGATCTCTGGATTCTTTCTCTGGACTCAGCTTTCTTGTCTCCAGTACTCTGCCTTAGGAACTCTAACTACCTCGTCTCCCTGGACTCTTAGCTCTATCTCAGGGAATTTGCTCAACTCTGCTTGGGTTCCCTGTCTCTGTGTCAAGGCCTGAAAACTCACTCAAATCAGTAGTTGGGGGCAATCATAGGGTTTACCTTGTTTGTTTTCCATTTCTCAAGGATTCCCATCATTCGTCTGATTCCAATGTCTTGAAAACCATTGTTTCATATACTTTCTCCAGTTTTTCGTTTCAGACAGGGAGGAAGTCTGGTCCTTGTTACTCCATCTTCACTGGAAACAGAAGTCCCTGTGTCTCAGTCTTCTTTAGTAAATATTTATCATTCTAACAAATAGAATGCAGCAGAAACGCGACTCCTGAGAGACAATCCTCCATAGGTCTCTTGCATTTCATCATATCTTCCAAGCAGAGGCCTTGACCACGTTTTTTCCAAACAAAGTTTTGAAGAATATTTGTATAATGAACTGACTTAGAAAATAGAATAATATCTCCCTCTGGAGCAAAGGGCAGGTTTGCTTAAAGTCTTGGAAAACAGAGATAGTGTCCTTCCAGAGCAAACGATAAGCATGCTTACAGTCCAGTAACATATATGTGGGTTTCCTAAGTTCAATGCTCCTCTCCTGTAATGCAGCCCAGTTTGTGAGAAGTTGTCACTTGATCTCTTTGCATCACCTTTTGGGAAGTGGGGCTCAAGGGATCAGGGGAAGAAAACACTTAGTCTCTATCTACTGCTATTGCTGCAAGTAACAAATTATCCTTCGTCTCTGACCCAGGAGTCTTGTACCTTTTGCCAGCATCCCTGAAACTGTTGTAGGTGAATTTGTTAGTTTGAAAGTAAAATAAAATCTCATACTCTTCATAGAGCTAGACAGATGAGATGAAATAGGCTAGGTTAAAAAGCAATACGACTTCTTCCCGGCTTTTTCTCTTGAGTGACATGCCTTGGGAGTCCTGAGTCAATATCTTATATGTTTGGCTACCCTAAACTCCAGCCTTTGAGCCGTACTGCTAAGTGGAACAGAGATGAGCTGTCCCTGTAGCCCTGCCTAGTTTGCAGATGAGTGAGCAAAATAAATGCTATTGTTATTTTAAACCACTGAGTTTTGGGGTGATTTATTATGCAGTACTAAATAACTGAAACACTATGTATTTCACAACATCCTTCTGGATTTCTTGTTCTTCTGGATAGAGCTCTTTCTCTAAAAGGCTTTTAATGAAGTTCTTGTGTAGTAAACTTCTGAGGCCTCACAGGCCTAAAAAGATATGTATTTTTCAATCACATTTAAAAGTAGCCTACTTGGTTGTGAAAGTATAAGCCTGAAGTTCTTTTCTTTCACTACAATTTCTATTGTTTCCTTGCATCCAGTTTACTGTTGTAAAATCTGATGTCAGTTTTACATTTATTTCTTTATAGATGATCTAAAGTTTGTCCCAGTAATATTTTAGATTTTTTTCTGTTGTCTCAATGGTTCCTAAAGATGACTAGGGAGGGCTATACCATGACTAACACCTGCTTTTATTAATTTGAATATCATTCTTCTGCCTACTTCTTCCTTTGGGTCCATAAATTGTGGCAGTACTTCCCTAGAGACCAAAAGGGAAAAAACATCCGCCCTGGGCTTTCATTTCTAACCCTAGCTTGTGAATGGTGAGAACAACTGGCAGCATCCATCCTGGCCAACACATTTCTGTGTGTCTCTGAAAGGAATTTTCCCGTGCCCAGTAATACTAAACCACAGGAAATCCAGGAAAACAATATAAACAGAATTTTATTCTTATTTGGTCATTATAATAGAATTTAAACTCACACAAATGACTAAAATTAAATTCAACCACTTAACACAGTATACCAGAAATAATGGGGTCTTAAAATTGTTTGTTTTCTGAGCAACTGACAGCTCAATATCTGAATCTTTCTTGGAAGTCACAGAGCATGCTGTCATAAGTGACTACCACAGAAATGCTCATGAATCAAGTAACAAAAAGGGAGAGAAGAGGAGATGTCAATGCTCTTATTTGTTAATGTTTTTATTATAAGCTATTTTTGAAAGATATTTTGGAAGATAAACCTCTTGAAGGCAGGCCAGAAACCATGCTCCTTCACTGCCTTTCAAGATCTGGGAGACTAAATAATCAAGATTGAGCGAAGAGCAAGAAGAGTGTCTGCAACACTTTATTTTTTGCTGCGGAATGTTCATCCTGAGCTAACATTTGTTGCCAATCTTCCTCTATTTTGTATGTGTGTCACCGCCACGGCATGGCCTTTGCCGAGTGGTGTAGATCTGCACCCAGGAACCAAACCCAGGCTGCCAAAGTGGAGTGCACCAAACTTAACCACTAGGCCACAGGGGCGGGCCCCTCTGCAACACTTTAAACTTCACAAAGAAGTTACCAGGTAGAAGGACACAAGTTCAGTGACTCATCTTCCTGACAAAATGACCGCTTCTTGACAGTGGCTGTGAAAGCTCGATGACCCTTAACATCTCATGGAATAAAGGAGTGAGCAAAACAAGGTGAAAATGTTAAAGGGGGAATATAAAGAACACAAAAGAAAGATGACAGGGTGACGAGTTAAACATAATCCACAGAATAAGAAATGTCAGAAGCCTCCTCCGCGGTACACCTACAAACACCTGCCCTTTTGTTACTACATAAAAGAGAGCCTCGCACTGTAACTTCTTCACTTCCTTGGTGGTGGGGAGGAAAGCAGATGACTAGGCAGAGTGAGGGTGCCTGGTGGGACAGATTTTACTGGGCAGCTCTCTGGACAATGCACCCAGCAAGCTATATTTTATCTTAATCAGTTTTTTATTTGTTAGCCCCCTAAATCTTGGTTATTCAAGTCTTCCAACACTATCTCATTTCTCCTTTATTGCTCCATTCACAAAATCTCAAAGTCATTAATAAATTAAAGTAGACATTGTCACTGAATAATCCATGTGTGTAGGGGAAGAATGGTAGAAGAATCGCTTTGACCTGAAAACTTACGGTTTGAGCCAACTTTCAAAGAGAGAAGAGAGTAATCAGCCACTTGTGATATTCTTTCTTTAATTATATGAGATCTTATTCAAATTTTCAATCTAGAGTCACAGATCTCTGAGGACAGTTGATGTCTATGACCTGGCACTAGTGGAGTACCCTCTATGCTCACAAATAGTTCATTCATTTGCCTTGGCCTTAAATCCCACCATAAAGGGGAGAGCCGTTTATTTTAAGCATTTCTTTCTATTTAGTGATAAAAAATAGAAAAACTAGAGTGAATAAGACAATGGGATACAAAAAACAGTATAAATGAGTTATTCATATCAGTTTCTCTAATGGAAAAATTGCTATAGTTAATGAATAAGGATCAGAGGAAGGGAAATTCTTCAATGAAGAGTTGAAAAAAAGAGATGAAGAGTTTGGAGCAGGAGGCAACAACTGTCTTCTTAACAGATACCATTTATATACTTTTTCCCTTTCTAGACATCAGATGCAGAGGATTGAGTTAATGATTCCCTCAGTTCATGGCACTTTCTCACCATCAGTCAAAGCAAGACCACTCTTTCATTTTTAATTTTTCCCATTTTATGTCTATTCCTCATTCCCATTTCATCTCCCCACAGGTAGCCATTCTAATGTATTAAATTTGTATCTTTTTGTTCACATGTATTCTTACAAAATGCAAATGGTTTTGTGTACATTTAATTTACATAAATAATAACATGTTTTATATTTCCATCTATTTCTAAATTTTCCTTTACTCAGGACCATATATTTAAGATTCATCCATATTACTATAATAAATAATTTTCTCTATGCACCCTTCCAAGGATGTGCACACACATTATCTCTAGTTACCTCACCCCAAAGGATGCTAAAGTCAATATCCATGTATATGACCCGTAAGCATCTGCATGAGAATCTCTTTGGACTCCATAATTCTACTCCAGGAATAGAATTGCCGGTGATAAGGTTAGAATCTATTTAAAACACTCTAGTTTGGGAGGGTTTTTTTGCCACTTTTTCTTAGAAGTGAGGTTGGTATTATTATTATCATCACCAGTTGAATAAATGGAGGGATAAGACATTAAAAGAGATGTCCACAGTCACTCAGTGAGTAAAGAGTGGACCTTTCTCTTCTGACTACAAGGTTCTTCTCTATTCTTTGCACCACACCCCATTGCCTCCACAAACTACTCGTATCCTGAAACTGGAAATTGGATTAGATTCATTGCGTTATATTTCTTGTGGGCTGTCTAACTATTCTCTCCTTTGTGACTATAGTGTAATTACCAACTCGGAGAGCTAGGTTAGTGATGTGGGATATATAAGTTCCCTGTTAGCCAACTCTAGTGATCTCATTTAACTGTTTTCTGGTGTACTAGAAATAGTACCTCTGTATTAAAATCAGGGGCAATCGAATGCATGCAACTTGCTCGCACAGGTCATAGGTGAATTTCCAAGAAGATGCCTGACTCCTGAAGATCTGTCAAGGAAAGGGCAATAAAACTTTTAATTAGTACCTCTTGTATGTGAGACATGACACTATGGGCTTTTGAAAGGGAGATTAGGTTTAAATGTGCTGAGAAAAGACAACAGAGTCAGGTCACTTTATGAAAGATTCCTCAAAAAATATTTTATAAATACTTAATGATAAATAATCTGAATATTAGAACAGTCATATTTTGTAATTCACGCAGTCATTATGTATGTACTGTTTTGTTTGTTTTTAATGTTATTCCACACAAGGCCCCCACATTCCTCTGATGCTGTCACATGGCAGCCCCAGTGGCCACACTGCAATACCTCTCTTATCAGTGTGAGGTTCTCAGTCCCCAAGAAACCTGATAGTGTCATTCCAGACATTCTTACACAGACATTTCTATCGTTTACAGGGCTTTGAACTTCGATGCTAAATCAGAGAATCTTCTTACAAGAGCGAATGCATCCTATAATTCACAATGGAAACTTACTTCATCAAGAGCAATGATTGAATCTCAACTTGGAGACACAGAGGAGATTCCTCTTAGAGTCTCCTGGGGTTGCAGGTGTTTGTGCTTGGGGAGTGGGAGGTTTTACACAATGTAAGCCTTTCTAAGAGATTCTGATCCTCTTCCCCAGTGGTTTTTGACCCATCCACCTACCACCTAACCCTGTGACTTTGAGGACAATTTCCTCCATGACTCTTTGGATAGTCAGCCCGTATAGACAATAACAGTGTCACCAGTCACTTGAGCAAATGTCTTCTATACAGCCTGTAAAACAAGCATTAGGAAATTGGGTTAAGTGATGGGCCAGGTTAGAATTGCAGAACAAAGGTTTTCTTAGGTTCCCTCGATTGCCATGGCATTTTTATTTTTCAAAAAGTACCATGGTATATTAGTCCACTGGAAAAGCAGTGAGCTAATGTTAGGCCAGAGGCCTGGATTGTGTTTGTGCTCTCTGCTGTAAACAGCCTTACGTATCTGGGAACAGGATGGCTCTTCCGGGCTTTACTTGTCTAGTTGGACTAGACAAATGCCAAGATCTTGTCCAGTTCACAAGTTATCAAGCTATTAAACCTAGAGGAAAAGGCAAATTACAACAAGAACTTAGAATATTATGCCTCTGATTGCCCCCATTTTCTAACTTTTTGAATCAAGGACATAAAATACTGTTTCCTTCCATCTTGACACTTCTTTTCATAATTTAATCTTCTCTGCAGCTAACTATTAACACACAGGGAGGCTCTGTGCTAAGAAGCAATTTGGGCCACAGGAATGTGTTTCTGGTCCCCTTTGTTGGCTAGCTTGGGAAGCAAAAGGGGTTCCCTTGGGAAGGACTTTTTGGAGAATAGTGGTTTTCATACTTCAGCAGCATCAGAATCCCACAGATTGCTGGGCCCACTCCCTGAGTTGCTGACTCAGTAGATGTGGGGTGGAGTCTGAACATTTGTATTTCTAACCAGTTTCCAGGTGATACTGATGCTGCTGGGCTGGGGACCACACTTGGAGAGCCACTGTCACAGAACATCATTTTCTGAGTGTTGAGGTAGTGATATAATCTCCCCACATCAACCTTGGCCCCAGGTTACAGTATGTGATAAGCAGCTTTTGAGATGATGCCACCACCTTCTATTTCAGATTTCAGAAGATTCTGTTTTCCAGTAATAATCGCCACACACACTTCAGCAACAACGAAAATGGAGAATAGGGCAAACTCACGTACAGTCACTCTATTTCCCTGTTCTTCCTCTCTTCGTGGCTCAAAACTGCAGACAGTCTAGTTCACATAATGACTTAAAATAACAACAAGATTGGTGTATTTTGGATAGTGCATCATAAGTTTTCAGCAGAATCCAATAGAAAAAGACCACAGATCAGAGTTCAGATATGATCTCCCTTTCTGTCTGGAGTAGCTGATATTTATTGAGTATTTTCTGTTTAGCCAGCCCTGGTGGTCTAGTGGTTAAGATTCAGCACTCTTACCTCCACAGCCCAGGTTCATTTCCCAGTTAGGGAACCACACGACCAGTCTGTTGGTTGTAACACTGTGGCGGCTGCATGTTGCTGTGATGCTGAAAGCTATGCCACCAGTGTCTCAAATACCAGCAGGGTCACCCATGGTGGACAGGCTTCAGCAGAGCTTCCAGACTAAGACAGACTAGGAAGAAGGACCTGGCCACCCACAAAAAAATTGGCCATGAAAACCCTATGAATAGCAGCGGAGCTTGTCTGATACAGCCTTGTCTGAAGGTGAGAGGATGGCACGATAAGAGTGGGCAGGGCTCAGCTCTGCTGTACACAGGGTCACTAGGAGTCGGAATCAACTCCACACCACTAACAACAACAAATTTTCTGTTTCAAGAAATGTGTTATTATCTCATGTAAGCTTTGAGACAATCCTCTTACATGGGTATTATTTTTATCCCCATTTCATAGACGGGGAAACCAAGATCTGGAAAGGCAAAGTATCTTGCCTGAGGTTGCTCAAAAAAAAAGTGGTGGAACTAGGATTACTGTACTACTCTGCCTCCAACTATATAATACTAAAAAACCGTGAAACATCCTCTTTACTGTTTACATTCTGTAAAATGGGCCTGCCTCCCAGGGGTAATGTGGGAATGAAGAAGAGCACAGACTTATTAGGTGCCATGGAGAAAGAATGTGTTGTGGCTACAAGATATTACTTTTTTGAAATATTTTAGATGCTACTCTCCTTTTTTACAACAAGTAAGATGCTGCAGTCTATAAATTTATTATCTGTTTTATTCTCTTTGCATGTTAGAGCCTTAAAGAATTATTTTTATGTCCTTTTTCTCAAAATGATCATACATTCCTTTTTCTTGCTAACATCAATGGAAATATTCAAAAATTATTTTATTTTTAACATGTAACCATAAAGGCAGATGTTTATTTTTATATAGTTTACCTTATTTATTTATTATTATTTATAATACCGTTATTATATTATAATAATATAATTTATTATCTGTTTTGCTCTCTTTGCATGTCTGATCCTTAAAGAATTATTTTTATATTCTTTTCCTCAAAATGGTCATGCGTTCTTTTTTCCTGCTGACATTCAAGGGAACTACTCGAAAATTATTTTGTTTTTAACTTATAACCCTAAAGGCAGATGTTCTGGTGTCACCAGAGATTCGTGGAAAGAGGACTCTCTCAGGAGTTGAGTTCCAGCCCCGGCTCTGCTGCTGCTCACTGTGATTCTGGTGGTCACTGATTGCTGCATTTACGTCTGACGGGGTTAGGCTTGATCAGAGGGACCACAGTATAGGATGGACGATTTTCACTTTCACAGACCCAGATTTGGGTGAAACTCATAAATATCTTGCCAGGATGCAAAACAAATATGATTACAGACATTTCTTACTAGTTGCAAACCCTGTAATAATTAATAGAATGTCAGTTATCTTACTCACCATGTCATAGATAAGATACACTGAGGGTTATGAGCAATTCACAGCAAGCTGGCTGTAACTCCACCTCTTTACTCCCAATCAAGAAAGCACTTCAGAATGCAAGTGAGTAAGCCTGATGACTGGCATAGGAAATACATGCAATCTAATCTATTTTTTGAAAATAAGTCATTTCCAAATGGCCCCACTTTCACCTGATCACCATCTGTAGCTGAGAACTACAGGACTAGATGATTTTCAGATCTCTTTCAACATAAACATCTCATTGATGGTCTTGGCACTTTTATCCAATAGACCTTTGCAGTGGTCTTTCTGGATTCACTGCTTTCAAGATGAGTTACACAGCACAATTATTTCCAAGTTTTGTCCTGTTTGCTAATCTGAAAAAATAGTGTTGTAGCAATTCTTTGAAAAAACTTAAAACAGCCCTGAGAGGAAAATAAAATGGCTGACTCTATCATTTCTCCTGCAGAATCCTGAGAGGCATGGAACATGTCAGTTTGCCCGGTGCCTGCTGGCTTATGAAGATTTTCGTCATATGAAGCAAAGACTGCCTCAGCCCTGGGATGGAGGAAATAATAGAGCGTCTGATTCTTAGGTGCCTGAATCTTTCACTTGGGAAATCTTTTAGGTCGAAGCCGTCTACTTTCATTTTTACAATCAAGATTTCTCCCTATTTATTTATTTCCCTTTGGGATTTATTTATTTTCCCTTTGGTATTCTTAAAAACCTGCCTAGGAAATTATTAGAAAACATATTCAATCTCCATAAGGACGACGCAATATTTGTGTTGTAATTTCTTGTTAAACATGTTAATCACTTGATATTTACCCTATCTATCCTGGCACAAAGTCTTCAAAAACAGGATGTTCTCCTTAAGTCCTCTTTTAGCTATAACATGGCAAATCACAAGCAAGCTTTTCTAATTTTTTTGTATGGAAATCTTGGAATTTCCACAGCTTGTTCTGAGCCAACAAAAATATACAGAGATGGAAAGCAGGGAAATTTTGAATTCCGTTGATTTACTTCACAACATTCCTCTTTGGAAATATATCTGCTTAACAGGGTAGTGAATTTTAAGTGTGACTTGGAGATGGAAAGTTTGTTTCTGTGAAGTCAGAAGGAAAAATAAACAGTAAAGAAATAGTTTGCATCTGACGATACCACATCCCAGGAAAGGGTGGTACCTAAGTTACCTACAAGACCTTCCTTAACAGTCATCATACAGGAAGACCAAAAAAGGTTCCGGGGTTGGGTCCAGCCTGGTGGTGTAGTGGTTGAGTTCATGCGCTCACTTCGGCAGCCTGGGGTTCATGAGTTCGGATCCCAGGCTCAGACCTAGCATTGCCGGTCAGGTCGCATTGTGGCGACTTCCCACACAAAATGGAGGAGGATTGGCAATAATGTTAACTCAGTGACAATCTTCCTCAAGCAAAAAGAAGATTGACAACAGATGTTGGCTCAGGGCCAATCTTCCTCAACAGCCCCCAACCCCTGCCACCAAAAACCGGGTCTGGGGTGGAGCGGAATTGAGACTGTTTTGAAAGTAGGTAGTGTGCTATAGCAGAAACAATCAGGAAACTTCACTTCTAGTCCTAGTTTTCCTATTACCTAGTGGTGTGCCTTCAAGCACGTCAGTTAACCTCTCTGACCCTGAGTTTCCTGCTCCATCTAATGGAGATCAAAATACTCACCCAGTGTACTTCCTAGAATTGTTGAGGTACATGTGAGATAAAATTTATTAAAGAATTTAAACAATTATAAAGCACTTCACAGATCTGAGATATGTTTACAACATCTTTCAATAATTCAGTAAACTTTGAACATAAGATGTTTAAATTGGATGGGATGGCAAGATTAATTGGGGTATTTTAGCTGGCCAGGACATGGTGTGTGTATCATTAGTACTTGTTTACACCCTCAAAAGTCTGTCTGAATATCTCTTTGGGAGAAGGTCAGAAATATTAATGATTCTGCTATAGGATTTAAGGAAAGACTACAAATTATTCCTGCTAAGACCACCTTCCTCTATTCTGCTCTTCTTTCAAAGGTCAGCGAGCTCCTGGAAATACCAGCCCTCCCCTGCACATCTTAGTCTTACCACTACAAATTGCCTGTGAAGCCAGACCCAGAAGATGGTGATAATTAGGTCTGACCCCAGGCCTTCCTCTGAGAGACCGTCAGGAGGAATTCCATCTTTCCTTATATCCTTCTCGACAAGTCCAAACTTCTGGACTCATTATTAATGCCTCTCTGTACGTTCCTTAGTCTGAGCCAATTTTAGGTCTTCCAAGACTTTCATTGTGTCCTCTAGAACTTAAGATCAGTCATCTGCAAAATCTCTGATAGTCTTTACCTTCACTAAGGCTTTCCTTCATCTTTTCATTCTAACAGAAGCCTGGCTTGGTTTGATAACAGTCTTTCCACTGGTGCCCTGTTAGATGGTGATCCCACATGCCACTGAGCCTGGAGGTTAGATTAGGGATCCTCCTTCTTCTCGTTGCCAATTCCAAACATTTCTCCTCTCCACTACTGCCCAAAGCCCATCTTCTTTAATCTCCTGACACCTTCTGGTTACTCTACTTCATGCATTAATGATTTTGACACCTGGTTCAATCTCTTCCCTCTCCATCACTCCTTTCTTTATTCTTAGTAACTTGAGTATCCTCATGGACCTGGCCTCTGAATTCCTTGACCTCTTTGCTTGTAATAGTCATTTCCTCTACCCAGCCTTAGCTGTTCCTTCTCATAGTCATTCTCTAAAACTTGGCATTGCTCATAATGTTACTAACGGACAGCTTCATATCAAGATTCTCAACTTTCTGACCACCACCTCCTAATTTTTTCCAATTAATTTATTCTACCACAAGCCTAAATTAACAGTTCTTTGACTTTGTCTTCTTGTCCCACTATACCATGTTCCAGACTCTCCCTCAGCTCCTGTGCCCCTCTTTCCCTCTGTTGTTCTCACCTAGAAAACTCCCAACTTTGGTTAATCCAACATTACACCAGGCAGAATCTGCACTGCTCTAGCTAATAGCTAAACCTGGCTGGGGCCAAACCAGGGAGTCTTTTATGTGTGTGACTTAAGATATTTATTTCATACCATGTTCTTTATCTCAGCCCACTAACAGAAACTCATCATCCTCTTGTTCAAACACTGTGTACTTCCACCTGGTGTTTGCTCTGCCTCCCTGACCTTTCTATCTTACCTTCCCTCTGCTGCTTCAGTTGCTCTTCACATTTCTTTGTTTCTTTCCACTACAATATAAACTCCACAGAAGGAGGGATATTGTTTGCTTTGTCACCACTGTATTCCTGAGCACCTACAACAGTGCTTGGCACATAGGAAGCACTCAATAAATATTCATTTTGTTACCCACCTTAGCTGTGGAGGGGAAATAGACATGTCCATGTCCAGGGGCTGAAACAGAAACATTGGGACATACAGAGTAAATCCAAGAGCCCAGTGCCTCCGCCAACAACAGAAAGTCTGTTTAAAGCATAAAAAAGCAACAGCGATGACCTAAAGACACGGAATAGGATTTTCATTTCCAGAAACAAAAGAATGTGTTCCTTGCAAGAGGACCTGTGTTGGTTTGTTTAGAGTCATGATGCCTGGACCAGCAGATATTTGGCCAATTTGTCTATGATTCTTCAGCTACTCATGATTAGCCCAGAAATCATAGTGATGAAAGGACCTTAGAAGTTAAGACTCTTGCCCCAGGTTGCCGTTTTATTTACGGAATAGAGGCAGGAACCCAAGTGTCCTTCCTCCTGATTACTTCTTTTTGCTTTATGAACCCTGCAAATGTTGAAATGTCCTTTTAAACAGTTTACCAGTGCAATGCAAAGCTACGGTCCTTGAAATGGCTCCAGGTTTCAAAATAAAATGTTTTATGTTGTTTATGAAAATTAGAACTTTAATGTAGCACATAAATTTATAAAATCATCACATTTTAAAGGGAGATTTCTAAAGGTGTTACGTTTTGGGGGTAAAATGTCTATGCTTTAGTCAAATGGCAGAAAAATTTGGTCTTTTTAAATCTGATTTCTATACAAAACTCTGATCATTGTGAATTATTAAATCATTTCCAAATTAAATAAACAATTTATTAGTAGATATAACACATTTTGGTTTAGGGTGATTTGCTCTCGTGATATTTGCCTCTTTTTTCTTTCTCAAGTATTTATTTGTCTCTATTTATGACAAATTCATAAAACGTCCTCTCCAAGTCTCCTCCCATAATGTAAACAAATATTTTGCAATCATTCTGGAATGGGAAGGGACTTGAATATTTTCATCTCCTCAATTCCTTAGCGTTGCTCATGTTGCAAATAAAGAATGGAGTTGGATTCATTTGGCACCTGGAAGTATGGTGGAATAGTCTTACGGGCTGGCTTCCAAGCAAATCCTGCTTAGGGCTGACTGGAGGGAGCTACAAAAACATGGGTAGGATGTGTATTTTGATGATCAGGAGTTCCATTAATTTTCCTTCTAAGCTCAGACAAGAGGTAAAGGGAATTCCTTTTTTGGAGTTGAGTCTTGGAGTTAGGGTTAGAGACTTGGGCAGTCTTGGGTAGAGTGAATCTGGACAAGGTGTTCCCTTACTGTCTGTCATCCCTCTCCTTCTTGTACACCTGCAGCAGATTCTGAATGCTCAGCATAAGTTGTTCCAGTCTTTAAATGTCAAAAATGGCCCTGAGATGGTATTAAGAAGTTTATAGGCATCAAATTGAGAAGCGGGTGCAGTCTCCTGGATCATCTGTCATATTCATAGTATGAGACTGGAGTTAGAGCTCATGAGCTTCTGGATCCTCTAAGTGGCATCAGTGGGAAGGTGTATCTCTCCAACACACACTGAGACTGAGGCAACTGGGCATAGTGCACTGAAGAGTGAGAAGAGCTGGTTTAAGACCCAGTTCACTGTCTGTGTGGTCTGGTTCAACTAAACTTCTCTGAGCCTCAGTTTCCCAATCAACATTGTGTAGATAAAAATAGCCACCTTACCTCTCTCATAGGGTTGCTATGAGGTTCACAGGCAATAATCTTAAGGCACTTTGGAAAACTCTTTAGGTGGAAAGTTACACAAATTTGAAGTGTTATTAATAACTAAAAGAAGTGTTCTGAATTGTTGCCTCAATAATTATCTATTGGTGCAATGGCACCCAGCAGCTCAGAAAGCATGTGCTTGTTTATTTCATATCACTTCACATGCACTTGGGGCAGACAGAGAATCCAAGCAGGGAATATGTAAAAAAATGGGTAAGATTTCTATACCCAAAGTGTTAAAATCTGTTGAGAAAGTAAAGTCCAGGCTGGAAATAGTGAGTAATGGAACAATTTCTAGGCAAGGTGTTTTTTAAGAAGGGCAGAGATTAGCAGAGAGTAAGGGAAGGTCATCCCAAACAGGAGAACTGAGATACACAAAGGACCTTTGTCCATATGAAAGGCTGAACTTAAATACACGGGATAGTCAAAGCATAAATGATTAAATTCTGGATTCTGTTAAATACGTTTACAAAAGGGAAAGGAGAAATAATTCTTATATTGGCAGTCTTCTTCCTATTACTATTTTATGTAATAATTCAGTGCCAGATTAAAAATTCAGTAAATCTCTCCTATCAGGTACATGTGTTTTATTAAATAGACAGTTTTACTCTTAATGATAAGCACCATTTTTCTCAAAATACAGAAAGTCACAATAAATCCACAGTGAAGGAGGCTTTTAATCAATGATCCTTCCCCTAGTTTGCTTTCCAGAAAATTTCAAATTCATATCAGCTTGCTAAAATATGTTTTATTTCCCTATTACAGACATAAGATAAATAAATAGCCCCTCTGTGAGTCACAACCTGAATTATGTGAAAGTTTTTTTGTTGATATTCAATTCTTCTTCATTTTGATACAGGAACTGAGTCCATGTCTTTATTTACATATATGTTCCCGGTGTTAGCACAGTGTCTGTACAGCAGTTGCTCAATAAACATTTTGTGAATTAGGAAACTATGACAGACACTGCTAATTGCCTCCACATCATCCATCTTCCTTTTTTCTTATGAACAGAATCCTGATTCATTTGGGGCAGTTAAAATATTCAATCTCCCACTTTTTCAATGAGATATAAGTGGAAGTCACCACACGGGATTTCTTGGAAAGCTCTTCAAAAGGGGAGAAACTCCACTGGCTTTGTCCTCTTGCCCCTCACTTTTCCCTTTTTTTCCTGCCTGAAATACAGATGTAATGTTTGAGATGGAGCAGCCACCTGAGGGTCATGAGGGTTAGCCATATGCTGAGGATGATAGAACCAGAAACTAGAATCAATCTTGGCCCTCGATGTTTACTTCAAGTAGCTGATCCAGCTTTGAACTGCATACTCCTGGACCTCTCATTATGATGCTTTTGTAAAAGATTTCTGCTACATAGAGCCAAATGGAGACAAAGAGTTAGATCTTTTGAATCTATCTAAAGTAGTAATGTTCAAGTGGGGAGGAACTGACATTTCAGAATCTACTGAAGTGGTTTGTCATTTTCCCCACACCATTCTGATATGCCCTCCAAAAAAGGAATTGCTTTTCCTCTCACCTGGGTGAAAATCACTCTCATAATGAGCCACTGTTACTACTGATAGTGTTGCTTCTCTTAAATGTGTTAGGTCACTCAAGAAAAAAATTAGGGAACTGCTTCAGGGAGGCCCATGATAAACTGACTGCTTGAAAGTCATGAAAGAGTTGGAGTTGCTACAAACTCAGTAGTTATTAAACAGGCTGAAAGAAGTATGCCTGAAGCATCTCAAAGTCCAACCAGAGAAGTATCAGAAGATGCTTAGAATTTTCATATGGACAATGAGGAGATTGATGAAATTAGGCTAGAAAGAATGGATAGCACTGCCCACAATAACCGACTCTTAACATGGGAGGGCAGCTTAGTGGCCATCCAATTGGATATGTCACAAAAGGCAAAACTTGACCTCTATCACATTGTTGGGAGATGTCATCCAACCTTACGTGACCACTTCCAGTGGCCAGGAGTTGGCAAATTCACAAGGTGACCCATACCATTGTTGAAAAGATTTAAGAACTGGAAAGTCCTTCTTTACAATGAACTTAATATGATTGTATCTTAATATTATTACATGCCATTTATATAGCACTTTGTATATTTATTTAAAGAGATTTCACATGATCACTTTATCTGATAGTCATAAAAATCATGTGAATCACTTGAAATGGTACTATTATCCCTCTTTGAGCATGTGTAAACAAATGCAGACAGGCTATCTATACTTGTGTAAGGTTTTACAATGCCTAGGTGGAGTAGCTGGATTTGAGCTCATGACTATTGAGCTATGAGTCAAATTCTCTTTTAAATTGTTATTATTTATTCATTCAATATTGATTTACTGAGCCCCTACTATCTAGTGGTCACTATGTTAAGTGCTGAAGCTCTAATGGTAAACAGGGTACACACACATTCCTGGCCCTCCTAGAGTTAATAATCTAGTAACTGCCTACCAATGAGTCTTACTTTTAGCCCTTCCTATAACACAGAGCAACAAGTATATTCCTTTTTCCACACATCAGCCATTCAGTTATCACTTGGCTTCATAGGTGTCTCTTACCCAAACAAAACATCCTGTTCCTTCAACAGCTCCTACTAGGTTAGGGATTTTGCAGCTGTCTACCATCCTCATCACTTTCCTCTGAACACTCTATTTTTTCAATCCGTCTCATGAGAAATGGCATCTTGAATCAGACAACCTTGCTCCCAATGTGGTCTTGGAGACCCATGGCCTCAGGTGACTAGAAGGTTGAATGCCATGAGTGCTGCATGAGCTTACTGCATATATTTTGGTTTCCCAAGTCAATGTTGGCTCATTTTCACTTTAGGGATCACTAAAACCACCAGAGGGTCTTCCTACGGATTATGGTCAAGTCAACTCTCCTCCATATTGTACTTAAGTATTTGACGTTTTACGTCTAAATGCTAGACTTTAATGCATTCCCATTGGAGTTCACTTCATCATCTGGACCATTATTATATCTTTTGTGACCTTCCTTACCTTGATTCTATTGTTTCCAAGGTTCACTATCTTTCCCAGTCTTGCATTATGAATGAATTAGATAATCATGTCTTCTGTGTTACTGACAAAAATGTTGAACTGAACAATTTCAAAGACAAAACACAATAACCCTCTCTCCAGGAAGATTAGTCCCAATCTGTTAACCTTCACTTGCAATTCTATTCACTCATTCATTCCATAAATTTTAATAAACACCTTATTCTGGGCTAGATGCTAATATGAAAAAAATGAAATCATTTGAGTTTGTAAGTTAAGAAAGATAGACATGTTAACAGATAAACTCAGCATGACAAGCCCTCTGCTACCAGTATTCACTAGTGTAGAGAGACCACAGAAGAGAATGTAATCAATTCAACTTGGGAGAAACAGGCAGAACCTACAATGATATCCTACTCAAAGATACAGTGAAGAACTTTATCAAATGTTTTGCTGGAACTACTATGAACTAATTCAATAGATTAGGCTTTTCTCTAATGTTCCAAACTTAAAATCATATCCAAAAACTGAAGTTACTTTCCATAACTTAGTCTTTGTGATCCTATTTTGGATTCTATGGTCACTTGTATTTGCACATCAGAGAAATGCATTCAAACTCCATAATCCCCTTTAGATCTCTCCTGAAGTTAAGCATCAACATAAATGGTTCTGATCATCTTCTCTTAGACACTAATATTGTAAAGGACCTCTAGGTTACTTGTTTATAGCTAATTTTGCCTGAAGCCATTTTTCTGATAGATATTTGGTAGCTGAAGTCACACTGACCTATCATCACAGCCCTAGAACAGCTTCTCCCACTTCTTTTTCTCTCCTTGGTTTTTAATGGGAGCCTCATGAGTATCCAGGAGGAAGCCCAGAAGCCTCCCCAGCCATGCAGGGACAGGTGTAGATTCCAAACTTCAGTGATAGCCTTCATCACATAGCACAGGGTTGTTTATCATACATACCCCATGATTCTGTGAGCTTTGGGATTTTCTTGTAGAATCCAACATTTTCCTCATGCAGTATTTACGTGTTACTGTTAGCCTTCGTAAGTTTCTTCTCCAAAATTTAATTTATAATATTTATTATTGCACTTTTTTTGGTATCCACTAAGCGCAAAATCATGCATTAGATATTGGCAAGGCAGAGGGAGACACAATGATGAACAAGAATGGTGTCAGCCGTGAAAGGAACTGGGCATCCAATGGGGGCGGTAGACCCGCCTGTATGTATTACAAGGAAGTGCCAATTCCAGTTGCTTTTCGATGGGCAAGCATTTTGCAATGACTTGAGCTATGTGTGTGTAAGGCTAAAACAGCCATTTCAAAACAGCTTTAAGAAAGAAATTTCACTGGGGGAAAAAGAGCATAAAATTGATTATCATCATTTCCCCTATAACAAAAAACAAATTATTTTTCATGTTTTCACTGTGTCTGTGGTAAAATCTCACAGTCCAAGAGATTTACTACTTCAGATCAATTCTGTACATTTGCATTTAAGTCTGCAGAAAGACTTCCAATTGCCCAGCAATTGAACCAAAGTGTTGGTAAATTTTCTGAAAAAAAAGAGAAAAATTATTTCTCCTGTTTTGGTAGCATTCCTTTACCTTCCACTTAAGAAAAATCATCTCACAAAGTTGATATTTGAAGTCAAAAGAACCATTTTTCTGAATAAAAAGTATAAAACTAAGAAGTTATGCTGTCTCCTTTTTTAAGAATTACTCATCAAAAGATAAGACTTTTTCCTTTGTCTTGTAAGAGAAAAGTTAGCCCCTATTTTAGCATTGCAAATATGTCTTAATCAGTTCACATGACATAGTAGTTATTTAGCCACTTCAAAAACAAGAGTATGATTTATTATTTTCTCTCTCTCTCTCTTTTCCCACACTGGATTCAGAAAGCTTCATGCTGCAATGACTGTTACCTACCTTTCCGGCAAATATATCATTTTGGAGTGAAAATCAGGAAAAGCTTTAATTTTATAGCTTTGGAAGTGTTCCATTTTCCTAGGGCAGAGGGAGCAGGTTCAGTACTGAGAGGAACTGAAGGGGTTAACACTAGACTTGGCTGAGTGTCAGTTAAACTTTTTTTTTGGCTCTGCTCCGGGTTTCCCCTCGAAGGGATTTCCCTCCGCCTCTGCGCCTCTGCAACAAGACCCTTTATAAAGAGCAGACTTTCCATTTCACTCCTCACTGAGCCTCACTGGCTTTGGGAGCTAAAGACTTCCTGAGCACTTTCAGGTGGGACGGAAAGAAGAGTTTTGGAACCATTATTTTCTCATCACAGGAGCAACTTAAAATGCCTAGGAAGACGGTCATGATCTTTGGAGCCTTAAATATACTTTGGATGGTGTTTGCAGCCTGTAAGTTCTTCTCCTTGATCTGTTCCAAATGTTCACATTCCATTTTAGCCCTGATTTTTGGCTTCAGTCAGTTTTGCTATGGTAGTAAAGAAAGGCACTAGGATTTTCAAACAGTGGGAATTCTAATTTAACCTAACTTTTAGTGTGCTATTGCATATTGCTATATACCATTAAAGTGTCATAGTTGGAGCTGCAAATTGACGCTTTTTGGATACCTTTTTCCACTGTCAAGTGAGTAATTGAATTCTATCTCTTGTAAGGTCTAGTTTCCTGTGCTTGATAATGAGATCAAAATTAGCACAGAACAAAACAACTCTGATAAACGGGCACCGGGGTTAGAACTGAGAGTTCTCCTAAGTGAAGATGATTCCAACACCTTCTTTGGCCATGACTCCAGTTCTTTTTGGTTGCCTTGTAGTTGGTTCGGAGCAGTTTAGGACAGATCACCCAGTTTGTATTTTGGACGTTATACTAGAACAGAGGAGAGGGAGTAGAATATTAAACAAACCAATAGTAAGTTTGCTTTTCTCTTTTTGCCTTTGCAGCTCAAGCTTTTAAAATTGAGATCTTCCCTGAATCCAAAATTCTTGCTCAGATTGGTGACTCCATTTCACTGACTTGCAGCACGACGGGCTGCGACTCTCCATCTTTCTCTTGGAGGACCCAGATAGACAGTCCACTGAATGGGAAGGTGATAAACGAGGGGACCAAATCCACACTGACTCTGGAGCCTGTTGGTTTCGCGCATGAACACTCTTACTTGTGCACGGCGACTTGTGGACATGACAAACAGGAAAGAGGAATCCAGGTGGATCTCTACTGTGAGTACTCTAGAGAATCTTTGATTTTCTCTCAGTTTTGCTTTAAAATAAGTTTTTAAGAAAGGATATCTTTAAAAGAAAAAAATTTAAAAGGATATTCATGTCCAGATTCTTGGCTAGAGGACATACTGCACCAAGAAAGCCATAGACAGCTGAGATCAGGAACCCAAATCTTGCCTTCTGTTTCTAACTCTGCCACAAACTTGGTGACCGTGGGTAAGACTCAACTTCTCTGGGCTTTGGTTTTCTTAGCCATAAAATAAAGATCTCCAAAGTTCTTTTTATTTTATTCATTTTTAAATTTCTATTTGATTATATCATTTCATGTTTACTTGGCCGTATGTCTAAATGATTTATGAATTCCATCCTTCAGAGATTTTCCATTTATCTATTCTTATGCAATTTAGTGCTTAAAATCAGTTTAAGTAGGAGATCTATAATTTAGTAGTAGGCTTTTGTACAAAAGTTTTCCCCTTAGACATAAGAAAAATATCTGCAAACATTTCACTCATTTGGTTTTGACATAGATACATTTAGGAATTTGTGTGTGTGTGTGCCATTAAACCTTAATGCTCAACTGCTCAACCTCAAAGGTATTTGTATAATAAATTAGATTTGCCTTGCTAATATGAATGGTTATCCTTAGTTTTACCATTCTACCAAAATGCATCCCAATCTGTTCTCAATCTAGAAAATAAAGTTAGCAAGGGAGTAAAAAACTAACCTGAAATAAATCACTTGCCTTTAGTTACTGATGACGACTCTTTAAAAAAACTGGACTCTTTCATGGTCATCTCTTCATGAAAACCTCATTTGATTATCTTGTAAATATGTTGATTCCCTTCTGGTGCAGTGGAGCTCAACTTTGCCCAGTAACGTTAACTGATTCTTCAACAAGCCCCATGTGTTGCTAATGCTTCCCAAGAAACTGTGCCTGGCCGGCTGCTTTCAATTATGCTGGTTGTACATGCATAGCTTATGTCTGTGCAGCCTCCTGTGCTCCTTGAAAGGCCCCCTTATGTAAATACAGGGAAAAGTAGCAAGTTCTTATATTACCTGACAGCAAACTATGTGGACTATAGGCACATTTCTCACAGAATATGAGGATCAGAAATTATTGATGGAAAAATATAAAATACGTTTTTTCACATAACAAAGCATTTCCATTTCCTTTGCCTTTGCTCACAAGTACCAAATAGTTGAAGATTTAAAAAAGAGAAACGAAGACCCTCTGGCTTTAATTATCTTGCCTGAGATTTTTCTTCAAGAATGTCTGTCTCTAATTATGTTTAACAGTCCTGTCTTCATTCCACATTCTATCGTAATATTCTTTAGAGTTGGGACCTTTGTGTTCTTATTAAACAGAGTATTGAATCCAGCCAATGTGTTACCATCATGAAGGTTTGTAATGAAAAGGTAGGCCTTGCAAAGCACGCAGTGGCTGACTGAAACAGGGTGTTGCCTCGGCATTGAAAGTTTCGAATGGAGTACTGCTTAGGACTTTGAGTTGGGCATTTCAGCAGGCAAATGTGCCTTCTAGGATTTAAAGATGGCACAGGTATGCCTTTCTGGTGGATAAATTCCAGTCAGAGGCTTCATTTTCAGAAGCCAATTATTTAAAGTTGTTCTTTTCATTTCTTAGAATACCTTGCCCAATAACTATTTTTGCAATGACATTCGGAGCCTCAAGTTCCTTATCTGTAAAATGGAAATATATCTGCCCTGACCTAAATAAGAGAATGTGATATAACATAATATAAATCTACAGTAGCAATGCAGAATAATGGAAATCCTGAGTTTAAATCTCAGCCCAGTAAATCATTTACTAGCTGTGTGACCTTAGGCAAGTTATGCAAATGCACTGTCTATGTTTTCATATCTGTAAAATGTAGTCTTTATCTCTTAGGGTTATCGTGAGGATAAAATGAAATCACTTATGTTAAATGAAAAGCACAGTGATGGGCATATATAAGTACTCAATAAACATTAAGTTCTTCTGCCTTCTTTTACTCCAATAACACACAACCCTTAGTACACGCAGGATAAGAACTGAAGAACTCTCAAAAAGGTGATTCATTCCGATTCGTGAACCTACTCCAAACTGTGGAAGGCGATTTAAAAAATAAATTAGGACTGTATTAACAAAAACATTAGGCTTGGCTTACCTTGCATGAAATCAATAAGGGACCTTATGCAACATGAGCAAAAACCCCACTGACATGTATTTGTTTGACCTTTACAGCTTTCCCTGAGGACCCAGAGATCAGTTTCAGTGGTCTTCTGGAGGTTGGGAAGCCAGTCACGGTCACATGTTTGGTCCGAGATGTTTACCCATTTGACAGGCTGGAGATGCATTTACTCAAGGGTGACCATCTCATGAAGAATCAGGAATTTGTAGAGGATATGGATGTCAAGGCCTTGGAAACCAAGAGTTTGGAAGTAACCTTTACTCCTACCAATGAGGATATTGGAAAAACTCTTGTTTGTGGAGCTAAATTACACATTGATGAAATTGATTTTAAGCTCAAAGAAAAGGAGACTACAAAAACATTACAAGTCTACAGTAAGTACTCACGTGATGTAGTCAGGTCTTTATGGGAACTTAGTCTTGGATGTATATGGCAATAAACTTAGCAGCTAAAGTCAAGAAGAAACTTGTTTGTAGTTTTTACTCCATTTTTATTCATTGAGAAAATAATATTTGTCAACAGCATAACTCAATGAAAAAAGAGCACTGGATTTGGGTGAGAAGACTTGAGCTTGGGTTCTGGCTCCTCTAACCATGTGAACTTGAGTCACTCAATATCTTTATTTCCCAACCTGTCAAAAGAGAATAATAATACTACCTGATTGGGGAGTAAGAAATAGGCTCAAGTGATAAAATGTTTTTAATCCTGTTTTGTAAATTCTTATAATATGCCTTGAAATATCAAGTATGGGGATTTTACCAGGTGAGCACTTATTCTGTATGTGTGCATATGCATGTGCTCACACGTATACATGTGCATTTGGCAGAGTGGACATGAGTTTTGATTGCCTCCACCCTCCCTGAGAGGGCCAGGAGATTTAAGCAGTCTTGTAGTCCTAGAATTGTGTAGAATTGGACTCTCTGTGCTCTGTTCCAGACTAAAATGCTGTGTTCTCCTCAGGACACCACATTTGAAAGGAGTATTGACAACTATAGCATGTTCAGCTGAAAGAGAATGAGATGGAAAGACTTTCCTCAATATTTTGAAAAGAATAGTCAAATAGGGGATATTTTTCCTAGAGAATATAAAACTTGGGAAAGAGAGCTATAATTAAGTATTTGAAAGACAGTCATGTGGGAGAGGGATTTGATTTATTCTGTAACAGCAGGGGACTAAACTATGACCAATGTGTAAAAATTAGTTATAAAGAGGAAGATTTTCAGCTTAATAGGGAGAAAATGTTCCAATACTTAGAGCTGTCCAAAAATCAAATGGAAGTTTTGTAAGGTAGGAGATTGCCTTGTGCCATAAGTGTTGAGCCAACTTGGATGAACACTTGGCAAGGATGCTGAGATGGGACTCTACTTATCTGGAAGATTGAACCACATTACCCAAAAGGTCTTTCTTAATTTCTGAGTATCTATGGCCATCTGAAAACACCAAACATCCAAAAAAGTAGCTGAATTAAATTAGTCAAAAACTGGATTAACTAATTTTTATGACTCCCCAATTCTCTATACTGGTTTGGCAGAGTAAGTTTGCCAAATTTGTAAAAGCACATAAATACAGTCTGTGAGAGAAATACACCATCCTTTTTGGATCGAGACAATGCTTAGCAATTACTAATATCGTGCTCTGCCTTTTCAGTCTCACCCAGGAACACAGTTATCTCTGTGAATCCCTCCAAAAGGCTGCAGGAAGGTGGCTCCGTGACAATGACATGTTCCAGTGAAGGTCTACCAGCTCCACAGATTCTCTGGAGCAAGAAATTAGATAATGGGAATCTACAGCTTCTTTCTGAGAATGCAACTCTCACTTTAATTGCTATGAGGATGGAAGATTCTGGAATTTATGTGTGTGAAGGAGTTAATCTGGCTGGAAGAGACAGAACACAGGTGGAATTAATTGTTCAGGGTAAGTAGAATGTGAAAAAGAATGATAAAGGTGCTGTCATTGGGATTTGAGCAATAGAAAAACAACTTTGATGCCAAAATTGCTTCCCTGAATTTTACTGATGACCCATCTGATTGTCATGTACTTTAGCACAATTATATATTCATCTTACTCATATTTCTTGGAAGTCTTTCTTCCTAGAGCTTCCATGGCTCTGCTTTTCTGATTCATTTCCATATCGCATCATTCCTTCACTGCCTCATTCCTTGCTTTTCTCTCTTCCTTCTGCCCCTTGAATATTAGTATTCTCATATTATTACATCTGATCCTCTTCTCTTGGCACTCCAGACTCCCAAGATATGGACTACCATATGCTGCTTACTCCCGAATTCATGTTCCCATTCCATGTCACCAAATCCTGTCAGTTCTACCTCAAAATGATCCCTAGAATCTAGCCTCTTTTCTTCAACCTTCTTGCTATTGCTTTAGTTTATCTTGTCACTTGGACCCTTGCAAGATGTTCTTAAGTAACAACATTCATTGAACACCAGCTATATTCCAGGCAGTTTGCATGTGTTATCACTTTACATATGTTATCTGTAATCTTCAAGAAATAACTAAAAAGTATGCTATACCTATTTTACAGATGAGATGCTTAGCAATTACTAATACTGTGGTGTCTCAATGGCTCCTATTGATTATACACCTAATATTTGCCGAGAATTCTACTTTACACTTTATGTATGTTATTTTGTTAGTCTTTACCACAACCTTATGAGGTGAATAAAAACTTAGACTCAGCATAGTTCATAATTTGCCTAGAGCCAAATAGCTCATTAGTAGCATTTACTATGATCTCAACACAGGCTCATTTTAATCCAAAACTCTCTGACTTTTCAACTATAGCTCTCTGTCTTTAAATGGTCACCCTGCTATCATTCTGTCCCCAAGATAATCAATCCTACACTCTCCTACCAGAGTTATGTACCTTAGACAAAAAAAGGAGTTCATTTATATAACTTCAACCAAACCCGAATTGCGTGTAAATTAAAATTCACATTTCTTAAAATAGTTGCATAAAACTCTTCACAATCTGGTCAGAAACTACCTTTGCTGCTTTGTTGGTGACCTTGTACCTTGTACCTTGTACCTCTGTTCATTCCTTCTGCCTGGAATACCCTTCTCTCGCTCGGCAAAGTCTTAGCTGTCCTTCAAGACAAAGCTCATGTCAGCCGCCCAATTCCAGACTGTGCTGGGCAAACCTAGTCGTTCCTCCCTTTGTGTCCAGTCAACACTTCTTATTGACGTATATTCTTCTGTTCAGTTCAACACATATTAAGAGCCCTTGACCAAGAATCCAAGAGTTGTGCTTACTGCTGGGAACAGACATGAAAAAGTTATGGCAACTGCCATAGATAATTGAAAAGTTCTTCAGCAAGAGGCAAAATAATGTATCTATTTAAGTGGGTCTTTCCATTAAACTCTAAGCTCCTTAAAGTCAGGAACTATACGTGTGTGTGTTTTAATATTTCAGTGCCTGCTACATCATAGGTGCTCAGTAAATGTTGAGTGAATAAATTGTAAACATGGGCAACACAGTTTTAAAATATGAAAACATAGAGTTTAAACTTGGATGGTTAAAAAAATAAAATTCACACTCACCATCAGCAGGTTAACTCGGATTAGCCTTCTCAAGAGACTAGGAAAGATATTACACTAATAAAAACACGTAAAGCTAATCATCCAACCTGGAATACCTCCACCCCATAATAAGCTGAATCCTCTTTCATGTGAAAAAGAAGTGCATTCTGCAGGGCAGGGAGAGTTGTTTTGCACTTTGTATCACAGGATACTAACAACCTTAAGTACGGAAGAGAGACTTGAACTTGGACCTTTCAGTTACCTATGAACTACTCCCGCAGGAGCCACCAGTTCACATGGTAACATACACAGTCACCGTAAAGAATGATCTGAGAACTGTTAATGGGCAGGAAGTGGTTCTGTTTTTAAAGTTCCCTATTCTCACACTAGCATATAAGGAATTCAGAAACTCTGGTTTTTCTGAATGATCTTTCTCTTTCAAAATCTAATAGCATATCAATTTATTGGGGTAATTTGAGGAAAGCCTTCTTTAGAAGATACCACAATGTCACAATTAGACAACCCAAAAGGAGAAAAATAACTTCTGGCACAGATGAGAACCCTGCAAAATGTAGTGTATTTGGATTATTTATATGTCGAGATTTCTTTCTTCTATCTCCAGCTTGTTATTTACAAGGATGGTTTTAGTGATTTTCTGTGGAGCCTCATCTGTCACTTCAGAGTTGCCCAGCCACTCTCAGTCTCTTCAGGGGATCAGGGAGTGGAGACTTGGAATTTCCTTTCTCTCTAGATAGCAATCATCCCAAAGCAGCCTTGTGCCCAGCAGGGATAGCGCTGGCAGCCAAAGAGCCTTCCTGGGTGTATGAGATGTAGGAGTTTGCCCTCACATCTCCATTTTCAGCTCCTGAATTAATTGTAAAATATTTTTATGTTACAACGACAAATTTTAGATTCAGATTGTGTATCACTTTAATGCTTAGATTTTGACTTTGCTCGCAATGTGATTCTGGGTGACTGTCAATGGTCTAACTTTATATTGCTGGTACAGAAGCTCTAAGCACTGGTCTGTTATGGGGATTGTATCTGACTAGAAGACATTTTCTGGTAGCTTTTTTCAGTATCTCTCTTCTATCTAGTTTTATCTCCATATGAGGATGATTTGATTTAGTTGTTCGAGCAACTGAAAAGCTGGGATCTTGAATTAGACCCACCTGGCTTCAAGCAATAATTTTGCCATTTGCAAGCTGGGTAAATTTATTTAGCATTTCTGAACCTGAGTTTCCTTAAGGAGGTAGAGGAGGAGGAGAGGAGGAAAATAGGAGAAGCAGCAGAAGGAGAAAGTGAAAGAGAAGAATTAATAGCCTGAGTTCATGAAGTTGTTGTGAGGATTAAATGAGACAATAAATGTAATGTGGTTTACATAATGCTTGACACACTGGAACCTCAAATTATTTAAGCTGTTGCCCACTATTACAGGGTTTTGATAAAGCACATTTGGGCACAGACTGAATTATTGTTATGAAAAGATGCCAATCTTTGTCTTGACAAATTTTTACCCACATTCATTGTTAAATGAATGAATCAACAGACTATTATGGCTTTATTCTTAAAAGACGTGGTCTCATTCCTGGTGGTCCCAAGGTGGAAAGGAATAATTTGTTGGCACAGATGTTAGCTGAAAGGAGACAGAAAAAAAGATGACATATTGGAATGTGGGAAAGAAGAAAAGAATCTTATCTTTGTTTCATCTTGTTCTTTTTCCCCCAGAGAAACTGTTTTCTGTTGAGCTCTCCCCTGGACCCCAGATTGCTACTCAGATTGGTGACTCAGTCACGTTGACATGTCATGTCATGGGCTGCGAGTCCCCATCTATCTCTTGGAGAACCCAGATAGACAGCCCTCTGAGTGGGAAGGTGAGGACTGAGGGTACCAAGTCCACACTGACCCTGAGCCCTGTGAGTTTTGAGAATGAACATTCTTACCTGTGCGTCGTGACCTGTGGGCGTAAGAAAGTGGAAAAGGAAATTAAGGTGGACCTCTACTGTAAGTGGCTTTCAGAGTTGTTTACTGTTTTTTTTTTTCATTTCCATTGGAAGAAACAGAATATAAGTGTGTGATATACAATGAGATCCATGTATTTAGAAAGGGAACTTAGCATTGTGAATGGTTCCTAAATCTCTGAACCAGAATTTTTGATGCAACTTAACTGGCCTAAATCTTAAGTATATATTGCACCTGTACATAGCATCCACAATCATTAGTTTGAGTCTTGTCAATGCTCTCCCATCATGCACTTGAATACACTACACGTTCCCTGCTTCCCATCCTGTCTCTGTGTGCTTGGGGTGTACAGAAGTGATAGTGAGCAAGGAGTGAGAGTCAGTGCCCGTTCAGATAACAGGGTGGGGATGACTGCTGCTCAACTGCTTGAATTGAGGGTGAGGCCCGAGGCTACTGTTTTGAAGTCACATTTGGAAAGCTGATTGGCAGGATGGGAATAAACGGGGCAATGGGGAGCAGGAGAAAGCCAAAAATGAAGACAGGGACTAAGATTGGTCATAGTGGATGGTCAATGGCAGCAGTTCAGGTGAAAAGCAGAATGAACAGATAGCACTAGATCTCAGTGTTGATTTACACACACACACACACACACACACACACACGCCACTTTTTCTTGCTGTTCTTGTCACCTTAATAAAAATCCTTTATGATCTTAAATCTCAATGAATTTGACATCGCTATAGTTCCTCAGTTTATAATGAATTAGCAATAAAATATGCTAAGTGACCACAAAATTATTTCTTTGAGAGGATTGCTCTGCCTTGTTTTATTTAGCAAAATTCAAGACAACATATTGCAGAGATTTTCCACCAGAAAACCTGCCCAAACTTGTGTTAGCCCTCAGGATTTTGTTCAGAATGAGTTAGGGTATGTCCGTAAAGGGATTTGAATCTCTCAAAAGAAGGATGAATTTTATTGTGTTGTCATATTACCCAGAGTCCAGGATCTGCTGATGTAGGCACATTCTTAACAGAAATGAGAACCAGCAGTGAAGTCTTATTGCAATATGGAAATATTTGAGAACGTATCACTTTAACAACATTTTTCTTAAGGAAAAACATTTTTTAGCAAATCTACTACAAATATTGTCTGAGAAATATCTAAAACTTGCTGCCTAAACTTGGCCACTGGAAATTAAAACGTCTAAATTGAGAAGTGCCTTGTGAGTCTTATTTGATACCAAGAGACTGCGCAGCTCTGTGAAACCAAGCCTGGGCTCTGAGCTCGGAGAAATACGGGTTCTCATCTCAACTCAGCAACTTGTTAGATATGATGCCTAATTAAAATCTCTTAGCCTCTATAAGTCTTAGAAGTTTTCCTAGTTATAGAATACATTCTCTATAAGTCTTTCTAGCTGTAAAACAAGTTAAATAAAAATCATTTTATCAGGCTGTTTGGAAGACTGAAATAATGAATATTAAGGTGCTAGCACATAGTAAATATTCAATACGTCGTGGCAAATAGTTAAAACATTTAAATGTATAGTTACTAAGATGGTGGAAGCTGACGTGTCCTTCAAAAAGATCAGTCCATGTCTATCAGCAAGATTGCATTACTAAGAAAAGAAAAATAAGAAGTATAATGTTTTGATGACTTCATGTGCTAAGTATTTTTTTTTACTCAGCATTATTTACATTTGGTATAATAAATATTATACTTAATGTCATTATTTATACATTGGTGATCATTCTATCCAGTTGACTTAAAGCTATCATTTTGAGACCTTTGCATTTAATAAAGATTAGTTCCATTTTTCTGTTGAATGTCATGTATAAACATCATTTTTGCTTTATATTTGCAGCATTCCCTAGTGATCCAAAAATTGAGATGAGTGGTCTGCTAGTGGAGGGAAACCCAGTCAATGTAAGCTGCAAAGTTCCTGATGTGTATCCATTTGACCGGCTGGAGATTGAATTACTCAAGGGGGAGAGTATTATGAAGAAAAAAAACTTTTTGGAGGACGTGGATAATAAATCCCTAGAGACCAAGAATCTGGAAATGACCTTCATCCCCACCACTGAAGATACTGGAAAAGTTCTTGTTTGTCAGGCTAAGTTACATATTGATGAAATGGAATTTGAACCCAAACAAAGGCAGAGTACACAGACACTTTATGTTAACAGTAAGTACATGTGTGATGTATCCACAATTTAATATGGATTTCTTTGTCATGTTTGCCAGGCAATAGTTAACATAAGGTTAATAGTTAAAACCTCCGGGGTTGGGGGGGCCGGACATAACTGGAAAGAAATTTCAAAATAATGATTGTGATAACAAGCTACACCCAACACTTAAAACAATAACCATTTATTGGCATATGATTCTATGAGTTGGCAATTTGGCAAGAGGTCAGATGGGCAGTTCATCTGCTCAGTGAGGTATCAGATGAACTCATTCACACATTTTCAGTCAGTTGGCAGGTCAGCAGGGAATGGCTGGCCCCAGATGGCCTCACTCACATGTCTGGAGCCCTCTCTGGGATGTGTGGGCCTCCCTTTCTCCATGTGATGTCTTACCCTCAAGGAAAGTATCCTAGGTTTAGTCACCAGAGCACAGTGTTTCAAGAGGGTGACAATGAAAGCAGCCTCTTAAGGCTTAAGCTTGGAAGTCCTACAGTATTACTTCTTCCATGTTATGTTGGTCAAAGTGAATCACAAGGCCAGTCTAGATTCAAGAGGTGGAAAAATAGACACTTTACATAGTAGATTCAAATAATTTGTGGTCATATTTAATGTACCATAGATGTCAATACACACTATCACTGACCATCCCTTCTTTGGTAGCAAGAGAGTTTCTACAGAACTTATTCCATTAGGAAATATCCTTGATGTGTCCATATTCTGCTCCCTATCATTCTGTATCTGCTAAAGTAAATGAAGACAGCAACTTCCTTTGATAAAGTTATCAAGGTTTAAAAACTGTTCTAATTCACTGAATCCATAGCCCAGTTTTGCAAGATTATTAAAACTCTGTGGAACTCAGGGTATAAAAGATCAAATTAACAAGTGTCCTTACCTTTTTAGTTGCCCCTAGAGATACAACCATCTCGGTCAGCCCCTCCTCCATCCTCGAGGAAGGTAGTTCTGTGAATATGACATGCTCTAGCGATGGCCTTCCAGCTCCGAAAATCCTGTGGAGAAGGCAGCTGAATAATGGGGAGCTACAGTTTCTTTCTGAGAATACAACTCTCACCTTAATTTCTACAAAAATTGAAGATTCTGGTATTTATGTGTGTGAAGGGATTAACCAGGCTGGAAAAAGCAGAAAAGAAGTGGAATTAACTATTCAAGGTGAGCAGAGTGTGATTAATGAATTATTATTGCTAGTATTATTTCTGTTGTGTTACTGGTTTTGGACAAAGTCCTCTTTGAAAACAAAATTTTTACTAAAAAAATGTATTGAGGATTTTGAAGAGCTATGATGTTTCCTATGCGTAGAAAACTCCTGGAATAGTACCATCTCATGAAACATTCTAAGTTATTTATCCTGAAATTCTTTTAACCTCAAGTGGAATGCTAGCTCTAGGAACTGTGCCAGGACTTCCAGTTACACTTATGAGGCAATGATTATGGTGTTGAAATAAGGATGGGAAGATGTAGATATGTATTTGGAAATTACTTAGGATTAAAGCCACCATATCTGGCGGAATTGGACACTGAGTGGTAATTGTTCAAGGTGCCTGCTAGTATTTGCTTAGAAGCCTAAGAAGGCATTTAAACTTTTTGTTCTGCGACTAAGAGTAGCAGTGACCATGCCCTCTGGCTCATCAGCCTGATGGCACGGAACCACTAGAGTGGATTAAGTTATAAAATCCAGAACTGCTCTCTCCAGAATGGAGAGCCAAGACTGAGAACAAAGCAATTCCCGGTTGACAGGTTGAAGGACTATGCAGTTTTGGGCAAAATCCCGAGGTGGTCAATTTGGATTTTCCCCCATTCCTTCTCATTTGGGGTTCAAGGTCATTTTCTTCACGGGGGCTGTCATTTCCTGTCTTACCCCTTGGTATTATTTCCACTAGAGTATTAGTGACTTTCTTGTTACCTCATCTCAATGAGAATTTGCATTTTAATGGAAGAAACTTGGAAGGGCAATTCACAACCATAAAGAAAGCCGCTAGGATGGATGCCATGGTACTGTAGCCCTGTGGGGGAAAGAATCTCAAATCAAGTCACAAAATAGATGAACTTAACAGGAATCTCACTTATAAAATGGTGATATGATACCTCTTTCCATGGACTGTGTATTAATAAAGGTGGTGTATGTCAAGTACTTAGCCCAGTGCCTGTCACTTAATAAATGGTAGTTGTGGTTGTTAAGGAAAGTAAAAAAGTCATTTCTGCACAGTTTAATTTTTTGATCTGGGAGGATCCAGCTCAAAACTCAGAAGCCTGTAAAGGCCTTTGTACTTCAAGGAAAAATTTTGCAGAACAGTGTGAAAAAAAAATTTTTTTTCAGGTTTGAATTCTATAGCTGTTTATTAAACACTCGTTCTTTGTCTAGGCTAGGTAGATAATTAGATTAAGGGAGATGAGAGAAGCATAAGACATGTCTTCTTTTATTAAAAACATGATCATTTACAACAATCCATCAATGCTTGACTTCTTTACTCGCCCATCTAATTATTTAATGCAAACAGCACGAATAGCTTTTTGATAGCTATTGTTGCTGTCATTAATTAATGTGGAATTGGTTTATATTTCACTCCAATCAGAGGTGCCTTTTCAATTTTCTTTACAGTTGCTCCAAAAGACATACAACTTAGAGCTATTCCTTCTGAGAGTGTCAAGGAAGGAGACACTGTTATTATCTCCTGTACATGTGGAAATGTTCCCCAAACTTGGATAATCCTGAAGAAAAAAGCAGAGACAGGAGACACAGTACTAAAGTCCACAGGTGGTGAATATACCATCCACAAGGCCCAGTTAGAGGATGCGGGAGTATACGAGTGTGAATCTAAAAACCAAGTTGGCTTGCAATTAAGAAGTCTAACACTTGATGTTAAAGGTTAGTTAGTTTTTTGTTTTTGTTTTTTATTATTTTTATAATAGATCACAGGTTTGGTGGATTGTAAAGAATTTCTAGTATTAGATGAGTTGGCAAATTAGATGAATTGGCAAAATGAAGGTGAATTCCATGTTGATTGTGGTTATTTCTTAATATTTGCTAAAATCATCTGCACAGCTGCTCTATCCTATGGAGTTTAGCCAGGAAATTGACATTAATCATTGGTGAGTGTAGAATTCCCGTCTGTTTTTTCAAGTTGTCGATTCATCATTGGTCTCTGAGGTCTTGCATTTCCTAAGTGTTTAAACATATTTTCAAAACTTTTCCCTGGGGCTTATAAGGAAACTAAAGAAGTAGGATTGGCACACAGAGAAAGAAGGGTTCTGTCCAGACTCTTTTCCTTCCTACCAGAAGAGAATGCCATTCTCTGAACATGGGGTAACTGCATATTTTCTGGATTGACTCTTTTCAGGATAATAATCAGCAATGGCAGTCTTGATGCTGAGCAGCATAAAAGAATCTCTAGGCTACAGAATTGCCTCCTTAAAAATCTAAGCCCCTTGTCCCTCCTGCCCTATTCTGATGGCAAGAGAGAAGGAGGGGGCAGCGGCCTCAGCAGAGAAACTTCAGGGGCCCCCTCGTCTCCTAACTCCTCTTGTAAACCCACAGTGGGATCTGTTGATCTTATTGGCATAAGCAACCTTTACGATGTCAGCCTTTACTGATGAGTCTCCCACTCCTTGTGTGCTAATAAGCTTTCATTGTGTATTGGAAGCCATACTTGGAGTGCACAAGACTGCAAACAAATGCCAACTCTTAAGAGCCTCAGGCGCTTGGCTATCAGAGTTAGCAACCACTTGCCAATGTAAAGAAAATTTAAACCTAGGTCAGAAAATGAGTAAAAATTTTACTCATCTGGCCAAATTTCTCAAGATTGCAAGCCTTACCATATATTTTCTGTCTTCACAGTACCTCCTTGAAACACGACAATATCAATACATCCATCTAGAAATGTTAAAAAAGGGGAAAATATCACAATTACATGTAAAACTTTTAGTCATCCGCCTGCAGTGATTATCCTGAAAAGAATTGATCTGGCCAATGAAGTTACTATATGTTCAAAGAATGGAACACTTACCTTGTATCATGTCACTCAAAATGACACGGGGGTGTATGTAATCAGTGCTTCCAGTGAGGTTGGGGATGATTCTGGACAGTTTGAGCTCTCAGTTATGAGTAGGTTGAAATTCACTCATTCCTATTTTCTTTAATCCTTGGTGCCTCCACCTTTAATTAAGCCTAGTCCCAGGCAATCGGACTCCTAATAATTTTGTAATTCTGTTTGTAGTTAATGATTCTCTTTCAAAGACATATCAAAGCTTCTCCTCCACTTTTTAACTCTTTCTCTCTCACACATTGTTGTCTTTTCTAATTGCTTTACTAAATTAGTCTTACATATTTGCTGTTTTTCACTCATTACTTAAATGAATAATCAAAGAATATTAGGCACTAAGCTAACAATTCAGGTCTCAAAGCTAAATATGGTTTAAAGTAACTACATGCGAACAGAGACAAACATTTGACATCTTTTCTGGGTATTTTGAACTAGCCTTCCTTTGTATTTAGCTGAGTTTTAAAATTCATTTTGTTTTGTTTTGTTTTGGCTTGAATGTTTTCCAGTGATAGAAATGGTTGGGAGTCTTTAGGATTTTCAGTGTTTATACAGCTACTAGAAAATTGTATTTGAAGGTTGTCCTGGTAACCAACTCAGAAGCAAATTTGTGTTTTACTGCAGATGTCCGCAGGGAAAACTGAAGGCAAAAGATAATATTTATTAGGGGCCGGCCCTGTGGCATAGTGGTTAAGTTTGTGAGCTCTGCTTCCGTGGCTTGGGGTTCACAAGTTCGGATCCTGGACATGGACTCAGTACCACTTGTTTAGCCATGCTGTGGTGGCATCCCACATAAAACAGAGGAAGATTGACACAGATGTTAGCTCAGCTACGATCTTCCTCAAGCAAAAAAAGAAATATTGGCAATAGATGTTAGCTCAGGGACAATCTTCCTCACATACACACACACAAAAGTAATTTAAAAAAAGAAAGATAATATTTATTAACTTGAAAAGAAAGCAATAGGAGCAGAAATACCATTGCCCAGCATGTCCTCAATATTGACGCCTCACTATAATTATGATAACAGAAATGCCATTAAAATATTACCCATATACTTTGACTAGTTCTGCTCTAGCAAAGGAAAGTAGAAAAATGAGGCAATCATTATTATGTTTATGATGAAGTAAACATAAGTAAAGTTTACATACTTCAATAATTCGAAAAAATTGACTTCCTATCATCTGACCCTCGTGATTCTTTCTACTTGCTTGACCTCCAGTGATTAGAAACCTCTAGAGGAAATGTAGTGACCACTAAAATCAGGTCACTCATTTCTTCCAGGACTGAGACTACACGTATGCCACTTAAGGAAACTTAATACTTGGGAGATCATATGATGCTATACAAGCATAGGTATAAACAGCAACAAATCTCCAGTAAATGACATGCTATCTTCTTTAGATGTTCTCATGAGGTTAAGATGCTAAATAGTATTGCAGCTGTCAGATGAATTTTAGTAGATTAGAAAGAGTACTAATTTTAAACTTTTTGTGTACTATTACTTTCTATACCCAAGTTACAACTAAATGACAAAATGACAGGCTGTAGAAAGAAAAAATATGTATTACTATTCAAAAAAATGTTAATTGAGTACAAATACTCCAAGCAGTGAGCCAGGCGCTGGCTATTTACAGTGGACCAAAGAGAACATAGACACACCTCCTTATGTAATTTACAGTCTGGAGGTGGAAACCAAATTTAATAGATAATCATACAAACAAATATTTAATTATAAGCTGTGATAAGAGCTATGAAAGTGTAGTGGGTTATAAAAGTAAATTAGGATGGAGATGTGGGTCAGAGAATGCCTCTCTGAGTAAGTAACATTTAAGCTGAAACCTGATACTATCCAAAGAACTCGTATATCAAGACATAATATAAGTGCTGAAGAGTGATAACATGTATTAAGATGTCCCACTTCAGAGATACAAAATATGAAGTTTTCTATCTCTCTCTGAAAAAGCCGTTCACAAGAATTCTTTCCCTTACTTTTTTGTATATGGGTGTTTGACTATCAAGGTTACACTCTACATGTTACAAGGATTTTCTTGGAGAATTGGTTAGTCATTTTAATTCACGGTGATCTGAGTCCTAACTCTTTATTAGATATTTATATTGCCCAAAGCAAACACTCCTCTCCAATTCCAGCTCTTGTAAATGAGCCCTAAAAAGTTAACCTCTTCCTTCCACTCTACAATTGAACCTAAATCTATTTGAATCCAAGTTTGTGGAAGCCAACAGCTGTCATCTTGAGACCTATCATGACTATAGCAAATACCACCTGATTACTTGGATAAGTTAGAGAAAGATGCATTTTGGGTCCTGTTGGTGCTTGTCGCTGCTTTGATTTACTTCTCTTTAGAGAACTAGTTGCACTGTTAAAATAAAATATGTAATTATTATATTATTAAACAATTTCTCTTTGCACTAGACATTAATTGCATCCATTTTGTTATTTTCCAGGAAGAGAGAATAACAAGGACTATTTTTCCCCTGAACTTCTCGTGCTGTATTGTGCATCCTCCTTAATAATACCTGCCATTGGAATGATCATTTACTTTGCAAGAAGAGCCAACATGAAAGGGTCATACAGTCTTGTAGAAGCACAGAAGTCAAAAGTGTAGCTAATGTTTGAAACCTTCAACCAGAGACACTATTTATCAGTCCAAATCCTTAATATTGCTCATCATTGCATGAGGAAAACAAGCTGAGAGTCCAGATTTCCCTAAATGCAGTGAACTCTTGGAAGGCAATGGCTGCCCACCTCCCTTGCTGTGAGCAAGAAGCCAAAGGAAAACTTTCTGCCTAAAAACTAGGCACTGCCATTGAGATGTGATGGCTGGAGTAGTTCCTTGATGTGTATATACAATAACATGATCTGTACATATGTAAAATAAAACTGAGCCATAGCAACATTGCATGGAACAGCAGCACTATATAGTCAGATCTCGAAAATAATTAAACCGTGTTGTTTGGACCGATTGTTGTAACTTAATATATCTTAGGAAAATTTAACATTAATATTGACTGGCAGCTGACCTATGTCACATTTTTTATATTTTATTTCTTTTAACAAAATTTAATTCCTATAAAGTTCTCTGACAATAATTTCATGTTTTGTAAGGATGCCAGGGTTTTATACTTTTATAGGCAAATGATAAACCAAGAGGGCACGGCTTGACTTTCAGGTACTGAACACTTCAACCCGTGGTGTAATGGTTGGCTGGATTTCTCTGGATGGTACTGACATGGTACGGAGACCTGCTACGATGTTGATTCATCAGACTGTTGTGTAACTTTCCCAATGTGGCCTAAAAATGCGACTCCTTTTAATTTTCTTTTGTAAATGTTTAGTCTTTTGTACAGTAAAGTGATAGTTTCTGGAATTGGAAGAGTTGTGTGTTTATTTATTATGAACTGCGTCTTTTAACCACGCTGTAGCTCTTTTGAAAATAGCACGTTCCAAGAAGGACGAGTTCAAATCCACAGAAATAATAAGCAGCATTTGAAGTGTGGTCCTCAGACTATTTTTATCAGAATTACCATGGGAACTTGACAAAAATTGAGATTTCTTGATGCCGAGCTAAACTATTGAACTGAAATATCCGGTTTTGTGTCCTTGGAATCTGCAATTTAAAACGTTTTTGAACATAGCATACACAAAAGTAGTGAAAGAAGATAAATATGCACATGTTAAAGAGCAGCAAATGAACGCCTGTGGACCACATACCGCTGAGATCAACAGCTAGAGCATTACAGTCCTTCAGGGCCTCTCAGATGCCGCTCACTGATCGCAGCTCTCTCACTGAGCAGGAACCATTACCTTCAATTATGAACTAACCGTTCTCTTGCTTTCTTTGGAGATTTTACTCCCAAATAGGTAATCCTAAATAGAACATTATTAGATTTGCCAGGTTTTGAATTTTATATAAATATAATCAAGTGGTATATTTGTGACTTTCCTTTCACTTAAAATTATGTTTTTTCATAATTCATACATATTGTCATGTATAGCTATAGGTCATTCATTTTTTTACTATTCTGTAGTATTCCATTATGAAATTTTGCCACATTTATCTATTCTACTATTGATGGACGTTTGGGCTGTTTCCAATGTTTTCTGTAATGAACAAAGCTTCTATAAACATTGTTTTACATGATCCTGGCTAACACGTGTAAGAAGGGTGAAACAGTTTCTCTAGAATCTATACATACTAATGAAATTGCTGGATTGTGGGAAATGTGCATGTTTCAGTTTATAGGGAAAGACCAACTGTTTTCTGAAGTGGCTAAAATAATTTATAGCCCTACCAGCAGTGAATAGGAGTTCCCACTATTAAACAGCTTGCCAAAATTTGGCATTGTTTATCTTTTAAAAATTTGCCTTCCTTATGGGTGTAAAATGATTTCTCATAATGTTTTAAATTTGTATTTCTCTGATTACCAGTGAAGTTGAACATCTTTTCACACATTTAAGGTCCTTTCGTGTTAGGATTATTTGAGCTGGCTCTTCTGTGAAATATCTGTACACATTTCTTTTGTTGTTTTTCTGGCGGCTGGTTTCTTTTTCTCACTGATTCTTGGGAGACTTTTAAAAATCTATGTATTCTGGATACCAGTCCTTTGTTGGTTTTATGTTTTGCAAACATCATTACCCAGTTCGTGATCTATATACATCATTACCCTGTCTGTGACCTGTCTTCTCACTCTTTTTTTGGTATTTTTTGATGAATATAATTCAATTTTGGATGAGGTCAAAGTTATCAATCTTTCCATTATGGCTCGTGTTTTGTATCATAATTAAGAAATCCTTTTCTATCCCAAGGTAGAAAATTCCATTATGCTGTTTCAAAAAAGTTTTGTAGGGGGCTGGCCCGGTGGTATAGTTGTTAACTTTGTGCACTCCACTTCGGCAGGCAGCCCAGGGTTTGCAGGCCCAGATCCTGGGCATAGACCTAGAACTGCTGGTAAAGCCATGCTGTGGCAGCATCCCACATAAAATAGAGAAAGACTGGCACAGGTGTTAGCTCAGCAACAATCTTCCTCAAGCAGAAAGAGGAAGATTGGCAACAGATGTTAGCTCAGGGCCAATCTTCCCCACACACACAAAAATGTTTTGTAGATTTACTTTTAAGTTTTTGAATATTTTTTTCACGTCGGATTGATTTTTGTATACAATACAAGATAGGCATCCAGTTTGTTCTTTTTAAGATGATAAAACAATTGTGCTTACACCATAAACACCTACGATATTTATTGAAAAATCCATTATTTCCAACCTCAGCTCTGTAATATTACTTTTGTCTTACATCAAATTTCCTGGTTCCGTTTCTGGGCTCTCTATACTGTTCTCTTAAGATACTTGTCTATCCTTGTGCTAATAATACACTATGTTAATTCATATCTGATAGGGCAAATCCCTCCAATTTGTTTTTTTCCCCAAATATACCTTGGTTAATCTAGTATTTGTACTTCCTTATAAATTTTAAAGTCATTTTATTAAGCTCCACAAAGAAAGATTGTTGAACTTTTGACTAAAATGGTGTTGAATCTATAGATCACTTTGGAGAGACTTGGCATTTTTAAAGTATTGAGTGTTTTAATCCATGAGCAAAGCATAGTCCTTATATGCTTAGATTATCCTTGATATCTTGCAGAAAAGTTTTATTATTTTCTTCACTTCAAAACTGGCTTCTTCTTCCTATTTTTGGATTTATTTCTAGGGCATTTATATTTTTTATATTATTATTCATGGTATTTTAAAAATTGGATTTACTGAGGTATAATTTTCATACAATAAAATTCATTAACTACCATCATAATCGAGAAATAAGACATTTCCATCACTTCAAAAAGTTCCCTCAGGCCCCATTGAAGTTAATCTCCTTCCCACTTTCCCACCACCTTTGGCCCGGGCAAACGCTGATCTGCTTTCTATCACAATAGTCTTGCCTCTTCTAGAATTTTATGTAAATGGAATTGTACAGCATATGGTCTTTTATGTCTAGTTTCCTTCAATTAGCTCAATGCTCCTGAGATTCATCTATGTCATTACATATATCAATGGTTTATTCATTTTTATTGTTGCTTTAGCTGCATCCTACAGATTTTGATAGGTTGTGTTTATCACAAATATCTATATTGCTACAAGGAGCTTTTAGATTGATATAAAAACGCAAATAGAAAAAATAGTTATGCTTTCTGATATCAAACTATATTGCAAACCATAGTAATCAAAACAGTATGGTATTGGCATAAAAATGGACACATAGATCAGTGGAACAGAATAGCGCGCCCAGAAATAAGCCCATACAGATATGGTCAATTATTTTATGACAAAGGAGCCAAGAATACATAATGGTGAAAGAACATTCTCTTCAATAAATGGTTTTGGGAAAATTGGACAGCCACATGTAAAAGAATGAAACTGGATCACTCTCTCACATCATACACAAAAATCAACTCAAAATGGATTAAGGACTTGGACATAAGACCTGAAACCACAAAACTCCCAGAAGAAAACATAGGTGGTAAGCTCCTTGACATAGGTCTTGGTGACTTTTTGGATTTGATAAAAAAGCAAAGTCAACAAAGGTAAAAAAAAAAAAAATAAACACATCAAACTAAAAAGGTTTTGAACAGCAAAGAAAACCAACTGAGTAAACAGACAACCTATCAAATGGGAGAAAATATTTGCAAATCATATATCTGATAAGGGATTGACATCCAAACTATAAAAAGAACTCATAGAACTCAATAGCAAAACAACAAACAATCTGATTAAAAAACGGGCAGAGGATCTGAATAAACATTTTTCCAAAGAAGACATACAGATGGCCAATGGTACATGAAAAGGTGCTCAATGTCACTAATCATCAGGGAATGCAAATCAAAACCACAAAGGGATATCACCCACTCCTGTTAGGATGGCTATTATCAAAAAGACAAGAGAGAGGCCAGCCTGGTGGTGTAGTGGTTAAGTTTACATGCTTTGCTTCGGCAGCCTGGAGTTCACAGGTTCAGATCCTAGGCACGGACCTAGTACCGCTCGTAAAGCCATGCTGTAGTGGCATCCCACATAAGATGGAGGAAGATTAGCACAGATGTTAGCTCAGTGACAATCTTCCTCAAGCAAAAAGAGGGAGATTGGCAATAGGTGTTACCTCAGAGCCAATCTTCCTCAAAAAAAAAAAAAAAAAAAGACAAGCGATGACAAGTGTTGGCAAAAATGCGGAGAAAAGGGAACCATTGTGCACTGTTACTGGGAATATAAATTGGTACAACTATGATAGAAAACAGAATGGAGGTTCCTGAAAAAAGTAAAAATAGAACCACTATAGATCCAGTAATTCCAGTTGTGAGTATTTATCCAAAGAAAAGAAAAACACTTAACTCAAAAATATATACGCACTGCCACATCCATTGCAACTTTATTCACAATAGCCAAGACATGGAAGAAACCTAAGTGTCCATAAATGGATGAATGAATTTAAAAAATGTGGTGCATACATACAATGGAGTACAACTTGACCATGAAAATGAAGGAAATCTTGCTGTTTGTGACAACATGGATAGACCTCGAGACATTATGCTTCAATGAAACAAGCCAGACACAGAAAGACAAATACAGTATGATCTCACTTATATGAGGAATCTAAAACCAAAATTACTCAATCTTATGGATATAGAGAATAGACTGGTGGTTGCCAGAGGCAAGAGGGGTATGTTGTGGGGGTGGGGAGTGGGCGAAATGAGTGAAGGTGGTCAAAGGTACAAACTTCCAGTTATAAAATAAATTAATCAGGGTGATATAAAGTACAACATGGTGACTATAGTTAACAATATCGTTTTGCATATTTGAAAGTTGCTAACAGAGTAGATCTTGAAAATTCTCACTACATGGAAAAAAAATGTACTGTGTGTGGTAAGGGATGTTAACTAGATTTACTGTGGTGATCATTTCACAACATGTAGAAATATCACCTGAAACTAATACTATGTTATATGTCAATTATATCTCAATGAAAAAGAATGGTTAATGTACTTTTTTAAACTTCCAAGGTAGTTTCTTGACCTTTAACTACATGCAACAATCTTGAAAAAGGAATATTGAGTGAAAGAAACCATTTACAAAAGAGTATATCCGAAATGATTTCATCTGTATACAGTTCAAAAGCATGCAAAACTAATACATGGTCTTAGAAGTCAGGATACTAGTTATTGCTTGGGTGACAGTCACTGGAAAGGAGCACAATAGGACTTTTGGGTTCTGTTTTTGTTCTGTTGCTTGATCTGGGTGGTGGTAATTTTAATAAAATTTACATTAAAAAAGTAGATGCTTGAAAGTCAAAGGCCTAGAGGGAAGAAGGGCATAGGGTTTATGCATTGGGAAGAGAACAAAGAGAGAAGCAGTTGGCCTTATCCACCCCACTCCCCACCTTTCATCTGTTCTTAGTAATAGAAGCAGAGTGATGTGATAAGACTTTGTAGGAAATGGAGTGTGACCTGTGCTGATCAGGATAACCTGACCTGAGGAGGCCTCTGGTGAAGGAGAGAATTCAGCTTGGAGAGACAGGCAAAAACCAGAAAGCCCCTGGAAGCTGAGCCAAGGTCTGCAAGAGAGACAACGCTTGCTATTCACTAGACTTCAACACATCACCTCTGCCGAGAAGTCAACTGTCCCCATCACAGTCTAGAGAGAGCCTTCTAATAAATTGCTGCCTATAAACTTTGTTCATTTTCCAGAAGGATGTCTGTCCACGACCTAGACTTCGCTGAGCCCCAGCCCTTGTCCATAGCCCAGGGCACTTATAAAGTCATTTTACAAACAGAGTTGGATTCAGTGTTGGTGTGAGGGAAAAAATAGTGAATCATTCTCCCCTAGAGATCAGAGAGGTCCCCACCTCCTTTTCCTGATCTTGGTTACAAGAATCTTTAAAGGGGAGTAGCAGAAATGAGATTGAAGAGGGGTGAAGGAAGACAGGCAAGTCTTATACTTGACAGTAGTAGTCAGATCTTTGGGAAGAAGGGAATTTCTTATTTGACTCTCCTGGTCTCTGAAGTGAGTGTGGTTTGTATTGGACGCTACTGTCAACTTTTTCTGACTGACTAGTGTTACAGTGAAGGTGTCTACAAGGGCTTTCCCTCTCAAGTAGATATCCTTTGTATTGTCTATAAATATGAACGCAAAACTATTTCATTCATTTGCCTAATATTCTAGCTGGAAGGAAACAAATGATTGATTTGGGGAGGTACATAAGGACTTTCAGGATATTAGTGAACTTTCATTTCCCTCATAAAATGTTTCATAGTCTGATTTTCTTAGAAATGGGTTCAAATCTTGTTATAGACTTTTGGTAGTATTGGTTTTTGGCTACCAGAACATTTTTTGGATCTATGAGACTAGCAAGTTCGCCGTGTCCTGCTCTGATACTGTCATAGTCAAACCAAGACTAAGAAACAGTTTGGAAAAAACTCATGACGGTCCACCTCTTATAACTGTTGCCACCATCTTTCCTGACCTGGGTAAATGAGGTAGGAAAAATATGAAATAGAACTGAAGATTGTTTATAAATAAAAGAAAGCTGCACAGGCCCACAGAAACTTCTGATCACAAGCAGATTCTTTTTTTATCCCTTTTCCATATTGAATCCCCGGAAATGCCTCTTTTGTTCTGCTAATTGCAGATTTTGGGAAAATGCTACTACCAACAACCAACATAAGTGATCGTTAAAAGCACCTTATGCATTAATTACCTTATGCATCAAGGAGCTTCAGTTGTATACAAAATTTAGAGTTTCTACTTTAAACTTTAAGATCCTTTCCAACTCTCAAGCACAATGGTTGTATCAAAATTTACACATGTGCCTTAGGTAATTTCTTTTCACTTGTTTTAGAGAATTTCTTTTTGTATTTAGCCAAACAAAGGTCTAGGGATCTTCTTTTTATCCTTTGCTTAATCAACTTTAACAAAGTTTGAGAGAAAAGTTTAAACATTTAAATTAATCCTAACATTAGGAAGCGATTTCTGTAAGGATTTCATAATAGTCACCCTTCCCCGCAGAGGAGAGGGACATTTGTAATGTCTTTTGAAATGCCTTTTATCTTAACCATAGTGGTAGCAAAAATTTCGCTTCTCAAAAAAAATGTGTGCAGTGGCTTTTCAGGCTTTGTTGTTATTGAAGAACAGGGTTTCTCTCAAAAAAAGACTAATCTGTAAGGCTTGCTTGAGAAGATTCTAATGAATTGAATGGAATTAAATATCTGGGGGTTTTTTAGTGAAGGACAATGCTATCTGGAGACAGCGTTTTATTGTTTTTGGTTCTTTCTTCATTGGCCGAGACTCTTAGGGGCATTCTGGAGCAAAAAAACAAGTTGATTCAGTGATTGAAAAAGCAATGTTTCAGTCTTGAAAAGACAAAGAATAAGGAGATGACTGACTGGGCAAAGGAGGCATGGTAAATCACGTCTCTACTGACGTGTATTGTGAAAATTTTCAAGCAACTTTCTCAAATGAAAGTTTCAGTCTGTGTAAAAGGATGTTTAAAATCACAATTTGTAATTAAAGATGTTATTACTGTCTTTCTTTAGCCCAAGTTGCATGCAATTAAAATTCATTCCATTACCAAGACGTTGAATTCTCTCATTCTAAAAACCTAACAAGAAGTGATATTAAATATAGGACTTTGCGTACATGATAAAAATAAACATGATTACATTGGCCTGAGGTCATATTTGGTATTTAGCAATTTAGGAATATTAACATGAAGCCCACGTAAAAAGCAGCAGACTCAAGGAGCTGGTTTTGGTTGGAGTTTCTGTCATTGCCTTGCCAAGGTTTGCAGACATTTCCTGCGTTACTGTGAAAATAGCTTGATGCTCCCAGGCAGAAAATTGAACAAACAAGTTCATTTTCCCTTGTGACAATCTCATAAGGCCCTGCTTCTCCTTATTTGTTTGAGTTCCTCTTACTTAAGTGATCTAGTCATTTTAGAGTTAACCCTTGTGTTATACACTTCCACCGTCTATGGCCATTTAGCCGAGTCCTGGCAATATTTCCCAAACACTCTTCATCATCAGAATTTCATTGGCTACTCACTGAAAATACAGCATCTTGTGCCTTATCCTAGACCTACTGAATTAGAATCAATTAGGGAGGGCCTGGAAATCTAAAATCTTAATAAATATCCCTGGTGATTCTTACGTCTGTATTTGGGAAACATTGTTCTCATAAAACTAAGTATTTATTCAGTGGAGTTTCTTCCCTACAAGTCATTGACTGAGCCCTGAATTTTGGAAAGATTTCTCCTGCCTGCAACCATCTCTTCTCTCCTTTTCTGGAACTTTGGTCTATCATTCAAACACTTTTTCCTGTCTTCAACCTCCTTTCTCTGCTAGCTCTAGCTCTTATAAGAGTCTGAACTCTTTCATTAAAAAAACAAACAAACAAACAAAAATTTTTCTTACTCCTGCACTTCCTACTAGTTATGGCCCCATTTCACCTTTCTTTCACAGGAAGGTTCTAGGAGGGGTAGCCATATAGTTCACTGTTTCTCAATCACCATGCAACAAACTCTTGTCTAACTTCTGAATCTTCTCCTACCAAAGTCAGTAATAACTCTTAACATATAATGGAAATAATTTTGAAATATGAAGTTGGCATATTTTTATTTCTAATAATCTCTAATTCCTACTTGTCCCAAGGCTTCCCCACTCACGCATTCATTGTTTCATGGAGGCAGAGAGAACTCCAGTAAGAAAGAAAGAATCATTGCTCATTTTAAGTTTTAAGCCAGGTTTATTTGAATCCATAGAGACAATGGTTTTGGAAGCCAGACTATATAGAGAAAGTAAAGCACTTTCTACATTCCAAAAATTCCCCTACATAGCAAGAGCATAGAGATGTAATATAATAAGCTATAACATGGAGAAGACAGAGAATGTAAGGTAAGTCCCTGACGCACCGATGGGGAAAAAGTTGTTCTAAGGCTGAGAGGAGGAGCCAATGAAGAGAAAGGAATGGCAAGATATTAGACACAAACGTCCTTGCCACTCTCTGCTTTGGGGTCAAATATTATGGGAGGAGCACTGCAGCAGAATCATTCAAATTTGTTTGGGGAGAAGCATAAGGGCTAATATCTCCCTTCCCCAAAGCTTCCCCAAAGAAACACTTGGGTTCAGCATTTTCTAACGATGTGTGGGAGCAGAAAAGCAGCATTGGAAAAGAAGACTGAGGAGATGAGTGAACCAGAAGTGGCCTGGAACTGGAATTAGGAAACCACCAAATGTGGGAACATTAGGACCAGACATAATGGCAAGGTCTACAGTTATCAGCAGTTAATAAAATGATGTCTAGGAAAGACCAGACCGGACCAGCTACACCAGCTCCATTGAGCAGGACAACGGTCATCCAGCAGAGGACAGAAAGGACCAGCCAACAGTCTGGGGACCACAAGACTCCTATTGCCTCCATATGCCCTATAACACCCAAGAGGAGGAAAAGATGACAGGGGAGGAGAAGAGGGCAGCCTGAAAGGCTAAGCAAATACGAGACTATTTTAAACTAAAAGGAAATGCTTTCAATTAATTAAACTTTTTGGGTTTTTTTCCGATAGCAGAAATGTTGACTCAAGGTGCAAATCCAATATTAATAAAGTTAACTTTTCTGGGTCCATATGAACTATCGTGTGAAAATTTCAGCCTTGGTATGGTATTATATGGAAAGGACAATTTCTGTCCCTGTTGAACCTCTTTTCAGCGTTGACAGTTGAGCACTCCTAAATCCTCAACTCTCTGTTTTCATTTCTGTTACATCACATTGTCCTGGGTTTTCTCCTACTTCTCTGGCCTTTCCTTTTCATTTTCCTACACAGTCTTCTTTCACTTTTGCTTTGAATATTGTTGTACTGTGGAGTCCATACTGATTCCTTTCTCATTTTAGATACTCTCCCCTGATGACCTCATCCTTCTTACGGCTTATGTGGTCATGATTGCAAAAGTACATTCCGATTCCAATTCCTGAGGTCTATTGGCCATCTTCAGTGATATCTCATAAGTACTTCCATTTATGTTTCTTTACTTTTCTGTCTTACTGTTCTGTCAGTTATTGAGAGAGGAGTACTGAAATTTCCAACTATAATTGGATTTGTCTGTTTCTCCTCTTAGTTCTACCAAGTTTTGTTTCATATGCTTTTAAGCTCTCTTATTAGACACAAAATTGTTTAGAATTGTTACGTCATCTTGATGAATGACTTTTTAAGCATTATTAAAAACCCTCTTATCCCCTTGTAATAATTTTTGTTCCAAAACCTAATTTTTCTCATATGAATATAGCCACCCCAGGTATCTTTTAATTAGTACTAGCATACCAGCTAGTACTACCATATGTAACTAGTACTAGTTATACTTTTTTGTCCATTTTTTATCCATTTACTATCAATCTATTTGTGTGTTGATATTTGGAGTGGATTTATTGCATACAACTTGCTTTGCCAACATGACAATCTCTCCCTTCTAATTGGAATCTTTAGATTATTTGCATTTATTGTTATTGATGTGGTTATATTCAAATCTACATTATATCATTTGTTTTTTATGCATCTTGTCCCGGTTTTTTAATTTTAATTTTATTGTGGTAAGAACACTTAACATGAAATCTACCTTCTTAACAGATTTTTAAGTATACAATACGATGTTGTTAACTATAGACACAATGTTGTACAGCAGATCTCTAGAACTTATTCATCCTTCATTACTGAAACTTTATACCCATTGGTTAACAACTTCCTATTTCCTTCTCCATTCTGCCCCCCGCAATGACCATTCTGCTCTCTGCTTCTACGAGTTAGACCATTGTAGCTACCTCATATAAATGGAGTCATACAGTAATCATCCTTCTATGATTGGCTTATTTCACTTAGCATAACATTGCCAAGGCTCATCCATGTTGCCACATGTTGCAGAATTTCCTTCTTTTTAAAGGCTGAATAATATTCCTCTGTGTGCACATACCACACTTTCTTTATCTGTTCTTCCATCAATGGCCATTTAGGTTGTCTCCACATCTTGGGTCTTGTGAATAGTGCTGCAGTGAATGTGGGAATGCTAATAGCACTTCCAAGATTCTGATTTCAATTCTTTTGGATAAATACTCAGAAGTGGAATTGCTGGATTATATAGTAGTTCTATTTTTAATTTTTTGAGAAACTTCCTTGCTGTTTTCCATAGCACCTATACCATTTTGCATTCCCAATGACAGTGTACAAGGGTTCCAATTCACTGACACTTGTTGTCTTTGTTGTTTTTTTGTGCTTTTTTTGTTTTGTTTTTCATATACCTATTGGCCCTTCGTATGTCTTCTTTGGAGAAACGTCTATTCAAGACCTTTCCTTTTGCGTGTGTGTGTGTGTGTGCTGAGGAAGATTCATCCTGTGCTAACATCTGCTGCCACTCTTCCCCCTTTTTTGCTTGAGGAAGATTAGCCCTGAGCTAACATATGTGCCAATCTTCCTCTATTTTGTATGCGGCTTGCCATCACAGCATGGCTAACAAGTGATGTAGGTCCACGCCCAGGATCCAAGCCCATGAACCTGGGCTGCCGAAGCAGAGTGCACCAAACTTAACCACTATGCTATGGGGCCAGCCTCTTTGTCTATTTTTCAATTGGGTTGTTAATTTTTTGCTAATGAGTTGTATGTATTCCTTATATATTTTGGATATTAGCCCTTTATCTGACAGATGTTTACAAATATTTTCTCCCAATCCGTAGGTTGCCTTTTCACTCTGTTGATTGTGTCCTTTGCTGCACAGAAGCTTTTTAGTTTAAGGCAGTCCCACTTGTCCATTTTTGCTTTCGTTGCCTGCCTTTTGGCACGTTACACCCATGAATCCATTGCTGCGGCCAATGTCAAGGAGCTCTTCCCCTATGTGTTCTTCTAGGAGTTTTATGGTTTCAGATCTTATGTTTGAGTCTTTTATCATTTTAGTGATTTGGGGTATAAGTCCCATTTGTTCTTTACTCCATATTTCCTCTTCGGCTGCCTTCTTTTGCATTGATTGCATATATTTTTTAAATTCCATTTTATCCTCTTTGTTGGCTCCATAGTTATTATTCTATGTTTTTGTTTTTAGCAGTTTCTTTAGGGTTTATAGTACATATCATTAACTTATCACAGTTTACTATTATACCACTTCACATATAAGAACTTTACAACAGTATATTTTCTTTTCTCCCTTCCAGCCTTTGTGCCAATAGGTCGCTTTTATTCTACAGGTGTGATAACCCACACAATACATTGTTGTTATTTTTATTTAAACAGTCAATTATCTTTTAAAGATATCTGAAAATTGAGAAAAATTTTATATTTAACCACATCACCATTTTCAGCACTTTACATTCTTTCTATAGATTTCGATTTTCCTCTAATAGCATTTTCCTTCTGTTTAAAAACCTTCCTTTAATGTTTCTCATAGTACATGCTTTCTGGTGATGAATTCTTTCAGTGTTTTGTATCTGAGAAAGTCTTTTTTTGTCCGTCTTTGATTTTGAAAGACATTTTTATTGATATGGAATTCTAGGTTGACAGGGTTTTTTTTCCATCCTTTAGAAATGATCCACTGTCTTCTGAATTGCAATATTTTCCAATGAGAAATCTGCTTATCTTTGTTCTTTTAGCATAATGTCTCTTTTATCTCTAATTGCTTTTAAGATATTTTTATCACAAATTTTTAAGAAATTTGATTATGATATGCCTTCAATATAGTTTTCTTTACGATTTCTTTTTGTCTACAAATTACGCTCAGCTGGAGAAAGAACCACCCAACAAGAGCAAGGGAAACAATTCTTGGAGTTCCACAGGGCAAAGAAGAGTTTATACTCCCACCAACAAGCACCGTGGCTTTCCATTTATGAGAGGGATATAATGTTTCATTAAAATGAATTAATTTGAATAAAAACAATGTAGATAATCATACAGTGAGTACGAAGATATGTCCCAAATCATGAAGGTGGTATGTAAAGAACTGAAGTTTGGAACAGCTGAACTTGGGAGTGATTCTCCCTGGTATTGTATATGGAACACTAGTATGTACAACACACACTTCTTTGTTGGACTGCTCAATTTTGATCAACATACAATATTTATTCACTTTTATTTACTATTATTATTACTTACTGTTATGGTGGTGACTTTCAGCCACTCTTTACTGAGTGGGTTCTGAGACAAGAAGGTTATAAGAGCTAAGAGGGATAGACTAATATCAAGGCACTATTTGTATTGAGGAGAACTATATGAAATTGCCAGTCAAAAATTGTCCAATATCAGCAATTCACATGGTTTAACTTGCACATTAGTGTTAGGTTCATCTGTTGCATAACACACCACCCCAAAATTCTGTGTCTTAAAACAATAACTGCTTTATCATGTCTACTGATTCTTGGGCTGACTAGGGTCAGACTCATGGGTTTTGGTTCTTCTGCTCCAGGCACCATTGCTAGCAGGTAGGTCTTCTAGGGGCTGGAATGGACTGGAATATTCACGATGATTCACTCACAGGGCTGGCAGTCAGTGTTGGGCTGTTGGCTGGGAGCTCAGCTCTGGCTGTCAACACAGAGCCTTGGTTCTTTGCTTTCGAATGTGAGTTTCTCACAACATGGCCTGGGCTTAGAAGTCTCAGGCTATTGTTTCAACTGCATTCTACTTGCCAAAGCCAATTCATAAGGCCAGCCCAGATTTTGAGGGTTGGGGTAGGAGGTAGCTCCACATTTTGATGTGTGCGGGAGCATGTATCTACAGAGTGAAGAGGAAATATGGAGGACCATCTTTGGAGACAAGCTACCATAAAAACCATTTCTCTGATGAATATAAGAGAGATGCATCAGGGCAGTTCCACTTAAGGACACAATGTGACAAGTAAATAGTATAACTGTGGATGCTATTAATTCCTTAGTGTCTGCCAATAAAAGTTATAATGTTAAAAAGGATGCTGTGACATGAAAATGTCCAAAAACCTTGACCCATAATCTAAGAGGAGTGGTAAGATGTGTGCCCATGTAGCAATAATTTGAGTAAAATTTGATGCACTGGTAGATATGAGAACTGAGTGGAGGAAAGCACTAGCTCTGGCCAGGAAAGACTGAAGGAATCAGACATGGCTCCATGAAGGAGGTGCCATTCGGGCTGTGTTGTGACTCAATGGATACGAGGTAAAAAGTCGCTATGAGGAAGGGCAGAGAGGTTTGAAGTAAATGTGAAAGAGTGAGCATAGGTATGGAGGCAGCAGAAGTCTTAGTAGAGAAGAGTAAATTGGTCCATTTGGCAGAAACATGGGGGGTGTAAAAGAGTATGGTGAGAGTTAAGGTTGGAAAAGTGAGTTGTAACAATTTGTGGAAGGCCTTGAATGCTAGACTTGGGAGTTTGGACTGTGTTCAAGAGTTAAAACCATTTAAAGGGACTAACAGGATAATGGCAATGCTTAAGGAGGTTGACCCTCATGTTTGTCTGATATTTTCCATCTATACCTTTATCTTCTAACTATTCTCAAAGACTCTCTTCCCAGCTTCCTGCCTTTAGTGGTAATTACCTTTCTGTTATTTAGTTCCAGGGCTACCATGCTGGTGAGAAATAGGAGAACCATTTTTCTTATGCTATGAATGAATATAACAGAATATAATTTAGCTATTAAAATAACATTTTCAAAAAATATTATTGAGCCAGTAAAATTGATATTTAAAAAAATATTTATTAGCATGAGGAAATGCCTATGTTCCAACAATGAAATAGTAGAATAATAGATTCATGAAAGCATAATAAAAATTGTATATAAAATTTGAAGACTCATAAAAATCTGAACATTGTGTGTCTTTATGCACATACATCCATGGAGAGGAAAAGAAATCAGAGCTTTGATAGTGGTATTATGGGTATTCTTATTTGCTTATTTGTACCATTTTCCACTTTCCAAATTAGAATGTATTACAGTTATAGTCAGAAAAGTTATTTTCTAGTGTGTTAACCATTGAAAGTAAGTCTCCAAACAGCAACCAAGTAAAAATAGCATCCTACCTGAACTTGAGACTTGGAATTCTCAAAGGCCTATAAATATTCAGGGCTTTGAGCTTCAGACCTGGGTCAGTCAGCTGCTTTGGCTTTCTGAGTATCTGAGTATTTGTTCTGAAGAGAATAAAAAGGAGAGGAAAGTACTTGAACACCTTTCACCACCAAGCTGCCTCTGGAATTTCTAAATAAGGCTTTGGAGGGAGGGAAGATGACATGAAGAGCCTGCACACCATCATTTCACACTCTTACAAGGCTTGGAGCTGGGAAGGGCCTGGCCATAAAATGCCACACAGAAGGGAAATATTGAGGTTTAAACCTCCAGGTCCAGTCGTAATTTCACCAGCTATCCAGCCCGGTGCTGGTGCCTCATGCAAATTTTGACTTCATGCCCCAAGAATCATTTATTCAATCTTTTGCAGTCTTGTATAGTTCACTACTATGGGAATCTGAAAATACTTAAGCAGATTAAGAAGGATTTAAGGAAGTCCTGGGAAAGGAGACAAACTGTCAGATCATTGCATGTATTTTAAATTGTTGTATTTGAGCAACTGGCTTTATTCATTCCTTTGATTTGCTTAGAAATTTTCAGCCAAGCAGCTCTGGAATTTTGTCTATATCCTTGACATAATTAAATTATTCCACTATATGTCTCTTCCGGGTTCACCCTTGCTAACCAGAGTCTGCTTTTTGGCCGTTCTTTCTGCCATGCAAAGGGAATGTGGGCTTCTTTAGGGTTTATCTCAATAACAGTAGTCCTAATTTTTCAAACTCTCCAAAAAAAAAAAAAAAGAGATTTTAGGAGTCTTTAAAAAGTTTTGTAGCGTTTCTAGGAAGAGAAAGGGACTAATAGTAACGAAATCCTAGAGGACCAGATCTCTCTTTGTCCTGTTTCCTTTTGAAGAAATACATCCTCAGGATTTTAGAATAATTACGACACAAACCAGCTTGTTTCTTTCTAATCAATAGATGAGGTTGAGGCCGACATTAATGAAAAGCATAGGGAGAATGCAGGCCTTGAAAGTTTTCTTTTGGCAGTAGTCCCATCGCTTCAGGGTGTCTCTGGGTTTCAGGCTGACCAAAGCTGGGGAGCAAGTCTGTTTGATGTGTCTGACACATTTTTAATGGGACCTGATAAAAAGTACTGGTAGGTAATATTTCTTCAGAATTTACTGCATGCCTGTCCTGGATTAAGAGCTTTGCATGAATTATTTTATTTAATTGTCACAATAATCCAGCTAAACACTGTTATCTGACTGATAAGAAAACTAAACTAGAATACTTAAATGATTTCCCAAGGTGAGTGATAGGTGGAGCTGTGGTTGACCATGGTTTGTCTGATTCCAGAACCTGCACTCTTATTCTCTATGCTGTGCTACCTTTAACTCATGCCCATGAAATAGACTTCCACTGGCGTAGAGATCTTTGAAGGACAGATGGCAAGCAATCTTAAAAAAGAAATTTATCTTAGGTCTTCAGTTTGTTATGGGAAGGAAGAAGTCGTGATAATGTTGTTCAGATAAGTTTTTGCTGTGTGTTTGTCTGAAGAGCATAAGAATCCCAGATTACTTATTCTAAATATCCAGGATGCTTCACTGGACACTTATCTTCTTTCTGTTGAATTTAAAAGAAACATACGAGTTACTATGTTTAAACTGCCATCTGCCATCAAGAGCAAATTCTTGAGGAAATTGCTTTGAACCTAAAGTAGAGCACGTGATAAAAAGCCCCAACTCTTCACACTGGCATCTAAAGCCATCTACTCCACCATTTTCTTGCATCTTCTCCCACTGCGACACATTAGCTCTTCAGTCCTGCCTCCATGCCTATACTCAGACTGGGATCTCTGCCTGGAATTCTTTTCCCCTTAGTCATCTCAACATCCCACTGGGCTCAGGAGCAAGTGTGGGAGCATGGAGAACAGAGTGTCTTGGTGGAGGGATGCTTGTTTGGGGGAAAAGTTGAAATCTTTTTTATCATATAAATACTAAACTGTCATATGCCTGGTAACGGGAATAGGGGAAAGAAATGTAATCATTAACGAAAGAGTAAAATGCATGATTCCAAATTAAAGGGGAAAAATAAGGAAAAGGAAAGGAATAGCTCTATAAAATAAATCACAACCACAAATAAGAAGGAAAGGTTAAAATAAGTTATGCCAGTCATTATTCTAAATGTTCAAGACTGCTTAAGCCAAACGAGTAAAATGCAGCAATATACTGTTTATAGAAAACTGATTTAAAAGACAGATGAATAAAGGTTGAAAATAAAGACGTGAATAAGCAAGGATGTGAGTAGGCAGTTCACAGAAGAGCAAAGTAAAACGGCCGAAATACATAAAAAGAAGCTCAAACTCACTAGTAGTCAGGGAAATGCTAGTTAAATAACAATGATGTATCACAATATTTCTATTGGATTGATAAGAGTTGAAAATAGCCATAAAGCTATTGCTGGCAAGGATATTGGAGTAAAAGAAACAGCCACATTTGCTGATCAAAATGTGATACAACCCTTTTGGATAGCAAATTAGCAATATCTATTAAAATTAAAAACATGCATACTCTTCTGCCCGACAATCCCATTCTTGGGAATCTATTCCACAGAAATAAAAGTATCCGGATATAAAGTCTTGTGAACAACGATGTTTATTGCAGACTTGTTCATAGCAACAAAACACAAAAAATAAACTGAATAACCATCAATAGGGGATGCAAAATTATGAAACATCATAAAAGGAATGCCATGCAGTCATTAAAAAGAAGGAATTATAAACTAGAAATACAAAGAGAACATGATAAATACAATCTACAAAAATACAGTTACAGTGAAAGACATTAATATACCACTCAGAACTGGTGTCTATAATAGACAAAAAATTAGTAAATTCGTAGAGGAATTGAATAACTTTGTTGAAATAGATAGAAATAAAGAACCTTGTCCCCCTCAAACATAGAGGATATATTTAGTAGAATATTTACTAAGTTGGCCATATATTTTGCCAAAAGCAAATCTTAATTTCAAATTTATAGGGCATAATTTCTTTACATAATCCAATATGATTTGAGATAAATATTAAAACATGAACAAAAAATTGGAGTTATTTGGAAATTAACACTGATGCTCCTAGATAATTTTTGGATCAAACAGAAACAAAAAGTGCAAAGATACCCAACCTATCTAGAGAAGAGTGAAAAAGAGACATTCTACCAAAACCAACAGGACATGGTGAACACTGCAGTCAGAGGAAATGTATACATAGTCTTAAATGCCTTCATAATTAAAGAAAGAAAATATAAATAAAACCAAAGAAGGGAAGAAAGAACTTAGTGCCCATTTTAAGAATTTAGGAAAGAAAACTAAAGAAACTAAGAAGATGGAATTAATAAAGAAAAGATTTTAAATAATGAAAGAAAAAACAAAAAAAAATTTAGAAAGCTATTTATTTATAAAGAACAATAAAAATAGAGAAGGCCCTTTTGTGCCTGGTTAAGGGAAAAGTAGGAAAGATGAAAATGAGAATGGACATTTAAATATAAACACAGACAAGGCTCAAGTCATTTTGAGAACACTACAGACAATCTTCAATATCAAGTTGGGTTTTTTTTAACTGGAGAAAATGGATGATTTTGTGTCAAAACACAAATTATAATTTGCCTCAAGAAGACAAGATTGGAAGTGCGATTCAAGACGTGCCATTGAAAAAGTCACCAGGATCAGATGGGTTCTCAGCTGAGTTCTAAATACTTGTAAAGAAGAGATAATTCCAATGTTATTTAAATCAGTTGTTCTCAAACCTGGCTGCAAGTGAGAATCATCTGCAACATTTTTAAGTAAGCCAATGCCCAGGCTACATCTCAGACTAATTAAACCAGAAACTCAGAGGCAAGGAGCAGTAGGTTGTTAGATCTCCCTAGCTATTTCCAATATACGGCAAAGTTTGTGAACCAAAATTTAAATTGTTCCAGGTCATAGAGAAAAATACAGAAGGCTCTCTCAATTCATTTTCTAAGGCCAATAAATGTGGCTTAATAACAAAACTGAATAATTACCACAAAAAAAGAAAATTACAGGTCAACTCACTTATTAATAAAAATGTAAAATGTCTCAGGGCCGGCCTGGTGGTGTGAAGTAAAGAGGTTAAGTTGCTGTGCTCCACTTTGGCAGCCAGATGTTTGCATGTTTGGATCCTGGGCGTGGACCTACGCACTGCTCATTGGGCCATGCTGTGGCGGCAAAATAGAAGATTGGCACAGTTGTTAGCTCAGGGACAATCTTCCTCACCAAAAAAAGAAGAAGAAGAAGAAGAAGAAGAGGAAGTAAAATGTCTAAATAGGAGATTAGAACATAGAATTCAGTAATGTATCTAAAGAATACTCTATGACCAAACACAAGGTATTCCAAGAATTTAAGAATTCAAGAATGACTCAAAATCAGGAAACATAACAACATAATCCATTAATCAACATTTTAAATGATAAAAAAACTTAACCAACAAGCTAGTTGTGGAAAAGGTGGTTCATGATATTCAGCAGTTATTATTAGCAAAGACCCGAGTGCAATAGAATTGAAAAAAGCAAATAGAAGGAAAAGAATTTACCAAAACTCACCAAGATAGATTTTACCCTATATGGTGAAATGCTAAAACGTTTTTAATTAAAATTTTGACCTAAGCAGGCATACATATTACCACCATTATTAGTAAACATCGCCTTAGATAACGTTACAGATGATGTAAAACAGCAAGAATATGAAATAACTGGTTTGAAAAAGATGAAGTCAACTTATCCACTTTTGCTGATGGTATAATTGAAACCCTAGAACACCCAACAAATCTAAGATCTGCCAGTACCATAGCAAGCAGCAATGGTAAAGTAGATAGATACAAGATAAATATTCAAATATCAGGACTCTCCTTTTTTTAGTAATAGGGGCCTAGAAATGCAAATGAAAAAACAAATTTTCCCCGTATTGACAAATACTACAAAATAACTAGGGACAAAATTGCCAATATGGTTTATAAAGAAAACTATAAAATCTTATTGAAAGTTATAAAACAAAATATGAAGAATTGAAAAGTATATAATAAACAAAGTCAACAGATAAACAATATATTTGGAAAGAGTTTTTGCACTGCTAAGTTTGGGCAGAGAGTAAGTAGAGGTAATAGGCAAAGAGCTTATAAACTGATAGGAAGAAACAAGCAACCAGACAGGAAAATGGGTGAGCTGTGTGAAAGTTCACATAAAGCAGAAATTCACAGAAGTGAAAAGTGAAAAGATCAAAAAATATATGAAATATGTTTTCATATATGTGCAATATATGTGCAAAAATATATGTGCAAACGCAATAGTGAGGATCATGCAAATGCGTAATAGTGAGGTACTACTTTAAATATATAAGCCTGTCAAAGAATAAAATGAGACACAAAATATCTATAGACCGAAGAGATGTGAGAAAAGCCGTCTTCCCATACATGGCTGGGAGAAATGTGTGTACAGCCTTTGGGAAAAGGAATCTAGCAACACCTATTATTTAAAGTACAAATAACTTCCCTCTGAGGACTCTCTACCGTAGAAATAAAGGCATCAGAGAGGGCATGTATGGTAGGATATTGGTTGCAGCAGTATTTATGGTGGAAAAAGCTAGAAAAAACCCTAATGTGTTCTCATTCATCCATTCAGAGAGTGTGTCTTTACTGAACTTCTGCTGGGGGCTTTGTTCTGCACTGGACACTATAAAGTATAGCAAAGGGCTCTCACCTTCTGGAACTCTGGTTGTGGCGGATAGCCAAGGCGCGCAGACACAGTTACCTAACAGCACCGAACAGAGTATTTCAGACAGAGGCCCCTATAAGCAAAGGCAGCGGGGGTGGGGGAGGGGTATGGGGAGGAGGAAAGGCAGCATGTGTTCCAGAGATGGGGGGTGATGCCACCAGAGAAGAGAATCACATTCCAATTAGTTAAAAAGTAAAAATTATTAATTCTTGTCTAATCCCGGTGAATGGAGGTAGATTGTCAAACAGCATAGAAAGGGGAGCTTGACATGGACCTTGTTAAGATTCTAAAGCTTTTAAAATCAAAGAGGAGGGGCTAGCCTGGTGGAGCAGTGGTTAAGTGCGCAAGTTCTGCTTCCGTGGCCCGGGTTCGCTGGTTCGGATCCCGAGTGCAGACATCGCACCGCTTGACAAGCCATGCTGTGGTAGGCGTCCCACATATAAAGTAGAGGAAGATGGACACGGATGTTAGCTCGGGGCCAGTCTTCCTCAGCAAAAAGAGGAGGATTGGCAGCAGTTAGCTCAGGGCTAATCTTCCTAAAAAAAAAAAATCAAAGAGGAGTAGTAATAACCAGAATTTGAAAAGGGAAAGATAGTTATGCCAAACTAAATTAGTTTTCGTTTTTCATGAAACCTCTAAACAAGAGGAACGTGATAGACATGATGACATCAGAATTTTGGCAAGGGTTTGATAAAATTTCTTTAATCTTTTGGAGCAGATGTGGAACAGTTCAAATAACTGATTAAAGACTACACGTTGTATACTGGGTGAATGAGCCGGCTCTCTAGAGGAAGTTTCTTTTTCTCAAGCTTCAGTATGTGGTTGTGTATCTTTGTTGTTAGTTTTTAGTTCTGTGTGTGAACCGCTGCCACAGTATGACACTGAGAGACAGGTGGTGTGGTTCCACGACGACGAAATGAACCCGGGCCATGGTGGTAAGAGCGCTAAATCTTAACCGCTAGACCACTAAGGCTGACTCTAGAGGAAGTTTCACAAGTTGGGGAATTTTATCTGTGATAGATACTGATGTGTCTCGATCAGTTGTGTGTGAGAAGGAATTTGTTACTAATACAGAAAAATAAATTAACATGGAGTCAAGGTTTTCCCTCTGATAATGTCTCACTCGTTGGCATTCAGATGGTTTAAGTGAATGCGAGAGGCATGAGAATTACAGTTAGCAGGAGGGAATTGCACATAACCCTCGAACACTCGTACCATGTCTGGATGTTGCGTCTCTCTGCATTGTTGCAGAGAAGCTAGTGAAGGCTGCTGCCTTTGTGGTGAGAAGCAGAGCACCCTCTGATCCCAGCTTTGTAATTTCGATCTGAGATGAGACTGAAGCTGAAGCAAAAAGTATCAAATACATTGATTCCAGATCAAGAATTTTAAAAGATCCCAATCTACCCCATGGAAAAGACTGGAAAAAAAAATAGTAGTAAATCATGTAAAATCCTGATCTACTCTAAACCTGTCAAAACATATTGGGGACATTGTTTTTCTGTCCACCATGTGTTGCAAAAGGGTCAGTAATTAAATGAAGCCAATTTAGAGGAAATCAACCAGGCTGGAGACAGTAACTAAAGGAACTAGGATGTTTCGGTTAAAAAGAAGACTTAGGGATGTGAAATCTGCCATCAAATATTTGAAGTACTATTATGAAGTATGGCAAAATAATAGAAAGAACATAGGGCTTTTAACTCAGATAGAGGTTGTACTGTTAGGGACTTTGGGATTCCTTTTAAACCTGAAATTCTAGGAATTCTATAATATGATTTTATAATAAATCAGGAGGGCTAAGTTGGGAATGCCCACGGCACACCCTTCTGGTATCAAAGCCAAAGAATAGAATAGAGACCAAATTGCTGGGCCAGTGCCAGCAGGCTTCCTGTAGTAGTAATTCTAAGGAGGGCATCCAGAGGACAAGTCAAAGGGTTAGTTAACAAACAGGAAAGCTGGGAAAATGCCATGATGATGAGAAGACAGAACTCCACCAAAACTATGGCAGAGGCAGTTAGAGACGCCAAAAATCAGGATGGCACAATCAGAGGGACTGGAGTAGAAAGGGAATAAAATAATGGAGCTGGTGGTTGGAATGGGATGACAGAGTAACAGAACCAGAGTCAAGTTGGGACAAGGATTACTTCAGGTCAAATCTAGCGACTACCATGTTAAGGATGATTTGTGCTTGGCACAGAGTAAATACTCAATAAACATAAGATATTATTATTTACAACTTTGTCCTGATCAGCTGAGTTGGAATCAAGTACTTAAAATGACCGGGACATGCTAAATCAGGACCAGATCATTGAGCATCACCCTAAGGAGTATGGAATATTATTCTGTAAGCAAAAAGAAATACAAATTATTTGAACTGGAATGTGCTTTAGGAACATACTTAGCATTGTCAAGACTGGGTAGGAAGTACAAGAGAGGAGGCAGAACCATTAGGTAAGGCTTCTTGCAAAAATAAAAAGGAAGTAATGATGTCCTTAGCTAGGGGGTGGTGGGTTGGGAGTGGGGTGTATGGCAAACAGGCTAGAGTCAAAATCTAAGGATGCATTGCCTAAGTGACTCACAGAGCTGGCTGTGAATAGAGCCAACATGGTCGATGAAAAGATATACCATGATATAATTCCTCTTATCTAGGATATGACAGAGCAGGTTGAGAATAACCAACTCCATTAAACACTGCTCACTTCAACTGATCTCAAGCCAAAGGAGACTCTTCAATGACCACAAAATTTCAAGCACTTGAAACCCAAGGCTTTGGTTCTTTTCATAGTTCCTTTCTTCATTCAGTGCATTCAAGAAGAAAGCGAAATTTAAAATTCTACTTGAATCTGAGCTAATCAGGGTTCATCCACCAGACAGGTAAGAAAAAAAGAGGGAAATAGGTTCTCACAGAAGCTAAAGGAAGAGGGATTATCAAGGATGGAGTGATCTTCAAGGATGGAGTGATCCAGTTTCAAATGCTGCAGAGCAGTAATGTAAGGACTGAAAAATGGTCAATTATTTAGAGTCAAGGCATATAGCCTTCAGATTTATATATTTATGCCAAGATTATGAGAAATAGTGTGAACATTGTAACACATGTTGGGAAATAAAATCTTGTAATCATTATTAAGATTTGGACAGTGGGGGCCAGCCCAGTGGCGCAGCGGGTAGGTGCACAAGTTCCCTTTTGGCGGCCTGGGGTTCACTGTTTCGGATCCCGGGTGTGGACATGGCACAGCTTGGCAAGCCATGCTGTGGTGGGCGTCCCACATATAAAGTAGAGGAAGACGGGTGCGGATGTGAGCTCAGGGCCAGTCTTCCTCAGCAAAAAGAGGAGGATTGGCAGCAGATGTTAGCTCAGGGCTGATCTTCCTGAAAAAAAAGGATTTGGACAGTGGAATTCAAAATTAGAATATACTAAAGGAAGGATATTTTAAAACATTGGAAAAGACAACTTAATAGGGAAGAAGAATTTGTCAAGGAGATGTTCATCTGAGTAGACACCCATGGACTTAAAAGCAGAAGGATTTTGGAGAGCATTTGGATAAGTATAAAGTGGATAGTAACTGATTTAACGAATGCTATGTTAGCTCCTGACACACTCTTAACAAAAATAACAAGCTGATGTGAGACTAATTCATTCACTCCCTCTTGTATTTATTCATCAAATCATGTGTGATTTTAAGGAATAAAAGAGTCCCTTCCCTTTGGTCACTCAAAGTCTACCAGAGATTCTAGAGAATGTGTCCCAGAGATGGTGACACCCGGGTGGGTCTTGAAAGATGTCCAAGTGTTACCCAAATGAAAGAGGATAAAAGAGCCCCCTAAGCAGGAGTCCCAAGTTAAAAGAAATGGAGTGGGTAAAGCGAGGCTGTAATAATGAGGCCTCTTGTTGCAGATGATAGAAAACTGATTCAATCTGATAAAGAGGAGTTCTTTGGAGCTACACTGGGAAGAGAGCAAGGCTCAATCATTGAGACCACAAACTCAGGGCTCTTTCTCCACCTTTCATCTCTGCTCCTCTCCATGGGCCAAATTTCTACTCTCAGGTGAGATTCTCCATTAGATATGAGGTCAGGTTGACGGAGGCTCTTGGCTTAGTGGCTTATTGTCTTCTGATCTGAGAGGAAACACACTGTCTTCCTTTATCTTTAGTTCGAAAGTTCCTAGGGAAGGAATCTGGTTAATCCAGAGCAATGCTTCCCTTGCTACTATCCTAAAATAGGGAGGCAGGATCTTCTCATCTCTATATAACTATGACGGGAAATGTTCCTGGTCTCTGAGGGGTTCGTGAGCAGGCCTCTCTGTTTATGTCCATTGCAATGGCACATTCAGGGAATTATAAGGGATTTGGTATGACTGAATCCCAGGGACGACTGAAAGCGGATATTCTAGTTAAGAGGTTATTTCAGTAATACGATTTAAAAATATGAGGGCTTGTACTAAGGCAGTAGTAGTTCAGATAGAGACAAAGGGATGGATATGAGAAAATTTAGAAAGTAGATTTAATAGAACTTGGTGATAGATTCAATGTGACAAATGAGGAAAAAGTTAGTAAAGGAAAATTCCAAAGGTCCCAGATTTGGGCCTTGACAAAAGGAAGATAGGAATAAGTCACTAAAGTAGGAACTAAATAGGATTTAATGACAGGGATTAAGGATTATGTAAATAAATAAATATTACATAAATAAATATACAGAGCAGAGTTAGGAAAGAAACCAGAGCTGAAGATATAAAACTGGGAGTCATTGGCACAAAAACGGCAGTTGAAGTTAGAGAAGTAGATGAGATTCCAAGATAATACACTATAAAAGGTAAGAAGAAAAAAAGCCAAAACCCTAAGAACACCAACATTTAATCAGGAAGGATGGTAGAGTAAATGAAGCTGACAAAGAAGAATAAAACAAAGTCGTTAGAAACCAGAGGTAAGAATATAATCAGTAAACCATAGGAGGAAAATTTCAAGAAGAGAAGGTGGTCATTGATGCCATATGCTGCAGTGACGTTGGGTAAAACAATGACTGAAGTGTGAGCATTGCATTTGGCAACTGGGAGGCTGCACGTGAGCTTTGCCAAAGTGATTTCAAGGGAGTCAAGAGAACGATGCTTGGTAACAGTGATTTGAGGAGTAAATGAGAGGTAAGGAAGTGGAGCTAGCAAGTATGATTTAAGCTTTTAGAACGTTTGTTTATGAGAATGACATTTAAAGAGCTCAGAACCAATACCACCAAGTGTGTTTTCATTTCTCTTTGGTTAAAAAACTAGGATTGAAATTGCTGGGTCATAGTGTAGGTGTATGTTTAACTTTTTAAGAAGTCTACCTGTTTCCGAAGTGGTCATTACCATCTCACACTGCCACCACCAAAGGAGGAGAGTTCCTCTTTCTCCACTTTCAGCACGTGGTATTGTGGATCTTTTTAATTTTAACCATTCTAGTACATAGGGAGTGGCATACCATGATGGTTTTGATTTGCATTTCTCTGAAGACTAGTGATGCTGAGAGCCTTTTATATGTCTATTCTTCATATATATTCATACATATTCATTCATATATATTCTCCTTTATGAATTGTCTCTTCAAATCTTCTACTTATTTTTAAAACTGAGTTGTTTGTTATTATCATCATTTAGTAGGGGAGTTCTTAGAACTCCCGTGGAATGACCTAGAAAAAATTTCTTTGTCGGATACACATATTTTCTCCTAGTCTGTGGCTTAGATTTTTGTTTTATTATCAGTGTTTTCTTGAGAGCAGAAATTCTTAATATTCATAAATTACACTACATATATTTTACACTATGTTAGTTCTTTGAGAGTTCTAAGAAATCTCTGTGTACCTGAAGTCATGAATATTTTTCCTGTTTTTTTCTAGAAGCTTTACAGTTTTATTTTTTTAGTTTAGTCCCATCATTCATTTCAAATGAATATGTATGTATCACATGAAATATCAGTTGAGATTCATTTTTTCCATGCAAATATCCTGTTGTTACAGCAGCATTTGTTCAAAGACTTTCCTTTCTCTGTTGAATTACCTTGGTGCCTTGTCAAAAGTCAATTGACTTTTTAAAATGTGTATGTTTATTTTTTGTTGTTCTATACAGTTCCATCGATTCATCTACACTTTTTGTCAATACCTTACTACTTTGATTAATGTAGTTTTTTAAAAAGTTAAGTTTTGGAGTCAGTTAGTCTAAGAAATGCAATATTCTTGTTTTCAAAGGTTATATTCTAGGTCCTTTGCATTTCCATATAAATTGTTTAATTAGGTTATCAGTTTCTACAAAAAACAAAAAAACCTGCTTAGAATTTAAATAGGATTGCCTTGGATCTAGACATCAATTTGGAGAGGACCAACGTCTGAACAATACTGAGTCTTTCAATCCATGTGTCCAACCAAATTCAGCAATATATAAGAACAAATTTATTTATTTATCCTTTTGTTTTGTCAATTTTGCTTCATGTATTTTGAAACTCTGTTATAGGAATATACATATTTAGGATCAGTAGATCTTCATGATGAATTGACCCTTTTATCATTATGAAATAACTTCATCTCTGATGAGTCCTTGTCTTGAAGACTCCTTTCTTTGATATGAATAGCAGACTGGTGTGACTATATTATGCTTACTGGTTTTACTGTATATTTTCCCAATCTTTTATTTTCAACCTGTGTCTTTATATTTAAAGAGTCCCCTTTAAACTGTGTATAGTTGGGTCTTGCTTTTTTCATCTACTCTTCAATCTCTGCTTTTTAACTATATTAGTTCATTTATAGTTGATGTAATTATTGATATGATTTGGCTTAAATCTATCATCTTGTTCTTTGTTTTCTGTTCGTCTACTTTGGTTTGTGGAGTTGTTTTTCTTCTGTCTTCTTTTCAGTTGAGTATTGTTTAGGATTTCATTCTATCTCCTCTATTTATGTTTTTAATTACCTCTTTGTATTATTATATTTGGTGTTTTCTCTAGGGATTATAATATGCATCCTGAACTTTTTATAATCTATCTAGAATTAATATTATACTATTAGATATATAATGCAAGAAACTTAGTCAACACAATTCACTTATCCCCTCCTGTCACTTGTGCTATTAGTTTTACGCATTTTACTTCCTCGTATGTTTTAAATCCCAAAATACATTTTTATTATTTTTGCTTTAGTCAATTAGTTTTTAAAAAAATTAAGAAAAGTAGGACAGATGTTTCTATTTACACATATATTTACAGTTTCCAGTTCTTTCCCTTCCTTCCTTTCAATCAAGATTTCCATTTTATATCATTTCCTTTCAGGATGAAAAGCTTCCTTTGACGGTTCTTGTAATGCAGAGATGCTGACAACATATTTACTCTGTTTTTGATTATCTAAAAATGTCTTTATTTGCTTTCATTTTTTATATTCTTTAAAAAATTGTATTGTGGTAAAATGTATATAACAAAATTTGCATTTTAACCATCTTGAGTATACAGTTTAATGGTATTAATTATATTCACAATCTGCACCCATCACTATCATCTATTTCCAAAACTTTTTCATCACCCCAAAAAACTCTGTAGCTGATGATTATGCAAAATCTTCCCATCTACCCTTATCTTAGCCCCGGTAACCTCTAATCTATTTTCTGTCCCTATGAATTTGCCTATTATAGATATTTCATACAATTGGAACCGTATAATATTTATCCTTTTTATCTGCATTATTTCACTCAGAGTGCTTTCAAGGTTCATCCATGTTGTAGCACATATCAGAATTTCATTCCTTTTTATGGCTGAATAATATCTCATTGTATGTGTATAATCACACTTTGTTTATTCATTCATCTGTTGATAGACATTCTGGTTGTTTCTACATATTGGCTGTTATGAATAATGCTACAATTAATAATGATGTATAAATACCCGTTTGAGTCCCTGTTTTCAATTCTTTGAGGTATATACCTAAGAGTGGAGTTGCTCGATCATAGTCTATGTTTAGCTTTCTTAGGAAAGGCCAAGCTATTTTCCACAGCAGCTGCACCATTTTACATTACCACCAGCAATGTACAACGGTTCTAGCTCTCCACATTCTCACCAACACTTATTATTTATCTTTTTAAAAAAAAAAAATTACAGCCATCCTAATAGGTGTGATGTGCTACCTGAGTGTGGTTTTGATTTGTATTTTCCTAATGACTAATGATGTTGAGCATCTTTCATCTGTTTACTGGCCACTTGTATATCTTCTTTGAATATGTCTTTTTGGGCCCTTTGCCTATTTTAAAATTGGATTGTTTGTGTTTTTTTGTGGAGTTGTAGGAGTTTTTAATATATTCCAGATATTAATAACCCTGTCAGATATATGATTTGAAAATATTTTCTCCTGTTCTGTAGGATGTCTTTTCACTTTCTTGATCACGTCCTTTGATACACAAAAGTTTTTTATTTTGATGAAGTACAATTTATCTACTTTTCTTTTGTTGCTCCTTTTTTTGGTGTTATATCTACGACTCCATTGTCAAATTCAAGTTCATAAAGAGCTGCTTCTATGTTTTCTTCTAAGAGTTTTATATTTTAGCTCTTATACTTAGGTCATTGATTCATTTTGAGTTAATTTTTGGATGTTGTGTGGGACAGAGATTCAACTTCATTCTTCTACATATGGTCATTCAGTTGTCTCAGCATCATTTGTTGAAGAGACTATTGTTTCTCTATTGAACGGATTTGGCACCCAGGTTAAAAATCAATTGGCCGTAGATGTGTTGGTGTATTTCTGGACTCTCAATTCTATTCGTTGGTCCATAAGTCTATCCTTATGCCAGTACTACTCTATTTTGATTCCTGAAGCTTTGTAGTAAGTGTTGAAATTGGAAAGGCAAAACATTAGACTTTATTCTTTTATTTTCAAGATTATTTTGGCTGTTCGAGGCCCCTTGCAACTCCTTATGAATTTGACAATCAGCTTTTCCATTTCTGCAAAAAATGTTGTTGGAATTTTGATACAGATTGTGTTGAATCTGCTGTTTTCATTTTTGATATTCAGGATAATTTTCTGAATATAGAATTCTTAATTGTTATTTTTTTTCTTTTAGCACTTTAAAAATATTCGATTATCTTCTACACTTCAATGTCTCAATCAATTTTCTTATTGTTGGTCACCTGTATTTTATTCTTTTGGCTATTTTAAAGCTTGTTTTTGTTCTTCATCTCTAGTTTTTGGCAGTTTGGCTATGGCATGCTTAGGTTTTCTTTGTTTTTATTCTGCTTAGGGTTTGCAGAGATTCTTGGATATGTGGGTTACTCTTTTTGAGCAAATTTGGAAATTTCTTAGCTAATGTTTCTTCACATCTCATCCACTTCATATACTCTCTCTAGTCCTTCTGGATCTCCCATTACACAGATATTTCACTAATTGTTACTTCCAACAAGTCATTTAGTGTCTGCTGTCTTTTCATTTCAATTTTGTTTTCTCTGTGTGCTTCAGATTACATGATTTCTATTGTCCTGTTTTAAAATTTACTGATCCTTTCTTCTATTGCATTCAATCTATTATTAATACCTAACAAAATTTCTTATTTTAGATGTTGTGTTTTTTTATTTCTAGGATTTCCATTGTGCTCTTTTATGCAGTTTCTAAATCTCTCCTAAAATTCTTCATTTCATCATACACTATAGCCATCTTTTCCTATAGATTCTAGCATATTTATTATAGTTATTTTAAACAGCTTTGCTACTAATTAAAACATCTGGGTCATTTCTGTTGATTGCTTTTTCTCTGTCTTGATTTTTTGGTATGTCTATTAATTGTTTATTGGACATTGTAAAGATTCTGGATTCTGTTATCTCCCTCTGAAGAGTGTTTTGTTTATTCCAGCAGGCAGTCAGTTGCTTGAACTCATAGAGGGTTGACTGTATATATTTTTAGGGGAGAATGTAATTCAGTTTGCCTTTAGTCTTAGATGAATCCCTTTGTCCTGAAATATAGTCTTCTTCTTAAGGTATAGCCCATCTGGAGCTCCAATGGAGAGCCCAAAATGGCTATTAAGGTCTTTTAATTTGGCAGGACTTTACCTCCAAATGCTATTTAGAAGGACAACAGTTAAAACCTCTCTTCAGCTCTCTCAGCCTTCTTGCTATAATTAGAGTCTTGCCTATACACATATAGTCAAAATTTAGCCAGTTTTGTGTTGATTTCATAGGTAAATTTTGAGGCTCTTCCCTTTTTTTCTGGAATTTTCCTTAAATTCTTTTATTTTTCTTTTCACTTTCTTTTAATTTTTTTTCAGCTTTATTGAGGTATAATTGACAAAAATTATATATAATTAAGGAGAAAACATGATGTTTTCATGTACATATACATTGTGAAACGATTACCACAATCAAGCCAATTAACACATCTATTTCCTCATATGGCTAGCTTTTATGTGTGTGTGAGTGTGTAGAATACTTAAGGTCTACTCTCTTAGCAAATTTCAAGTATACAGCATATTATTATTAACTAAAAGCATCATGCTGTACATTAGGTCTCTAGAACTTATTTATCTTATGACTGAAAGTTTGTACCCTTTGACCATCATCTCCCCATTTCCCTCACCTCCTGTCCCCTGGTAATCACCTTCTACTGTTTCTATGACTTCAACTTTTCTAGATTCCACTTATACGTGAGATCATGAAGTATTTGTCTTTCTGCGTCTGGCTTATTTCAGTTAGCATAATGTCCTCTGAGTTCACCCACATTTTCACAAATGGCAGAATTTCCTTCTTTTTAAAGGCTGAATAATATTCTATTCGATGCATATACCACATTTCCTTTATCCATTCATCCATTGACAGACACTTAGGTTGTTTCCCTATCTTAGCTAATTTGAGTAATGTTGCAATGAACATAAGAGTGCAGATATCTCTTCAGGATAATGATTTTATTTCCTTTGGATATATACTCAGAAGTGAGATTGCTGGATCATACGGTAGTTCTATTTTTAAGTTTTTGAGAGACCTCCATACTGTTTCCATAATGGCTGTACCAATTTACATTCCCACACAACAGTGTATAAGTGTTCTCTTCTCTCCACAACCGGATGACACTGGTTATCTTTGACTTTTTGATAATAGCCGTCCTAACAGTGTGAGGTGATATCTCATTGTGGTTTTGCTTTATGTTTCCCTGATGATTAGTGATGTTGATCACCTTTTCAAATATCTTCTGGCCATTTGTATGTCTTCTGTTGAAAAATGTCTGTTCAGGTCCTTTCCTCATTTTTTAATTGGGTTGTGTGTTTTTTGTTATTGAGTTGTATGGGTTCCTTGTATAATTTGGATATTAACTCCTTATCACATATATGTCTTGCAAATATTTTCTCTCATTTCGGTCTTTTCATTTTGTTGATTGTTTCCTTTGCTGTGCAGAAACTTTTTAGTTTAATGTAGTTCCGCTTGTTTATTATTGCTTTTGTTACCTGTGCTTTTGGTGTCATGTCCAAAACATTGTTGCCAAGACCAATGACATGGAACTTTCTCCTATTTCTTCTAGGAGTTTTATGGTTTCTGGTCTTGTGTTTGAGTTTTTAATCCATTTTGAGCTAATGTTTTTTGTGTAGGGTCTAAGAAAAGGTTTCAATTTTATTCTTTTGCATGTGCAAATCTTGTTTTCCCAGAATCATTTGTTGAAGAGACTATTCTTTCTCCATGTGTTTTCTTGGTCCTTTGTCGAAGACTAGTTGAACAAAAATGCATGGGTTTCTTTCTGGTCGTTTTATTGTATTCCATTGGTCTACAAGTCTGTTTTTATGCTGGTGCCATACTGTTTTGATTTCTCTAGCTTTGTAATATAACTTGAAATCAGGCAGTGTTCTGATTTCAGCTTTATTTTGCCTCCAGCTTAATTTTTCTTGCTCAAGATGGCTATAGCTATCCTGGGTCTTTTCTGTTTCATAGTTTTCCCGCAATTCTAACTACTCTGGCAGTCCCAATCTCCTGCTCTGAGTCCAGGCCAATAAATCTGCAGCTTTGTGCTTGAAATCTAGCCACCCTGCATTTTATGGACTGGCGAATGACCCCAGGAAGAAAGCCCTACAAACATATATATATATCATTCAGCATGGTTCTCTTCTTTTAAGGGTCAAATCTTCAACTTCTGACTGTTTCTTGTTGCTCTGTAATACCTTCATTCAGTTTTTTATAGTTTGTCCCAAGTGTATACGTATTGTTTGCACAAAGGTTGATCTTATACTAGCAACTCTGCCATTACCAGAACCAGGACTCCATCTGAAGAGTTTGTGTTTTTGTTATTGTTTTTCATTTTTGATGTTAATGGAGGGTCTTCTTAAATAGATGCAGGTCACTATGAGTATTTCAGACCAGGAGTCTTTTGAAACATCTGCCTCTGGTGGTTAAGAATTAAGGCTCTGGAGTAAATCAGGACTAATTTGGAATCTTGATTCTCCCTCTTACTAACCTTGGATAAATTAGTGAGCATTTCTCAGCTTAATTTTCTTATTATAAAATAAAAATGATAATATTACCATTCAAAGAGTTGTCCAGACAACTTTAGTAAAGCATTTCGCCAATGTATCAATGTGTTATTTATAATCCCCTTTCTCCTTTTCATCTACAGTTCAAGTACTCAAGTAGTTCCTCAAATTTCTAGACTTCTGCCCCATAAAATATGGAAAAAAATCCATTTTGTCTGAATAAATATTAAATATTTTAACAGATTTTTTCATTATTTGAAAGTTTTTAACTTTAGCATTGCGTGTTATCGGATAGAGATATAGATATAGAGAAACTCTCTACTGGGACCATTCCAATCATCAGCATGCACACATGCTTTAAGTATGTTTCAATACTATAAAAGAATATACATATATATTTTTTAAATCCTTCCTAATGACAATTATGGATCCATTTCTCTGCTTTCCTCACAGCAAAATTCCCTGAAAGAATTGTCTATTTTTGCTATCTCCACTTCCTCACCTCCTACTGTCTTTTAACTCACTCCATTGAGGCCTTTGCCCCCACCTTCCGCTGACTGCTCTCCTCAAGGTCTACAGTGACTTCAAGTTGCCATATACAGTGGTCAGTTCTCACCTTACTTGACCTTTCAGTTCTCCCTTCTCCTAGAAACACTCTCTCCCCTTAGACTTCCAGACACCAAACTCTAGTGGTTTTCCTCCTGACTCACGGGATGCTCTTTCTCCCTGTCTTTGATGTCTCCTCATAATCTCTCCAACTTCTAGTTACTAAAGTGGTCCAACACTACTCAGTCCTTAGCTTCTCTTGACATGCTTGCTTCCTAAGCCATCTCAGTTAGTTCTACGACTTTAAATCCCATCTAAATTCTGATGACTCCCAAATTTATAACTATTATATCTATTGTCCAAACTTCTTTCCCAAGCTTCAGACTCTAGTATACAACTGCCTGGTTGCCATGTCCACTTAGATATTTAACAAACGTTTCAAATTTGACATATCCAAAACATAACTATTAATTTCCTGACCACTTCCCACGCTTCTTCCTTGCTGACCCCAAGCTGATCCTCCCTTAGCAATCCACGTCTTAGTAAATGACACCATCAACCTTGGAAATCGTCATTGACTTTTCTCCATATCTCATATGATAAAATCAGTCCATGAGCACATCCTGTTGGCTCTATTCTCAGGAAATATCTCAAGTCTGATCATTCATCTCCATCTCTACCACTCTAGTCCAAGCCACTGTCATCTCACACCTGAACTACTACAATAATAGCTTCTTAGATAGAGTCCCTATTTCCACATTTGCTCCCCTGAAAAATCTATTTTCCTCACAGCAACCACAAATCAGAGTAAATCAGGTCACATCACTCCCCCTCTTAAAGCCTTCCAAGTGCTTCCAAACACATTTGGAACAAAATCCAAATCATGTCTTTATGACTCCAAATGATCTGGCTCCTCACTAGCTTCCCCAGCTCTTCCTCCCCTGGTCATTCTACTTCAGCCATTCTTACTCTTCTTAAAATGTGTCAAGATTGTTTCCACATTGGATCCTTGCACTTTCTCTCCCTTCCACCTTGAACATTCTTCTCTTGGATCATATTATAATTTGTTTCTTTACTTCCTTCTGAATTCTGCTTAAGTTGGACCTCCTCTGAGATGCCTTTCCAAGACTCTCTATCTAAAGTAGGTCTTCACACAACCAGGTATTGTTACTCTAACCCTTTACCCTGCTTTATTTTTCTTGATAGCACTTACTACTCTCTGAAATTACATTACGCATTTGTCGGTTACTTATGGGCTCCCTCACTAGAACATCAGCTCTTTGAGAAGAGGAGTCAAGTTTTTGCTATATCTCCAGGACCTACAATAAGTACTCAATAAAGATTTGGTGACTGTGCGACTATATTAGATATAGTTTTCCCATTTTTGGTTTAATTACACATTAATCAATTAAGATGAGAAAATAGAATATAAAAGAGCTTTCAAATATCTCCACTTTTGCCAAATAGAGTTTTGTAGCATTTTACATTCTCAACTACTAGACAGTATTGAGAAACATCTTGAAGAACCAACCCGTTTAGGAATAACTATATAAAATTCTTTTTTGTTTTCTGTAGAGAATGCTAATGTCAAGTAAAATTTCCACGAACTTCTCATATGGCTCTTTGCCCTTTGAATGAAAGGATACAGGGTTTTTTGCTTCCTCAGTTCACATTGAACTTCTTGTTTTCAGAAATGCTGAGTTCATCTTGAAGTCTGCTCACTGAGCATTACTAGATTAACTGCCTAACCAGTAGATTGATTACAAGACTTCTAGATTTTACTAAAGAGGTCTTATCCAGTCCACTCAGCATGAAAGCTTCCCTTAGGAATCTGTCATCAGTTTATCTAAATCTGCATAATTATATGGTCTCTTCATAAGGCACATATTTTACTTCATTTACATAGTTTGAATTTAATTTATAATTTAAAAACTTTCTGAGGGTGTGAATTACTTTTTGCCTATGTGCTTGTTAATATACACATCAGTATTAGTTAATATTGGAATGGTAAGCAATAGAGTTTTTATAATAGTGTGATATTGTTCTAAATATAAGTGCCTAATTCACTATAACTTTTGGTGTAATAATATTCTTATCTAAGTAAACTATAGAGTAATATGGATGGGTAATTGGACTTATAAAGTATCCTTCTGGCTTTAGAGTCAAAAAGCCCTTAGATCAGATCCTGCTTCTCCCTATTCCTCTCTATCATTGACATTTTGTCTGTATCTAGCATATTAACTCTGTTCATAGTTTTTAAATACAAAGGGATATTTTCCCAACGATAAAAGTAGTGGTCCTTATAGAAAATTTTAGAAAAATTAACAAAGGTTGAAGAATATATTAAATCTTCGACTCACAAATAACTAGAATTAGCCACTGTTTATTCAGTTATCAACCAATACATCTTTACGTTGGTGTTAAAATAATTTTATGTCCTGAATTTTTACTAACATTATATCATATTCTTTTCCCATGTTAGTGAAAAGAAGTTCTGTAAACACTTTTAAAGGTTACGTGATATCCTATGGCATGTATATACCATAATACACCGGTATTGTCCCCTAATGTTTGACACTTTGTTGAGACTAATGTTTGACACATGATTATGTGTAGCAATGATATCTCATTGTATACTATTTTGATTTATATATCTATAAACATTTTTATTTTATTATTTATTTATTTTTCTTTATAAATAGTAGTGGTCTTTGCCCATTACAAACTTTTTTTCTTATGGACTTTAGAAGAGCTCTTTTTATCAAAGATATTAGACCTTTCACTCTTTTTCTACAAATAAATTTTCTGACAATTTTTAGAATGCATATAGTATTACTCCCTTTAGTAAAATAGAACACTATATATCAGTGGGCATAGTTGTTACCGGAAGAATAAAATTAGTCTTTTTACCACTCTTAAGTGGAAAATTCTTAATTAAAAATTTAACTGAGTTAGTATAAGCCAGATTAACTTTAAATTGTTTAGCTAAGGGTGCAATCTTTAAAAGGGACGTTTCTCTTCAATGAATCCCTTTCTTTTAACACGTGGGTACGAAGGAACCCAATTTAAAAGAGATTGAGAATGAGGGGGTGGAGAACAAAAGAAAGCAATTAACTCTATTTCTAGTCTGTGAAATACTAACTCCAAAGTGAAACACACACCTCACAAGTTTTGAGGCAGCTAAGACTGTATTTCTATTTCTCCCAAATGGTTCACACAATACAGTCGTTGAGAATTAGCATTTTACTTTGAATATGTGTGTGGCTCTGTGTGTGTGTGTGTGAGTGTGTGTGTGCATGCATGTGCGTGCGTTGGCTAAATACTTACTATACACTCATGAGAATAAACAGGTGTCTGAGTCACATGGTAAGGAAAATCTTGAAGGGGGCTAAATTTGGGTGCCCACCTATTCTCCTTCCACCTGGCTTGTTGTCTGGGACTTTGTGTGTCAACAGTTATCACTGATTGTCCTGCTAAGGCCTCCTTGGAATAACTCAATTATAAGACCATCTTTGTGATAACAGGTTGTGTTTTCTTAAAAACAAAAAAATTCCATGGTGGAGGTTGGAAGCTATTTTCAAGAGAGCTAAAATAAGAGGCTAAGGGGGACTGAGTCTTGCCCATGGATTGGATGGAGTCCCTCTGAAGGTTTCAACTCATTGGGTTTTGTTTTTCCCAACACTTGGGGAAGTCATATTTAACATGCAGCATCCTGCCTCCCCCTTACTTCCCCACTGTAGTAAAATCCACAACCCTTGTGGTGGTACTGTGGAGGACAAGGAGCTAGGGTAGTGAAGGGAAATGCAGCCTGCTCCACGTTAGCCCTTTTGTGGCTTTCGTATGGAGAGCAAATAGCATCCTGTTGAAAGTTATCTAAGAGCTCCAGAGGGTGATCTGTTGCAACATGAATGTAGTCCAAAGAGGAGCACAGACGTTGAGATATTCTGCTGACTAGATATTTCTCTACGGAAACCTTGACTACGGAAAATCTTCTCTTCCTCTACATATGCTGGTGAGAGGTCACCCTTTAGAGATGGGAGAGGTGGCCAGGGCTGGTGGAGATACTTGGGGTATACATGTTTATATGTGCATAGAAAAAGCCTTTGTATTTGCAGACAACTGTTACCAAACACAGTGAGAAGTAGGTTGTGCTGGGGGAGGGGAAGTCACTTTCACCTTTCCATGTAAATCCTGTGTATGGCTTGTACTTTTTTTTCCTTTACAATAAGCATTTATTACTTTGGCAATGCAGAAGTACATAGTAAATTAAAAAAATATTTCCCCAGCTGTTGTCTTCTTTTTAAACTTGCTTTTTATTTACAGAAGTCTTTTATGTGGTATTTTTATTTTTCTTTGTGAATTCTTGCACTGCGTTTAAGTTTTCCCTATCCACGGATCAGGTTATGCATGTATATTTATGTTTATGTGGCCAGCTTTCTACCCAATGGAGAGTAAAAATTGCAGTAAAATACCATCTGGGGTCTGTCAAACAATGTATTTAAAAGGCCTATTAGCAAAGCAGGATAACATGAGAAAGATTTTAAGAAATGGACAGTTGTGATTATAATTGATGGGTTTTGGTTGTGTTCCAGTGACTGTGGGGCCCCAGAGTCCTGTGTGGAGCCAGTACTCCCCAGCGGAAGGCATTGTTTTAAGGGCAGGCTCAGAAAGGCCTTTGCCACACAAATCAGGACCCTCCTTGGGAACAGTTGTCTCACTTGCTCAAGCTGCACTTAGAAAATTGGAAACTTGGGGCACCAAAATCTCGTGGTAGTTTCTTCTTAGTCTACCACCAACTCAAACTGTTCATTATCTAGAGCAGAAATCAGAGTGAAGGAGGCAGCAGAACGCAGAAGTCAGCATCGGAACATGAGAAAAACAGCTCTCTTCCTACCATACATTCTGCAGAGTGACCTCCTGTTTCTCCAAACTTATGTCTCGTTGCAAAATTTATGAGACTTCCCCGATCTGGGGTCAAACATTTTCCTGCTACTGTTATAACCCTTCCTATGCTGCCTCTCTTGCCTTTCATCTTCCTTTCCCATAGTTTCCTTGCCATTTTTCTTAAATTTGGTATTCTCTTTTTCCTTTCCCCTCCGACCTTCTATCCTCGAGTTATTCTTCCCTTTCCGATTTTCTCTCCATGTTCGATTTTTATTCAGCTTCTTACCCACAAAGTCCCCACTGCCATCATCCTCACTCTTTTTACATAAATTCCCTCTTCTAATACTCAATTTTATTCTCAGTCTTTAGATTGTTGTGCTATAGTTAAAATCAAATCTCCCTGGTCATTGTTGGACTGCAGGTTTGCCTATGTCAGGCACTTTTTACCATCAAATGAAAGCATGTCTAATCATCTGTTAACAAAAAAGCAATTTCAAGACCCACTCCCATAAGCAGAGCAGAATTTCTTCCAATATCATCGTAAAGATCTGATGTTTATTTAGAATTATGAAAGCTTTCGATTTTGAGAGCTAGGCCTAAGGATCTCATGGGAATGGACAGCCTCAGCAGATGATTAGTTTTCTTCTGCTTGATGACATACAAAGTAGAATTGTGTTTGATATTTATTGAATTTATATAGTTTGTGCTTAAAATGTACAGATTAAGACTTCACTAATTAATCAAAACAGTCCTTGGTTAAAAAAGTGAAATTTTTTCTTTACTGATTTCATTATTTGACCAGTTTTCCCATGCAAGCTACTCTAGTTTCTGTGTGCATACACATCCAAGTCCACTCAGTTCCTACCCTCTTTGTCTTACCTACATTGTGTCTGTACATTGTCTCTAATGGATTTTTTTTTTTTTTTTTTTGGAACATTAGCCCTGGGCTAACATCTGCCACCAATCCTCCTCTTTTTGCTGAGGAGGACTGGCCCTGAGCTAACATCCATGCACATCTTCCTCTACTTTATATGTGGGACGCCTACCACAGCATGGCTTGCCAAGCGGTGCCATGTCTGCACCCGGGATCCGAAGCGGCCAACCCTGGGCCACCAAAGCGGAATGTGCGAATTTAACTGCTGTGCCACCGGGCTGGCCCTTCTAATGGATTTCTGCTCCTCATCACATGGTGTTCCTTTTACTCTAAAGAAAGCAGTGATAGGATTTATAAGGAAGGAGCCCTCTATTTCCATCTATCCTCCCTTCCTCAAGACACCATTTTGTCTTATTTTACCCATGAAACCCTACCTTGTTGCTCCTCCCTTTAAAACCAGTCTTAGCATCTTGATGTGACCAAAAGTTCACATTGTCACTGAGAAAAATCCTGTGTCAGGATAATATTGAGATGCTAATCTAACTTTTTTTTTATGCTTATTTTCCTCTTCTGCTTCCCTCTCTTCAATGTGATAACACACTCCATACTTCTCTGGCCTAGAGGAGGTTTTGACTGGCAGTTTCTTTCCTACTTCTTAAACTAGATCTCATACCAGAGACCTCAGAGTTAAATTTGACGGACAGATATGTTTTATTGGGTTCCTATGGATTTTTTAAAAACTTGAGCCAAGATTGAATAATTTGACACATTTCACAGAGAAATCTGACTTCTCTTGAAAATTAGAAGATCTAGCCCCATTGGGCTGCTGTTTTCATGTGACCACTATCAGCCAGAGCTGTGTGGAGGCCGCAGCCTTAGGTGGGACTCACACTGTCCACTTCTCCATAGTTCCCACCACTATCCTTTCCCTGACCTGGAAAGCTTCACTCACGTGTGTCACTTATCTTGCTCCTGTTGGCATTGCTTAACTCCTGATTCAAACCTGTTAAGGAGATACACTGGGTGCCCCTGACAAAGACACCCTAAGAAGAGATAATTTACATTCACAGGCAGAGACTGTTACAAAGAAACATTATGTATTCAACAAATGTTCAACAAGTAAGCACCTATTATGTGCCAGTCAGTTTTTGGTGTTTTTTTAAAAAACAATTAACAAGATAGAAATGTTTCCTGCTCTTACGAAGTTTATATTCTAGTAGAGGGTGGCAATAGACAAGTAAACACATTACCAAGATAATTTCGAGGGATGAGAAGTATATGAAGTGATAGTTTATATTTCATAATTTCATATAATGGTAAGTATAAGAAAGAAACAAAGCAACGTAATGGGACAGAGTGCAGCAGTGGGAGAGGATGGCTGGATCGTGGGGCAGGGGATTAACACAGATCAGATATTAAGGGAAGGGATGTGAGTGAGGACGAACTGGGAGCCGAATATGACATCTGAGGTAACACCAGCTTTCTGAAGAGCTTGGAAAAGAATATTCTAAGCAGAGGAAAGAGCTAGTACAGAAACCTTGAGGTGGGCGTGAGTTTGACATATTCAAGGATTTTAAGGCTAGTGTGGGCGGGGCTTAGACATCAAAGGGTGATATATAGGAGAAGTTGGAAAGGTGGGTGGACACCAGATCTTATAAAGCCTTGGGGTCCACAGTGAGGAATTTGGATCTGATTCTAATTACACTGGGAAATTATTGAAGACTATTAAGCATGTGAGTAGCATAATCTGACTTTATTTTAAGGAATGATGTCCTACAGTTTGCAGCTGTTACTGATTTTTTTAACCTTTTTCAATTGTGAAACATAAGACGTATAGAAACAAATATATAAAATACGTGTAAAGAGTTTAGTAAATAATAATAAAGCAAAGATCATGTATCCACCACCCAGTCAAGAAATAGAACATCACCAGCTCCCAGAAGCACTGCCAGCATGTGGTCCTTGCAGAGCACAGTGCTTCTCTACCCCAAGGGTCACCACCATCCTGACAGTGTTCACTTCCTTGATCTTCTTTATCGCTTTACCTCTTAGCGATGTAACGCTATGCAATATAGTTTAATGATGCCTGTTATTAAATATTGTATGAATATCACTTGACTTCTGCATCGACATGGTCAATAGAAATTTCCTCACAGAATTTCTCTTTCCCAACACAAAATGAGAAAAATAGTTTTAAAAATAGTAATTTGTTTTAACCATAACAATCAAATAAGGGCATAGCCTAATGTAATACATTTCAGAAAATGACAACCAGAGGAAAGAAAGACAACATTTTTGAGCAAAATACAGAAGCAGAGTAAGTCTCGGTTTCTAATCTCACTAATATCCCCAGAAGCCTTTCAGTGAGTAGAGAAAATTCTCAGAATACTTGCTAATACCTCCAAAGATGTAGAGAAATAAATAGAGTTGAATATCTTTATCTTTTTCCTCTTTTGTTTAAGAAAAAGCGGAAATGGCTTCTGGGGATAAATAGGTGAAATGGGGAAAGGAACAGTTGGCAACTAAGAGCTTCCTGGCTCTTCCGCAGTCCCAGAGGATGGAGGTGGCTAATACAAGCTGTGTTCGCTCCATTCCCCTGGCCAGCGATATGTTTAAGCACAGGCATTTGATATCACTCTGACCAATAAGATGCAAAGGAAGGAATTTAGGAGGAATGATTTACACAAGAGATAGAAGAGCCAAGAAGCCATATAGGATGATGAGACATCCCAGAAGTTAACAACAGCAGAAAGTTACTATCTTCTCTATGCTAGAGGGATGAAGTGAGGAAGCGACACTATCATAGCCGGAAGCCGGGGACTTCTGGCAGAAACTGGAACGTGGAGGGCCTGTCCATTGGGAAGCTGGAGGTACAACCATTCCCGAGGCTCACTCACAGGGAATGGGGAAATACCCTGGCTTCTCTCTTTTTCCTGCCCTCTAATCTGCTGCCAGTGCCTCTGAAGTAAGTCCAGATGACAGCTGGCAGCCAGGGGACCCTGGAAAGTACAGGCTGCAGGCCTAAGTGCGTCTGTGATACAAAACAAAGCAAGGGAGAGGTAAGGCTTGGATTTGAGGGTGAACAGATCAAGGCTTGGCATAAGGAGGATGAGGAAAAGAAAGGAATCAAGGATGACTTCTATGTTTTTAGCTTCCAAATGTGAGGAAGTGCTGTTTTCTGAGATGGGAACATGGAAGAAGAAGCAGTTTGAGGAACTAAACTCAGAAACCTTGATTCATGTGTGTGAAGTTTGAGACGTCTGTCAAATATCTGGGTGAAGCTATCAAGTGGGTTTAGCCTGTTCAGTCACACCAGAGGATTCCCCAAGACTTGGGAGAGAGGAAAGAGAAAGGGGGTCAAAGAAGAGAAAGAGAGGGAGGCAGGAGAAAGAGGGAAAAGGAGAGAGGGAGAGAGCCCACGTGAGAGAGATTATGCGTCCTCGGGCAGGATGACCTAAGGCCTGATTTCTAGCAGTGCTACAGGGAACGTGCTAGAGGAAAACAGGAGCACAGGCAGCTTAACAAAATATTTTATTTCCCAGAACTGAGGCACAGAATCAGGAAAAACTGAAGGGACCATACTGTAAAGGATGGCAGATTCTTGGCATTGCTTGAGTGGACAAATGACCAGGCACCAAATAGTCCCCTCTCCCCACATGCCCTCTGCACATGGGAGCACTCCACAAACCTGAGATCATTGGGTTTGGAGGGAACGCACACAGAAACAACTAAGGTTAAGATGTTTGCCACCCAAAATGTATGGCGATTCAGAGACAGAAATTTAGTTGCATCAGAATTCACTTCTTTTCCCCATAAGACAATTTGTGGAATATAAAATCCCCCACAATGAAATTTCCAAAGACTGATTTATTCAGTGCAGCTTAACCCACTTAGTGGAACCTTAATAACATGGTCCAGAATGTGACCCCCCCTTAAAATCTCCCCCTAGTGTGAGATCCAGAAAAGAACAAGCCATTGTGGCCATTCAGCCTAAGCCAATGAATCAAATAGACAAGCAGGCAAGAACATCTCCCAAAGACATATATTTATTCTTGGAAACAGTGTAACCTAGTTCCATATATGTATTAAGAAACATTTTCCCTACATGCAACAGAAGCTGTGCAGACCCCTGCCTACAAAAGGAGCAGCCCCTTATAGTAGGAACAAAGGTGTTAGTTGAACCCACTTGCCAGTCATTTTGTTCACGCTCTGGTTTCTAGGCTGTGCCTAGGGATAAATCTGAAAAAAGAAGTATGTCTGTTTCAAATCCATCTACCTATCAAAGAGCCGGTAGAAACCGTGAAATTACCAGTTTTCACCACTTTAGGCCAAATAACATTTCTAGGTAGGGCATATTTATACCCTGTGAGTTGAAAGGAAAGTATGCATTTACAAGGCCTGTATATGCAACATCCTCAGGGGTTAGTTGGGAAGAATTCTGTTCTTCCAGTTATATGTGTATGCACAGGATTTTCCCAGCTCTCACAGGGTTAATGGCAAAATGAAGAAGAAGAAAAAGGAGAAGAGGAAGAAGAAAGAGGGGGAGGAGGAGGAGGACAGGAAGTGGAAATAGTTAAACATCATTGGGGTTTAACCGCCCCACGGAAAAACAGTGAAAATGGAATTTTGGAAAGCTAAAGTTACCAACATTTCACAATCTAGTCTCCCTGGATCTACAACGTAGGCATGCTGACTCCCAGTCTGCGACGATTTTACTTTCAACATAAAAATTGTTTCAGCAGTGTCATCTTTAATAATCCAAACCATAGAGAAGGATCTAATATGAATTTTTATTGGACAACAAAAGACACTAACCATGTCTTTCATCTTTTTTACTATAGTAAAAAAATACTCTTAAAAGTGCAAAATCTCATCTTCTCTTCATTTTGCTTAGCAGGGAACTCGAGCTGTGATTATATGCAGATATGTGTCGTAACATTAAAATGCTGGTGAGTCAGCACAGCTTAGGGGCACATTTTTATATGCTGAAGTGATTAAATGAGCTCCAAATCATGCTTGCTATCTAAAACTGTGAGTGTAGGAATGAAGAGCTGTACACATAAAATAAATCATAATAGCTATTAGGATTGCGATAGCACTTTGTTCCCAAATATTCTGGCCATGTGTGCAGAGAACATAATCAGCTATTTGAAATTTTAAGGTTTAATGAGCTAAGTTAAGGCAAACTGTTGATTCTGAACTGCTACAGCAGAACGAGTCAATCCATATGTTCTCTGTCACTGGGATATGAGCGTGTAAACAGACTTGTTTACAAGGGGGGAAGCTCACAGATGACGGATAAGAGAATTTTGGCAGCGACTCATTATCATAATTGGCAACCACTGGGGAAAATATTGACAATGGTAAGTTTTCAACTCCTGGAGAGAGTAACTCCGAGTCTGTCTCATACTGCAACTGTGGTTGAGCAGTGGAGGAAGCTTCCTGGACCTTGTTGGTTCTAAATGGGGCCTTTATGAATGGGAAAAGGGTAATAAATGGAAGCAAAATTTTCTAGGAACATGTCCAAAGTAAATGACTATAGATGTGCATGGTTTTCTCATTTCTTGCTGTATATTTCTTTTTCTGAGCAGAGATTGTGTGTGTGAATGTTGATGATAATGAATATTCATGCACCAGGGGAGAAAAGTGTTCTATTAACCCGGAGCTATGAAGCTTATCTATCAAAATCCCACATGAGGACTCTGCCATCTGTCTTGATTTTCCCTGAATCACGACACTTCACGCAATGTGGAGGGCTTGCTCAGAAAGCTGCGTGTGACAAGAAGGCAAACAGCAGTGGCAGCTCGCAGAGCTTAAATTCCTAAGTCATGAGTGCCAGCACAGGGTTCATTGTACAATTGCTCTGGAGACAAGTGGGAGATGACAGGATGCCCAAAATAGCATGCTTCTTACCTAGGTATTTGTGTCAAAATCCTGCTGGAGAACTGCCTGTTTTGTTTCAGTGGAACACTTGCTAAAATTTAGTTATCAGAGGCCCAAGTTATTGTGATGGGACCACTGTATCTGTCTCTTATGATTGAGTTATCACTTTGGACTGGCAATTTATATACTAAGGGAAAAAACTTTCTCCCTTTATCCACAAACATTGAGCATTTGCTCTGTGCCAAGCACCATACAAGTCATAGGAAATATAACAATGCATAAGATGTTATAGGCCCTGTTCCCAATTTAGTAGAAAAGAAATACGTATGAACAGATAAGCTACAATGCAGTGAAGTTTGTGCTACAAATGGGAACAAAGTGTTTTGCTGGTCTCCTAAAGAGACTGATGAACTTTAGCTGGGGCAGCTGCGAAAGACTTTACCAAAGAGGTGACATTTGAACTGGGTTTGAAGAGTCAGTACCAGCTTTCTAGATAGTAAGGTCAAAGGGAAGGCATTCCAGCCAGGTTCCAAATCACATAGACCTGAAAAGTCATAAATACTCTGGGAAGAGAAAAATGTTCTGTGATTAACCTGCCAGGTGGCAGGGGGAGGTGAGAACGGAGGAAGGAAAGAGGTTTGGAATGGAGTGTCAGAAAAGGAGGACCAAGAAGAAAGCTGGGACTAAACTGTAAAATCTTGTATGTCAGGTTACAATGCTGGATTATTTCCCCTCATGGGTAGCAGGAAGACAATAAGTATTTTTAAGGATGAAAGAAACACGATTAGGTTCATATTCTAGGACACAAATTCAGACTATAATGCAGAAAATGAAACAGAGAGAAGAAATTCTGAGGGCACGGAGACTTTGAGGGCTGAAACTAAGCAAATGGCAAGGAGGATAGAGAAACCACCAAACCTGAGAAAGAATTGGCGCAGGTAGTTGCAGAACAGTGTACTTGCAGGAAGAGACATATTTGGGAAGCACACTACTGAAAACCCAGCTAGGGATACTGAGCACCAGTAAAGGAAAAGATTTTACCTTTCACCATGTCAGGGATGCACTCTTCTGCCTTTACAGACCTAGTGTCTCCCAAGTTTATATTCTAAATTCAGTTTCATAGTGTCTGAGCTTCTCCAGTTTGTGGCATGCATTTTATGAGTCCAATTAAGTTAGGAGAAATAATCACCTTCAAGTAAAGATGAAGTGATGCTCTTCCTGTGAGACCAAAAAATATTCTCATATGACTACATTCTCAGTCTCAGGTACAAGCTGAGTAAATGAGAAGGAAAGATTTACAGAGCTGAGTTAAGAGAGGATCATGGGTGGATGCAAGAGCAGCTAAGATCCAGTGCACAGGAGGAGGGATGAAGACACCTGCCCCTTAGTTAATGTGTAATAATTGCTTGTTAAATAAATTTAATGACTGCTCTTACCATTGAATAAATGCTACGGTTGGAGCAGATGGACGATGGGGGAAATCTCAGAGGAATTGTTTTTTACAAAAGGAACCTACTGGCTATGTTTACTTAGCTTTGCCAGAGGTTTTCTCAGTTTCATATCAGGAAATGTCTGTGTTAGTCATCTACCCAACAGATGCTGAATTGCTGATGAGCATAATCCCTCCCTAGCACCCACCACAATGCTGAGCAATTATGGACCTTGAAATTAGACCTTGATATGAATCTCGCATTTGTCACTTACTAGTGTGTGTCTTTGGAAAACTTTCTTAAACTCTCTGAGTCTCAGCTTCTTCTTTATGGACTTGCTGTGGTAAATGAATATAAAGCATCTAGCATAACGCCTTACATGTAAAGACAACAAATTGTCAACATCTCCCATTCATGGAGATTTCAATGCCTGTCTCATAAGATTTTAAGAGTTTGTTGAGAAAATGTATTTATGTCCATAGCACTACATAATTTGAAGAAGTGGATTTTTTTTCACCCACAAGTTTGAGCTCCTGAGTATAAAGATGTATCTTACATAATGTTTGCCTCCACCATCATGCTGAGGGCGATGAGTTGAATTAAATTTAGAAATTGCAGAGAGTTCACTTCAAAGCATCAACATATTTTAACCACATTATTTTTAGACCTTTCTATGTTATCTTATGCATACAGCTCTACTGGGAAGCTATCTGAGAAACATGTTATTAGTGGTACACTTAGTACTGAAGTATGCCACGATTGATGGAATCTTAATGCAAGTTTAAGCCAAGTGAAGATTGTGAAAGTAACTATTGTGAATACAGATGTCCAACAATCTCTATGGTCAGATATGCACCATCCCAAGGCATTTTCCTTCTGTTACATCCAACTAGTAATTTATAACTTTACTTCTCCATGAGTATAGACATCAGTGGCGGTAGGTTAGAATGACCTGGAGTAACAATCAACCCCAGAAGTTCAGTGGCTTAAAACAACAAAGATTTATTCCTTGCTCAAGTTTCGTATCCATTTGGGAACCACGGGTTTAAGATGGAAGGATTCAGTTCATTCTAGTCACCAGGACCCAGCTTGATGGAAAAACCATTATCTTTATCTTAAAATTATCAATCACCACACAGAGGGTAAGACAAAGATCTGGAGGGTTTCACTGTGAAAATAAATGTTCTAACCCAGAAGTGACACATATCATTTTATTCATAACTCATTGGGCAAAATTCTTCACATGAGTCCCTTCCTAGCAATGAAGGAGCATGGAAGTGTAAGCCTACCATATGCCCAGAACAGGGGAGAAACAGGAATATTTCACAAATAGCACTAATGACTACCACTATCCTTGAGCCTGAAATAGGATTAATTGCCTTGGAATAATGAGCAACTAAATTTGGTCACTTATGAGAATATCTTTCTTAAATTAGTTTTCATGATTCTGTATGTTCCTTAAACTTACTAAATAAAAAGATGTTTGAAAGACTTTGAATGTAAGACAGAGAGAAATGAGGCCCATCTGAGACAAGCAGACTGGTAATTATTTAGCCACACTCTCCCAATGCTCCATTAATGGTAAAATATTGCAGAGAACTGACAACATCTTCCCAAGGACTAATTCTGCAGGTAACAAGTCTAGAAATAAAATACTGTCTGTTGTGCTTTCACTGAATATGATGCATAAAGAAAATCTTTCTGATTACTTTCAATATTTCCATTATCACCAACTCCTACTTATCAATAGTTTCCACAGCTTTTCATATTCCTGAATGTTAAACCTAGAATACTGTCTCTTCTAAGCAGATCCTCTTAGAACTACCAAACAGCCACAGTTAAACAAACAGAACACATGTTCGTCCCAGAAATATGAGAGAATGAGCAGTAATGTAGATGCAACCTGGTATTCATTAGGAAGAGGAAGGCTGTGTTTATAACAACTACTGGAAAATGAGGGAATGTTGAAGCTGAGACTGGTGTTTGCAGCTCGGTTATGTAAAGACAGCTAAGCTAGTTTATATTTCCCTATTTCTCTCCATTCCTTGTTAGAAACAGAATATTTGCAATTGGAATGACTATTAGCTACAGTCACTTTAGAGTTTTGTGAAATCCTGCTGAAACAGCGATTTGTAGAATCGATGGTCCTGGGAACATTCTCAATGTAGTACCAAGTTGGAGGATGGGCCCACCTCAGCTGCCCAATATTTATATTCTCTTCAGTAGTTCAGTCCAAATGGGAGTGTGTCCAGTGAAGACATATCAGATCATTGTCATTACAGTGTACTTGATTACTGGGTAGCTGGTGATTTTCTTGTAAGATAATTTGATACCACTGACATGTTATACTTGTACGAGAACATCTTTCCCAGAGGGCCTTAGACCATTATTGCCTTAAAAGAATTATGATAATGTTTTCATTACTTTTATTATTTTACTGATTTAGTAAAGTGACCAAATCTGGTATACACTTTTGGAGATATGTGTGCGAAGATTTGTAAATGGAATGCCTTAAAGGAATGCCTTGCAATTCCATTGTTCTTTGAGAGGAAAAAAAGTTCAGTGTTGCCATCGTGGTGTTTGTTAATTTTTAAAAAACTCCATGTCTGTTACATAGACATTACTGTTTATTTTTCATGCCTACATACCACATGATTTGGTGGGTGTAAAGCAAATATAAATTGGGAGAAGGTGAAGAATATGTGATCATGGATACAGAGAGAATAGATTAAAATGTGCCCCTAAATAATATATAATATGGTTTTTGAAGTATCAGATATTCAGGAATATTTTTAACACCTTTTGCTTTAAAAAAATGTGCCTTGATTCGGTCACTTGACTTTAAAGCATTCCTCTTATTTTATTGTTATTTTTAATGTGTATTCTGACCCCAAACTGTGTATTATGATGAGGTCTATCAGCTGTAGTCATAACATGTGTTTTGTTCAATAACAGAGACCAAAGAATTAAATAAATATGGTTCAGCTGCTATAGTTGCATGATTAAAAATTGTTTTAATCACATCAAATTTCTATGGCCCAAATGGTTGAGGCCTGCTATTTGTTTCCTATTTCAGCTTGGAGTAAATTTGCACTTTTAATCATATGGGTCATTTGGGGACTTTGTTCTTTTATACTTTGCTTTATTAATAAAAGAATTTCTAGAAAAATTAATTGTTTTAAGTGTCAAAGATTTTATTCCACTAAATTAATTTGTGAGGGAATCAGTAAGATGTTACGACTGATTCGAAGGAGAATTCAAAGAGTAGACACGTATCCAGGCAGTCAAAAATGCTGAAATGAATAAACTAATGTAAAATTGGTCAACAGCCAGAGGTGAGCATCAACAGGCAATCATCCCATTAGAAAATCACATTCAATATTATGTTTTTTTTCAATTTACAGATTATTTTCTCATGGTAAATATTTCCTTATTTTTTGAATAAGCAATTAAAAAATTCTGAATTAGTACATATCTGCAAATTTATGAATGACAATTTCAATGGAAAACAAACTTTATAAATACAACAAACCAGGCAATGTAAATGTCTCTTTAAAGATTAAAGTTCAAATGCATAAGGAAATGCCAGTTCCTTTTCTCTTCATTTCCTAGGGGAATGTAGATGCTTTCATGCAAAAGTTAGTCCCTAGGGACTCTTGAGGCACCAACTACCATGACAGTATAATGGTTACAGTGTCACTTCACTCAGATGCTCTCAGACACCTTTTACGGATTCTGGGTATCCACCTCCCAGTTTCTGCATGCTTTACTCCTAAGGGCTGCCACATGCAGCCTTCTTCAGAGTTTATATATCCCTTGGGCTACCGGGATCCCTTGCCCACCTTCCCTGAGAACAGAACATGCCCAGCAGCCAGCCTGTAGCCAATGACTGCTGGGTGCGGGAATATGAAAGTTCAGCTCTTTTGCTTTAAAATGACCAAATAACTCTGGCCACTGAAAGATGAGAGGAGTGATGAGACACAACGCCAGGCATGGTAGGGCAGATGTGAGTGGATATGGACAGGGATTGACTCAGAAGAGAGGGAAATATCTAGCAAGGTACACAGTTTTACAGTTTTACCTCCCCCTCCCAAATGGCTATCTGTATGATTCATTAAAAATAAAGTATCAAGCTGGAGCTATGTGTTTTTCAGAAACTGAATAGTTGGACGTATTTTTAAGCTCCTGGAGAGTCAGGCAAGCTGAGGATGTACAGTTTTCAGAATATTCAAAAGATCAACTGCCCGAAGATAGGACTGAAGAAAAGGATTGTTAAGAAGGTCAGAACTAGTGGGATAATCAACATCAACATGTATACACACATACACACACACAACACACATATCCACATTGAGAATGGTTAGGTATTAAGGGTGAGGTGAGCCAAAAGCTCTGAAATTTAAAAAGATGTGGTAGTCAAGTCAATAGCACTATGAAATGAACCTGATTTTGCAGCTAGGTCATCCTTATGTGCTTGACTACCATAACAGGAGAGGTGGGCAGAGCTGTCCCATCAACCTTGAGTTCAACTCCTGAGGTGATGCCTCAACAAGATGCTGCACAATCTCTCACCTTTCAACTAACGAAGATGTGAATGACCGTTCAATTGCCGGAGATGTGGAGGAAGCTCTGCAGAGCCGGGACTGCTATGGAGTTTCAATATTTGTTGAAACTTCAATTACAATTGTGTGCCACAGAGCAGTATGTAGGAACTAGTACAATATACTGCTTGTGAGTTGATTTGTATGACTATAGTTTATCTAAATATATTATTTATATTTATGGATTTAATTTTTTTCCTCAGCAAGCACTTTAGCCCCCAAGTATCATAAAGACCAAATAGTTACTGACGATAATTATATTACTTGTGATAATCAACTCATTCTTGTTAAAATAGTCTCATACTTGTAGCGGGCCCATGAACAAAGATACCAAGATAGGCAGTGTTTAGAAACTAGTATGCTTTTCTAGATTGAAAGTACATGTATGAGGGGTAAATATGATTAAGTCTAAGGTGTGTAAAGTTCAAATGAACAAGAGAAAACAAATAAAAACAGGCCACACAGAGAGACAAAGTGAAAAAAGGGAACAGAAGGAAGGAAATATGCTCAAGAAAGTAATTACCGTTGTTAGAGTGATGGTAACTGATAGAAAAATAAGAAATTTTGACCCATTATATGTAAGATTGAAGTCATATATAATTGTCATAAAGAAAACAACTCCAAGAAGCTTACTAAGACGTGTTAAAAATAGGAATAGGCTATTTCTGCACATATAAATTGGTTCCGAATAAGTCAATAACTGGTATTTACTAAATCAATTTTTTAAATGAATGGATTGGAATAAATTTGGTAATAACCTAGCTTCTGTATAAAACAGAAGTAAAAAGCATATATGAGCAGATTTGACTGGAGGATATTCTACTTTGCACCATGTTGAAACCCAGTTAAATAAGCAAAAAAATAATAATTTACTAACTAAGTCAGGTAAATATAAAATAAACTGGCAAATAGAACAAATACATTTCAAATATGCAACTCATTACTGAGGAAATTTATAATCCAAGGAGAAAGTATTAAGACAAATTTTGAGGCTGCCAGGTTGATTTCAAAGAAATGTAATGTCAGAGTTTATATCTTTTAGCCATTCCATTAAAAATGAACAATATAATTTAAATGAAGAAATTAGTACTTTATGATCTATGCTTGGTTTTATATTTTGATAGGGCTTTCATCTTATTAGTTTTTCATGGCATATATTTCTATGGAAGAGTCACAAAATTTGAGACTTCCTGGGTAGAAGACAAAAGATAATAATCCTTGAGAGTTTTGTTGTGACTCACATCCTGCAGTCTGAAAATGTTTTTATAGGATTATAATATTCACCTGTAAAGTACACCAACTGTACTGCACATGACATCAATATTACCAAAGGAGATTTGGGACAAGCCGCAAATCTCAATTTTTGTAAGACACGTCAACCAACTCTCCAGTTGTGAGCTTTCCTCTCTCCTCTCACTTCTGATTGGATGCCATAGTACATTCTCCCTCTTAGAATCAGAACCCCACCTCTCTCTGGTATGACTCTATTCAGACTGAGTTACCTAAAAGCCTAAACATTTCATAGTTTATGCTCAAAATTGTTAATGTGTTCATTTTTATAAGCACAGGCTGCCTTAGTTTGCGAAAATGGAGTCAGTAGTGGGATAAGTCTTGGTTTTTCCAGAAGTGATGATCCAGATCCAGCCCTACCCCTTTACCCGATTCACAGAGTGACTAAGGCCTAGATATCCAAGAGGCCTGAGGTCTGGGTCCAACATAAATATGGAGCAAAGGAAGCTTGCGGGGGCTTTAAGAGAAGTGAGGAGCTAATCCACAAGCACAACTTCATGAATATCATACTTTAACCAATAGATTTGAAGGAGACAGACTGAGAGTGACAATGATGACCATTGACCATTACTACTTTTAGAAAGTGGTACGTTTTAGAAACAGCAGTAGAAATATCACTAAAGACAAAACCTACTAATGCTATCACCCACATTCCGAATTAATGAAGTGTATGAGGAAATTCTTTTGAGCAATCATTAAACTCTGTATCACACATGCTGCCTTATCTCATACTCTGCTCTTCATTCCTGTGTCTTTTCTCTATCTCTCCTCAGCTCTCACTTTCTTTCCTCTGTCCTCTTTCATCCCTTGTCCTGTTTACCTCTCTCCTTCCTCTTTCCCATTTACTGAAAAATAAATGTTTTCCCGCATTTGGTTGTGAGACTGTTGCATAGTGCCTTTGGAAGAGGTGACATATAGCAGGTGGTCTGTTAGTCCTGCTCATGTCGGGTCTCACATTCCACTCCTGGGGGTGGAGGACTTTCTCGCACAGAGGGTGGGCCCAGATGTCAGCATCACTCACAAAGCATGTTCTTGTCCAGTCTGAAGTGTTACTATTCCCCCAACTTTCTCAGCCATAGAATATGCCCCATCCTTACTTTTTGAGGACAGGTGGTACTTACCAAATGAACAGGATGCATTTGAACACATGCAGCTCCACAGGATACACATTCAGCTTAAAATAATATATCTGTTCAGCATTGCCTGCACCTGAATTCTTACCACCATCCTTACCTTTTCTTGTTTTACCTCCTTATTTTCTTTTTGCCCATGAGGCCATTTTCTGTGTCTTTGCTCAATTATACTTCTGCACTTGGAATGGCCATTTCCCTTAGAGACAGTATAGTGTAGTGTTTGAGAGAATGGACTCAGGAGTCAAAGCACCTGGGTTCAAGTCCCAGTTCCATCACTTATCACTGTGCAACCTCGGGCAGGTTACTTTAATGGTACCTATTTCATATAGCTGGGGGGCGGTATTAAATAAGTTAATACGTGTAAAGCTTTTAAACAATACTTGACTCATAATAAGCAAGCTGTTTGTATCTATTCATTGTTACATTGTAGAGGTAAAAATACTGAGTTGAGAGACTTAATGGACTTTAATACTGCAATGAGGCGTAGGAAAGGATTGTTCAAATGAAACCCCATGTAATCAGGATTCAACGAGCAAGACTAAGACTTCAATACACAATTTAGAAAAAGCAGCAGAGCCTAGGGTCGTGTGCAAAGACCTGGTTCTGGTGTGAGGGGTAAGGCAGACTATTTCAAGAGTTACAGAATGTGTGATAAAAGACACCGTAAGGACGTGTGTGGGGCGTATTCAGATTCTGGGACTAAACAGAAAATCTAAGTGACAAGTCATTGTGAAAAGGTCAGGTAGATTTTCAGCTCTGTTCCATTGATCTGTGTGTCTGTTTTTGTGCCAGTACCATGCTATTTTGGTTACTATGACTTTGCAGTATGTTTTGAAATCAGGGAGTGTGATACCTTCAGCTTTGTTCTTTTTTCTCAGGATCACTTTGGCTATTTGGGGTATTTTGTTGTTCCACATAAATTTTAAGATTCTTTGCTCTATTTCCGTGAAGAATGTAATTGGGATCCTGACTGGGATTGTATTGAATCTGTGGATTGCTTTTGGTAATATGGACCACAAGTCTGTGGACAGCTAATCTTCAACAAAGGATCCAAGGCCCTACAATGGAGAAAGAAAATTCTCTTCAATAAACGGTGTTGGGAAAACTGGACAGCCATGTGCAAAAGAATGAAAGTAAACCATTATCTTACACCATACACAAAAATTAACTCAAAATGGATTAAAAACTTGAATGTAAGACCTGAAACCATAAAACTCCTGGAAGAAGATATAGGCAGTACGCTCTTTGACATCAGTCTTGGCAGTATCTTTTCCAATACCATGTCTACTCAGGCAAGGGAAACAAAAGAAAAAATAAACAGATGTGACTATATCACACTAAAAACCTTTTGCAAGGCAAAGGAAACCATGAACAAAATGAAAAGACAACCCATAAACTGAGAGAAAATATTTGTAAGTCATATGTCTGACAAGGGGTTAATTTCCAAAATACATTAAAAAAAGTACAACTCAACAACAAAAACACAAACAATCCTATTTAAAAATGGGCAGAGGATATGAACTGACATTTTCCCAAAGAAGATATACAGATGGCCAACAGGCACATGAAAAGATGTTCAACATCACCAGTTTTAGGGAAATGCAAATCAAAACTACAATGAGATATCACCTCACACCCATCAGAATGGCTATAATTAACAAGACAAGAAATAACCAATGTTGGAGAGGATGTGGAGAAAAGGGAACCCTCATGGATATTATATAGCCATTATATATAATGGATAAAGTGGTATTATATATATAGTGGACTACAACTCAGCCAAAAAAAACAGACAAAACTATGCCATTTGCAAGAACATGGATAGACCTCGAGGGTATTATGCTGAGTGAAATAAGTGAGACAGAGAAAGACAAATACCATCTGATTTCTCTCATATGTGGAAGATAAACAAACAAACACATAGATAAGGAGAATAGATTAGTGGTTACCAGAAAAGATGGGGGTGGGGAAAGGATGAAAGGGATAAAGGGACACATAAGAACCGTGATGGATGAAAACTGGACTGTTGGTGGTGAACACAATGCAGACTATACAGAAACTGAAATATAGTGATGTACACCTGAAATTTACACAATGTTGTAAGCCAATATGACCCAAATAAAATAAAATAAAATAAATAAAAGGTCAGGTCAGGAGACAGAACTAGCCTCAGATCAGTGGAAAACAATCAATAACATTAAGACCAGCAAGAAGCGAGAGTTAGGATGAAGCTTAGAGGTATTACGTGAAACCGTGAAGTAATGACATCAGCCTCATTCAGTGATGAGGAAGTACCTGGAAAGGACCTTGGGTTTTTTCAGACAGAATCAGCCTTCTTTATAACATTCCAGTTCTGATAACGCTGTTAATTATCAAGACCATGTTAATTACAAGACCATAAGCAACTATCCCATGACCCAATTTCATTATTGGTAAGGTCTCTTCCAACTGCAATGCAATTCATTCATTCAACAAGCAGGGATGTGATAAATCAGGCACTGAGCTGGGCACTAGGAATACTGAAGTGAACAAGACAAACTCTGTTCACACTTCCCTAAAGCTTATGGTCTCATGGAGGGACCAGGCTCCACGTTTGAAGAACAGAGCCTGTACAGGGAACCTCCCTAGTCCAAGGAAGTTTTCCCTGAAAAAGTGACATTTAAGCTGAGAACTGAAGAACGAGTAGCATTCAGAACAACAAAATGGCTCTAGATAAAAAGAGCAACAAATATAAAGGCCCTGAGATGGAAGGAACTTGGGACATTCTAAGAACTGAAAGAAAGCTGGCAAAGAGGGAGCACAGTGAGAATGAGGAGGTGTGGAAGGAAGTGAGGCTGGAAAGCAGTGGTATCCTAAGGGAGGCCGTTAGCTCCCAAAGCTACCTCACATAAATAGGAAAAGCAGTGTGTTTGCTGCTTAATTGCAGCTTCTAGAGAGGTCTCCTGGCCTCACTTTCCAGATCGCTGCCTCTAATAGAACTCTAGAAACACGATTGCCAGAGAGGTGGGCAGAGGACAGAGCTGGAGGATCTCAAAGGCTCTGTAAGTGTTTTGTTCTGTATCCTACGAGCAATGGGCAGCCATTAAAGTGTTTTAAGCAGGGGTATGAAGTGATCGTTTTCAGTTTAATATCACTTAAGTACCCTGTAGAGGATACATTGGAGGGAACATAAGACCACTTAGCAGGACTTCAAGCAATAAATGATAATGAGGTAGATGATAGTGATATAGACTAGGGTGGTGGCTGTGAAACGAGAGAGAAGTAGATGGATTAAATATATTCGGGGATAAAAGAATAATGATTGGGCATGGAAGATAGAGGATATAGATAATTTTTAAATATTATCTGAAGCTCCTACAAAATAAATACTTAGGTTTTATGTACTTATTCATTCATATTAATGCAGTCAACAAACCGCCTTTTGAGTGCTTGATACATTTAGGCCTGGTTCTATCATAGCACACTGGTATTACATTAGCTAAACTTAAGAGTAGTTACCACTGACCTAGTTTGAGTTCAACCTCAGAAATATGGATCACCAAGGAATAACTAAGGAGTTCCATAACCTGGGGCTAGAAGGAGGCAGAAGTACAAAAGCAAGTCTACTGACTACACCAATTTGTCCGAGGATTAGAGTGGGAAGCAGTAGATGGATGGCCTGTACCGGACAGCTTCTGCTACACAGATATTCTAAAAGTAAAATACGACTTCTTAAAATAAAATTTTTAAAAAAGGTCAATGACTTCAACTCTGGTCTCATTAACACCCAGATCTAACCAAAATGAGTCGGTCATGCAGAGGACTGATTGATGACTAATTTCAATTTGGAACAGTTTCCATTTTAATGAACAAGACTCAGCAACATTTTATTTGGTGAAGACTATCAGGTCAAAAATTAATTTTTAATACAGAAGGTTAAAATAAATGTCTTTAATATCTGAATATCAAATGAAAGCCAAACTTCCAAGTATAAACCCAGCATAATAGCTTGGTCCTATGATAGGTTTCTAAAGGAGACTCTGTGGTCTTCCAATTGATCCTGTTACTTCCCAGTTGATTCCAAGTGGCTTATTGGTCTCTTCAAGGCATGGGGCTGTATTTGCGGCTCAGTTGTTGGCAGGTTAGACATTTGACAGCAGCAGTAACTAGATCAGCTGTGGTGAATGGGAGTCCACATAAGACCTGAACATAAGCCTTCATCACTCTCAACATATCCACTCAATCTACACGTCCATTGTTCTAACACAGGAGTGGCTAATGACAGACGTTGGATGACATCAACTGGCTGAACCGTTCTGTCTTCTTTAGTTGTTTAGTGCCTCGTCCATGATAGGTGATCTATGTTGGGTGTTAATACAAAGATCTTCACATTTCAGGCCCACTTCCTTAGGTCATCTACATGCCTCTTCTGCTTATCCCTGATCTTCAAGTATTTCTTTTTCCAGCCTCTTAAATATGCAACCAAGCCACGCACCATTACCCATAAGTCTGTGTATATTCTTATTTTGGGTCACTTCTTCTAAGCAAAAATAATACGCACTCCACAAAGTTCTGCCTTCTTTCGGGATTTCCCTTCACTGCTGAATTTTAGGCCCACCTCCCAAAAGGATTGTAGTGCTGCAGCAAATCTTCTTTGGCTTGCATCCACACATTGAGTCAACCTATCCATAAACTAAGCTTGATCTTTTTTGTCCTCCACCAGCTCGTCATAAAGGGAACACCCTGCCCCTCCACCCCCTTCACGCCCCACCCCCCCATAGCTATAGATGTAAGGTAAGGATGAGGGCCCATGCAAAAGTGTTTATTGATATGTGGGTCTGGGGCACTTACTCATGTAGCTTACTTGTGCCCTCTGGCCCATGCTCATGCCTGCTTCTAGATAATCCACTTCTATCTTACAGTGAATTGTTGCTGGGCTGACTTGATCTTTGGACATGGTGGGTCTCACAAAATTCAACTTATGATGAGCACCCCTGTCTCTACCAGTGTGCCTGGTAGAATGCTAGGAGCTGTTTTCTAAATGATGTGCAATTCTCCCCTCCCTGCTCACGGCATGATCTTGCTCCAGAACCCTAGGGCTCTACATTAAGATTCTCTAAGCTTTAGTGGAACAACCCATCAGAATAACTGTAAAGGATATTTTGCAAAGATCTCTTTAAACCGAAAGATGCACGTAAGTGGTGAGATTTTTTTATTAGATGGGTAAAACACAGACCTCATATTTTGTACTTGCATAGGAGTTGGTCACTTTACAATTAGTAGTATTTTAATGGTTGGATATTTTCAGTTAACATTGAATTTTAACTTTTGCACAATTAAACTCATTTTATACAGATGTCTAATATTATGTTCTTCTCTTACCTTTTCCAATCTCCCCATTCCAATCCCATCACCTACCATCAATACCATCACCATCACCACTATACACATTCGCTAAAAGAGATCTGAAAGTAGGGTTTTATCTTGATTTTATGCTTCAGCAGTTTGAAATTGGTTCGTCATTTTGTATTTAACATAGCAATTGTCATGACAATTTGATGTTACTGGTGCTGTTCTTTTCTTTGCATTTGTCTATGGTATGATGGTTGCTATAACAACAGAACAAGAGCAGAAACCATGGATTTTTTAACAGATTGCTGACGCTTATGAGAAGGACTTATGGGGCAAACTTTCAGAAAAGAGCTCATAGGTTTAATTATTTAAATTGTTGGGTATTTGTAGGAATATAGGCTGTGACTCTGTTCCAGAAATGTGAAGGCAGTAATCAATCTGTCATTTAGGGTTGAGCACCCATAGCTCTATTCTAGGCTTATAATTTCAGAGTTATTTTGTACAATTTGATGGAATTCCAGTGACTCAGTACTGATTGATCCCTGCTTATGAGGGGTAGTCAGGATCTCCCTAAGTGCTCTTTGAGGATTATAAAGTATGAGATGAGAAGAGGAATTTTGTTGTAAGTAGGCTTTAAAAAAAGATAGTTCTTCTAGTAAAGTAGGAAACATTGAAAAAGTTAAAATATCACAGCATAAAGAGAAATTTCTTGTCTTACGATGACTATGAGATTCTATTCTGTGCCGATTTCTCCATGCATAGATTAGAGCATGAAAAGATGTACAGAATTTGTATATTTGAAGAAAATATGATTTCTTCAAGGAAATAAATGGGCATTGGGTACTAATGCAATAGCAAGACTGCTCACTTATAAGGTAGGCTACTTGATTTCTCAAGAAACTACTTTATGTCCTTTTCATGTCACTTACACTTCACAGTCATTTATCTCTTTTTTTTTGTCAGTTACTGATAATGGAGGTATGGATTTACTAGATATTGTAAAGTGTGTGAGATAATTAGATGTCTTATTTTGGTCAGTAAAATCATGGTTCTTAAAATAAATTTTACTAGATGATCAAATGTCTCTGGGAAATATTCCAAGGACATGAAAATTCTGTCATTGACTTTCGGTAGAAAAACCATGAAGTCTCTATCTTCTATCTCCTATAGTGCTGGCACAAGAAAAAAAGAAGCAGCAGCAAAATAAAAAGTTATGGAATGTTAAAATTTGTGAGATGAGATTTATTACCACAGTATTAAAATCACTACATATAAAGTAGAGGAAGATGGGCATGGATGTTAGCTCAGGGCCAGTCTTCCTCAGCAAAAAAGAGGAGTATTGGCAGTAGTTAGCTCAGGGCTAATCTTCCTTAAAAAAATAAAAAATAAATAAAATCACTGCAAAAGTTATTTTAGCACCTAGTAGCTCCTCATTATTGACTGCAGAAGATCAAGCTTGCAATCTGGTGGTAGATATGAGATATAGTTTATGGATAACAAAGTAAGGAGACATTCCTTAATTTCTATATCATATTCTAAGATAACATAGCTGGGCACATAACAAGTGCTCAAGAGCTACCCTTTAGTAATTGATTGATAAGTAATTCATCAAATAATTAACAGTGTTTCAAAATTTCTCAGTTCCAGTTTTTTTCTTAGAACTTTGAGCATTAGAAAAGGCATCTTTAATTTCTTTAGAATCTCCAAAGACCTTTTCAGCATGGAAAGTCTATACATTTAGAAAACACTGGACCTTTAAGCAGAGCAATGGCATGATTAGATATATATTTGTGAAGGGAATGTAGAGAATGGATTGGAGAGAAGGTCAGAGGCAGAGCAACCAGATAAGAGCCTATAGGCATGTCCAGGTTATTTATTCTTCTTGAAAGAGCTTTGGGAATTTTGTCTTTTTGTTTCATTTACATTTTGAATTTTATAGAATAAAGTTATTCATAATATACCCTTATTTCCTGTTAATGTCTGTAGGATCTGTTGTGATGTCTCTGTCAATTGATATACTGATAATTGTGTTGTGATCAATCTGACTAGTGAAGAGTTTCTCAGCAGCAGTACTAGTGACATTCTTGGTTGTGAAGGGCTGTCCTAAGCATTGTAGGATACATAGAAGCGTTTCTGGCCTCCTCATGCCAGTAGCACCTCCCCAGTTGTGGCAACCAAAAATGTCTCCAGACATTGGTGAGTGTCCTCTGGGAAGCAAAATTCCCTCGAGTTGAAAACCACTGACCTGGAGAATTATCTTTTATTGTTGTTTATAAAGATACATCTTTAGGTTTTGTTACCTTTTCTCTACTGTTACTCTTTCTTTTATTTCAGTGATTTCTCTTCTTAATTTTATGATTTTTCTTCTCTTTCTTCCTTTGGGTTTCATGAATTCTTTTTTGTAAGAGCAAAAAAGGTGGAAATTTTTATCATGGATTTTTTGATTTTTCTTCTTTTCTAATATGAGCATTTAGTGGTAAGTTTTACACTAAACACTGATTTAGCAGCATCTCATAGATTCTGTGTTTTGGTCTTCATGCAGCTGAAAATATTTTCCAGTTTCCCTTGTGACTTCTTCTTTAGCCCATGGTTCTTTAAAGTATATTGTTTAATTTCTAAATATTTGGGGGATTTTTCAGATATGTTATTAATTTCTGGCTTAATTCTATCGTGGTGAGTTTTGTGATTTCTATCCTCTTAAACTTGAGATTTGTTTTATTGCCCTAAATATGGTCATCTTATTAACTGTTCCTTGTAAACTTGAAAAAATATACATTCTGCTGTTCTGAAAACATTGGAACAGCATTCTAAAAATGTGAATTAGCTTAAGTTGGTTGATAGTTTTGTTAAAGCCTGTTACATCCTTACTGATTTTCTGTCTACTTATTTATCTACTGCTAAGAGAGGAGTTTTGAAATCTATAAAGATAATTTTGGATTTATCTATTTCTTTCTTTAGCTCTAAAACTATGGTCTGTTTTTAGGTGCGTGCTATGTAGAATTGTTACAGTTTTTTAAAGATTTGACTCTATATCATAAGGAAATATTGCATCTTATCTTTGGTAATATTCTTTGTCTTAAAGTATTCTTTGACATTAACAAAGCCACTCCAGACTTCTTTTTATTAGTGCTTGCATGATATATGATTTTTCCATTCTTTTAATTTTAACCTATGGATGGCTTTATGTTTAAGCAGGTTTCTTTTAGACTGCATATAGTTGGCTCTTGCTTTTTTTACCCAATCTAATAATTTCTGCCTTTTAATATGCCTTTTATAAATATCAATGTATACTTTCTATTTAATGTAATTATCTGTATGATTGGCTTTAAATCTACCATCTTGCTATTTGTTTTCTATTAGTCTTATCTGTTTGTTGTCCCTTTTTCCCATCTTATTTTGGATTAATTGTCTTTTAAGATTTCATTTTATCTACACTATTAGCTTATTAGCTGTATTTCTTCCTTTTTAGTGATTACTCAGTGGTTTCCAATACATTTTCTTAACTTATCACATTCTACCTTCATGTATAGTGTAAGAACCTTAAGGCAGTATATGTCTATTTCCCCTCTTCCATATTTTGTGCTATTGTTATTATATATTTTACTTCTAAATGTAAGTCTCACAAAAAGCTATTAGTGCTTTTTCTTTAAGTAGTTACTTTTCAGAGAGTAAATAGAAAAAATATGTTTATAATATTTACCCAATATTTGCCATTTCTGACACTCCTTATTCCTTTATATAGATTCAAATTTCCATCTCTTATCATATCCTTACTGCCTAAAGAACTTCCTGTAATATACATGTGTCTTTATATTTAAAGTGAGTCCCTAATGATTCCTTTGCATTTACCCTAGATTGAACCATACCATAACATGAAGCCACAAACATACAGTCACACTTCACATTTCTAAAACAGACTATAAATGTTAATCATCAGTGTTAAAATAGAGTTATTTAAATATAGACAAGTAATAGTTTCCTAACATTTTCTGATATTAATAGTTAAACAAATGTAGAGTAATTCAATTTAATTTTTTAAAAAATTGCTCCTTGAGGAAAAGTCACTGTAAGTTGTGATGAGCAGATAAAGAATTGTGAATATTCTGAGGGAAACACTTGGGTGTTTTCAAAGTCTATGGTGATTAAAGATATTGTTTGTTGTTGTCGCTTTTGATAATGTCTAAGCTCACATCAAAACTTAGTACTTTCAATGTTTTTGATACAAGAAAATACTACTTAAATACTTATGAGAAATATGTGACTAATACTATACTCCCAAGGCTTCAAGCTCACAGTGACTATCCTTTCTCTGACCATGATTCTACCTACCCTGGAGACTCTGGATCCTTCCAGACGGCATGGAGTTAAAACAGTTAAGCATGGAGGCTGTGAAGTTAGACCTCTGTTTAGACGCCGTCTCAGCCAATTGTTAGCTGTATGATCTTATACAATTTATTTGGTTACACTAAATCTTTATTTCACTATCTGGAAATACTAATCTTGGAATAATAATTGGAGCTATCTAGGAGGATTATTGTGGAGATTAAATGAGATAATACAATTTACATACCTGATGTGCAGTAAGTCTCAGTTAATACGAGCAATTATTATTGACATGGCTGAAGGCATCAGGCTCCTCATGTGTGAAGCTGAAGGCTACAGCCTAGTCCAGAAGTTAGGGATATCTGTGTAACCAGCCTGAACCTGAGCCTTGATTATCAGGAAAGATCATTATAGGTCCATTCCTACAGCTTGATTCCTCAGTACTTCAGACCCCGACATCGCTACCCTGTAAATGCATTCCAATAGAAGTGAAATGGAGAATAGAGAATTCTCTATTCAAGAGAATAGGGCTACAGATGAATAAATGGATAGACGCTGACCCAAAGTTAAGAAATAATGAAATGGGGACCCTGTGTTCGACCTTCCCATGCACTCAGGAGAGCAGAGGTCCTGCTGTCTCATAGATGACGCTGACCTGCCCTTCCATAGAGCAAAGGAGATGAGCATGGATCTGGTAGTGCTAAACCTCAGTGCCACCCGGCTTGCTGGTCCACCCACCAAGCAAGCAGACATGCAAAAGTCCAGAAACAGAAGATGAAAACCGTATCACCAGAGCCAGTATTAGCAGAAAAGGAAGAGAAGTTGCAGCAATTCTTGCTCAGGAAATGAAGATCCTGACCCTAGTGGCCTTTGTACATAACAGACAAGCCTGATTCCAGTTTATGTTAATTAGGAATTCTTGTAAGGACACTCTGAAGAGATGCTTCAAGTGCTTACGGCTTGTGCCAGCAAAGACATCCTAAAAGAAGAGTCGTCAAAATAGAGTCAGTATTGGTTACCATTAGGAAAGAGAAGATTTGAGGAGATAATGCTCCTCCAAACCAATTTGTAGATGCCTCACTCACAAGGCTTGGACAAAGGTCATGGGTAAACAGTCTCCTGGAAACTGCTCATATCCACGCTCATTATTTTGCTTGTAATTTCAGAGGCTATATGGAATTCCAGAGACTCCCCTCCACCAGTGGATCTGGGTTTGGATGCTAAACCCCTGCTCTTCAGGGACACAAAATGACTTAGGCTTAGCGGTTGATCCCTGAAAATCCACTGTTTCTCATTTCAATAGTCTTTGCTTTTTTCCATTTCTACTCTGATTTATGCTTAAGAGATAAATCTTGCACACTGTTTCCCTAATTGTAATAGCAAACCAATGAGAGAATATAAGAAAAACCTTTTTTCTGTCTTACTGTGCCCAGTCTTTTAGTGGTACATTAGCCGGCAGTAATAATAGCTCTGTACTCTCACAGACAGGATCGGCTTTCATCTTAAAACTAATTACCACATTACAAAGGAATAGATGAATAGAAGAGCCAAGATAGTTGACACGCTGAGCACCATCTGACCACATACGAGGAAGAGCACAGAAGTGAACAGAGAGCATTGCTAAAGATAAAGCATTAACAATAAGATGTGGAAAATGTTTTTACCATGTTCATTAAGGTAAATGGCTTAACATTAACTTGTTATGATTTCTCATATTAGAAATGTGCTTCCTTGCCCCTCATAATATGCATTTGTTAAGAATACACTGATAACTAAACTAACTAAACTAAAAAAAGCACTAATAACTAAAACTGGTCATGTCATGACGTTGGTAATTTCCCAAGAGACAGGGCTTTTGTTTTGCTGTCTTTGGGTGGGCCAGCTGATTATTCAAGATACGCATACTCATACAGCACAGATAGTGGAAGGCTAGAGATCAGGGGTCAGATTACCTGGCAAGAATTTTTTTTTTTAACTTCATTTTTTAATTTTTGTTTTTATTTATTTTTATTTATTTATTTATTTTTAATCACAGTAACATTGGATTATACCATTATATAGCTTTTGGATGTACATCATAATATATTTCGAATTCTGCATAGATTACATCATGTTCAACACCCAAAAACTAATTATAGTCCATCACCTCACTTGTGAGCCTAATCACCCCTTTTGCCCTCTCCCCCGTCCCCCATGGTATTCTCTATTGCTATGTGTTTGTTTGTCGTTGTTTTTATCTTCTACTTACCAGTGAGATCATATGGTATTTGACTTTCTCCCTCTGACTTATTTCACTCAGCATAATACCCTCAAGGTCCATCCATGTTGTCACAAATGGCCAGATTTCATCATTTCTTATGACTGAGCAGTATTCCATTGTGTATAAATACCACATCTTCTTTATCCATTCATCCCTTGATGGGCAATGGGCACCTAGGTTGCTTGCAAGTCTTGGCTATTGTGTATAATGCTGCAATGAACATAGGGGTGCATGTATCTTTATGCATTTGTGTTTTCAAGTTCTTTGGATAAATACCCAGCAATGGGATAGCTGGATCATATGGTAGATCTATTCTTAATTTTCTGAGGATACTCCATACTGCTTTGCAAACCATATATCAGATAAGGGGTTAATATCCAAAATATACAAAGAACTCGTACAGCTCAACAACAAAAAACCAATAACCCAATTAAAAAATGGGCAAAAGATCTGAACAGGGATTTCTCCAAAGAAGATATACGGATGGGCAACAGGCATATGAAAATATGCTCAACATCATTAGCTATCAGGGAAATGCAAATCGAAACTACAATGAGGTATCACCTCACTCCTGTCAGAATGGCTATAATTAACAAGACAGGAAACAACAAATGTAGGAGAGGATGTGGAGAGAAGGGAACACTCGTACACTGCTGGTGGGAGTACAAACTGGTGCAGCCACTATGGGAAGAATTTTTTAAATAGTGAGCGGTTGCTTGGCCACCCACTCCCCCAATTAAATCAGAATCACTATGGGTGGGGCCCATGGGGCAGTATTTATTGACAATTCCCCAGGTGATTCTAACGAGTAGCAGAGTTGAGACTCTGCTAGACCCTCTGCATCAACTTTGGATTTAAATGCAGTCACTTTGATAGTCTCTCTGATCGGAGTCAGTTATCTGTCCTTTAGGGAAACCGGTGAAAACTAAATCCAACGTCCATTGTTTTCACAATTTGAAGACAGAGATTACTGAGGGCATCTTACAGTTACGTCCTGTCTTAAGGGCTATTTTTAACAAAGTATGTAGTTTAGAGCCCATGTGTGGAAATCGGTCTATTTGCAGATAAAGTTTAATGTACCTGAAACAGGTCTCCAATCCTATCTGCAGATAGGCCAGATTTTCCGTATCAGAAATAACCTGTAAGTTAATTGCTATTCAAACAATTCTGTTGGCTTTCTATGGCTTTCTCCTCCCTCCTAGGATTCTATTTACATCCTAACAAATACCATATACCATAGGATCTGTTTCCTATCATTTTTCATGACAAACATTTTCCCTTACATGTAGAAAAAATAATTGTCCTCCATCTTTCTCCATTATTTAGTATCTATTTCCTTTGACCTCCTTTTTCCAAATAGCCTTTCACCTGCCTTCCTTCTCAACTTATGTCAACTGATGCTGTTTGAGTTTTTCTTTACAGATTCTGACTCAAAAACATCCTATGGGCTAGAGTTAAGCATCTGTCTTATGTACTTGATGTCTAATACAATTAATGGAAAAGTTATTTTTGTTCAGTTTGTGAAGGCCAAAGCAGTCTATGCCTTAGAGATGTGCAATGACTTATTCAAATAAAAAATAAAGTCTTAATTTAGAAAGAAGCTGTTATTCTCCAGAGTGGCAGTCACTGAATGACTCGGTAGTTTACAGCCTCCGATTGGATGACGTTGACAGTAGGTATAATTGAAGTGCCTCCATTACTAATTAAGGAGAGGCACTGTGATGTGAAGAGCATCAGAATGGAAGTTATGTGATTTGATTTCAAATTCCAGTCTTGCACTTGCTATTGTATGATCCTGGGTAAATGCTTAACATTTTCAATTTTTTGAAAGAATGAATGGAGATAACTCTAGAGTTGAAGGCAGAAGATCTGGGCTCAAGTCATATCTCTTCTTCTTGCACGCTTTGTGACTTAGATTAAGTACTTAACCTCTCAGAGCCTATTGAGAATAATACTAATCTTGCTTCACTGGGTTGTTGTGAATAAACTAAATAAGATAGTAGGAACTCGTAAAATGTTTGGGGTTATTTTAAAGTATATAACTTTGTGGCAAACATGGAGTAATAAAAAGAGGACAGTTTTAGAGTCAAGGAGAACTGAACAGCTGTGTGACTTTCTGTAAATTACTTAACTTCTTCGAATCTGTTTCCTCTTCCTGAGGATTAAATAAAACTGTTACACCTAGAGACTATTTTTCCTGGTTTCATTGGTACACAAGAATGAATGAGGTCAAGTCAAGAGTATATTTCACTAGCTTTTGCCCCTGCCTGCTTGCTGCTTACAGCATCCACCCTTTATGGTGGCAGAGACACCATCTGCTCCCCCATATCCTGTAGCCCACCTGGAGTTAGGCCAGGCCATAGGACTTCTTCTGATTATTGGGTATAAGCATAAGTGATGTTTGTTACAACAACCTAGCCTCTCCTGACTAATACACCCATCTTTTTGCCTACGAATTTCCTGCAAGTAATAATGAATTTTTAGAAATGCTAATGAATGCCTGCAGTCAGTTACCATGGGACATCCAGCAGATCTCACTGCTACTTCTGAAGTATCTGCTACCTCCCACTAGCGGGTTATAGTCACCTGCTGCTAAAACTATTTGTAGGCTGTGATAAATGGGGGACATGCCTCCCTCCCCCATTTTGTGTTACACTGCATTACAGCACTACCAATACCTTACTGAGTTTTAGTGCAAGCACTTCTTTAGCACATGCTCTCTCTTGCTCTCACTTGGCTCTCTCACCCTGACATAGACAGGATCCATGGGCAACGGATAAATCCAGGGGACACAGAAGTCACCTGAGGACTGAGTAAACTCAGAAGCTCTCCTCTCTCCTCTTTTCTGATGACTGAGGCTTTGATATTGGGTTAAGTATGTGATATCTTGTTCTTTCTTCCCTTAGGATGAGTTTTCTAGGAGGATCTTTAGCACCTTCAAGAAAATAGATTTGCACAAATTTATTAAAACACACCTGAACTGCTTAAGTGCATGCACTTAGCCTCAAGCTGAATTCTCCCCTCCTGCGCGTAAAGCATCATGTATGTAAAACATCCATTGGAGCACTGGGAAACAGAAGTTCAATAATTGGTGATGCCTCTGGCGGTGAAGGTAGCCACAAGCAGCTTGCTTGGTAAATGTCTTTTTCTTGTTTCTACGATTTAGAAGCTTCTTTTCTTCTTCTTCACTTTCTCTATTTTTCATTCCTTTGTTTCTTTATTGTTAGAGAGTTTAATTAGCTTTCAGTTTTATGCAGAGAACTGCAGCCCTTCTCGCCTACTGGGTTGGATTTATTTTTATTTCTGATAGGAAACAAAGATGGTCTCAGAATGTCTCACGTTCAGTCCAGCTCACCCACTTAGAGGTTAAACTTTGTTCTTTAAAATATTGATAACCACAATTGTTAAAGAATTTTCTTTCGGTTTTCATCAGATATGAATCTTTAAACTTTTTGAATTTCATGAATAATGGGAACTTCCCCAAATAAATGGGAGTTTGTGATGCCATAAAGATTTTCAAAGGTTTTGGTTTTGTTTCAAGGTACTCATCAAGAGGTTTGGGGTGTTGAGTTTCACTTAGCTGATTTATTGCTGTGTTTCATTTCCTCTAGACAATGCAAAAAGGAATTTTCTGTTCTGCTTTTAAGTGATAAAAATGTAAAGACAATATGTCTCAGCTTAGTAAGCATTTGAGTGCTATTTTTTCCTCTGTTGGGAGAATAAACAATTCCATTCACAAACTGCCATTAAATTAAACCACTTAACACCAATGGAATTTGAAACTCAGTTACAATAATAATTGATATAATGTTAATTTTTCTGATATTTTCTGGGCTTTTTTAAATTGCAAAATGAAAGCCTAAACAATAAAATTTTGAACTAGAAGAAAATTTATTTAACCAAAACACCTTATATATAAAAGAAGAATCTGAAACCCAGAGAGTTTACATTATTTACCCAAGGACACAAAGCTAGTTAATGAAAGACCTGATTTTATACTGTCTATTTAATTGTATAAAAATAGCTGTTTACAATAGGCCTTGGTTTATGTTGTAAATATTTATATTCAGGCAAAACATAAGCAAGAGTTTTGCAAACATTGCACACATACTATGAATATGCACTAAGCTCTGCCTACTGTTTTGGTCACTATTTTGTTACAGCTGCAAAAATTGCTCCTCTTGCTAAAGATAAGTTAAGAAAGGAAAAGAGAGCTGAGAGCTATAAAAATATAGTTTCAAAACCTGCATTTACGAGAGAAGTACTGGGAACCTGTCCAAAAAAACAAAACAAAAAAGTCTTATTTTTACAGACTCCGAAAGGTTCCATGCTGGTGATTTCAGGGCCTTGGTGTTCACACTACCAAACTAAGACCATTTAATTCATTCCAATTTCACGTCGACAAGTTGCACTTTTCATAACACCAGAGCATTGGCCTCCTTACCATATATGGATATTCAATTGAAACCTGAAATGATCTGACTAAAGCGAGGAACAAGCTTTAATGATCAGAAGGGAATGTCACAATCACTGTAACAAATGAGATGACATTTATTTGAGGACACTTCTGCAAGGATAAAGAACTGTGAATTCTTTCCTAGATAGCCCTCCCCCCAAAGGAATTGGGCATTTCCCTAGCGTCCAATACACATTTTTATTATTAGATTCTGTATCAGACAACTCTTGCATACCATTTCAAATCCTTTCCACCTCACTTCTTATTCCAGCCACTGCTGCAGCTACCTGTCCAATATCTGCCTCAGCTAGTTTCACACAGGAGAAAACTGACAGTTTCTCCCTGTATGCCTCTCACTTCCTGCCTTGCCTGGAGTTTCTCTGATGGCTTCAGGTATGGAACACCTATGGAAACCTGCTCAATACTTGTATCAGTCAGGGTTTCAATCAGAGAAGCAGAACCATTAGGAGGCTTTGTAGATATTTATATTTGTTACAAAGATTTGACCTTACACAGCTGTGGATGCTGGTTAGGCTGTCAGCATAAGGCTGTTGTCTTCATGTCAGTGGTGGTGTTTTATTGTCTTTCTTCTTCACTAGGCTGTAAGCTCAACAAAGGCAAGGTCTTTATCATGTTTTGATGTATTCATTAATATATCTCCACCAACAAGAAAGGTGACTGGTAAATAAATATTGGTTAACTAAATACGTTAAAGTGTTTGAATTGATAAACTGGTCTAAAGATCACAACTTAAGGCAGAAATAAACACTAACTTAAAAAAAGTTTGTACACAGGGGTTCTCCAAGGATAAAAACTACAACTATTCTCCCTTAACATTTTAAGAAGTAATCTGAAAAAAGAGAGCATAGTGGAATTTTTATGGATTTTCAGAAGCCATTTAGTTCTTCCCAATAAAGAAATTAAAAACCAACAGAAATAAACAGTATGAAAATGTTAAGGCTGTGTATGAACACAATCAGCACTATGTTTCCTATATGGACAGATGCCAGATAGTGCAATAGAGAAAAACAATCCAAACATAAAGGATTACTGGCCATAAAGGAGGGACCCAGAGTTGGTGTAGACTGCCCAAACAAGATATCGTTTGAGTGTGCTCATGCCAGAAAGGCAAACTGAATGCTAAACCTGGAAACAAAGGAAGTTGGAAACCATAGTGTTTCCATTAGGTAATTTGAATTGTTTTGCTTTCTTGCCAAAATAAAAGCTTACTCACAGAGTGGCAGATTGCTTGGCACCATTCTGTAGACCTTGTGGTACATTCAGCAGAGAGATGTACTTGGCCAGAAAGATATGTTCTCAGACATGGACAGACCTAATTGTTCCAGTCTCTCCCATCTATATGCTGGCTCACCTTCTCTGGATGATGATGCATATATAGTACCCCATTTATAATGCATTTAAAACAACTTTTCCTTGAATTAGGATGGTCTGGAAGTAGGCTTACCATTTTCTGTATCAGATATGAATTTGGTCTTTGGGCATATGCATGACCAGGGGCTGAAAATTTCCTAGGTGATGAAGAATAAGAAAGAGGAGGAGGAGGAGAAGAAGAAGAAGAGGAAGAAGCAGAAGCAGAAATATTACATTTATTGAGTTCTTTCTCAAGAACCGTGCTAGGAACCATGCTAAAAGCTTAACATTTATTGTTTCATAATCTTCTCTATGAGGTGGATATGCTATTATACCCAGTTTACAGATGAGGGAGGTAGAGCTTAGACAACTAAAGAAACTTGCCTAAGGTGACACACTAATAAATATGGAACAGAGCTTCAAACCCAAACAGTCTGATTCTAAAACATCTTCTCTTCAATGCTGATCTTTTTTAATATTGAAAGTTGAAAAATTAAATAAAAATGTGGATTGATATAACAAACACCTATATGCCAACCACCCAGAATGAACGTGTATTAGTTCATTGTTCTTGGAAAGTTTTAAGACACCCTTTCCTCAAATCATTTTTGTGTCCCCTTCTCTCTCTCCTCCCTTCCTGGGACTCCAATTCCATGTGTGTTAGACCGCCTGATATTATCTCACAATTCTTTACACTTTGTTCATTTTCTAAAATCATTTTCATCTCTCTTCCTCAGTTTAGGTAATTTCTATTAACTTGTTCTTTCCCACCCAACTACATCTTAACCTGAAGTGGAAGTCTCCTCAGAAAGTTTTCGAACGCTGCACTCTGAGGAGCTACTACAGATTGCTCTTAGCTGGAATTTGAGATTAAATCCATTTGCCATCTCAGATACCTGCCTGAGAACTGTGATTTCAATTCATAAGATTTCCAAAGCGCTGACATAATTAGGTACTGAAAACTTCTCAAATAAATTTTTTTATGTTATGAACTAATTAAGGGATATCTGAGACACGTGGTTGGTTATTCATGTATACCCAATTTTGTGTCAGAAAGAATATAAGATATTAATGTAGTTATAATAATAGCTACGGTTTATTGAATTTATGTCAGGCATACATGTTTTTTTAATACATTTTAAGTTTATATAATCCTTATAATAAACCTTGTCGTAGTATTATTATAACCATTTTTTACACTTGAGAAATGTTTTAGTAGATTTCAGCTTACTTTCTTAAGGCCATATAAAGCTCACATTTTAACTTTAGCCTGTTTTAACCACCGTGACATTCTAAATTCTAAAACTGTAGAAGATACAGTGATGATTTTCCCAGATCACTTCTTCAGTGATTGGGAGGATGGCTTACACACCCATCCTCCAGCTGCTGGAACAATCAGCTACTGATGGCTCATGATTGCCTCTCTTTCTGGGCACTGGCTTGCCCAAGGCCATGCCCCTTAAAGAGTGGCCAATAGCCAATGACTGCCCCCTTGTCTTAATTCACTACATCCCTGAAGGGCTATCACAGCTTCTCAGCTCCTCACAAGTTTGACTGAGGCCTCAGGTACAACCACATTCCTGGTCAGTTTCTCCTTCGGCTCAGTCCTGACTTGGTATATTTCCTAAGAACACTCCTCAATAAACCCTCTGTACAGCCTTTATTATGGACTGAATGTTTGTGTCCCCCCAAATTCTTATGTTGAAGCCCTAACTCCTAATGTGATGGCATTTGGAGATGGGGCCTTGGGGAGAGAATTAGATCTAGATGAGGTCATTAAGGGTAGAACTGTCATGATGGATTAGTGCCCTTATAAGAAGAGATGCCAGAAAACTAGCTCACTTGCTTGCTGCCTCTTTCTCTCTCTCTCTGCTGTGTGAGGACACAGTGAGAAGGTGGCCATCTACACTCCAGAAAGAGGTCTCTCACCAGAACCCAACCATGCTGTCACCCTCATCTCAGACTTCCAGCCTCCAGAACTGTGGGAGAATAAGTTTCACGCCCTGTCCTTTTGCCCTTTTAAAAAAATTGACCCTTCCATTAAAAAAACAAAAACTTTATGATGTAATATTTTATATGTACAAAAGAAATTATGCAACTTTTTATTTAAATGGTAAAGCAAAATTATAAAATAAGCACGTGTTAATCCATTACCCAACCTCAGAACTTTAATATCCTCAATATCATTGAAGCTACCTGTTTGTTCCTTCTTGATCCTATTGGCTTGTCTCTTCATTATCTGGAGTCAACCACTCTCTTGAGGCTTGTGTTTACTTACAGTCTTTCTATGGTTTCACCACAAAGTAAACAATACATTTTTGTTTTTGAAATTCATAAAAGTAGCATATCACAATCTATGAACTGCTATCAGCATATCCTCACTAGAATGTAGCCTTCATGAGAGCGAACACTTTCTTCTGTATTGTCCACTGATGTGTCCCAAGTGACTACACCAGGGCCTGGCATATAGTGGGAGCCCAGTAGATATTTTTTAACAGAACAAATCAAAACCTGAGTCTTCTAAATAGTTTTTGTCCTGCTCTTCGTATCTGAAGTTTGACAGCGAACTTTAGTTGCTTAACTGATTGAGTGTTGTCAGGTGCTTTTTTTGCAGCTATTTTTTGCAGCTTACTTTCTTCCCTAATACAGATACTTCGCAGGCCTATGCACGAACTAAGCTATTGTAAATAAACCCATTTCAGTAAGTGTGAATTTTTTGTCCTGCTTCTCTCCACTGTCTCACTATAATTAGCCCCAGCCAGAAAAAAATTCTTCAATATAATGAACTTTACCCCAGTCAAAGAAGTTCTAGGATAAGACAAAAATGCGGATTTCCTTCCTTCTGCTGCTAAATCTCAGATTCTCCTGTGCAAGAATACTTACTTAACTCGACAGCTCAGTGGTTCATAGGTCTGACCAAATATTAGAATTACTATGGTCTTGTAAAATATATGCTATTTTTCTGTGTACCATCATGGGCATACTTTATACATCTTTCACGTAATTTACACTGCATCATTTCCTTGAGTCAAATATTTTGCTTACACAGAGAGCTCTTTCAGAGATTAATTTTTCTGTTAATGCGTATTTCCTATGTTTATCATTTCCTTATTTGTTTACTGCATGTGTATCTTTCTTCTCTATTCCTGGCATGAAATCTTTGCTGGAAGTCCTGTATAATAAAACCTCCAAGATACAGAATATTACTAACATTTGCTAAGGCCTTTATTTAATCCTAAAAACATTTGGATGCGATGTAAGGTCTTGTCATGAGAGAACTGTGCAGTGGAGGAGAGGAGGCTGTTTCGTAATTACTGCAGCTCTTTGACTGAAATAGAGGACAGAGAATCACTTGTTTCTGTTGTGTTGCTACAGACTTCTATTCATTGACAAGGCATTCCTCTACATTCTGCTTCACAAAACTGGAAATTCCCTGAAAATTTCCAAGAAAGCTGAGTGCCATATAATGGAAAAGAAAACTGAAACCATGGAAAATACATGGGAAAAGAACCTAACAAAGTAGAACTTACCATTTTCTCAAGGTTAACCTGAGGTTGAAAGCTTTAACAATGTTAGCTCTTGGACGTAAACATACACGCTGCTTGTCTTCAGCATTGCTTTGTCTTGGTCTATCATCAATGAGCAAATATTGAATACCCGTATTTGCTTAGCACTGTTTGAGACACTGTGGGGTATTTTAAAGAATAATCTGTATAGTCCCTGCCCTGCAAGAGCCTACAATTGAGTAGGAGGAATAAAATCAATACACTTAAGCCACAAGACAAAGCAAGATGGTACATAATTACTCTAAGTGTTAAATTATGAGCTACAGACTATTCATACTATAAAATTGATTGGGAAGGGATACATGGCAGCAGGGGTGCACTCCCAGGGTTCCAGTAATATTCTGTTTCCCATCTGAGTGGTGGTTACTTGAGTGTTCTCTTTACAACCATTTGTTAAACTGTACACATAAGTTTTATTTACTTTTGTTTATAATTCACAATAAAATGATAGAGGAGAGAAAGAGAATGAAATGAATAAAGCCTGGAATAATTGGGAGAAAATTTTGTGGAGGAAATAGGACTTAAGGTGGGCTTTAGAATTTGCCCAGAGGAGAGAGCAGATCATACAAATGCAACTGTAGCATGGTTGTGGGTGGGTGGGGTGCAGGTAGGTTGCAGTGAGGGAGGATGCCGACTAGAGTGGACTTGGAGTTTGGGGGGATTCGATGGGGAGTAGCTAAAATAAAGCTGAACAATTTGAGAGTCAGGGGTCAAGGGGGTTGAAGGAGGACCTTGAGGTGGAGGGAGAGGAGTTTAGCCTCTGATACAGTAGCACATCAATACACTGTGGGTTTTAAATTAGGTGACAGACGGATGTCAGAGAAGTTTAAGGAAAATTATAATGGCTGTGTTATGCCTTTTGGATTAAAATGGGACAAAAGCTGGAGCGAGGAAGGGAAGCACAAACTGAATCACGCCAGGGATGAGGGCCACCTGGCAGTATTACTAGAGAGGAAGAAGTAGATGTGAGAAACACTACAGAGGAGAAGTGTGCATGACTGGGGGGCTGACAGGACGTAGGGGATGAGCGGGATAAGTTACCCTTATATTTTACAAAGCCTTGGGGAATAACGGTGCCAATGTGAGAGTAATTGGTAGAAGTAGTTGGTTAGGAAGAAAAGGTAATTTTGGCCTTTCGAACATAAAATTTGAGGTGACAATTACAGCTAGGCAGTAGCAATACAGGGACAGATCAAAAGCACATAGAGAAATTTTGATGACTATTTTCTAATTTAAGATATCACAACCAGAAATGAATCCTCGTCTCGTGTTATATGACATATCATAAAGTACCTAAGCAATGTTTCGCTCGCATTGAAGATAAGGCTAAAACTCAAGGCAATTTCCTCTTCTTGAATGAGTGGCCAAATCCACCAGTATATCTGTCCTTTTCCATTTCTGACATTTCTTTGAATACTATAGTTCAAAAACAAGACCTGTGTATTTTATTAGAGTAAAAAAGCAGACATTACAGCTGATAATGATTTCTATGCAAGATGAAGTGTTCTTACCACTTTTAAAATCTTTATGACTTTGTGTCTTTTGAACAAATTTGGAGAATTATACTATAGAAATGCAAATCTACAAAACTCCAAAGGGCAGATAGAATCAAGGAGGCAGATTTTAATTTAATAAAAAAAAAAAGCACTTTCTAAAAATGTGAACTACCCATAAATGGAAAAAGCTAATTATATTCCCTCTCTGGAAATATTTTAGCAAAAGTTTCACTCTCTGTAGAGATTCTATTAATAGGATTCTTACTTTGAGTCAGTGATTGGACTAAAAGACCTCTACAACAGTTTTTTATACTTATTCTCTTCCTCTTGTGTATTGAAGGTAGGTGAGGAAAGATTTGAATAATACCAATGAATTTGCTGGTTTATTCACCCATGAAGTTTTTGTACTTTCCCTACAAGCCAGGCATTGAGCTACTGGGCATTCCACAGTGAAATAGACACAGACCCTGACCTCAGTGAGCTCATAGTCTAATAAGGGATACAGTGAGCAGAGTGTTAAATGCTACCATAGAAGTAAATACCTGGAACTCAGGAAGTACAGAAATAACTCTAGAGGGGTCACAGAAGACTCTTGGGAGTAAATAACATATAATCTGAAGTATCAAACATTGCCGAAGATGGAAGAGGCTTAAGTTACTCCCATGGTGTTACTTGCCCAGTATTCACTATCTGAACACAAAAATTCTATAGTAACCTCTACTGTCAGAGAATAAAGTCTAATATAAGGAATTTTAATAGGACAGTGTGAACTACAGTCTCAGAAATGTGGTTTGGGTTTCCAGAAAACCTAAATCCAATTGAGACTAAAATATTTTAAAATCCTAATAAATCCCTATCATGGGATGCTATTGTGAAGTACTAACAGTTGCCCCCATATCTCCTTTATCTTGAACCTCCCCTATCCAGGCAACTAGACTGGATTGTTCTATTGACCCAAGAAGAGGGATGAGGAAGAAGTGAAGGGAGTTTGCAGCGTCACCAGAAAATAAAGATATCAAATTCCTGGCTTGTCAATAAAAAATGCCCAGTTATATGATACAAGTATTAAGTCAAGTATTTGCTGGGCATTTTCCCCTCCCAGAAGGACAAGTTTAAACTTTTTCTGGGCTAAGGGAGGAAAAGTGTTGGAATGGGGATGAGAAACAAGATTGTTAAGACATTGGTGAGGATCTCCACGAAGGGTCTCCAGATCCTTCTTCCCCTTACCTCCTCCACATAATTAGCTCCTTAGGGAGAGGAGAGCAATAAAACACTTAGAGAGGGTCAGGGTTCTGAGGATAAATTGTCCTGAATCTCATAGATGAGTGCTTCACAAATTTGAATGTGTGTATGAATCACCTGGAGATTTTTGATTGAGTAGTTCAGGACTGGGGCCCAAGATTCTGCATTTCTAACAATCTCCCAGGTGATCCCAATGCTGCTGGTCTACAGTCTACACTTTGAACAGAAAGATCAGAGGGGATTCTTAAAAGCAACAATGTCCCCAAGAATTCCCTCTTCATTCCCATGAAGCAGGCTCACCAGCAGAGGTGGTTGTATAAATGGATGAGGGCAGTTAGAGCCTGAGATGGCCCTCCTGAGTTTCCTAAAGTCCAATAGCAATGCATGAGAAGAGTTAATTTTCTTATGCTCTAGAAAATGGTGCAGAAACTAGCCAGGAAATTGGTGAGGAGCTCACAGACATAATGAGAGGACTCCATCATGAGAGGAAAGCAGCAGGGACCATACTACTAAGGTGCAGGTGGGAACAGGGACACCTCTGTGGATGCTAGAATGGAGGTATGTGCATGATTCAATGGGCTAGTACATCTCCATGGAAGCCAACATGAAGGACAACTGGCAATCACAGGCCAGATACCCTTCAACAATTCCCATCTGAAGCCACAGTACCATTAGCCACTGGAAATTAAATTCCACATTTACCCAGAATTGACAAGAACATTTTATTGGCTACTGAGAAGAAAGGGGATTTTTGAGATAGAAACTAAATTGTTACAGAAAAATAAAATTATTTTCTTAAATTCTCAGATTTGTGATCTGAGGACTTCATACTCAGTACTCAATGTGTATAAGAAATTTTATTGTTAATGCTCCCAAATAATAATTTAAATGAAAATGATAACTACCAGTACATTTTAGGTTTATTTTGAGGGGAGAACTGATATTTTATAGAGTTTTGTATTCTATGTAGGCCTTTGAACAGCCCTTCAGAGAGGCCGGAGGATTCAAAACTACTTTAAGTTCTTTTGGAAAATGAAAAAGATAGGTCAAAGTCAACTAAGAATTTTATCTCAATCCTTTACAGAAATAAATTCAAAAATGCAGAAAAATTCAAAATGGGAGAAATCAGTTCATGGAGAGAAAGAATATATTTTGATCGCTCACTGTGTGCCAAGTATTATAATGGGAACACAACATACAACTGCCCTAATCCTCTCAACAGCCTGTAAAATTATCCTCCTTTTACAGATGAGCAAAATAAGACTGAGGAGATTAGGTGGCAGAGCCAAGGTCTGAATTCAGGTCTATCTGATTACAGAGCCAAGATTTTCTTGTAAATGAAGATGAAAGATCCAAAGAATAATACATGTCTTGGGATCAAAGTTGTGGGTTTAGCAATGCCAAAAAGTTATTTGTAATACAATAATAAGAACAGTAGTTGTTGGAAAGAGACGTGAGGCGAAGGGCATGGTAGGTCAGGGGAGAAAAGAGAGAAGGAAGACTAGTATTTATTGATGAGTACTATGTGTGGGGAACTGATCTAGAGCATTAACATTCATTTACCCCTCACAGCGGTAAGAACTCATTGAGCAATCATTCTGTGCAGATCCCTCTGGAGTAATAGTTTTAGAAAATATGCTTGTACAAATAAAAGAAAAGTGTTCCATTTTGGCATATTTATTCCACATGTTAATAACTAATATTAATTGAATGCTTGTTATGTGTTGGATACTATTTTGAAGACATATATATTAATTTATTTAATGCTCACCAAAATCCTATCAAGTGAATGATTCATAATGACTCAATGACTGAGAAACTGGGGTTCAGAGAATTTATATCATTTGCTCAGTCACACAGCTAGGGAGTAATGGAGCCAGGATGTGACCACAAGCAACCGCCTTCAGAACTGAGGTGCATTGCTGATGTCCACAGCCCCTTTTACTCATTCTTCTGAGTACAGAGTATCTATTATATTTATAGGTCTGCATTAGGCCCTCTGAGCGTACAGAAAAGCACAAAATGTGTTCTCTGCTCCAGTTTATAAATTAAACTATATTGGCTTAATTTATCTTTTAAATATGTGTGTGTGTGTGTGTGTGTGTGTGTGTGTATAGTCATTCTTAAGTCTGAAAATTCCATTGTTGTGATTACGTAAGGCCATTTTAACCTGCTTCATGAGATAAGATCAGTGTAGGTCCTAACACAAGACTGAATAGATCCATTATAGCAATTGAGATCCACTGAATTATATATTTTGGATCTATTCAATATGACCTTATAAAAAAAATCATGTTAATCATAATAAATGGTTAAATTTATTTACCTATACAACCACATTAGCAAAAAAGATAAGATAAAAAATAATATTTTCCAATTATTATAAAATAATAGTAAATAAAACAAATGGAATGTAGCCAGATTCACCAGTCTAGCTTCTCTTAATTATAATATACTAAGGGACTTTGTGTACATCGTTACTAACCCATTTAAAATGGGCTTTGAAGAATCACTGAGAACTGGGGATAATCCAGATGACTAGACACAACAGTACAGCTTCCTAAAAAAGCAAGAAAACATCCTTTATAATTACTATTCTTCTATGGATGATATTGTATTTGGGATATGTCATTGAAGACAAAAACAAATATAAGCAAGTAACTGGGAATGGAAACAAGAACAATGTAAGCAAAATAGATCTTTTAAAGCACTGGTCTAATGATGATCTAACGGCCTCAATATTTTCCACAAGGGAAAAAGGGAAATTTTTTCCTATCAGTGAGTGGAGAAGAAATAAACCAAAGGTTTGATTAGAAAAATGAAGCTACTGGACAGTTTCTGGAAGAAAAAAAAAAGAGAGAGAAAAAGATAGCTAACTCTAGCTCCAACAAGAAATAGTTTGGTAAGCAGTATTGAATACCTGGCAAATTTAGAAAATATAAACCTACAGAGGGGACAATTGTATGATTGGGCAATGTTTTTCCTTTAGAATTTAGCTGCCCGAATAGAATAGCAGCAGAAGTCTTTTTTAGGGTTTCCAGGGTTGAAGCTTTCTCAGGTAGGGTGGGGCCATGGCAAAGAGGCAGAGTGAGTTGCATAAGCTATAAAGATAACATTTTAAATAATTAATGATGAAATCCAGGCTGAATATGAAAGGTCAAGAGGGAATAGATAGAATGGAATACAATAGGGGGGAGCCTTAAAGACCTGGAAGATTCTATGAAGTCAAACAAAAATTCTCTCAGCTTTCATCTTTTTCACAGTTCAAACATGCAGGTCACATAGGTTCCTTCTTAGACAAAAAACCTACCAATGCCTTTTGATATCAAACCAAATTCCTACCACAAATTACCACCATTTGTGATGGATACTAAATCAGCTTATCAAAATGTGAACTTACTTATGTAAAATTCAATGAAACCTTTCCTATATCAACAGAGTGTCCAGCAAAATTGAAGAAATCATCTGGCTAAGGTCCCCGTATAAAAACACCAAAGTGAAAAAAGCAAAACTATGTGTAAGAAAGAAAGTAGAGAATTTCTCTGCTTATCAAGAAAAGTGTCTCAGTGTGTCATTTCCTTTTTCCAAGTCTGGCAGAAGAAGGCTGACGTTTAAAGTCAGATATTTCAGAGATGGCAACCGCGGGCCAGTTTCTTCACTTCTCTAAGCATAAGGAACCTTACAGGAGTATACAAGTCAACGTTTGTCGAGCACATTGCCTAGTGCCTATCATATGCTAAGCTCAATAAATATTTTACTAAATTCCTACTTTAATCTGGCAAAGAAAACTTGACCACAGACTATTCTAGTGATTTAAAGAAAAACAACATGTCACACCACACAATTAACAATTTCTTTTTAGATTTTAACATTATAAATTACCAGATAAAAGAATGGAATCGATATTCATCACTAAACTTAGTAACAAAATAGTACCTCTCAAAAATTTCCCTGCAAAGTTTGCATGAATTCAGATGGAAAAACCCACAATAAAGGAAAATGAAGCTGTACTCCACGGCAAGATTAGTAAATAGATTATTTTAAGGACAAAGCTCAGATAAGAAAGACTATTTTTCTTTCATTTTTAACTCCTTCATTCTGCCAGATGATAAAAAACTTTTTAGTCAGACCCAGGCAACCTTAGGAACTTTGAGTTTAAATTCAAATAACTCATTGTTTTTTTGCCTTCCCAAATATTCTTTAGGACAATATCAAATTTCCAAGGAAGAATTTATAGGATGTCTCCTTTAATCACTTCTACTGATAAATGACATTCTAGAATTTTCCAAAGTTATATCAGCCTTGCATTCTTGAGGTAAGCTAACTTTATCATGATGTACCATGGTTATTTTATACATTGCATATTGCCAGTTTCAGTTTGCTAATATTTGTTTAGGATTCTTGAATCTATATTCATAAGTAAAATTGGCCTGTAGTTTTCCTTTCTCGTGCAATTCTAGTCTGGGTGTTATCAAGCTTATATTGGATTCACAGCATACAGTAGGGGATATTCCCTCTTTCTCTATTTCCTGAAAGAGTTTGCAAAAGATTAAAATATTTGCCTTGCAAATTTGGTAGAACATACCAATAAAACCATCTGAGACTGGTGTTGTCTTTACGGGAAGATGCTCTACACTTTGTGTTTTTAATAGTTTTGAAGTATTTCTAAAAGTTTGTATATTTTTTCTAAATTGTCATATTTGTTGGCATAAAATTAACCAAAGTGTTATATTTATTATCTTTTATAAATTTTGTTAGATATGAAGCTATTTTTCTTTTCCATTGCTAACATTATTTATTTGTGCTACTTCTAATTTTCATCATCAATCTTGCTAAACTTTTGTCTGCTTTAATAGTCTTTTCAAGGAACCGACTTTTGACTTTATAGATCCTATTTATTATATTTTCTGTTTTCTAAACCATTAATTTTGCTCTTAACTTCATTACATTCTTTCTTAAAATATTTATTTTTCTTGTGTTATTTTTCTAACTTTTTAGGTTGCATGTACAGCTCATTTATTCTTCCCTCATAAAGCATTTAAGGCTATATCTTTTTCTCTAAAAACTACTTTTGCTGGACCCCTTATGATTTTATATGCAATATTTTTATTATTTTTAGTAGTAAATATTTGTAATATACATCTTAATGTCCCCTTTCCAAGTATATGAGACCTTTTGCTTGTCTTTTATTGCTTGACTTTTAATTTAGTTGTGTCCAGAAAACGTGTTCTGTGTGAAAACAATCTGAAATTTGTCAACTTTTGCTCCAAGGCCCAGGTTGTAGTCAGTTTTTGTAAATGTTTACTGATAAGTATTTAAACAGATATGTCTAGCAAGTTAAAAGTTACAAAAGTTTTCTTACTTTCTAGCGAAGGAAGATGGAGCTAGATAGACAGGTAAAATATATGTTATATCAGATAACAATGTCCTAAGCAGAAATGTAAAGCTTAGTAAGGGGGCAGCAGGACTGGGGGTGGCCTCACTAGTAAGGTAACATGAACAGAGACCTGAGCATCGAGAGGATGCCAGCTGTGCCTCTATCCGAGTGAAGGAGAGCCTTCCCAGGAGAGGGAACAGCCAAGGTAGGAGATAGCAGTCGGCTTGGTGTGTTCAAAGAACAGCCGAGATCCCGTGTGGCTGAGGTAGGGTAAGTGAGGCATGGAGTGGTAGGCTTGGAGGTCGGGGTGGGAGGGGAGGCCCAGGTCATTCAGGAACTTTAGGACTTTGGTTTTTATTTTGAGGGAGCCAGAGGGCGTCTGGGGAGCTGTGAGAAGATCTGTGATATATCCGATTTAACGTTTAGAAGCTCCCATGGTCAGAGGTTTGACCAGAGGAAGGTGAGAATGCAGCCTTTACTTCATTGATTTTCATTTGCTGCATTCAGTAAGTGATCACTATGTGCTAGGCACTGTGCTAGGAACTTTGCATACATTATTTCATTTAATTTTCAACTGCTCTATGACGGAGATAATAGTAATAATAACCACCACCAAGATAGTAATAGCTAACAATTATTGACCAATTACAATGTGTCAGGCGCTAGTCTATGCACTTTAATCACTTAATCCACCCCAAAACCAATGAAGTGGATAAAATTATTGTCCCGTTTTACAAATTTAGGAAACGAGGAATGGAGAGATTAAATAACTCACCCAAAGTCACCTGGCTGAATGCAGGCAGCCTCGCCGCGGAGGTTTACCTCTTCGCCACTACGCAGGATTGCCTCCCTTGCAATAAGCTTTATTTTGAGGATGAAGACATTTGGGTTTAATGAGGTTAACAAACCAAAGTTCTCATCCTTCGGTGTGATGTATAATTTGAACCCAGGTCTATCAGATTCCTGAGCCCGGGTTCCCCCGTGGTGGGTGGTACCAGCCAATAGCCTCTCTGCAAAGCCCTGCTGGTCATGAGGGGTCAGAGTGAGAGATGGTCAGTGGCATTGTCTTAGAATAGAAAGGCCAGAACATTCTGTAGATTGTGTATTTCTTCTTTTTGATCCACTCTACTCTTCAGATAGAGATATTTTACTCTCTGTAACACTTGATGTACTTGTCTCTTTCCATTCCTTGAGAACAGTGACTATTTCTTACCCTTCTTTGTATTTTGAGCACTTAACATAGTGCTTGGCAGAAGGTGCTTAATAAATGTTTGTGGAATGCTAATGATTGCTTAAACTCTTTGCTAGAGAGGAAGACCCAAACACACAGGGGCTTAACCTATTCTATGTAAGAGAGATTAACTGGCCCAGTGTCAGGTAGATTGCTCAATCCTAGTCAATGTATTTCATAATGATTAATAAGGTGAGCAAATGTGTGGTCAAAATATACAAATTGCTCAGAACAAGGTTCAGAAAAAAAATAAATGAAATAAATGGTTCTCAAACGCTGAGCTTTAACTGATCTTTATAAGTATTTGAACAAACGTGTCAAGAAAGTTATTTATTTTTTTAGACTTTTTTTGAAGAAGAAGATTAGCCCTGAGCTAACTGCTGCCAATCCTCCTCTTTTTGCTGAGGAAGGCTGGCCCTGAGCTAACATCCATGCCCATCTTCCTCTACTTTAGATGTGGGACGCCTACCACAGCATGGTGTGTCAAGCGGTGCCATGTCCGCACCAAGTATCTAAACGAGCGAACCCGAGGCCACCGAAGCAGAACGTGCGCACTTATCCGCTGCGCCACTGGGCCGGCCCCAAAAGTTATTTTTTTAAAACAGCTTTTTTCTCTTTTAGTGAGGAAGATTTGCCCTGAGCTAACATCCGTTGCCCATCCTCCTTTTTTTTTTTTTTTTTTTTTGCGTAAGGGAGACTAGCCCTGAACCAACATCTATGCCAATCTTCCTCCACTTTGTATTTGTGATGTCTCCACAGCATGGCCAATGAGGGGAGCAGGTCTGCACGCAGGATACAAACCCACGAACCTGGGCCGCCAAATCAGGGGCAGGGAAATTGAACCACTGGGCTCCAGGGCTGGCCCCTTAAAAACAGCTTTTTAATAATAGGGCTAATGACAAATGGTAGGTAAATATTACTGAGAGACATACAGAATGAAACCAACTTTCCATGTGATATACAATTACGTCAATAGTGCTATATGCAAATTCATCTGATCTAGCAATGTCCAGTTCTGTTCTTCTTCTGTCTCCACCTACTATCCTTGCAAAAAAAAAAAATACTCCCTAAAATATTTTAATTGTTGGAGGGAGGAGAGTAAAGAGTATGGCTGACAGCTATTCAAAATGAGGGCAACTCAATGGGGCATTTTGCTTTGGTGGTTCTGACTAAAAGGACTGTCATATTTTGCATTTAATCTGTAACTCTGCAGTCATGTCGGGAACGAGACATTGCTGCCAAGAATGTGTGGCGAGCTGAATGTGCAGTAGGAGTCGAATTACAAGGAAAATCTCCATTCTCTTCAGATAATCTCTTGAGGTCTTAGATAACTTCCTTCTCAAGTCTCACATCTCCATTTTAACCAAAGGTGGGGTGCGGGGGGAAGGACACTGTTTCCTTCGTAAGAAGTAATTTTAGTCCCTTTTCAGAATGCAAGACTGTCCCACTGGGGGTTGGAGGCTGAGGGCAAGTCACGCCCTGTATGTTGTTCCCTCTCCACATGCTGTCCCCAGCCCATTTGGATAAACAGGTAAAACTGGATTTAAGTAAACCTCAAGGAGAATCTCAAAAGAGAAAAATCACAAAGGAGTAAATTATAACCATCGACTGTATGCATTTTTAATGAACCTCAGGTTTTTATTTTCCAGCACTACTTCCATTTACTCCCTCTACTCCTCTTGGAGTGACTAGTGTCTTTGGCCTCGTGAAGAAAGTAGAGAAATAACAAAGCCCTAGTCAGGGCAGTAGTTTTCATTAGCCACAGCCTGAATAGGATACAAAGCATTAGTGAAGAATTTGAGCTTTGGAGTCCTGCTCTGAATTCTGTCCTTCTACCGTGTGGCCTGTGACAAATTACTTAATCTCTCTGAGCCCTAGTTTGCTTATGAGTTAATTAAGGATAATAATGCCTATCTCATCTGGTTGTTTGAGAGTATTAAATAAGAGCATGCTGTAAAAGTTAATGCATGCTACATTGTAAATGATCAAGAAATGGTATAGATGTTAATATTATCATTACTATGACACTTTATTTATGCAATAAAAGTTATTAATTATTAATCCAGAAGTTGTTCTGACTGGTCTCACTTTAAATTTGTGACTACAAATCTCAAATGGCTCAAAACACTGTCAGACAATTCTATCTCATTTCCATGGTAACTTCATTTTCGCCCTCTCCAAATTAGCTTTCATAACATCCTCTCTTCTCAAATCTTCAAATCTCCCCCCAACACACACACACTCACACTCAACTGCGGCTCATGCTCAGCCCTTAGTTCATAGAAGCAGCAAAGGCAATCAGATGGGAACCACTCTCCTTCCCACCTCCAAAGCCACTCACCTGCCTACGTCCTTGCTCATCAGCTTTACCTTCCCTCCTTTTCCAGCGGAAGAAGTGCCCCTGCTCCTCAGGCCACCCCATCCTGAGCTTGGAGCACAGCCTCTCTGGCTTCCCAAGGACCTCACTCTTGTCTCATGTGTTGGCTACTTTTCCTCTAAAAGGACTTCAATGCCGGCATGTCCCAGGGCTCTGCCAGGCCCTCTTTCCTTCTCTATTTACATTATCCCTCTAAATGATTTTACCGAGTCTCATAGCTATAAGTATCATCTATGCTTTAATGACTAATATCCGATATTCCTCATCTCAGTAAATATTACCGACATCTGCCTCCCACTTCATTGCTCAGGCCCCAAACCTAGAAGTCCACATCCAATCTGTCCACAAGTCATGTACAGTTTACTGGCAACCCCCAAATATATCTTAAGTTTAACTTCTCACATCCTCCATTACTACCACCCTGGTCAAACCGCCATCCTTTCCATCTAGATCAGGATTTCTCAACCTTGGCACTATCAACAATTTGGCCAAATTATTCTTTGTCATGAGGGGCTCTCCTGTGCATTGTAGGCTGTTTAACAGCATCCCTGACGTCTACTCACTACATGTCAGTAGCACTCCTACTCCACAGTTGTGAAAACCCAAAGTCTCTCCAGATATTGCCAAATGTCCCCTAGGAGGTTAGGGGATGCAAATCACCCCTGACTGAGAACCATTGGTCCAGATTATTGCCAGCAATCTTGTCAGTAATCTCCCAGCTCCACCCTTGCCCTTCTAAAATCTACACCCACACAGCAGCCAGAGTGATCTCATTCAGGATATAAATCATACCATATCCAGCCCTGGCATAAAACATTTCAATGGCTTCCTTTGCACTTAGAATACAGTTCAGGCTTCTGAGATTATTTCCTTCTACTCTCACCATCAGTTACGGCACTGCAGGCACTCTGGTATTCCTGCTGTCCCTCAAACTTGCCAAGTTCATTCCCATCTCAGGGCCTTCGCCTTTGATGTTCCCTCTGCTTGAAATTCTCATCTTCCCATAGATCATACATGGTTACATCTCACCTTTATTTTTTTAAGATTGGCACCTGAGCTAACTTCTGTTGCCAATCTTCTTTTTTTTTTCTTTTTCTTCTCCCCAAAGCCCCCCAGTAAGTAGTTGTATATTATAGTTGTAGGTCCTTCTGGTTGTGCTACGTGGGATGCCGCCTCAGCATGGCTTGACGAGTGGTGCCATGTACACATCCAAGATCCGAACCGGTGAAACCCTGGGCCACCAAAGTGGAACGTGTGAACTTAACCACTTGGCCATGGGGCTGACCCTACATCTCACCTTTTAAGTCACATCTCAAGTGTCTCCTCCAGCTTTCCTTGAACAGCCGAGCCCAAGAAGTCCCCTAAAGCTGCTTTCCATTACTCTATTTTATTTTCCTTATCAGTACTAAAATTATATCATTTTATTTATTTTCACCTATTTATTTTCTGCCTGTAAAAATGTCAACTCCATGAGAGGAGGGGCTTTACTCGGTCTTGTTAACCACCATATCCTTAACTTCTTGAAAAGTACCTGACCAAAATAAGCTTTCAGAAAACATTAACTAACAAATTGTTAGCTGACTAATTGGCTGATTAAACACCTATGTGATCTAGGTACTGGATTTGGGGCTGTGGCTAGAAAAACGAATAATGAGATATAATTTCTGTCCTCAAGGAGCTTGGTCCAATGGAGGTTTCAGAGAAGTAAAAAAGTAATTACAACACAGAGTAGTAGGTGCTATAACAGGGGGAAACCCAGGGGTTGTAATAGTATTAATGGCAGAGGCCCTTAATACACAGCTCAGGCAGCCAGAGAAGACTTCCCAGAGAGGGTGGCATGAAAGCATAAGTCAAGTTGGGTGAATTGGAGTTAGCTAAGTGAGTGCGTACATATCATGGGTCTGAATTGTGTCCTCTCCCAAATTCAAATTCATAGAACCCCCAGTACCATAGAATGTGACTGCATTTGGAGATAGGGCCTTGAAAGATGTAGTTAAGGTAAATGAGGCCTTTGGGTTGGGCCTTAATCCCATCTGATTGGTGTCCTTATAAGAAAGAAGAGGAAATTTGGACACACAGAGAGACGGCAGGGAAGCATGCGTGCAGAGAGAAGACCGTGCAATGACACAGTGAGATGGTGGCCGTCTGCAATCCAAGGAGAGAGGCTTCAGAAGAAACGACTCTGCTGACGCTTCTAGCCTCTGAGATTGCAACAAAATAAACTTCTGTTGTTTAAGCCACACAGTCTGTGGTACTTTTTTGTGGCAGCCTGAGAGTGAAGTGTGTCGCTGAGATGAAAAGTGCTGGAGTGTGGAGTGCAGGCTGGGTAGGGGCACGAGAAGAGGCTAGAGAGATAAGCAAGGGTGAGCTCATGAAGCCCAGTGGAGGAGTCAGAGCACGATGGTGATCGGTCTTGGGAACACTGACAAATCACAGGCAGCAGAGTAAGGTGATCAGATTTGCCTCCGAGAGAAAGAATTTTAGTGGTAACATAATGAATAAATTTTAGGAGGGCAATCGCAGAGACCCTGAGAGCAAGAAGGAGGCATACGGCTTTGGAGTCCAACAGACCAACATTCTGATCCTAGCTCTGCCACTTAAAAGCTCTGTGACCTTGGGCAAGCCCTTCCCCTCCCTTTGCTTCTACTTCCTCACTTGTAATTTTAGGCATAATAATTCTTATCCCATGGGTGATATAAGGATTCAATAAAACAGGGTATGTAAAACACTTGGCATAGTACCTGACACATCATAAGCAATGAATGATTGGTAGCTATTAAAATGTCTAAGGCAGTAATAGTAGACCTGGAAAAAAGGGACAGGCTTGAGAGATCTTAAAAATAGGTAATCTGGAAAATTTGGTGATTAATTTTACGTTTGTGGATAAGGGAGAAGATGAAATCAAAAACAGCTTCCAGACTTTTGATTTGGGAAGCTTTGGATTGCAGTGTCATTCACCCAAATAGGAGACACAAAGAAGAAGCAGAGAGAGGAAGAGCAGGAATTTAATTTTGGATGTATTGAGTTTGAGGGGGTCCCTGGTACATTTAGGAAGAGTTGCATCATAGATAGCTGAATACAGGGACTTAGGTTTGGGAAAGAAGTTTGGGCTACAGATGTAGACTGGCTTGAGGAGACTATCCAGAGAAGGTGTCCAGAGTGAGAAGAGGAGCGGAAAGTAGGTAGAACTCCAGGGACACATCCACAAGCAGAAGAGGAGAGAGGATAAGAGGCTGAAAAGGAACCACAGAGCTATGAGAAAAAGAAAGAGTTAAACCAAAAGAGGCAAGACATTTTAAAAAGAGAGTTGTCAACAGTACAAAAGCCAAAAAGAAATCAAATAAGGTAAGGATCATGACCTACCCATTGGACTACGTCACGCTTAGACATCAGGCATGACTAGGGGATGGGTGGGTTCATGGAGCAACAGGGGTGCAAACCCTGCTATAATGGGGCAAAGAATAAATGAGAGGTGAGGAAGTGAACACTGTGAGCTTTCTGAAGGAAAAGAGAAGACTACCCGTAGAAGGAAATTCTTTTTGCTCCTTCATGATTCATAACTCCTTATCTTTCACCATCCTAACTTCCTTTGGCCCAGGGGTTCTTAATTTAGGGTTCACAGACCTCCTCACATGGTTTATGAATAGAATTTGAGTCTACGTATTTAGAAAGGAGAAAAAATTACAACTTTCATTTCATTAGCCTGAAATTTAGCATTTTCATCAAGTATGAATGTAGGCAAAAACTACAAAAGATTAGCAGTATCTTTGACTGTCAAAAATATATTTTCATATCGTACTATAGTTGTCACAGATTTCTCAAAATACCATTTACACTCATCACTTTTGTGAAATTATGATAGTTATCAAACCTACTGCAAGATCTTGATAATAAATTGTTTAAACAGATTTTAAAAACTGTATTTAAATGTAATCAGTTTTCTTTGTCATCTTATGCATTTTATTTCGTTGTTTAAAAACATTATTCTGAGAAGGGGTCCATTGGCTTCCCCAGATGTCAAAAGGGTCTTTGGCACAAAAAGGTTAAGATTCCCTGCTCGCCCATAACATAAGCCATGCACCTACTCCATTATCCCCAAGTTTTGGTTTCTGTATGCTGCTGTCCTTATTTTGATAAGCCACAACTGTCCCAAGTGTTCCTCCAGGGAAAATAGCCATGTGTCTCTAAGCACTCTTCTGCTGATCTGAGCACCTACTGGTGCTTTCACTTTCACCTGTTGTGAGGTGAAACATCACCTGTATTGAGGTGGTAAAAATTGTTTCAAGTCTTCATTCACTTCTTTGCTCAGCATTGATCACCATTATTGAGCACAAGTTACTAGGTGACATACTTGGGGATACAGCACCAGTACCTCCTAGGAGTTTATAGTTTGGGGAGAGGTCAGGAGAGAAGAGAGAGAGACTTATACATAACAGTTACGAGACAATGTGGAAGTAGTTTTATTAGGATATTTAAGTTTTATGGTATATGAGATGCCAGAGGAAGGCTTCATGCAGGAGGTGATGAACGCTGTTAAAGCACTGAATTTGCAGAAACTGGATAAGTAATGTTCGTGAAGCTGTTACTCTGTTTTCTAAAAAATCTTTGGACATTAAACAAAATGGAGTAAAAGAGATTTCTTTTCCGTTTTGGTATACACATTTAATTACCATACTTAATTAGAGCTTGGGAAAAAATTAAGGAAAAGATTGAATATTTAGGACACCTTCCTTCCTCTAAGCATTTATACAGAGAAATAGTGTTTATAATCACTGTGAGATGAAAATATTAGGCAAATGTTAGTTTAAAAAGCAATTTGATATGAAGAATTTTCAGTTTTTCATAGATGAGTATATGACACCTGCTGGCCAAATTGTATAACTTCCATCTCCAAAGGACTGATGAGTAATAACACTAATATTATTATTAACTCTGTTTCCCAACCAGAGGAATTACATATTAGGCCTGGGCTTTCCTTTAATGACCAGCAAGGGGAAGATTTTTTGAAATGGTGAATTTGGCACTTTTTTTGTTTTGTTTTTCTAGCTTGAGAAGTTCAAGAAGGTTAAAGAATTCAAATATTTAATGTGATTTCTTTAATAGTAAGTTAACTGAGAGTTGGAAAGAAGTAATGCCTCGCTCAAGGTCACACCAAGTGGATTGTCCAGCTAATTCTAGAGCCCAGGCTGTTCTCCTACATTCCCAGTCTGGGGAAGGTATTCCAAGGTATAGTTTCAAGCTGTTAACTTCTCTTCTACCTCTTGTGATTTGACTCGACTATTCATAAGTTTGACTACTGACAACATTATTAATACTTTGTATGTGTCTAATTCTTTCACTTTCTTTAAAAGTCTGGTTTACTGAGGTAAAATTTACATAAAACAAAATTCACTAATTTTAAGTGGATAGTTCTTTCAGTTTTGATAAATGTATACAGTCACATCACCAACACCATAAACAAGATCTAGAATACTCCTATCAGCCCCCAGATTTCCCTCATGCCCTTTTGTAGTCAATTCCCCCTTCCCATGCCCAAGCCTGGAAACCACTGATCTGTTTTCTGTCTCTAGTTTTGCCTTTTCCAGAAAGTCATCTACATGGAATCATAGCATGCAGCCTTTTGTGTCTGTCTTCATTCACTTGGCTTACCAACTGGAGATTCAGCCATATTATTGCATGTATTGGTGGTTTGTTCCTTTTATTGCTAAATAGCATTCTATTTATGGATAAACCACAATATGTTATGTTTTAACTAGTTGACGGAAATTTGAGTTGTTTTCACCTTTTGACGATTATGAATAAAGTTTCAATAAACATTTGTATGAAGGTCTTCGTGTGGATATATGTTTTACATTTCTTGGATAAATACTCAGCCATGGAATTTCCAGGTTATATGGTAAGTGCATGTTTAACTTGATGAGAAACCGGTTTTTGCTTTTTAAAAGTAATTTTATACATAGTTATTTTTTCCTTATTTTAGCTTAATTCTAGTTGTGTTCTCCCATGTCACTGCTGTAGAAATCTTTTGTACACAATATAGCTTTAACTGCAAGTATGATGAAAAAACAATGAGAAAAAGCAATCCTCTTCAATAGAGCCATGAATTAGAATTTTTAAAGGAATAGAGGACAGCCTTGGAATCATCTGCAGCCTGTCACTTTGACTTGCCGTAGTGACCTTTAACTATTGGGCAAATTACCTAACCTCTCAGAACGTCGTTATTGAATCCTCAAACTTGGGTGATACAGGTATCTACACTGCGCGGTTGTTACAAAGATTATATAGTATAATGTAAGTGAGTGTTCCCCACATAATGGTCGCTGCTGTTACTGCCATTGGATTAACGACTTTTGGTAAAAGCAAAAGGCTACATTCAAGAGAACAAACGGTATCACACAAGTGATATTTTAGGATTCATTAGGAATTAATGTGTTTCAGGGGTTATAAATATATCACCCAGAGACAAATGAGTTTCCTTTGGCTCTAGTGTCTACGATGCGTTAGTTTTTAAAATATTGCTATTCTTTTTTTTTTTAAAGATTGGCCCCGGACTAAAGTTTTTTGCCAATTTTTTTTTTTTTCCTCTTTCTTCTTCTTCCCAAAGATCCTCAGTACATAGTGGTATATTCTAGTTGTAGGTCCTCCCAGTTCTACCATGTGGGACGCCACCTCAGCGTGGCTTGGATGAGCAGTGCTAGGTCCCCGCCGAGGATCTGAACAGGTGAAGCCCTCGGCCACTGAAGCAGAGTCTACGAACCTAATCACTCAGCCATGGGCCGTCCCCTAAAATACTGCTATTCTTGAGCCAGCCCTGATAGTCTACTGCTGAAATTTTGGCGCTCTCACTCCTGCAGCCCGAGTTTGTTTCCTGGTCAGGGAACCACATCACCCATTTGTCAGTTGCCATGCTGTGGTAGCAGCTCACATAGAGAACTGGAGAGACTTACAACTATGATGTACAACCATGTAAGGGGGGGTTTGGAGAGAAGAAAAAAAAAGAGGAAAATTGGCAACGGATGTTAGCTCAGGGCTAATCCTACACTGCAAAAAAAAAAAAAGCTATAAAATACTGCTATTCTTACACTTTACCACAGATTAGCATTTTGTACTTAATTAAGGTCATGTCTTTTATATGTCACTGAGAAATTCTATTGTCACAAAAATTATGATGATAATAACAATGTGTTACAACTTATATAATATGATTTACCGAGGCAAGGGCCCATTTTACCATAGTCACTTTTGAAGGATTGGTTTTTTTATACCTCCACTTAAGAAGATATTCTTAATAAAGAAAACATTGACAGTAGGCTTTTAACTTTGCTATTTTCAGACTAGTTTCACCCAGTTTACTGGCAGGTATTTAATCTGCTAAAAATGTGAGTCAGTTAATTAGGTTGCACTGACATCTGCTGGTAAGACAGTAAATTCCATAAAAATTGTGTTCTAAATTTCAGTAGAATCCAATAGTTTAATTTAGTCTTTAAAACTTGTATTTGCATTCCGGGTTAAACAAATTAGCAGCTGTACCTGATAATTTCTGTTTCACAGTTCAATTTGACTCAAGTGGTGTGTTAGCCTGTTGCAGCTCTCTTTGGGATCTTCATAAAGGCCAGTGGCAACAGAAGCTTGGTTAAGAAGCAAAACATCTTTTAAATCATAACATTTTCCAGGGTCTACCACTGAACAACAGCATCATCATCATCTTCTTCATCATCTCATCATCATCATTATGACTTTTGGTCTGAAAACAGGACAACGATAGTGATGTTTATGAAGTTAGTATTCGCTTTGAGAAGCACTCATGGGGAGATAGACTTTGGGTGTCGGGAAGTCAGTAAGCTCCAGCAGATCTATACTCTAGGGGATTATTTCTTCTTGTCAGGAAGCATAACATGGCGCCTTTAAAACCTACCAATTCAACACTCTGATTTAGGGTCACAGAATTTTACAACTGGAAAGAAATTTACTGATCATTTAGTTCATCCCTTTCTTTTATAGATGTGGAAACTTAAGCCTCAGATAAAGTTCCATAACTCATTACCTTGCTGATATGAGAAAAATGTTTCCTAATTCTCCCATTCCGATATTCTTTCCTATACAAATTGTCTTCACTAGCTGCTTATAAGTTTACTGTTTAACTAAAAAATACTTCAACACACAAATATACACACGTAAACATGATTAGGTGAGAATTTATATTTAGCTTACTTTAACTCAATCATCCTTTCTCCAACTAGAGATGTGTTATTAAAATACACACTATATTACATATTTCTCTGTAGTGCTTCAGAAATATATATTTATTCACAGGTTCTTCTCAGAAACTGAAGCTCCACTGTCTATTTCTTCAGATGTAAAAATAGAAAGAGGCATGTGGATCAGGAAAAAACAAAAAAGAGTCAGATAAACTTTAACCAGGGAAGTTTCTGGCTCTTTGATCAGATTCGAGGTCACAGAATTATGCACCAGATGTCTTATCAGTAATATAAACACTCCTGCCCCCTTTAAATTTCTGTTCCAATAGGCACTGTCACATAGGATAAAACTTTAGCAATGCAACTTGCATTGTGATAAAGTGTGTGCTATATAAATTGCCATATATTGTACAATATAAAGCCAAGCACATTTTTCTCAACTTCAGCACTATTGACATTTTGGGATGCTTAACTTTTTGTGGTAGGGGGCTTCAGCATCCTCACTAGATGCCAGTAACGTGTCCCCAACTGTAACAAGCAAATTTGTCTCCAGACATTGCCAAGTGGCCCCAGGAGCCAAAATCAGCCTAAGCTAAGAACCACTGCCGTAAATTAAAGTTGCTTCCTTCAGATTTTTTTTAACTACTTAAAATATTCCAATCAAGAATTTGATTCTTTTTATCTTCAAATAAAAGAAATATTGACATATGAAAAGGGGAAGAGCCTCAAGAGTCCTCTCTAGTTTAGATAAATACCACATTTAAATATTCCATTCTGAGTTAGAGCTAATAACGTGGGTTCCTTAAAGTGTTTTCAGTACTTGCATGTTTCTTCTTGCTTCCTTCTATGCTTTAAGGCATAATTTTGACACGGCTACTAATTCACAACCAACTTTCTTTAACTCTTGGGCAAGCTGCTTTCTTTATGTAATGGCTTTTTAAAAATTATTTTATTTTCCTGTACTACAAAGTTCTTTCTACACATTATGCCCTTTGAAACCAAAGCAACCAGAGAAATTTCAGGGCAGGTTTCTTCATCTTCATCCTGCAGATAAGGAAATCAAGTGGAGCCGGGACTCGGTGTATATTTCCAATGAACCAAAGGTTTCTTGCATTTCATCCACAGTAAGTATATTTTTGAAAATATTGAGAAGGGTTTCATGAAAGGAGAAAAGGAGGAAGGGAGAGGAGGAGGAATGGAGGAGAGACGGGAGAGTGAAGTTGGGAGAACCCTAGCAGAACAATAAAACCGAGTTTATGAAGTAGCATGGGGTAGAGGAGGATCAGAGCTCACCATTTAATCCCTTGTAGCATCCAGCGAGATTTGGCACCTCCATATTCCTCCTGCATCACAGCATTATCCTCCATTCCATCCTCCTCCTTCCCACTCCCTCTACCTCCTACTTTTCCCACTGCTACCACAAGTGCATGTAAGTGCACACATGCGAACACACACACACTTATTCACTCCTGACCTTGGGGTCAAAGTCCTAGGTCTTTCCAAGAGGAACAAGTGCGAGAATTTTTTGTTGTTTCCAAAATTTTTACTCCTAGGACCAGCAAAGGGTCAGCAATTCATTGCCTAGACTCAAGTCTTGGAGCAAGGAGTTCCTAGATGCATTTCAAAAGCTCCCTGAAGTTACACTGCCCTCAAATCTTTTATTTTACAGTTGATTGATTGCCTGTCTTCCAGCTTCCTTAACACAGAGATCTTAACACAGCCTCGGTCTTTCCAAATCCTGTAGCTTTTGAGCATTCTGTACATGGAAAAAGTAAAAGAAAATTATAAAAGTAATATGCAATGTTGGGAAGTCTGATAGGAAATAGGTGCTATCAGTTGTGATAATAATAGTGTGGCTATGACAATGCTTCTGGAATATCTATCAAAAACGCTAAAAACATGCATACTACCAGATAGATCCAAGTGTTGAACTTCCTGGACTTGATTTCAAAGAAATCACTATAGACATGCTCAAAGATGTCTGTTCAAGGCAAAAACATTTATCCAAATGTTTTATAACAGTAAAAAATTATCAAACAAAATGGTAATGATTGATTATATAAATTATGGTTTACCTATCCAATGAAATAAATATGCTCTTAAAATAAATCATGCTGTTAAAATATGTGCCTAGAAAAGTTGGGAGGAATAGACATAAAAATGTTTAGTCATTGTTAATGTGGTGGTGAGCCTTTAATTTCTTCTCTATGCTGTTCTGAATATGCCAAAATTGCTAGATTTAATATGTGCTGTTTTAATAATGAGAAAAAGAACATTTGAAATAAAGAAAATGTGATGAAAATTGCCATGGTTCTCTGCCCATTGTCATGTAGAAACAATTGCCCAAATATCTTGTCTGGTGGGTCCAGGGGTCTTTCTAATCATTAGGTAGTGAGTTGTAGAATTAACTGCACTTATTGTCAATGACACATCCCAACAACTTCCATTTATTGATCATTTAAATTGGGCAAGGCATTCTGCTATATTTATACAAACTATCTCTTTTATTCCTTAAAACAAATCCCTAGGTAGGTATCATTCCCATTTCTGCAGATGAGGAAACTGAGGCTCCAAGCGGTTAAGTAAATATGAGATCTAAGGCTCTGAGTCCAAGTTCTCTATCGGCACACAATCTCTAAGTTAAATTGCTTCTCTTGTGTAGTTTTAAGCCTGAGCATCATGTCTTCTCTGGATCGTTTTGAGGAAGAATAAGAGGTGTGCAGGGAAAAACAATTTTAGTAGAATTCTAGCCACAATGCAAGTCTTTGTAACATAGATTGAACTTCACTTTGCTTTCATATTTGCTCTATAAGGTCCGAAAAACATGATATGATTAACTTATGTGAGGCTTAAAACAAGTTTAAGAACACAAGATGGGAAAAAAAAAATCTGAGAATATTTTCCCACTGCAAAATTTTCCCACGGAGAATGTAGCTAGCTAATGCGTCTACCTTACTCTGAGCAATATATTAGAATGTTTAGAAATTTGTAAAAATAATGACCACAAAAACAAGAGTCTGCTTAATTAACATAGAACACCTGGATGGTAAAAGTTTACTTTATTTATCTGCCCAAGAGGCAAAAAAATCACTACCAAGGTTGGACAAAGTAGATAACTAACATTATAGATTTTTAGTGAGGTTTTGAGTTCTACTGGTTTTATCTGACTGCATTAAGACGCATACACATGCCAACGCAGGAAACAACATATGCTCAACTAACTGCACAGAGACTTCATTGTTGCAACATTAACCACGATTAATATTTTCAGAGCTTTGCAATTGGGAGAACATAATGTCATTATACGTGGAGGAGGAGAAGGAGGAGGAGGAGGGAGAGAGGGAGAGAAGATGGTAGACAGAGGCCTAATTAAATATTCCTTGCCATCAGTAGTGAACAAGGACCAAATATAGACACTGTGTAGAGCACAGATATTAATTTGCATAACAGGACGTGGGCAACTTAACAATGAGCTGATGTAGTCCCTATAGAATTGCCTGCTATGACTCAGTACTCTTATTTTTTCCTGTATCTATGTAATTGAAATTTCATCATGATGAATAATGCCTTGGATCTTTTTTGAAAAAAAAAAAAAAGAAGTTCTGGATTCAAGAGAATGACTTTGTGCATAATCCATACCACTCTTTAAGATCCATGAGATCACCTACGCCCTGACAATAAAGACCTTTTGACAATAACATTTTTAACTTCCGCCAGTTCCTACTTAATCATTCTTTCAGAAGCGTTATCTTATACGTGTTTCTTAAACTACATATACTGTATGTAAAAAATAAGAATTAATGTACAATCTCAAGGTCAGATTCAGTGACAAAATGCACTACCTGAATCTTGTAACAGATTTACTCCTTGCTGCATATAAGTTGCATATAAGAAACATAGGCTGCACTTTTTTTGTGATCCATGCAGTAAATGTTCACAAAAATCAAGCAAACAACTAGACATCCCTCAGCTACTAAAATTCACTCCCCTAGTTACAACAGACTTATTAACAAAAATAAAAGCGTTGATAGTTGCATCAAAACCATGCTTGGCTGAGGCAGTCCTGGAAAGGGTTGGGTGGAAGGACCACACGGGAAGCACTGGTAGTCACGAATGTGTCACTTGTTTTTACATGGGATTGAGACTATTCTCTCTTCACATGGCTTTTCCCTACCACAGGCTTTTGCGAAAAAGGCATTTCAGACTTCAAATGAAAACAAACATCCTTTAATGAAAAAGCTGAGAAATGCTTCTCTGATCCTGGAAACAGCTTTCTACACAGGTCCTTAAGGCAAATGCCAGGAGTCAAAGAAATTGGAGAACAGTCTCAGGATGTAAACAACAAAATCGCTGACCAAGGCGTTGTATCTGTGGACAAAAACTTCTCACAAGAAGACCTATCTGGATAATACTAGCTTTTTGGTTTTTGAAGTTCATGTGAATTTCATATCTTAGGAGCGCTGTACATTTTTTATTTTGTAGAGACTTCTGGGGTGGATAAAAGTTCATGATGTTGCTTAAAAAAAGAAAACAAACCAACCACAGCACGGATGAGCTACTCAAATACTAAGCAGTTTTGAGGTTGGTTTTTGTTTGTTTTACTTTCACATTTTACTTTTGTGATTGGCATAAGGAAAACCAAACTGAGAAATCATAATGTTGGAGTATTTTAAGGGCATGCTACCATAGATATTAACAAGCTTATTTATACAGAAAGACCTCTGCAGAAAGTGCTCTGCTCGATGCCACATTCCAGAATAGCCACCGTTGCTTTCTTTTTCTAAATTGCCCATGTTTACTGGTTTCACAAATACCCCTGAAGTCTTCCCGATGTGCTTGGCAATGATAAAATTTATGGCGATATCATCACAGTTTTGCGTCTCATCTATCAAAGCATGGACGGCTGCAGGTTGCCTCTGAAAGAGTTCAAGGTATTTGCTATTGAAGAATGAGGCTCCTATCAGCACCATAGAGTACTGGTCACCATTTCCAAAGCCTGGCGTTTGCAGCTCAAAACCTCCATAACTGTAGATACCTGATGACGTAGACACATGCTTTCTAGGAACAAATCCTACAATTTGATCAGGAAATTGCTGAAAAGACAGAAAAAGAACAATTAAATGTGGCATTTCTTTAGAATAGACATGGCGAAAAAGGCAACGATTTATTACAGAGAGAATGAAACTGATTTGTCAATTTTATTTTATCCTGGCTTCTACATCTCAATTTCATCAAACTCCAGGCAACTTCATAAACTGATGTGCCAATAAGTTTACAAGACAAATCCCATCATAACCCAAATATCTGACAAAATTTCTAACCTCACAAATGTTCTCCTAATCCAAACATTATCTGATATTAATAAACCAAAGAGTCTGGTTCTTCAAAGTTTGCTGCAAGAGAAGTTGACTGTATGAATGCTACTTATTATAGAAGATAAGAAAATATAACGTGATTATTTTGAAAAACTGGTTTAATCTCTTAGGAGTATATAAAATTATGGATCTGAACATATGATTTTACTGTTTTTCCACGCTGATTTCAATGTTCTTGAAAGTCACTGTTGATTTTAAACAGTGCTATATTTTATTCTTTTTCAGCTTGGGTGTTTCCTTTTTTAAAATACGAGAATATATATAGGGGCTGGCCCAGTGGTGCAGCGGTTAAGTTCATACGTTCCGCTTCAGTGGCCTGGGGTTCCCCAGTTTGGATCCTGGGTGCAGACCTATGCACTGCTTGTCAACCCATGCTGTGGCAGGCATCCCACATATAAAGTACAGGAAGATGTGCATGGATGTTAGCTCAGGGCTAGTCTTCCTCAGCAAAAAGAGGAGGATTGGCAGCGGATGCTAGCTCAGGGCTAATTTTCCTCAAAAAAAAAAGAGAATATATATCTCATATATATGTGATGAGATGTATTAGGATCTTTGATGAAAGGGGAGTAACAAAATACTTTATAATATTAAGTTGAGAGTAACCAAAAATTAAACAAAAAATCAGCAAACAAAAGAAAATCAGTGAAGCATGAGAAAGAGGTAATAACTTACAGAATTAAAAAGTTTAGTTCAATCTCATAAATAATTTGTTTCACTCATTTACTGAACAGACACTAAACTAGGGACACACACACACAAATCACGCTGGGTTAAATGCCATTCAAAGAACTCATAGTCTAGAGAGGGTACGATGCAGACATAGGAACAAGGAACTACCCATAATGTGAGATAGCTGTAAATGCAGTTGGGTAAATCTCCTGGGAGCACTGAGGACAGAGTGACAACTATGTTGCTGGGAGGCAAAGGGGAAGGTCAGGGGTTGAGGGATAAAGGCTGGGAGGCTTCATCTTGCTTGCCTCTATATCCCAAATCATCACATCAGTGCAGGGCACTGATGAGACTGAATCTTAGGAGTCAGATTATCTTGGGCAATGGATTGAAATTGTCCTTGATATTTTTACAAATAAAACCTAAAAGCATATTTATCCATCTTTAATTATGGTTCACCTGGATTGTTCTAATTAACCACAGTCATATGTCCTCTAACTCCTGACATTTTAGGTAAACTGATTTTTACCGGAAATAGGAATCTCACAGCTAGGGTACCACATTAGAACTTTCTGCCTAAGAAGTTTTTATTTACAGGGCTGGAAAACTGCTGATATTTGGAAAACATTTGTGGATCAGTACACGAGGCATGTAGTTAAAAACTGAAGTTTTTAAAATGCTGATATCTGCAGAGTACTGTGACCACTTACCATTAATATCTAATGTTGCTATAACCCAGTTAGCTAATGGAAAGTTACTAAGTGCAAATTAGATCATTTATTGGGTAGCACAGTGTTGAATTATTTGATAGGACTTCCGAGTTTTTGTGTGCAGTTCTGGTTTCAGGTAATTGTAGTGCAACTTGTGAAAGCCAGTTACTATTACCACATATTCAACAGGAAAGAGCTGTTTTTATAGACTAGTGAGCAATTTATGCCTGTTTATCCCAGCTAGGATTTAGGGGAAAAAAAATGAAACCTCCACCACAATGGTGCATGTAGAATTACTATCATTATTATTCATTTCTAAACAACGGTCTCAGAATCAGAATTAAATTTTGTGGATGTCATAAACGCTTTCTTTTAAAGAAAGTTATACACAACATTAATATAGAAATGCACTTCTCATTTGAAACACATGTCTGTGACCTTGTGGAAAATATCTCTGGATTCTAGTCTTTGCTATAACATATACCAGATCATTTCCTTGTTGTTCTCTGGCAGGTGGTTCTAGCTCTTCTCCCCAGTATACCAAATATACATCAAATATACACAAAAGAGACCATAACTTTCAGGTTGGCTTAACTGAGTACAGGAAATCTTGATTACCCCCAAACAAATTCATCCATCTTTTAGATAAATATTGTCTACACTGTTTTGGGTGAGTCCCACATTCAACCATGCTGTCTTGTTAAACGCTAGATAAGATAGTACATTGGTGATTTCATAAAGAATACAGCAATATTACCTGCCAAACTGAGAAAGCGAAAACCAGGTCTTGGGCACTAATTAGCATGTCATCGTCGACCATTAAGACTGCTGAAATGAAAGGAAAAAAATTTAAATCCAACAGTTTGGAAATGAAAACATTGTAAGATACAATGGTGTCCATATAGATCATTTAAATGAAGTATTTTTCTAACAAAAATAGTAAATAAGAAATATATTCTTGGAGAGATTTGTCTAGCAGAAAAAGTTTTTATTTGAATTGTAATTTATGTTATAACTGCCTGAGGGGAAAATCATCATGTAGTTATCATCCATTATCTTAGAAACTAATGAACCTAAAAATAAATAAAACGAAGATTCTTTTAAGCAAATTACAACCTCTCGAAACTGCTATGAATGGGAGGAAAAAGGAGGTGGCAAGAAATACATCAGGCATAAGTTAAATGGCATTTTACTACCTTCTGTAGATGCAATAACACATAATTATAGCATATCTTCTTCCAGAATATTAACCTTTTTGTCATTGTTGTAAGATGTATGTGATTTCTTCCCCAGGAAACTGCTTCTTGACATCTGGGAAATTGCCCCTTAAGTTTTTCAAAGTGCTTTCTTATGATTAAATTTCCCTGTTTTCTCCAGACACTTAGGCCAAGTAGAAGGGCCAGAAATCCACATACCCGCCCCCAGCTCTGGTTAGCTGCAGCCCTGCCAGGCTAAGAACCCAGTTGCAACTCACCACTGGTTTCCAGCTCAGGAAAGACCTGGAGTCGATTTCTCATCCTGTTTGTTGTCTGTAGTTTGAAGATCACAGGGACAGGGTGAGGCCCCAGAGAATTCCATAACTCATCTGGTCCTTTCTCCCCAATGTTGTTCCACACCACAATCACCTTGTGCAGATGTGGTACTGCCTGATAATGATTTAAAAGTCTCAACAGTAGATCCGTTCTGTTGTACGTCTGCATTATGAGGGTAAAGGAATCTAGGGTGGACTTGCTCTGGGATTTTATTTCCCGTCGTAAAGCAAGCATCTTGTCTTCTTTGATATTAGGAAGTAGAGTGGTCAGAGCACCAGCTACCAGCAGTAACACAAGGATGACTACCAAAGAGAAACGGAGCACTCGAATCCCCATCACTCTTCCAGGAAGTTTGCAGATGTGGCAACACCTGGAGTAGGAATGGAAATAAAATATAGAATGTTAGCATTCTTACTAGTCATCATATTTTGTTTCTGCTTATTTTAATGAGAGAGGTTAACCTCATTTTAGTTGATTCAAATGCAGTTCTCCCTGCCTCTTTGAGAGGGTGATTTGGCTTAAGATAATAAGGACAGGGAATCAAGCTTCCCTTCTGGGCCTGCTTGCTTTGCGGTTGCAGGCAAAAGATCTACACACCAAACAGGAAGAACTAAGCAGTGCATTTTAAAATTTGCCTTCGTTTTACTACTAAAAATTTGGACCTGAGATTACATTTTCAAATGGGATCTTACTTCTCTTAGTAGTCTACTAATTTTTTTAACAGCTTTATTGAGATACCATTGACATATACAAATCATATATATTTAAGGTATACAACTTGATGTTTTGATATACATATACTGTATTATACTAACTTTAATCTTACTTTTTGGTAGCAAACTCTTTTCTAAATGAAATCATATGCAGGATCTTAATCTACGAAGCAGACAATAATGGCTGCAGCAGCAGCAAACACTTACAGTGGGTTTATTACTTATTAAGCCCTGTGCTATGTACTTTGCATGTCATAGTATGTACTTATTCCTTCAATAAATTAAATGAATTGTTACTGAACACTTACTGTGCCAGGTACTGTCTAGGTTCTGTGAATGTAGCAATGAAGAAGATAGACAAGGTGTCTAACGTTAGTAGCAGAGGAGATAGTAGGGCAAGACAGATAACAAAGTAAGCAAACTCAAAGATAATTTGGGACAGTGGTAACGAAGAGAATAAATCAGAGTGACACATTAAGCAAGGGCCAGATGATGAGAGATCTTGTCAGCCTGAATAAGGAGTATGGATTTTATTTTGAGATAGGAAGCCAGTGGAGCGTTTTGATCAGGGGAGTAACAGGATCTAGTTTACCTTTTACTATTATTATTCCCATTTAATAGTTTGGATGCGTATAGAGGTTCAATAACTTTCTCTAGATTTATAAACAACCTAAGGAATGGCGTTAGGATTTACATCCAGGAAAATCTGCTGCTAGAGCCCAGGCTATTCATCATTATGGGCTCGGGAGTGTACAGCCTTCGATTCAAATCCAGGTTGAACTGAGGTAGGGCTCCTGAGCTTCCAACATACCCTCTCTCACAGTATGTAAGGACCACAAGGCATTGTAACAGCTACGTACTCTCCTATTCCTCACTATGCCTGAAGGACCCGCTGGAGATGGCTACAGAATAGTCACGAACAGATGAACGGCGAATATAATAGAACTGATGAATGTGGCCTGCATATTCACTGCTCAAAATATTTCTGGCTAATCAAAACTCTCAGTCATATAGGGAAGGCAGGGTTAAATTTCACAGATGGTTTTACAGAGACCTAGAACTCTGATTTCCTGGCCTCCAATATAGTTTCATTAACACCTTGCTGTCTCCTTCTGGAGCACTGTTGGCTTTTAATTGTTGCTGTTTTTTCATCCTTCTGTTATTTCTGCTTCTGATTCCAGACTTGACTTACACCTCCAGAAGCTACCATTAGCTTTTTAGGTATGTCCTTATTTTGTATTTGCGTAGCTGAGACTTCATATACATCTTAGCATACATCCTAGATCTATTCACCACTTTATTCAAGTACAAAAGCCAGAAATGAAGAAAGAGAATGTTCAAAAAAATTTACTTATGAAAAGACTGAAAACAAAAATCAAGTAGGAGTTTCTGAACAATATTTAAAGAACACCTTTAAGAAAAAATAGATCACTTAGAACCAGAAAGAATGAGATATTATTATTCTTAATGACTTTAATTGATTGACTCATAGCCTATTCTCTCTTACTATTTTTGATACAATTTCTCTTCTTAGGCTACAGTAAGCATATCCCCTCATCTATTTCTTAATACAAATACAATAAAGGTAGAGATGAGTTCTTACTGCTAACCACAGTCGTGGTATGTTAGCTGTACAGAGCCATGGTCACTGTTCTTTGTATAACTGCCTCTGTACGGTTTATTTTTGGTTCTCTCCATTTTCTTGGAAAAGCGCACTGCGTGTGTATATCAAGCTCTTGATTTCACACCCTGTGGTTTAAGTTCGGCATTTGCAGCTAGGCATGATTCCACAGGAAATCCTAAAACCGTAGTCTAAATCTTCCTAACAGATTAGATTCCAAATGAAATCTCACTTTACTTTCTAAATGATGGTGAATCAACCTTTTGTTTTTCATTGAAGAGACTTGATAGTGGTGGGGTTAAAAGTAACAATCACATTCTCATGGTCTTGTTTCACGTTGTGAGGTGTGTTTTCTAACTGCAGTTTCTCTATAGTTCAGCAAGGACACAGAGAGACCATATAGACCATGTTTAACATCTTCCCTTGAAGTTTACAACAATGGGGAATGGAAAATTCCAAGGGGGCTAAGGGCATACACTCCAAGATGTGATAGTGTGCTGAGGCACGTGCAAGCAGAGGAGCTTATTCACAATGACAAGGCAATGATCATTGTCATTCAGCAGCTTCACTTTTCAACAGCCCAGATTTGAAAAGTTTGTAGTAACCGTTTGGGGGAACGTTCAAGGATATTCTCTCCTGGTCTTTCTCTGTAGCCTGTTGTGTTAAGAAAAGCAATTTTGTGTTTCCCCTTTTATCATGGCCTCACTCTAAGATACGAATAAAATGAATTATTTTTGAAGTAACCTCAGCTTTACCATGATTATTTTTCAAGGACAGTAATCTAAGGTTTTAGAGTACAATGGTCTCATCATATGCCCTCCTACTAAAACTACACATGTTCTTAATGTAGTCAACCGAAGACAAATCATTATGAATTAAAAATCTTGGTTCAAACGTCTTGAAAATCCTAACACTGAATCAAAAGCAGGTCTCATAAAAACATATTTTCAGTTCCACAAAAATGGCTACTTACAAGCACTCAGAGTAAAGAATCATCTGACAATTGTATTAAAGTATAGCCTGACTAAGATCTTTATGTTTCTTTTCTACAGCTGAGTAGGAATAGCATATTGTAAAACTTACATAGAATTGTTTCCAATAAGTCAGATAAAGAAAGAGAAATACTGTATGATCTCACTTATATGTGGAATATAAAAACAAACAAAAACAAAAAATGCACAAAAAACAAAGCTCACAGATACAGTTAACAGACTGGTGGTTGCCAGAGGTGGGGAGTATGGGTAGTGGGAAAAATGAGTGAAGGGGGTCAAAAGGTACAAAATTCCAGCTATAAAATAAATAAGTCATGGGGATGGAACGTATAGCATGGTGACTACAGTTAATACTGCATTGTATATTTGAAAGTTGCTAAGAGAGTAGATCCTAAAAGTTCTCATCACAAGGAAAAAAATCTTTTGTAACTATGTAAGGTGATGGATGTTAATCAGTCTTACTGTGGTGATCATTTTGCAATGTATACAAATATTGAATCATCACATTGTACACTTGAAATTAATATGTTATATGTCAATTATACCTCAATTAAAATTTTTAAGAGTGTTTCTAGTCTATAAAGCAGCACTGATAACTTACGACCTAACAGTTTTAGTCTAGAAAAAGTAATGAAGATTAATTACCATAGCCTACTATAAATATATATTGTCAAACACACTCCTGGGTGACTGCTTCACTTCTGTCTATACTTTTAAGTAGGAGTTTATCCCTGTACCCATCACAGAAATTTCCTCTTTCAGATAGCTTCTAATCCCCTATTTTACCAGTATCAAATGTGTTTTAGGAGACATGAATAATTGATATCTTTAGAAACAGTGTAAATATTTCATGTGATATTTATTAAATAACACAGTCCAATAAAATTATGCAAAATTTTTAGTCTGTAAAGAAAAGCAAGAACAAGAACTTTACAGACTGCAGTGAAAGTGGCACCTCTGTACTCTGAGGCTCGGTGAAGTGTGGAACTCTACTGTAGGCTTAGAAACAGCTTCAGAACCGTTTGGAGAGTACTGACGAATAGTTTGGAGAAGAAAGATGAACAGTTTAGAGAGTAAGGATGACTTCATGGCTATTTGGATTTCATAGCTTATAGCTTTTTTCTCTTCTTTCTCTAGAGAAAGAACCTCTCACTTAATTCACAACTTTGAGCTTTGAGCAGGAGATAAGAGGAAGAACACATCTGGACGACCTACACCTTACTTGGAAAGAACCAAGAAGTAAATGGAGCCACCTGCCGGATCTCTTGCCCTCAATTCCTAAACCTTCCTCTTAGGTTTCGTTTTTTCCTTATTTCTTTTTAAAATTATGTCTATATCTTTACTGGCAGCTTGCCTCATTCCAAAAAGAATCTGACAGCTCTTAGCTAATTCCCTTTCTGCCTTTCTCCTATCTATGACTACATAACATTAAATATGACTGATTAACAGTATATGTCAGCAAGACAAAACAAAAATGCTTCCTCTTCTTCTAATCCTCTGAAAAATCAAAGATCCTCCCCAACGATTTTTTTTGCAGATATGTTAACTTATTAGTTCTTCATAGGTAGAGAGTACATCCTTTTAGTTATTTTCATATTGTTATTCTAGCATCTTCTACACCAGGGGTTTTCAAGTGGGGATGATTTTGCTCCCCAGGGGATATGTGGCAAAGTCTGGAGACATCTTTGTTTGTTGGGACTGGAGAGGAGATGCTATTACTCTCTAGTGGGCAGACGTCAGGGTTGCTGCTAAACATCCTACAACGGCCAGGGCAGCCCCCACAGAAAGAATTATCCAGCCTAACATGCCAATAATGCTGAGATTGAGAAACCCTGCACTACATACACTCTGTCTAAAAAGACATACTTCAACAGGATGGGGGAAGGACCGCTAGCCAGATGGCCTCTGAAAACCTCCCTGCCATTTATTATACTCAAACAGTGAGGGATAAAGCGATGTCTCCAAAACTGCCCCAATATTTATACGCCTTATTGTACAAACACACAAACTCAGAGAGCTAAAAGAGACCGCAGAGCTTTGCTAAGCCAAGTTCCTTGTTTCATAGATAAAGAACTCAAGGTCCAGGCATAAGGAACTTGCCTAAGCTCATGCAGCTAACCAGCAACAGAGCGGGGGCAAGAATCCACATCTCCTAAAGGCACAGTCCATGACTCTTTCTACTGTGTTATGATAAATTCTGCAAGGATGTGTCAAAATATTAGTTCACAAGACTGTCACTAAGGTACTTGTAAGATAATATAAATATCCATACTTGGTATGTTGAGTTTTTTTTTTTAACAACTTTATTAAGATTTATTTCACATACCATAAATTTCACCGATTTAAAGTATGCAGTTCAGCGGCTTTTAGTATATTCCTAGAATTGTGCAACCATCACCACAATCTAATTTTAAGACATTTTCAACACCCCAAAAAGAAACCCCAGATCCATCTTCATTCATAGGCACTAGTCATTCCCATCTCCCCAACCTCCACCCCAGCACTAGGCAACCACTAATCTACTTTCTGTCTCCATAGATTTGTCTATTCTGGACATTTGATATAAATGGAATCATACAATATGTGGTCTTTGTGTCTGGCTTTTTTCACTTAGTATAATGGGTTCACCCATGTCAGAGTATATATCAGCACCTCATTCTGCTTTTTACTGCCAAGTGACATCCCATTGTAAAGATATACAACTGTTTTTTATCTGTTCATCAGTTGCTGGACATTCAGGTTGTTTCCACACTTTGGTATTATGAATAATGCGGCTATGAACATCCATGTACAAGTTTTACATATGTTTTCATTTCTCTTGGGTATATACAGGAGTGGAATTGCTAGGTCATTATATCATAATTTTTAAATATCTGAGAATTGAAGTAGGCTTTGGAAGAGGATTATTTGAAATTTTAAGAAATTTTCTTAAAAGGGGACATATGATACAGCAAGCAAGTAAATAATACGTAGTCTGTGAAGCAACAGTTACAAATTCTCTAATGCATGTCTTTAAATGGACCTGACAACTGGAATTTTCAAAGACCTGTTATTCAGTTATTTACTACATCATCTATCAAAGTTCCCTTGAAGGGACACTGTTGAATGAAGAATTCTTTTCCCAGGGCTGGTTCCTTCAGACTGAAAAAGCAATAATTATCCAGACAGAAGCTTGAAAACAAATATGCCAGAGCATAGCATGAACAAAGATTAGTTATGTCCTCTGACTCATAAGGTAGAAAAGCAGTGACATTGTACATTGAGAAGCTGTCATTTTTTTTTTGATGCCACAGATGGTGGAAGCACAATAACTATTCTGCCATTTCACTATGAGATTTGCCTCATAATGTAGATTGTTTTCTCCTCCGTCTCATCCTCCAAAATAGGTACTTGCCTAAAAACTGATGATTATAGAATATAGATGCTCAGAAAAGGGCCCTCAGCTGCCAAGAGATAAAAATCACTCCAAGGTGGAACGCAGAGGATAATTCAGAACCTGGGCTTTTCTTCTATAAACATGCAAGAAGAGTGGAAAGAGACAGCTATACAACGGATGAGCAGTGTCTGGCCAGGTTCATGGTATGATGACGATAGACATTGTTCAAACTGAGGCAAAGGGACATGTGGTGCCAAATCCCAAAAGGACTTTCCTCCTCTCTACCTGCAGCCAGCGTGCTGATCCATGACCCCATGTGTTTACACCCCCTGTGTGGCTATTTCCTCTACTTACAGAGCCCTTTCCTCTCTCCAGCTGACAAATTCCTACTTCCGGAATATCTTTCAAATATCCCCTCCCCTGTGAATGTTTCTCTCACTCCTCTCCACCCTCAGGGCTCTTGGGAACCGGGCGCATAGTGCTACCAGACCTTGTTTCCAGATATTATGACTATTAACTGTGCCTTCAGCTCCTTTTTGAGTCTGACTGCATCTTGAGGACTGCCAGCCTTTGTAATCCAGAACTCTGCCTGGCCCGGTTTTTGAGGAAGTGCTCACAACACTTTGTGGTTGAATGGAATGAGGGAATCTATGTTTTAAATTGCCTTAAACTTCACAATGGATGAGAACTACCTGAAACTTTAACAGAGTAAACTCAAATTAAATGTAAATTAGGGCCCAATTAAGACTAGACAGTATCCAAGATACCCTTCCCTCCATAAAAGACCTGGGTTATCACCCATCTGGTGACTAGGAGAGCAAGTCATGAAATGTTGCCTCAAGCACAGGCCACAAGAGCCATCTTTCTACTTCTAGTTCTGCAGCCAAGCTACTCGATTAAAAAAAAGATGTCCCAGAATTCTGATTTTTTCTTTCACATCTTTTCAAAGATATTCTGTATTAAAATACCTTTGATCCCCTCTGTTTCTATGGAAGCTCTTGGGGAATGAGCTGATTTTCCTTGGGGGAAAATCACCATTTGTTAGATGATATCATCCTTGTGAACTTCCCCAAACTTCTAGAAGGTAATATTAACCAGAAGCTATATTACTTAATCCAGCAGGCAGCATATGCGATTTAAACAGACAGACAATAAAGCCTTACCTAGTTGAGAAATGAAAATACAGTTTGGGTTCAGAAACTAACAAAACCCTATAGACTTCAGGACAACTGGCAGAAAAAGAACTGGCCCAAGTCAGTTTATTACTGCCCATAGTAAGTCTCTTCCATTAAAATTCTAAGCAGCATAAACTAGAATTCACTCCATTGCAAAATACAGAATGCCAGAAATAGTACATGAAAGATTACTTTTCTTCACGAGTCTTTTCCAGGTGTTATACAGTATTCTTGGAAGCATTTTTGCCTTTAGTATTTTCCCCATATTCAGGAAATACATCCTTTTCACTGTTATTTTGGAAGTGTCATACAGCTTTTCTCATTTTCTGCCAATGCTATCCTCTCCTTCTTAAATGATTTCCCCTCACTTTTCCTCCCATCTGTTCTTATAAGGTTCTTCTTAACTCCCATTACTTTTTTCACAAGTCTAAATACATCAAAATAAGTTAAGTTATTTTGTGTTAATAATAGTATTTATTTAGGAACAGGAAAGGCAGGATTAGGAATAGAATTATAATAATGATGACGATAATAAATAAAAAGGTCCACTTGGTATCACAGATTCATCTTTTAATCTTGCTATGTTTATGACCAACTGTACAGTGATATGAATGGATCATTTAGATGACTACAATCTGGATCAGCTGTGACATGGACAGGCTATTAGGGTTAAACTGATTCATCTTTTCCATTGACAGTATAACTGGCTACTTATATATGATCATTGATAGTCAATCTAAATCCTGTCATTTAGAAGGCTTAGTCCTGCCCTTACTGCATTTTGAGACTATAGTTCTGAAACAGAATTGCTAAAATATATTGATAAATAGATACATTTACTTCAGTATCAAACTTGAATAGATAGATGCTGCCGCCAACAGGTCACTTCTCACTGCAAGCTGTAAGGAAAGAATTTCTGTACTGGTTACATTAAAGATCAAGTCCTCTTGGTGGCAGTCAGGTTGAGCAAGCCATTCCTTTATAGGTAAATCAGGTTAGCGTGAACAACAAGGGCAGCATTTAAAACAGTAACAGCAGACACTAAGTACCTGTGTCTCCACTTCCTTTCCCAATCCCAGACTGTTACCCACAGCAAAGGCTGCCCATCGGGCCTGGCATTATTTTCCCCCTCTTAAGCATGTATCAAAGCATCATATTTTTTCTCAATACTTCTCCAGCAGTTACTATCAAGTAACTTGTTTGCTTTATCACATTGATTTAAGAAGAAATAGCCTAAAAGTATTATGCATAAAGTCTTTTTTAAGCATTGCCTCCTTCAATCCCACCATTTATTACTGAGGCAGACAGTGAGGTCCTCTCTACCCTCAAAGGGCACAGGTCTGAATTATGCTAGTTGAAACTTCCTTCTAGCCTTGCACCTTTCTCCAGGAATTGCCAGTTAATTGCATCTATGATGATGATGATGATGATGATGATGATGATGATGATGTTTGGCGATGACCAATGCCATGGACATATATTAGGGCAGGAGTAGGAATGGCCTTATTCCTAAGAGGAACATCCATGACTTATAAGGATCCTAGGAGTCAAATACACCCTGAGAAGAAAGCCTAGAAATAGAAAAGCATTTTTAGCTCAGTAAAGTGCCATGCAAAATTAGTTCTAGAAATGGGTCAAAAAGAAACCAAGTACATCTGCAAATGTATTACTTTTACCATTCCAGGATACTGGAGCTTTTCATTTGAACTTCTTTCTGTTTTAGTCACAGGAAAATGAAGAGGAGATAAGATTGTTAGGTAACGGATCCCTGGAATAGTCTATGGAACCCTCTCTCTTTTACACAATCCTGGTTTTCAGCAATAAACTCACATTCCAAAATTGCTTCTCTAAGAGAAATAGATTTTATACATATGAATTATGATTTATAAATAGTTTTAGATATCAAACCTAACATGGAGGCAATCCCAATTCATATGAGCTTTATGACTTTATTACAGCAAGGTCAAAATATCCTTGTTAGATATCTGTCAGTCAGCAAACATCTACAGGTGCTTACCACGTGACCAGCACTGTCAGGCACTAGGGATGGTAATGAAGTGGCCACCCAGTTCCTGCCCTCACAGAGCTTAGTAATGGTAATGAAGTTGTCAGACCCCTTCTCCCCTTATGTTACATAACATCTCAAATCAGTAATGTTTTAAATCTTTAGAGAGAAGGGAATTAAAACATACCCACCCCATCTTGCAGATAGGATAGCCGAGATTGAGACTATTAAGTGAGTTTTCCTGAGCCACAGAAAGAGGGGTGGGTCAGAACAAACTCCCAACTCTCACACTTGAGCCACTTTGTATTTTCACTGTCTTTTGCACAGTCTCTATTTTCAGCTTTGTTCTAGTCTACCAGAATGTTTCACCTTTATAGGTATGGACTTTTATAGGTATGGACTACAATCTGGACTACTATTTCAATAGATCAGTACTTTCTAACAGATCTTGGCTCAAGTGAGAACTTTTACGTCCACGGAAACAAAAACACCTCCATAAGGAAATAATTTTCCTCAGATAAAAATAATGGTACTTCACCCATGTTCACAGCCGCATTATTCACAACAGCCAAAAGGTGGAAGCAACCCAAATGTCCACCGACAGATGAACGTATAAACAAAATGTGGCACAGGCATACACTGGAATATTATTCAGTCTTTAAAAGGAAGGAAATTCTGCTACATGCTACAACATGGATAAGCCTTGAGGACATTATGCTAAATGAAATAAGCCAGTCACAAAAGGACAAATACGATATGATTCCACTCACATGAGGCAGCTAGAGTAGTCAAACTGATAGAGACAGGGAGTAGAATGGTGGTTGTCAAGGGCTTAGTGGAGGGGAAATGGGAAGTTATTGTTTAATGGTTACAGTTTCAGTTTTTTGCAAGATGAAAAGTTATGGAGATTGGTTGCTCAACAATATGAATGTACTTAACATTACTCAACTGTGCGTTTAAAAATGGCTAAGATAGTGACCATTGTATTATGCATATTCTACTACAGTTTTTGAAAAGCCAAAAAAAATACTGATACTTACCTCATAATGGTAAAGTTTTAATTTTTTAAAAAATTTTCCTTATGGCTTCAGTAACTGATAGGTTCAGGCTCTCTTGGCACTATGAAGGGAAATCAAAGAATTTTCTGTGATGTTTTTGTCAATCAGCAGGAAATTTTTAAAAAACGCTTTTAAGCCATTGTCCATAGGCTTTGAATTATTTTTAGAAATTAAAATTTGCTATTCTGTGTTCTAAAAATTACATTTAGGCAATGAGATAATGTCTTCCTGTGAGGCTAACACTGCAACACTTTTGTTTTCATCTTTGTCTTAAGTATCCAAAAGTAGAATAAACTCATTATCCCGATAATCTAATGTGTTTACACATTTGAAACCAGAACACATGTCATGGAGCAAGACTTCTGAACACATTAGCAATTTGCATTTGTATTCAACTTCCAGATTTTGAAGGATCTGTAGTTTTATCTACCATCACAGCTCCTTTTTTCACTAATGGTTCATAGAGCATTCAATCTGAAGCATCTAAAAAAAAACCACAGGGTCTACAACAGCGTTGCAGATAAACGCCAGGGTTGGTTACTGAGGAATGACAGATGGCATCCCTCCTATTACTTACTGACTATTGCTGGAACCTCAGCTAGAGATGAGCTTCTGCCCTTAATTCTCTCCGCTGTCATTTCTCACAATCCTCAATCACATGTCTGAGAAGCTGGGGTGTTTTTTCCCCCATATAGTCTGCATAATTAATCAAATGCAATTAATTAGTAGGAGATGATCTAAACAAATATTAGGAAGCTCTGGGTAGAAATCCATTTTATGATCTTACAAACCCATTTAACCTTGTATTATATGAAGGAATTAAGAATTGACTGAAGACTTTCAAGATACTGCCTCAGTAATGACCACCTGAATAGGGCTGAAGAATCATTTTTGATTTTCCAAAATCATGTTCTTTCATGATACAAGTTATTGAAGGGGCAAAAGGATGGCTTTGCATATATCGAAAGACTCATTGAGTGGCAGTTGTCCCTCCTCACTACACAGCGGCATCCCTTGTGTGCATCTTAAACATCGCACAGTTCTAAAATCCTGATTTGCCCTCTCATCTGCCCTTCATCATGCTGCTTCTCCCCCTAAAATTCCTCCAGGGAAAGAACTTGGACTTATTAAGCTTTGTAACCTACTTCCCTTCGACCACTCCATGCCCAGCACAAGAGCCTAGCACATAATAGACACTCACTAAATGACAGTTGAATGAATGAAAGAAGCTAACCTTAACTTTGATATGACAACATATATTGATTAGCATATATGGGACAAATATTATTTCAAGAGGACAAAATAAGTGAGTCAAACATTTTCCTCTCATAGAACTTTTCCTATTTAAATAGCGTCCAATTTATACTTCCAATAAAATGCCTCTAGTATTGAAGTTGGTAATTATGCCACCTGAGACTAAAAGATGTGCAGTGGAATTGCCACTTTTTCAAAGGAGAAGGCCCTCAGGGAAATATCTATCTTAATCTTTGGAGGTGGGGAGTGGGGGAATTTGGGAGTCCCAGAAAACCAATATAACTGAAATTAACTTCAATTTGTCCAACTTATTTCAAAACTATTTGAAAAAGGGCACTGCAGATTTCTCCATAAACCAGCTGAGCAATTTCTCATTTGTAACAATATAGGATAAAACGCAGAATTTATTTTTTAAAAGCAGAATAGCAAAATACAGGCTCAAATTGCAGCTGACCTTGATGAGTTAAGAGAACGCTGGAAATCAGTTGCTGAAATTTGGTTATTTCTATATATCCTCTCCCCCTCTAAGTTACATCATATTGAAATAATGCAGTTTTGGAGAAAAATCCAATTGCCATGGAAATATTTATCTTTAACCTAGTCTGCACCCACTTAATGCTTCCCCAGCAGTGCAGTAGAGTAAAAATCAAAGTCTATGGCTAATATAAAAGCTTCCTAAAAAATATAATATTACTAATTGAAAATATTTCTACGTTTAGGTTAAAACAATGAAATAGACGCCAAGAAAGGAAAAGACAAGGTACTCTTTCCAGAACTTAATTTCTGGAATCTAGCTGTTTTTACACAGCAGCTTTAATTAACATGAACATTTTAAAAAATTGTAGAATAAGTAAATTATATTTTCATAAATAAAACCACAGAATCCTTACCCCACACACGCACAAAGTTCCCAGAACTAGAGCAAAACATGGATATATCCTCATGGTAAAAATTTTTTAACACGAGAGCATTTTGCTATTTCCTTACCTCGAGCGCAGAAGATTGCAGTGGGGCCAGTCGATTTATTTGCTTGCAGCCCGGTTATCATAAAACGGAAGGGACGTCTCGCTTGCTCATTTTTTGTTTTTTTCTAAACCCAGCAGCGTGCATTCAGCCGACCTCATTCGTTGGATTAATAACCTGGAAAAAAAAAAAAACCGCCCGCAAAGTGAGCGCCTGAAGCAGGGGACAGTCCCCGGGTGGCCGCCCCTCCTTTTCGGTGACGCTCCACTTCCTGTTAGACTAGAAGGCAGTTCCCAAGAAGCTCGATTTTGTAGTTTCTAGCCCACCTCCAAAAGCGAGTCCTCATTTTCCCCATTTCTTCTCCAGAGTAGTAACTTTTAACCGTTCAGGTGATGGACTACCTGACCTTACCCAAATAGTTTCCTGGAAAGGCGCCCGAAGAAGAGTTCCAGCCACCGTGGATGCCCGGGACAGGCCCGCCGGGCTCGGTCCCTGCTCTCCGCACGCCCTCGCGTCCCACCCCCGCGCCAGCCTCTCCGGCGCTTCCCTGAAACAGGCAGTGAGGTTCCGACAAGAGTTACAGCTGCGGCTGAGGCCCCCGCAATGACCTGGAAGTGAAGGGGACGTGCACGAGTTTGGGGGTATCAGCAGACTGAGATCGACAGGGAAGCAATGCCTTAAAGAAACGTCAATTCCAACACGATCTCGTGGGAGCTCCCTTTAAAGGGCTTCTTTTCAATACATTTAACATTCTTTCGGAAGACGATTATTGGTTGCCTCCTGCGTGGCCGTACGGAAGGGCCAGGCGCCGGTTTCGGGGTCGGGGTGGGGTGGATTACTAGGATTTGAACGCCCGTAGAGTTCACCCAGCAAAACCATCACTTGGGCTTCCTGCAAACTGGCGGCAGGACAACCCGCCGCCGCAGGGATTCTTAAGCACTGCTACCTATACCACTGGAATTTCATGCTAGTAGAGGAAATGGCGAAAGGACAGGCGCTGGGCGCTGGCGCATCCGGGAACAACAGTGGTATGCGGTCGGGGTGGGCCCCACCGGGCTCTCAACCTCTCAACCAGCCCAGTCTGCAGGTCGCCACCTCAGGATTTTCTTCGAGTCCAGGCGGCGGGACACCATCGCAAGTAGGTCCCTTAGACCGCCCAGTAGTTGCCACCTCCTCCCGCCCCCACAACTTCTGCCCCGCCCCCGCCGTAAGCCCCGCCCCTTAAGAGCAAGCCCGGCTCTCGGCCCCGCCTCCTTCTTTTCCCGTCCCAGGACGCGTTGCGCGGTCCGGGCCGGAAGTCGGCGAGTTCCCGGGCGTGTGTCGGAGTCTGTGTCTGGAAGAGGCGCGCGGCCCGGGACAAGCGCTAGGAATTCCCATCTGAGGCGTCGCCACTGTCACTACCCTCACCCACGGAGCCACTTATAGAGCGGAGTAGACCCGGCCCTTCGCCGGGCAGAGAAGATGTTGCCCCTGTCCATCAAGGACGATGAATACAAACCACCCAGATTCAATCTGTTCCGCAAGATCTCGGGCTGGTTTAGGTGCGTGGTGCTGTGTTTGCGGGAAGGGGGTGTCCAGCAGAAGGGGAGAAGGCCTAGCCCTAAGGATGGCCCGAGGTCCAGGGAGGGAGCGTCAGGGGCACTCTCCTTCGCTGTGAGGAAAGGAGCGTGTGAACTGGGAGGTTCGTGAAAGGGGGACCCAGTCTCCGCGTCCTGGCACCCTTTTGACTCTCGTGGCTCTTCCCCACTTGTGTGCCCAGGTCTATCCTGTCGGACAAGACGTCCCGGAACCTGTTTTTCTTCCTGTGCCTGAACCTCTCTTTCGCTTTTGTTGAACTACTCTACGGCATCTGGAGCAACTGGTAACCAAAGGGGAAAAGGGTTGGGGCGGAAGCAGGGGGTGGGGGAGACGAAGAACTGTTTGCTTAGTGCCACGTAGCGCCTCACCGGGAGCTTCAGGTCTTGCCTTTGCCACCACCTCTGCTGCCGAGTTGCTTTCTCATATCCACACCAATCTGGCTTGGATGGACACATTTCTTAAGATCCGGGGCCCATCACGTGCAGCAGTTCAGATTTGGATCCCTGCCTCCTCCCTCCCGCCCCCTGCTCCGTCAAACGAAGAGTAACAAGTCCCCTCCTCAGTCTGGCAGATGGAGAAAGTCTTTCGTTTGTAACTTTAGCTTTACCACTTTCTTGGAATTGGGAGAAATCTGTTCCCTGCCTCTCTGTGGGGGAGTGGCATTTGGATTTCACCCTTAAGATTCCAAGAGGGAATATCTGAGATGTTCTGCTTAGTTTGTTATTAGGTCTTGGAATGGGGAAGAGGTTTATAAAGGGGATATCCGGAGAAATATTTGTCATTCTCTTCTCTCTTTAATTTTATGCTGAAACTGTCTTATGATTGTCCTCTGGTTTTGACTGCAGTAGAAAATCCCATATTGTTTTCTAAAAGCTTAGATTTCTTGAGTTGATGGTTTTTCGTGTCACCTTTGGGGTTTTTGTTTTAAACTACTTTGGGAAGAGATTGAATCTAGTGTAACTTTGTGGAGATGAAGTACTATTGTTTAGGTATTTGCTGTTGAATAACTTAAGGTCTTGTAAAATTGTTCAACTAACAGTAAGATCATCACCTGTCTAGGTGTACTGATTTGTCTTCAAATCTCATATTCATTTGAGAATCTGATAAAAGCCAACACTCAAAATTCTGTAGAAAAACTGCGGGGTTTTCTTGGGTTCCTTGAAATAGATCTTGGACCCCAGGGTTAAGAACCTATGCCCTTTATGCTTTATTTTCTATTAATTAAGTAGTCTTAGTCTCTTTCCTTTAAGGTCCATTTTCAGGGAGAATTGCTGTCTTTGATCTTTATCTCTGTTGAGATTGAACAATGACGTTAGATGATATCACCAGTTTTTGTGACATGTATATTTTTATATGAGAAAGTGGACTTCTTTTCAATTCAAATGTCAGTTCAACTTTATAAAAAATACTTGGCAGATTATGAAGTTTGTTGGTTTAGTCACCACTTGGGTGTAAAAGGCATATTGAATAAAAATCTCAATATGTGTAATAACCATTTTGAATCTTTCGGGAATCAGATATATTTATCCTGTAATATTAACACCCTTCGGTGTATTGTGCATGTTAAAAGCACTTTATTGTCTTAATTTGTATTGAAATAATCATATTTTATTATAAATATGCAATATTTATATTTTTCTTTTCCAAAATTATGCCATATGTGGCATATGTGCTGACTGTGTCAAGACTATATCTTCGTTTGCATATGTACAGTTTTGCTACAGTCCCTTTATATTACATTGTATTTCCCTCTGGCCTTCCATTGCATAAATTACTATGTGAAATATCTTGTTCAAGGAATTCATATTTGAAGTGCCTAAACCCCCTCTTTAATGGAAAGTTAGATATATAGTAATTCTTTTGATTTGTAGAGATCTGTTGGGGAAATTTCTAAAACCACTGTTTTCCAAGCCATTTGTCAATATTCATCGGTACGCAAGGAAAACATCAGTGGTACATGCCTTGTTCTTCTGCTGTTAGGTAGCTTGTTCTTCTGACCTTAGCCTCTCTTCTCCTCCAATTTACTTTCTTTGATTGTGGTGTTAGATCTTCCAGTTTGAAATGTGAATTAGTGTCTGTTATGCCTAGATCCTTTAGCAGGTATTCATCATTATGTTAACCTCCATGTCCACAACCACTTATTCCCAATATTAATTTTTATCAGTAGATTGCTTGGGCCTTTTCGTAATCTGTTTTTTTTGTGTCTTGTTTAAACAGCACGATTTTTAGTCCCCCTTGTTGACTGATCAACATTTTCTTTGTATGACTAGATTATCTCTGTTTTTGAAGGTTCAATTAGATTTTAAGTTCCTTGAGTAAATTTCTCACTAAAATTTGTTTATATGAGTCATTTCTGTGTTCATTTTCATTTTGTAAAAGTTAAGTTTTAAGAGGTTATGAACATGAAATGTCAAGAATTTTTTTCCATTATGGGAATAAAAGATGGATAAACATACTCTCTCTTGACAGACATTCATAGAAACAATTGATCTAGTTGCAACACTGTTAACTAGTTTTATTTCTTGTCCAGAGGCTTCATTTTAAAGGGAGACCTTACAGTTGATTTATATTTTTGATGGTGAGAATGTGTCATCAGTGGAAGAAACCGAAGCTCTTTGTGTATTTTTACCCCATTAAATATCCACTGCCTTTTACCTTTCCACCAGAACGTAAACTTTATTAAAGTCTGGATCTTTTCTGTCTTATTCAGGCACTTGAGTACATGGCGCTTAGTGTGCTTAATACATATTTACTGAGTGGAAGAATGAAGTGAATGTGTGGAATTAATCTACCTACACTAAACATGCTAACTACCCCTGTTGGGGGGAAAAACATTAAACTCTTCCTTTCTCTTATTATTAGAAGTTAGTAGGAAAGTAGGAATACCATATATGATCTTTCCTTTGAGGGTTCTTTTCCTTCTAGCATTTTATTTTCATTTATTTATTGTTGAGTAATTATTTCATCCTGTGGTAATATAAGAATGTGATTTTGTACCATCTAGGATTAAGTTCTTTTTCAAGTTACAGAAAAAACCCAAAATAATGATGGCTTAAACAAGATAACACTTTATTTCCAAGATGGCTGTTAGAGTTCCAGCCATATCTAGCAGCAGAATGTCCAGAATGGAGCGAAAAAAAGATAAAAAGTGTACAGTGTCTTTGAAGGAGATTTATCTGGACACTAACACACAACACTGTCACATATTCAGTGGCTAAACCTTTATCGCAGGGTCATGCCTAATGGCAGCTGTCTTTGTTCCAGTCAACCGGGTATTCTGCTGAAAGTCAAGGATTCTTTACTGAGGAAGAAAGTGAATATGTGGATACTGTTGTCTCAGGAAGTGGCACTAGAGAGAGAGGAGCTAGTCCAACTTCATAGATGGAAGACTGAGGCCCAGGGAGTTTTTAACTTCTGAGAATAGCAGCAGAGCCTAGAAGCACCTGTCATTCAAGGTCACGCCCCCCAGGCCCCGGCCCCGGCCCCGTGACTTTTTTCTAGTATCTTAATATAATCTCCTTTGTTTTTATGCTCTTCTGTTTTATGTTTGCATCACTGTCTGGTAAAAAATTTAATTTCAGTAATAGTTTTTTACCAAAGCTGTTGCAACCATTTTTCCTTTAGACATAGAGGAAACGCATCTAACTCTGAAGGTAGATGTCTTTGTGTTAGCAAAGTAAATATTTGTTCAAGAAATGTTTTAGGCCATCCCGGACATTGGTTTGGTTGTACTTCTCTATAATGTGTCATAGTGTATGTTTGTAAAGTAATTCCTTGGTAAAGAAAAATGCTTCCATTAGTCACATATTTTCTGTAGAATTAAAACTTTTATATATCTTAGTCTTTCATCAGCTTGTCCTTTCTCGAAAGACATTGCTTACCAGCTATGGTGATCACTTTGGCATTCCTCTGGTTTTATTTTTCACATTAAAAACGTAGATAAATATTCTGTTTTGCTGAGAATTTTTTTAAGTAAGGGATTATATAATGGAATGTGGTAGAGTGGTGGGTTTTTCACTGTAACTCTCATTAGTTTATTTATACAAATGTCAGGATTCTAAGAATTTTCTAATTTCTTGCTAAGAAACTGATAGTTAATAGTTTCTTTTCCCCTTTCCATCTCATGGAAACCTATCTTGATGATCCCCTATTTTCAATTTTGAATTAATGTTTAACAACCATTATAAGTATACTGTTAGCTTAGTTACCAATAGGCCTTTTAAAAAATTTTTATTATGGAAAGTTTTAAACATATGTAAAAGTAGAGATTTTAATGGACCTTGTGTCGCCATCACTCAGCTTTAACATTTATCAACAGGTGGCTTATTTCTTTTCACCTCTTATACCTCTCCCACCATTGGATTGTTTTAACACAGATAACAGATATTATATAATTTCTTTCATAATTACTTCAGTATGAGTCTCCAAAAGATGAGCCCCCCTTTTAACATAACCCGATGCCATTCTCACCTATAAAAATTAATAATTTATTAACATCAAATGTCCTGTTAGTGAGTATTCAGATGTCCCTTATTGTCTCATAAATTCTTTTTAAAGTTGGTTTTACAAATCACAATCCAAACAAGATCTAATCCAAACAAGATCTGTAGCATTTGGTTGATAGGTCTCTTAAGTCTCAATTTATAGGTACTCTTTCTCTCTTTCTTTGTTTTTGCCTCCAGTAGACTTTAAATAAAATCCTTTTCAAAAGTTTTTTTTTGCCAAATGTTCTGTTCACATTTATTATATTATGCTTCACTGATCAGGTTTCTCTTTTATATCTTAAGAAGTTTTCCATGTTAATATATCTTTAGAAAGTAGTCACTTAAAAAGAAAGTTTAGGGGCCAACCCGGTGGCACAGTGGTTAAGTGTGCATGTTTCGCTTTGGCGGCCCGGGGTTTGCTGGTTCGGATCCTGGGTGCGGACATGGCACCGCTTGGCAAGCCATGCTGTGGTGGGCGTCTCACATATAAAGTGGAGGAAGATGGGCACGGATGTTAGCTCCGGGCCAGTTTTCCTCAGCAAAAAGAGGAGGATTGGCAGCAGTTAGCTCAGGGCTAGTCTTCCTCAAAAAAAAAAAAAAAGTTTAAAAATACGTTTTAGAGAAACAGGCAGTACTTAAAGATAGGAGCCCGAAACAAGTATGCTGCTTTTAGCAACTAATTTTTCTTTATCAAGTTACATTTGGTGTGTAAATCATATAACCTTAAATATTCTTTATGCTACTTCTATTTTAAAAGGAAATTTATACCATATAGTTTTAAAAATAATTCATAATCAGAAACATTTCCTGATATTGAAGATGAACAATAAATCGACATTTCTCTTGAGCAGTATTTTGATATATGATGGGTGAGCAGCAAACTAGAAGTAGACTGTTTTTCACATGAATTTGCCTAGTAGGTGCAGCTGCATAATTCTCAAACCATAACTACCAGGTTTCAGTGAAAAGATCTCATATTGCAGTGCTTTAAGAGAACAGGATGTTCTTCCACCTTGGAAGAGGTAGCAGTTTTTTCAGGTAGAATCATATGTTATGATATACTAAAAATAAATAACATTTTGATGAAAATTAAATTTCCTTAAAATCTCATTTTGCTGAGTATTAAAATTGCTATGCTATATCTAAACCTCTTTAAAAGGGAACTTGATTGCTGTAGTATACAAAAGAGTGTTATCATTTTTTCCCCTGTTAAGGCGATGGTTGGTGTCCATTGAAGGCATATAAAATAAATTTATTGTGAGAAAGATAGTGTGTGTTAATTTTCTAGCGCTGCTGTAACAAAGTACCAGAAACTGGGTGACTTCACAGAAATTTACTGTCCTGTAATTCTGGAGGCTAAAAATCTGAGATCAAGGTGTTGGCGGGCTCGGTTCCTTCTGAGGGTTATGAGGAAGACTCCGTTCATGCTTTGCTTCGGTCGCTTTGCTGGCTGTCTTTCAAGTTCCCTAACTTGTAGAAGCATCCTCTTGGTCTCTGCCGTATCTTCACTTGGTGGTCTCCCTGTGTGCCTGTCTGTTTCCAGATTTCTCCTTTTTATAACGAAAGCAATCATTGGATTAAAGCCTACCTTAATGACCTAATTTTAACAAATATTGTCTGCAGTGACACTATTTCCAAATAAGGTCACGTTCTGAGACTGGAGATGTAAGACTTCAACTTACAAATTTTGAGAAGGACGTAATTCGACCCATAACAGGTTTTACTAAATATAGTGTAGATCAGTAAATCAGTAAATATTTTTTTATTTATATTTATTTAGCATGAATAGCCTGCCTTCTTCTACAGCTAATTTATGGCCATTTAAAATAAAAGTCACATACACAATAAAACCCTTAAAATAAATAAAAACATTAAAAACTGTGTATAGAGAGGAAAAAATAAACCTACTAAATATGTAGACTAATGTAGTTACTGAAATTGACTTAAATTTAGGTTTAAAATTCCATAAAATCAAGACAGGATGGGTAAAAATTCTGATTGTCAGTTTTACTACAACACAACTAATATCATTTTACCAGAATAGAGAGAGAGTTTTCTGAAACCAAATTTCAAAAGTAACTCACCATCTTAGTCCTTTGTTAGAGAATAGGAAACAAAATCATGAAGTGTCTTTATTAGTGATTTTAAAACACAGTGTAGAGATATTATTCAAATGGGTCTTTTATACCTCAAAATAAAGTGGAATTACTATTTCCGGTGTTATATAGCTATTAAGGTCCAAGTGTGTAGTTTTAGGGTAATCTAACTATCCAAAGAAAAATCTTAAAATAACAAATCTGAGAGAATTGCATGAATAACAAGACCCTTACCTTGTCCTCCTCAGGTGTCAGTTTTCTCATTCAACATTTTCATTTATTCACTCATTCTCATTCTGCTTTGTGTTGGCTATCAGATGAGTACAGAGAGTACTTAAACCATCGTATGCATCTGTATTTGAATAAAATATACAAGGTTCATGGTAAAATTTAAGACATTTTCCAAAGTGCTTTATAATGATTTGAGAGAGATTTATAAATTATTGTACTTTTTTGTGTGAGGGAATAATGTATTTTATTTCAGTTTCCAATTTTATAATTATTCCAAATTATGAGTAAATTTAAAAACTGCATTTTCTACTTAGGTGAAGAGTGTTTTTGACTTTTAGTTTTTAGCATTTATAATTGATGAAAGCTCCAGCAGCTAGCCAAATATTAAGAGCTATGGGTCATGCTGAGAACAATAGAAATTATAAGATACTGATAATTAATAAAATATAGTAATTTAATGATAATAGTGATAGGACTATTGATGTGGCTTTAATGTAGCAAGCACTGTGATAAGTGTTTCACATATAATAATTCAGATCAATTATTATAACATTTAGGACACTTTTTACTTTGGCCCCATTTAAGTGATGGCTAAATTGAGGTACAAAATAGTTAAGCAACTTAACAGTTAGAGAACTAGTAAATGGTGGATCCAGCATTTGAATCCAGGTACTCTGACTTCAGAAGTAGTGCTCATGCCTATTTTGATACTTACTGTTTTTAAAGATGGAGCTGCTGGACTGCTTACTTTCAGAATATTTCTGTTGACCTATCTTCAAGTTCACTGATTTCCTTCCTCAGCTGTGTCCAGTATGCTGATAAGCCAACTGGAAGAATTCTTCATCATTGATAACTTGTTTTTGTTCCTAGCATTCCATTTAATCCTTTTTTTTTTATGTTTTCCATTTCTCTGCTGAAATTTCCCGTTGATTCATGCATTTTGTCCACCTTTTCCATAGGTCCCTTAACCTATTAATTAGAGTTTGCTAGTTCGAATATCTGGGCCGATATCTTGGTTTCGTTCTGTTGGCTGCTTTATTTCTTCACAATGAGTTATTTTTCTTGTTCTTTTTTGTGTATTTTGAAACTTTTGGTCAAAGGCTGGACATTGTCAGTAAGGAGCAGTAGATATTGAGGTAATGGTAATTATGATTAGAAATAGGCCTGCCTCTTCTGTCAGCCCGTTAGTTGGTTAGGTCTTTTGCTTTTGTATTCTTCATTTGCATGTGTCACAGAAGCTCGCTCTTTGTGCTCATCACCCACCCCACCCCACCTCCAGTCCCAAGCTGTAGACTGCTATTGCTTGTTACTTAGTGTTAGGTTTGTGTTGAGGGCAGAGAGGCATTCATTAATTTGACCTAGACTCAGTTTTGGGCAGGGCCTGTGAGCCTGGGCCTCGAAGGTATGATTTTTTCAACATTTTTACTCCTCCTCCCGCAACAGCCAAACTCTGCCTTACGTGTGGGGATGGTCTTGGGCGGGAGTGATTTCCTGCTTCTTCTCCAGTGGTAGCAGAACATCTGCTTTGTATTGGTGCAGGATCCCATGCCTAAGGATTTTCTGCCCCTCTTTAGTGGCTTTTTTTGGTGGTTGATCTAGCATGTATAATATAAATCTTTAACTTAGCACGAATAATGTATCTTGTAAGAAGAATCTTACTGTAATACACTTCCATGTCCTTCTTCTATTCTGTGTGCTATTATTGTCATTCATTTTACTTTTCCATGTTATAAACCTCCTGGTACAATGTTTATATTTTTGCTTTATACCAGAGGTTAGCAAACTTTTTCCATAAACAGCAGATGGTAAATATTTTAGGCTTTAAAGGCCATAAGGTGTGTGTTACAACTTCTCTACTCTGTTGTTGTAGTGCAGAAGCAACTAAAGACAGTAGAGCATAACTGTGTTCCAATAAAACTATTTACAAACATGGATGGTGGCCCGGATTTGGCCTGTGGGCCTAACTTGCTGACCTCAACCAGTTATCTTTTTCAAAAAAATATCTTAATTGAGATATAATTCACATACCATACGTCCACCTATTTAAGGTATTCAATTGAATGGCTGTGGCTGTTAGTATGCCCAGAGTTGTAAAACCATCACAACAATCAATTTTAGGACATTTTTATGACCCCAGAAGGAAACCTTGCACCTGTAGCTGTCACCCTACTGTTCCCTCATCCCCTGATGTGCCCCAATTCTAGACAGTCTCTAAGCTACTTTCTGTCTCTATGTATTTGCCTATTCTGGACATTTTGTATAAATGGGATTATATAGTATATGATACTTTGTGACTGGTTGATTTCACTTAGCATTATGTTTTCAGGGATGATCCATCTTCCATATATATCAGTATTTCATATATTTTTATTGCCAAATAATATTCCAGCAGTGTGTGAGAATTCCAGTTTCTCCGCATCCTCACCAACGCTGGTTATTATCGGTCTTTTTGATTATAGCCATCATAGTAAGTGTGAAGTTGTTTCTCATTGTGGTTTTGATTTGCATTTCCCTGCAATGCGGTTAATGATGTTGAGTATTGTTTCATGTGCTTGGTGGCCATTTGTATGTCTTCTTTGGAGAAACGTCTATTCAGATCCTTTTGTTAATTTAAAAAATAGTTATTTATCTTACTGGAGAGTTTTAAGAGTTCTGCATGTATTCTGGATACAAGCCCCTTGTCAGATACATGATTGGCAGATATTTTCTCCTACCTGTGCATTGTCTTTTCACTTTCTTGATAGTATCCTTTGAAGCACAAAAGTTTCAAAATTTCAGTAATGTCCAGCCTGTGTTGTCCGTTTTTTCTTGTGTTGCTTTTGCTTTTGGTATAGTATGTGAGAAACCATTGCCTGACCCAAGAACATGAATATTTTAGCTTTTATATTTAGGTCTTTAATCCATTTTGGGTTAATTTTTGTGTATGGTGTGAAGTAAGGGTCAAAAATGAATTTTTTGCATGTGGATGGATATCCAGTTGTATCAACACCATTTGTTGAAAACCCTGTTCTCTCCACCTTTGAACTGTTTTGGCATACTTGTCAAAAATCAATTGATCATAAATGTGAGGGTTTATTTCTACACTCTAAATTCTATTCCATTGATCCATATGTTTGTCCTTATGCCAGTACCACACTGTTTTGATAACTTTAGCTCTGTAATAAGTTTTGAAATTGGGCAGTGTGAGTCCTCCAACTTTGCTTTTATTTTTCAATATTATTTTGGCTGTTCCAAGTCACTTGCTTTTCCGTATGAATTTTAAGATCAGCTTGTCAATTTCTCCAAAGAAGTCAGCTGGGATTTTGATAGGAAGTAAGTTGAATCTGTAGATTAATTGGGAAAGTATTGCAATCTTAATAATATTGCCTTCTGGTCCATAAACATGGATGTCTTTCCATCTAGTTACATCTTCTTTAATTTTTTCAACAATATTTTGTAGACTGCAAAGTTTTGCACTTTTTTTGTAATTTATTCCTAAGTATTCTTTTTGATGCTTTTATAAATGGAATTTTTTTTTTTTAAATTTCATTTTTGTTCATCACTACTGCATAGGAATACAATTGATTTTTTATCGTGATCTTGTATCCTGCAACCTTGCCAAACTCATTTATTAGTTCTAATAGTTTTTTAGTAGAGTCCTTAAGATTTTGTATGTACAAGATCATATCATCCACAAATAGTTTTACTCCTTCCCTTTCAATCTGGGTGCCTTTTATTCCATTTCCTGCCTAATTGCCCTTGTTAGACCCTCCAGTACAATGTTAAATAGAAGTGATGAGGAGGGACATCCATATCTTGTACCTGATCTGAGGGGAAAGCATTCAGTCTTTGGCTATTAATGAGGCTGATGTTAGCTGTGGCTTTTTTGTAGATGCCATTTGTTAGTTGAGGAGGTTCCCTCTGTCTCAAGTTTGTTGAGTGTTTTTATCATGAAGGGGGTGTTGCATTTTGTCAAATGCTTTTCTGAATATATTGAGATGATCATGTGGTTTTTGTCCTTTATTCTATTGATATGATATATTGTATTGATTGATTTTCATATATTAAATCAACCTTGCATTGTTGGGATAAATCCCACTTGGTCATGGTGTATACTTATTTTTTTATATATTGCTGAATTTGATTTGCTAGTATTTTCCTAAAGATTTGTGTGTGTATGTTTGCAAAAGATAGTGGTTTATAGTTTCTTTTCTTGCAGTGTCTCTTATCTGATTTTGGTATCAGGGTAATACTGGTTTTATGCAGTGAGCTGGGAAGTATTCTTTCATCTTCTGTTTTTTGGAAGAGTTTGTAAGGGATTTATATTTATGGTTCTTTAAGTGTTTGGTAGGATTTACCAGTGAAGCCATATGGGCCTCGGCTTGTCTTTGTTGGAAGTTTTAAAATTATTAATTCAATCTATTTGCTTGTTATAAATTCAGATTTTTTTTTTTTTAAAGATTTTTTATTCTTTCCTCTTTCTCCCCAAAGCCCCCCAGTACATAGCTGTGTATTCTTCGTTGTGGGTCCTTCTAGTTGTGGCATGTGGGACGCTGCCTCAGCGTGGTTTGATGAGCAGTGCCATGTCCGCGCCCAGGATTCAAACTAACGAAACACTGGGCTGCCTGCAGCGGAGCGCGCGAACTTAACCACTCGGCCACGGGGCCAGCCCCTATAAATTCAGATTTTTGTGGGGTCAGTTTTGCTAGATTGTTTTTAGGAATTTGTCTATTTCATCTATCTAATTTGTTGGCCTATAGTTGTTCATAGTATTTCCTTATAATCTTTCTTATTTCTGTAAAGTCAGTAGTAATGTCTCTCTTTCACTCCTGATTAAAGTAATTTGAGTCTTTTCTCTTTTTTCTTGATCAGTCTAGTTAAAGGTTGTGAATTCTGTTTGATAATTTCAAAGAACCAACTTGTGGTTTGTTGATTTTTCCTCTTCTTTTTCTATTATCAATGATCTTTTAAAGATATTAAAAGTAAGAAATTATTTTTTATATTTACCCACATATTTATCATTTTCAGTGATTTGTATTTCCTTCTACAAATCTAAGTTTCCATCTGGTATCATATTCCTGCTTGAAGAACTTATTCTTTTAAGAGATCTGCTAGTAATGAATTCTCAGCTTTGGTTGTCTGAAAAAGTCTATTTTGCTTTCATTTTTGAAAGTTATTTTGCTGCATAAAGAATTTTAGGTTGATACTGTTGTTGTCTTTCAATACTTGAAAGACATTGCTCTATTGCATTCTGCCTTGAGTGTTTTCTGATGAAAAATATGCTGTTAATCTTATCTTTGTTCTTCCTTATCCATTTTTTTTTTTCTGGCAGTTTTCAAGATTTCCTCTTTCTCTTTAGTGTTTAGTAATTTGTGAGGTGTGTAGGGTTTTTTCCCTGCATGGGATTCATTAAGCTTTTTGAATATGTGGTTTGTTTTCTTTGATTAATTTTGGAAAACTCTCAAACGTTTTCTCTTTAAATACTTTTTCTACCGTATTCTTTCTTTCTTCTCCATTACTGAGAATCCAAATACATGCATTTTAGTCTGTTTGATACTCTGAGAGGTTTTGGATGCTCTGGTTTATTTTTTTTTCGCTGCTTTTCTTCTTCGTGTTTTACTTTGGATAATTTCTTTTGACCTAACTGATTCTTTCTCTCTGTGTTGTGTGTTCAGAAGCCCATGTATGTTATTCTTTATCTTCAACATTATGACTTTTTAGAAAGTTTTTATCATTTCCATTTGATTCTTTTATAGTTTCTGTCTCTGTGGAAAGTCCCCATATGATCACGAATTTTCTCCAGCTTTATACCACATCTTTTAACACATTATATTTGTTTTAAAGTTCCTATAAATAGTCCAGCCTGTGGGCCTTTTTGGTTCTGAGTTTGTTGACTACTTTAGTTCTTGACAATGGGTCCTATTTATTTATTTTTTCTTGATCCTGTTATGTGTCTTATAAATATTTATTGAGCGTTGGATATTATATTTAAAAGAATAATAGAGACCAAGGTTAGTAGTATTTATGCCCAGAAATGTGCACGTGTATCTTTCTGTTAGGCCATTAGTGTGGGAGTTTTGAACCTATCTGGTGAGTAGTTGAGCTGAGTTTTCTGTTTTGTTATTGCTAGTTAATTTCAATAAGCCATAGACTTCAAATTTTTCCAGTGGCTTCAACCAACCTTTTCTTAGTATGTTATTTGGAGTACTGGAGGGTTTTTTCAGTGTTCTTGCTCCACTCTCAGCGAAATTTCAGCAAGCCCTGCACACCTGCACCACAAGGGAATCTCTCTCTGTGCTTTTCCTGGGCTCTCAGTGGTAGATTGCTGTTGTCTTAACACTTTAGTCAAGGCTCTGGTTAGGGGGGCAGGGAGGTGGGTATTTGTTCTCCTGTTGCAGCCTCAGTAGCAAGCAGGCCCTTTGTACCTGAGTGTCCGAGTGGGTGTTATTAATGTGTCTGCCCCTTCTCCCACCCTCCCTGCCTCCTTCTATCAAGAGAAGGAGCAAATATCCTGCTCCTCTTCCAGTAACAGCCAACCTTTGCTTTGTATTAGCGTATAAACCGGGGCCCATGCTGGTTCAGCCTTGCCCCCAGTAGCACATGGCTGCTTTTTCTTTTTCTTTCAGTGGCAGCTGACCTTTGCCAGTGACAGAGGGTGACAGATCCCTGCCCGTCACCCAGCAGCAGATGGCTTTGTTTCTACCCCTCTTTTAGTAGCAGCTGGGCTTTTCCTTGGGCAAGGGGTGTGAGGATTTCCTTCTTAGATGTTTAAAAATTATCCTTAATATCTTTTTCTAGATCGTATTTCAATGTTGTCTTTTTAGAAGATTAGTTCCTGATGAGTTGAGGCTGAATCTTAGATTTTTAGAGAAGGATGACTACTGTTTGGTTATTATAATATGCCAATGTGTTTTGTTCTTTTCCAGCTTAGGCTTGATTTCGGACTCTTTTCACATGTTTTTCGATAGCACTGCCATTTTGGCTGGATTGGCAGCGTCTGTTATTTCAAAATGGAGAGATAATGATGCTTTCTCTTATGGGTAAGACTTTTTAAAACCTTTTTATTGAAGTATAAGAAGTACAGAAAAATACACAAATCTCAAGCTCAGTGAATTTTCCTGAATAGAACACTTTTGTGTAACTGAACCTTTGAAACCCCCTCATGCCTCCTCATTCCTTCTCACACACCTCCCCAACTCCATGGATTAGTTTTACCTGTTTTTGAACAGTGTATAATTGGAATCCACAATCCGTACTTTTTTTTTACATCTAAGTTCTTTTGCTTAGAGGTAGGGCATCTTAATTTTACGAAAAATTTTTAGGTGAGATTGTTACTAAGTAGGGGAATTTCTCAACTCTTAACCTGTTTTTTTTGGAAGAAAAAGTTTCAGTATATGCAGATGTTCATGTTTCTCTCTTCTTTTCTTTGGAGGCGTATTTTGCTGTTAATTTATTTAAAATCCTTATTTATTAGTATAGTTTTATATCACATATCCACTTTAGCTCTGCTTTTATGTAAAATGCTTCTCATACTCTTGCTGAGTTTGGATAATTAATCAAATATTTGGGGAGTGTTTTTGTGTTGAAGGGACTATGTTGGAACATCTGGTCTCACTTCTGAGCCCAGCACCCTTAGAGGCAGAGTTTGCTGTTGCCATCTCTGATTGAAGGAAGCGATGGAGTTTCCATTATTTGATTTACTGTACCTGAGTGGGCTTTTTTGGGAGCTCTTTCCTGCTTATCTCTCTCCCCTGCTTGCTTGCTGACTCTGTCTTTTTGCCCTTCCCTGCCTCTCCTTTGTAAGTGCTCTCTTGGAATCTCTCCTTTCTTCACTGTCTTTCCTATTTTCTTGTCCCCATCTTCATACTCATTTTCTCTCTCTCGTCTCTGCTAAACTCCTTTCTGCCTCTCTTGTTCTTTCTAGTTACTTGGGCCCGTGCTCATGGTCTTCCTCTCTCCGTCTCCCTTCTACTCTCCCCTTCCTCTCTTTCTCTCCCCCTTACGTCTTGTCTCGCATTTTTTCTTTTCTCCTGCTTCCTCTGTCTACCCTTTACTGTTGTCTCTCTCAGGCTTTCTTATTCTTTCTCTCCCTCTCTCTTAACCTCCTCAGCTCTAGTTCTTTCTTCTCTTCCTTTCCCAGTCTCTCCATCCTTCTATCACTGATTCTTCTTCCCTGAGCGCCCCTTCTCTGTGCACTGTCTTGTTCTCTCCCTCTCTTGTTCACATCCACCCTCTTAGGTGCACTCTCTTATGCCCCTTGTTCTCTCTTACTTGTGCTCCTTCGTTACTTCCTCTTTCTCTCCAGCTTTGCTTCTGTTCTTGAGCAAGCACACACTCTCTCTTTCTTGCACACGCTCTTGTTCTCTTCAGATATTTATTGAGGGCGCACTATGAGTCGAGTCCTTGCTACTTCTAATGTTATAAAGATGAATAAGATATGGCTTCTGCCTTTGGGGAACTTCTAGTCTGATGGGGAAACAGTTCTGTAAAAATACCTTAACTATGCATTGTGACAAGTGCTAAAAGAGAGATAGATGAATTTCTGTGACAGAACTTGCTGATTTGGGGTATATCCAAAGTGATATGGTTACTCGTGAAATTATAAAAAGTAAGACAAAAATACCAATTATACTGTTTTTATAGTATATAACAAGAGATCCTATATATCTATAAATTCACGCAGCTTGAAAGCTCAGAAAGGAACATTTTTATCTCACTATATAATCAAGTTTCTTAAGTATATTTTGAATCATTAAGGAAAGATTGTCTGTAAAGTTATTTTGTGTTGGAAAGTTAGTAATTCATATATATTGTATATCAAAAATCCAATTGGAATATCTTATTCAACAATCTTTCTGGATCAACACTAAGTGACTATAAGAATTCCCCTCAGTTCCTTCATTCTTGGGGTATCTATTGTTTTCTGTTTAGAATGCGTAGTCTCCTGATATGAGATGGTTTTTAGGAATAGCTTTGAATACTTTCAGTGCTAGAGCAGGTTTTACTATTCAGCTTTAACTAGTTGATATAAGAGAGTAATATTCTTGCTACTTTTAAATTTCTTATCCTGTCTTTTCCTTATTTGCTTTTTTTTTCTTTTGAGAAGAGAAAAATTAGGGGAAAACTGATGTAACATTTGAAACTATTAATAATTGCTATAGTGGTAAGTAGCAGCAGTAGTAAAATAGGAGTGCCTCAAAATGACACTGAATAGGCTAAGCCTGGGGATGAATCCCGAAACCCCCAATTATTATGATCACAATAGCAGAGTGACTGCAGCAGAAGAAACAATAGGAGGAATGTGAGAGGCAGCAAAGACTTTTCAGTATTTCTTTATATAAAAGTCGTCTCTGTGCTTTGTCGCACTCCTGCTTTTGAAATAGCAAAGCCAGCATAAAAGTAATATACATCTGATAGCTGGATAGATACATATGTACACGCATATATACATATGTACATACACTTGTATCTTTTTTTGCCCTAGCTAAAGAATTGAGATAACCATTGTACTTAATTAGGCAATAGCACATTCATGAATTATATGTTTTAATTCCAAGACTCACTCTGTCTAAGTAAACATAGTCATTTGTAAAGGCAAAGTAGGTCTAGTTTTCACAAGTTTTTCGTTTTAATTCTGCAACCAAGTTTAGCAAATATATTAAACCTAATTAAATCACTGTAGTCCAACAATTTCTCAGAATTTATGGAGCACCTACTTACTAAGCTAGGCATTAGGGACAAAAAAATGCCTGAAAAACATTCTTGCCTTTAATCTGGAAATCAAGTGGAACTCAAGGACAAAAGGCTTTCAATCAAGTATTAGCCATGGGATTAGAAGGGTGGGTTAAATGAAAGTGCTTTTTATTTTGGGGGCAGTAACCCTGCTGATATGTTAGATAAATTTCTAAGTATGGGTTCTGGAAAACAGGCTGTGAATTCCTTGAATTTAATAAACTTTGTCCAGAAAAAAAGTATATGCTTTGACAAATAATGTATTAATTTAATTCATTTGTATGTGTTGGCAGGTAGAAAAATGCGTTATTTCTGAGTGTAGCAATATATGCTATGTTGACAGGACAAGCTCTAACACAACTGGATAGAGTACATTTTAAAGAGTTTGTTCTCTTTACTTTAAAAATATCTTTACAGTAAAAATTGTATTATCTAGAAGTTAACATAGAAATCTAGAAAAAGTATTTTTGAGGCTCCTATTATATTAGGGATCAGAGTGATTAACTGCTGTCGGTACCCTTTGAATAATTTAATGTGTAAAACTGCCAAGTTAAAGTTGTTTCTAATGACTTTAACTAAGCCAAATATACCTTATGGAAAAATAAAATCTTTCCTCAATGCTTCACACAGGTAGGAAGCAGAAAGCTTCAGAAGTCCATGGAAAAAAAAGAGGTATTTTAAAAATAGTTTAATTAGAATTATGTGAGGCTATAATTGATTCTAAAAATAGATAACTGAAAAGTTTTTGCTAAATTTATTAATCTTAGAAAAAGAGTGATAGAAATATAAATCTCAAGTTGTCTCTAGGATAATTCAGAAATAATTTTATTTTCCTTCAGATGAAAGCTTCACTTTCCAAGGATTTGAAAGCTGAAAGGTACAAAGCAGAAAGCTCCAGGAGTTCTTAGAAAAGAGGGAATTAATAAGTTATAAGAAACCCCTTTTTCAAGCGTTTTTCTTCTACTTTTTATCTTTGGATCCTTCCTTCTTTGCTCATTTGTCTGGTCCTGTCCTTCTTTCTCCATTGACAACTTGAGATTTGCATTTCTGTGAAAGGTCTTTATAAAACCTACTTACTCTAAGAAGTTCTTCTGATTGGCTTATAGAAATCTGTATATTTTATGGCATTCTGCTGTTAAACATAATTCATAATAATTAAATTCATTTCCTTATTTTTACATTATATGTACAATAAAACATACTATACTTCAAATACTGGGACTTTGCTGGCCACTTATAACCATATAATATGTTTTAGAATCTCGGAACATATGTAGATTTAGTATTTGATTTTTAAGAAATAAGTGAATAATTCAGTTGTTTGCTTTGCTCTTCTTTAGGTATGTTAGAGCGGAAGTTCTGGCTGGCTTTGTCAATGGCCTGTTTTTGATCTTCACTGCTTTTTTTATTTTCTCAGAAGGAGTTGAGGTATAGTAGATAATGATTAGAGTCTATAAATAACATTTTGTGTCATGCAAATGTTTATTAAATAAAGATACATGTGATAGAAGTGTGTTTTACACTATCATTAAGTATTTATTGATAACAGTATTAGACTAGATAAAATATTACTATTTTGTGTGTGTACAGGAGCTTACAAAATAATTGAAAAAATTAAGTATATGTGAAACTGCTTGGAATCGAAAACAATTCAGTAATATTGTTTTACAAGCTGTGAATGAAGTGTTGACACTATTAAAAGTAAAGGCACAGACTGTGTGGTGAGGTCCATTGGGAAGAGTTCTTAAAATAGAAACTGAGAGTTTTGCCAATGAATCTTTAATATTTGGTATATTGAAACAAATAAAGAGAAAATGTAAACATTAACAAATTTAAAATGAACAGCCGTATTTTAAGATACCCAGGAAGGATGGGTTTTAGACCAAATCTTCATGCTTTTAAATATTTCTGTTTATTTAATAATCGTTAATTGTTAACCTAACCTTTTCTGCAGTATGTGAGCACTGGTTTTATTTCTGTAAACTGCTTTGGCGGATATTTTTGGAGTGATTTTAATTCTAAAAATAACTAAAAATTTAAAAAAATTGCTTTTTGTTTTTACCAGTTGAGCACTCAGAAATTTTATCAATGCAATTTGTTTGTATTATGTGTTTTCTAGAGAGCGTTAGCCCCTCCAGATGTACACCATGAAAGACTGCTTCTTGTTTCAATTCTTGGGTTTGTGGTAAACCTCATAGGAATATTTGTTTTCAAGCATGGAGGTCATGGACATTCTCACAGCTCTGGTATGATGGTTAGAGCCCTTTGTTTCTTCATTTTCTGGTTTCTGTCGTAATTATTCATTTTTGAAAATTGATAATTTTTAAAATTAAACTCTAAATTGGTTTTTAATAACAAAAGTAATCTGTTGATAGACTCTTATTAATGTCTTCCTGAAGTGTCCCTCCCACTTCTCCATGCCCCTCCATCTCGGCGCCTTCTCAGAGTTACACATGTTAGCAGTTTGGTGTGGATCCTTTCAGACCTCTGTAGCTCATCTGTGTAGTATGATACCATTTATATAAGACAAACAAGTAAACTCAAAAACCACAAAACAAATCTAGTTACTAAAAAATTATAGTGTATGTGGGTATGAAATTTACTATACAGTCTGTCTTTGAGATCCTTCTATTTGATATACATCTATCTACCTTTTCTTGTTAACAGACACATAAAACTCTGTGATGTGGGTTACCATGGTTTATTTAACAAGGCTTCTATGGATAGGCTTCACGTCATTTCTAGTTTGTCACTATTCCACATAAAGCATATCCTTGTGAACACTTGCAAGTGTTTCCAGAGTTGTGCTGTCCTTTACAGTGGCCATTAGTCACATGTGGCTATTTAAATTTAAATTATGGTTAATTAAATTTAGTATAATTAAAATTTCAATTACTCGCTTACAGTAATGACATCTCAAGTGCTCAGTAGCCACGTAGGGCTACTGTATTGGACAGCAAATATAGAACATTTCCATCATCACACAAAGTTCTTTGAATTGCCCTGTGCTGGAATATAATTAGAATTGCTGAAACACAGGATATCTAGTTTTTAGTTTCAAAAGGCATTAGCAAATTGCCCTCCAAAATAACTGTCATCCACATTTACCCTAGCAATAAATGCAAGTACTGATTTCCTCTCACCAGTATCAAAACTTAATATTATGGGTTTAAAACCACTTTGCTAATATTTTGATAAAAAATGATGTTTTATTTGATACTACTCTGACTAGTAGTGGAGTTGAGAATTTTTCTGTATGTTTTTAGGCCATTCAAGTTTTTCCTCTTTTGGAATTGTCTGTTCTTTTTTTTTACCTGTTTTTCTATTGTCTTATTGTTAATCTGTTTAGAAACATTTTTTATATATTTTGTATACTAATCCTTTGTTTTATGTTTGGCAAATCTCTTTTCCCAGTCTATGGTTTGTTTTTAACCTTTTAGATAGGGGTTTTTAATTTCATCTTGCTTTTCTGCCTTAACGTTATTTCTGGTGTGTTTTCTGCTTTGTTTAAGGAGTTTCCTATCCCTGGGTCATAAAGGTATTCTCTTATAATTTATTACTGTGAAAATTTTGGTTTGATGGTTTTTTTCTCATCCATTTTGATTCTTCATCCATCTGAAATTTATTTTTGTGATGGGGAGAGTTAGGACTTTTTTTTTCTTAGTTTGAATAAGCAGTTCTCCAAGCACCATTTATTTATTTGTATTTTTTTGGTCAGGAAGGTTGGCCCTGAGCTAACATTGTTGCCAATCTTCCTCTTTTGCTTGAGGAAGATTGCCACTGAGCCAACATCTGTGCCAGTTCTCCTCCACTTTGTATGTGGGACACTGCCACAGCATGGCTGCATGAGCAGTGTGTAGGTCACACCTGGGATCTGAACCCGCAAACCCTGGGCCACTGAAGCAGAGCACGTGAACTTAACCACTACGCCACCGGGCTGGCCCCAAGCAGCATTTCTTAATTTGTCCTTTACCCCACTGATGTAAAAAGGACACTTGTACCCTATATCAAATTGCCTTATAAATCAGATCTGTTCTGTTTGTCTTTGGCTGTCCCACTATCAAATTCGAATAATTTTAGTAAACTTTATGTTTTAATGTCTGGTAAGGTAAGTCCCATCTCTGGTTTGTTTTTCAAAGTTGTTTGGGCCTTTCTTGCTTATTTGTTTTTTTTCATGAGCTTATCAAGTTTTATGAAAAATCTTTTTGGGATTTTGATTGGGGATACATTGTCTTTATGTTTAATTGCAGAGAATTGACATCTTATTCATATTAAATTTTATGTCCTTTATTAAATTGTCTTAGGTATTTTAATAAAGATCTTTATATTTTTCATTTGGTTCGTTTTTAAGTAGTTGAAAGTTTTTATTACTGTATAAAGCGAAAACTGTTATTCCTGCTTGTCTCATTGCGTACCAGGACCTCTAGCACGGTGTTAATTAGAAATACTACGGCTTCTATCCTTGTGTCAACCCAACCATCTGGGTAACTTTTTTTTTTTAGATTTTTTTTTCCTTTTTTCTTCCCAAAGCCCCCCGGTACATTTCGTTGTGTGTCCATCTAGTTGTGGCATGTGGGACGCTGCCTCAGCATGGCTTGATGAGCAGTGTCATGTCCGCGCCCAGGATTCGAACCAACGAAACACTGGGCCGCCTGCAGCGGAGCGCGCGAACTTAACCGCTCGGCCACGGGGCCAGCCCCGTCTGGGTAACTTTTAAGAAAACACTGATGCCCAGGTTTAATCCTAGAACATTTACATTAAAATCTCTGGAGGAAGAGACCCAAATATTAGCATTTTTTAAAGTTCTGCAGTCAACTTTAATGTGCAGTAAAAGTTGAGAACCATTGCTTTAGTGAAGAATGCTACTGAAGTTTCACCACTGGGTTAGATGTTTATGGTCTCTTTCTGGTAAAACTGCTTTATCAAGTTGAGGATATTCCTTTCTATTCCTTCATCTATTGAAGTAATCATGTTTTTTCCTCGTTTAGTTAATGTAAAATTAGTTATTACATAGATAGATTTTCTCATGAGGAACCATCCTTAAATTTGGGGGCTAAGGTGTATTCATTTAGGTCTATAGTTAGGTCTGTGAGCCATTTTGAGTTAATTTTTTATGTATGGTGTGACTTATCGTTCTAATGTTTTCTGGTAAATAGATATCCAGTGGTTTCAGCACTATTTGTTAAAAAGATTATTTTTCCCCATTGACTTGTCTTGGCACCCTTGTCAAGAATCAGTTGACTGTGGGGCCGGCCCTGTGGTGTAGTGGTTAAGTTCAGCACACTCTGCTTCAGCAGCCTGGGTTCACAGGTTTGGATCCCAGATGGGGACATATAGCACTCGCCAGTTGCTGTGGCGGCAACCCACATACAAAATAGAGGAAGACTGGCACAGATGGTAGCTCAGGGCTAATCTTCCTTAGCAAAAAAAAAAAAAAAAGAGAAAAGAATAAGTTGAACATAAATGTGAGTTTATTTCTGGACTCTGAATTCTATTTCATTGATCTGTATGTCTGTTCTTAGGCCAGCACCATGCTGTCTTGATTAATGTAGCTTTGAGGTTGGTTTTGAAATCAGAATGTGTAGATTTCCAATTTAACATGTGACTTCTTTTTTAAGGTTGTTTTGGCCATTCTGGGTCCCTTGTTGCATTTACATATAAATTTTATGATTAGCTTATCACTTTCTGCGAAAAAAAGGCAGCTGGGATTTTGATAGGAATTGCATTGAATCTGTGGATCAATTTAGGAAGTACTGTCATCTCAACAACATTAAGTCCTCTGATCTGTGAACATGACTGCCTTTACATTTATTTATAGCTTCCTTAATTTCTGTCAGTAATGTTTTGTGGTAGTTAGCTTACATTTCTCACATTTCCTTTGTTAACTTTACTCGTAGTATGTGGAGATTTTTTTTGCTGCCATTATAAGTGGTATTGTTTACTTAATTTCATTTTTGGATTGCTCATTGCTGGTGTATAGGGATACATTTCATTTTTTCTATATTGACTTGATGTCTTGCCACATTGCTGAAATTGTTCATTATTCTAATAGGTTTTTAGTAGATTCTTTAGAATATTCTCTATACAGTATCATGTCATCTGCAAATGAAGACAGTGTTACTTCTTCTTTCTAATCTGAGTGCCTTGTTTTTCCTTGCTTAATAGCCCAGGTCAGATCCTCCAGAACAATGTTAAGTAGAAGTAGTGAGAGTGGATAGTCTTGTCTTTTTCCTGATTTTAGGATGAAAGCATTCAGTTTTTCTTCATTAAATATGATGTTAACTATGTTAGCTGTGGGTTTTTCAGAAACACCCTTTATTAGATTAAGGAAATTCCTTTCTATTTCTAGTTTACTGGGTGTTTTTATCATGAAAGACTATTGGATTTTAATCAACCTCTTTTTTATTCATTTTTTGAGATGATCAGTTGGTTTTTATCCTTTATTGTATTAATATGGTGTATTACACTGCTTGATTTTTCAGATATTAAATGACTTTTGCATTTTTAGGATAAATCCTATTTGGCTGTGGTTTATACTCCTTTTTACATATTGCTGGATTTGGTTTGCTAGTATTTTGTTGAAGATTTTTATATTCTTAAGGGCTATTGGTCTAGATTTCTTTTGATGGTACTGGTATTAGGGTTATACTGTCCTTATATAATGAGTTGGGACATATTTCCCTCTCTTCTTTTTTTAGTAAGGGGAGAGTCTGTGAAGTAGTGGTACTCTTTGAATGTTTGGCAGAATTCACTAGTAAAGCCATCTGGACCTAGACTTTTCTTTGTTGGAAGTTGTTTAATTACTCAGTTTTTTTGCTTATAGTTCTATTCAGATTTCTGTTTCCTCTTGAGTCAGTTTCAGCAGTGTGTGTGCTTCTAGGAATTTGTCTGTTTCATCTAAATTTTTTAATTTGTTGACTTATTGTTATGTTTATTTGTAGAAAAGTATGCCTTTTTTTCTTTCTTTTGTTTTATTTCCATAAAGTCAGCAGTGATGTCATCTCTCCCAATTTTAGTAATTTGTACCTTCTGTCATTTTTTTCTTGGTCAATCTAGTTAAAGGTTTATTAATTTTGTTGACTTTTTTCAAAGAACACCCTTTTGGTTTTATTGATTTTTTTCTATTCTTTTTCTTCTTCTCTATTTTGGTTTATTTCTGCTCTAATATATATTATATCCTTTCTTCTCCTTGCTTTGGGTTTAGTTTGTTCTTTTTCTCATTTCTTGAGGTGGAAGATTAGATTATTGATTTTAGATCTTCTTTTTTAGCATAGGCATATGGAGCTGTACATTTTTTTTCTAAGCATTGCTATAATGCAGCCTGTAAGTTTTGGTATGCCATGTTTTCATTTTGGTTCATCTCAAAGTGGTTATTTAGGAGTGTGTTTTTTAATTTTCTCATATTTGTGAATTTTCCTAATTTTCTTCTGTTGTTGATTTCTAATTTAATTCCGTTGTGATCAGATGACATACTTTTTTTTTTTGGAGGAAGATTAGCCCTGAGCTAACTACTGCCAATCCTCCTCTTTTTGCTGAGGAAGACTGGCCCTGAGCTAACATCCATGCCCATCTTCCTCTACGTTAGACGTGGGTCGCCTGCCACAGCATGGCTTTTGCCAAGCGGTGCCATGTCCGCACCCGGGATCCAAACTGGCAAACCCTAGGCCACCGAGAAGCAGAATGTGCAAACTTAACTGCTGTGCCACCAGGCCAGCCCCAGACATACTTTTTTTATGATTTCAATTTTTTTTTCAATTTATTGAGTCTTGTTTTATGACCTAACATTTGGGCTATCCTGGAGAATGTTCATGTGTACTTGAGAAGAATATATATTCTGCTGTTGTTGGATGGAGTGTTCTGTACATGTCTGTTAGGTCTAATTTGTTCATAGTTGTTCAATCTTCTGTTTCCTTGTTGGTCTTCTGCCTAGTAGGTTATTGAAGTCTCCAACTAGTATTGTTGAACTGTTTATTTTTCCAGTCAATTTTTTTAGTTTTTGGTTCATGTATTTTGTAGCTGTGTTGTTTAGTGCACATATTTTTATTATCATTATATCTTTCTGACAGATTGAGTCTGCTATTATAAGATGTTTTTCTTTTTCTCTCACAATAGTTTTTGGTTTATAGTCTGTTTTGTCTGATACTATGATAGCTGTTCTTTTTTTTCTTTTTTTACAACTCGCATGGTATATATACTTTTTTCTGTTTTGTGACTTTCAACTTGTTTGTATCTTCGAATCTAAAGTATATCTCATGTAGACAGAATATAGCTGGGTCATAATTTGTTTTATCAGTTTCGACAATCTCTGCCTTTTGATTGGAGTGTTTAAGCAATTTACATTTCATGTAATTACCACTAAGGTAGGTAATTACATCTGCCATTTTAATATTTTTTTCTACGTATTTTGTCTTTTTTTTTTTTTAAGATTTTATTTTTTCCTTTTTCTCTCCCAAACCCCCCAGTACATAGTTGTATATTCTTCGTTGTGGGTCCTTCTAGTTGTGGCATGTGGGACGCTGCCTCAGCGTGGTTTGATGAGCAGTGCCGTGTCCGTGCCCAGGATTCAAACCAACGAAACACTGGGCTGCCTGCAGCAGAGCGTGGGAACTTAACCACTCGGCCATGGGGCCAGCCCCTATATTTTTTGTCTTTTTGTTACTCTATTCCTTGATTCCTGTCTTTTAAATGAAATATTTTTAGTGTACCTTTTTAATTCTTTTGTTGTTTCTTTTATATATTTTTGAATTATTTTCTTAATTATTGCCCTGAGGATTACAAGTAACATCTTAATTTAAAACAATCTAGTTCAGATTAATAGTAATTTAATAATACAGAAAAACTTTGCTTCATTATACCCCCATTCCCACCTTCCTTCTTTGTACTGTTATTGTCAAATTATTACATGTTTTTACATTACAAACCCATCAGTACAGTTTTATAATTTTAGCTTTATGCAATGATCTTTTAAAACACATAGGAGAAGAAATGAGTTACAAATGAAAATATATGTTTATCCTCTCTTTCATAATTACCTTTCCTGGAGCTCTTTATTTCTTTGTGTGGATGTGGATTGGATTTTAGTTGAATTTAAAATTTTGGTTGAATCTTTTTCTAACGTTTGGTTTTGTCATCTCACTGTCTTTTGGCCTCCAAGGTTTTTGTGGAGAAGTTAGTAGTTCATCTTACTCAAGTTCCCCTGTACATAAGAAGTCATTTTTATTTTGCTGTTCAACTTTCAAGATTTCTCTTTGCCATTCATCAGTTTGATTATGAAGTCTCTAGTTTTGGCTATGTTTGAGTTTGTTCTACTTGGAGTTTCCTGAGATTCTTGAATGTGTAGGTTAATATTTTTAATCAAATTTGGGGAGTTTCCAGCCATTATTTTTTCAAGTATTTTTTCTGTCTTTTTTTTTCTCTTTTCTTTTTGAGATTCCTATTATGCCTAATTTGGTACACTTGGTGTTTCTGTAGCTCTCTAAGGCTCTGTTCACTTTTCTTAATTTTCTTTTTTACCCACTCCTCAGAGTGGATAATCTCTGTTGGTCCATCATCAAGTTTGCTGTTATTGCAGCTCAGATCTGTTGTTGAGCCCTTCTAAAGTGGATATTTTATATCAGTCATTAGATTTTTTTTTTAACTTCAGAATTTCTGTTTGGTTCTTTTTTTGTAATTTCTAGCTCTTTATTGATATTCTTTATTGGTAAGTCATCATTGTTATACTGTCAGTCTTTAGACATGATTTCCTTTAGTTCTTTGAACATATATGTGATAGCTAATTTAAAGTCCATGTCTGTTAAGTCCAAAATCTGGTTTCCTTTCAGGAACATTTTCTGTTGGCTGGTTTTTTTTCCCTGTGTATGTGGCATACTTTCCTCTTTTCTTTGCATGTCTTACAATTTTTTTGTTGAAAATTGGATATTTTATACTAAAACAACTCTGGTATCACATTACCTCATCCTCTCCTCTCAAAGTTGATTGTTGTTGTTATTTTTCTTAAGTGACTTACTTGGACTAATTCATTTCCTGTGATGTGTGGCCATTAAATTCTCAGAGCTTAGCTCTGAGTCCATTGAAAATAGAGGTTTTTTCAGGAAACTGCAAATTTGAACAAAATATTGACTGTGTTCTGGAGGTGGTGCTTTTAACAGAGCTTTGAAAGAAATCAGATCTCTCCATTGTATGCGGTGCTGCTGGCTTTTGGCAACTTTCAGCTGAGCTAGGGCAGGAGATGGAATGGGAATAAGCCCAAGTGAAAACATCAAAGACCCTGCTGCCTTACTGAGGTTTGGTGGTTTCTCTTGGATAGTTGCTTTTCAGTTCATTTTATGGTTTTGGTTAATTTCCAGAGTTCTGAAATGGTTGATTTTTAGTTGTGTTCCTCATATTTTCATTGTTTGAGAGGGAGAACTAGTTTGCCAACATCTCCTCTTCACCATTCTGGAAGTTGATCTCCCCATTTTCATTTACTGCAATGCTAGATTTGATTTACTGGTATTTAAGATTTTTGTGAATATAAGTGATATTTTTGAATTAGGTAACATCCAGTCTTTTTCTATGCTTTGGAATAGCTGCTATAAGATGTTTCTTTGATGGTTTAGTAGTTTTTAGGTCTGCTACGGAGAGAGGTTTTTGCATTGTTTTTTCCTAAGGATTCTGCCTCCTTTAATGTAATTTTACTCATCCTTTTACCAAATGCAGCAGCTTCCTTGACTCTTCCTCAGTGTGACCATATGCATACATCTTGTTTTATCTATGTTAGTGTGTGTAATGGTACTTTGCAAAGTTTTGGCCAAGATTTTTGTCTGTATCATTCACTGCATTATCCCCAGTGCCTAAAATGGTGTCTGTAACATAATGTATTCCAAATAGATATTTCTTGAATGAATAAATCACATCTAATCTCTTAAATGTTTCTCACTTCTCACTTATTTTCATCTCCAGTAATGTCTGCCACTTCCCTCCATGCTTTCATTTCCTTTCTGTACTCCATAGTAGGAACTCAGTATTGTTTTAATGAATCGATGACACTTTTCACAAGTAAACGTTTATTGAATTAATCTGGTTTTAAAGCTAATTCTTTTCACTAATATCAGTATTATTGTAACCATTAAATAATGTATTTTACATACCTTTTGTTGTAACACTCTGTTTTTTAGGCCATGGACACAGTCATTCCCTCTTCAACGGTGCTCTGGATCAGGTGCATGGCCATGGAGATCATTGCCATAGTCATGAATTGAAACATGGTGCTGCACATAGCCATGATCATGGTCATGGCCATGGACACTTTCATTCTCATGGTGAGTACAGCCTAAAGACTTTCAAATGGACAACCTTCCAAAGAAACAGAATGGTGTAGATTACTTTTCCTAGTTGATACAGTCTGTTAAAAAGATACTACAATCAACTTACTTTCTAATGAATCAGACTAAATCGTTCCCAGGGCTAGTTCATTTTTAGTATATAATGAAATTAACTTGGTATAAGGCAGTCGATATAGCTTTTTTTCAGGGAATGTATCATAATAAAATGCCACTATTTTAAGTGAGTGTGAGTGAATGAGGAACAATTGCATTTTAGCACATGAAAGTCATGATTTTTTTAAAGCATGATGAGGCCTTTTGTGCTATATATATAGAGAGAGAGAGACTTATAAAAACACAACAGAGGTTTTCAATTTTTCACGTTTTCATTGTAATTTTGATATCATCTGATTTATGTCTACGTTCCCTTAGCTATCTTTATGTTCTAACTTACATAACATTGGACACTAAATTATAAGACATTTTTCGACTTAATATTTTATTTTAAAATTATATTTTAAACAGTTTATTCATGAAATTTTAGAGTATAGATTAATAGAAGCTGCTTAGGTGATACAATTTGATTAATCTTTAAATAAATTATATGCTTAAATATTGTCTGTACTTGCCACATAGAATCTTAAAGCTTTAGATGTGAAGATATGAAAGGGCGCTTGGAGATTGAGTACTAACTCCTTAATTTTTAAGTCTCTAAAATTTGCTACATTTTTGTAACTATTACATCGATCTGCTTTAAAACCTTGCTTTTCTTAAGTTTTGCTCACATGCATCTCAAAACAATTTTTGAAAATTGTGTATCCCTCATACATTTTTAAGATGATTTCTAAAAAAAATTTGTTTAAATAATTGCAAAGAATATAACTTCTGACACATTGTAGATAATATTTTAGAATGAAATTTCTGTATTACTCTATTGAATATATTCAGTAGTATCTAAAATACCTTAGTGATTGAGGCCCACTGTTACTCATTCAAAAACGTGTAAACAGTTATAAATTTTACAGTATCCTTTTTCTCCTTGAATTCTTATTTCCATTCCATTTCCTTTCCAGAATGTTATAATAATGGGTTATATTTGTGTTAAATCTTTAATTGATCATCTGTTATACTTCCTGGCAATAAAATACGTATACATATGTAAATTTTTTATTTCCTAGGGACAGAAGACTTAGCAGTAAACCTTTCTTTTGGATGGAGTTATTGTAATTTTTACTAGTACAAAGTCAATAAAAATAATTCTATTTTCAAATTTTGATACATATATAACCTTAAAAAAGCAACATTTTATTTGAAATATGTATCCTAATGATTGGAGCTCCTTTTTTTTTTTTTTTTTTTCCAGTTAGTTTTGGATAAATAACAATTGTTAGTGTAAAACAGGTTTTGGCATCAATTGTGTTCCTATTTCTCATCTTTACAATGTAAGTACTAAGAAACCTTAATTAGAAGTAATTCTGTTAGAGCACTTTCACTCAGTTCTTTGAACACTTTCAGAATTACATTCCAAAAATTACATAATGAGGTATTATTAAAAATTATTTACAGTGCTTTCTATTCTTAAAAATTATTTTTGTGATCTATTAATTAACAGTTTCATTAGCAAATTACTACATTTTATTAAAAGCAGAGAATTGGAAACCGTGTTGCTTACAAAAGGATTTGCTAGCCGTAAAGTCATTACTTTTCTAACGTTACAAGCAACATTTGCAGTTGAGCCCTGTTTGTTGCCCAAGATTTCTTCTAATACCCTGGGCAATCCGCTGCAGTAAGATTCTAGATAGGTGAAAGGTAGCCCTTTTTTGGTCAAGAGGGAGAAGGGTAAGTGGGAAAGAAGAATTGGCATGACATCAGGGCACAAAGAGATCATAGAAACTACTAAATGGAAATGCTAGAGATCATAGAAACTACTAAATGGAAATGCTAGGCTTCAAACACAGGGAACCTGACTCTAAAATCTGCTCTTAACTGTTATTCTGCCGTCAGTATTATATAAGACAATCGGAGAATACAAAACCAACAGGGCCGTGATTCCATTTTGCCCGTGAGACATTATAGTCTCATTGGGAAATACTGTGAGCTTCATATTTATTTGAATGTTGCACTTTGAGTAAAGCTGGCTGTTTTTGTTTGTTTTAGCTGCTCATATCAGAGTGACTTAGCAGTAAAGATTTATATCTTGCTGTTGGGTTGATAGTGTAGAGGGCTGGGGGGATCTGTTCCTCACGGCAATTCAGGGATCCAGGTTCTTTCCATCAGTGGGATTCTTCACCCTTGGAATTCACCCCTGGATTCTCTGCGTCTAGCTAGAGATAGAGTACATAAAAGATAATGTGGGGTACTCTTACAAGCCTGGAAGTGGTTTACATATCATATTTCTTTTTCTTTTTCTTTTTTTTTTTTGAGGAAGATCAGCCCTGACCTAATATCTCCTGCCAATCCTCCTCTTTTTGCTGAGGCAGACTGGCCCTGAGCTAATATCCATGCCCATCTTCCTCCACTTTATATGGGACGCCCACCACAGCATGGCTTGCCAAGTGGTGCCATGTCCGCACCCGGCATCCAAACCAGCGAACCCTGGGCCGCTGAAGCAGAACTTGTGAACTTAACTGCTGCACCACTGGGCTGGCCCCTATCATATTTCTTTGTTTACAACTCAGTCACATATACCACCTAACTCAGGGGAGCCTGGTAAATGTAGTTTAGTTGTTTATCAAAGAGGAAGAAGAAATGGGTCTGTAAGCAACTAGCCAGTCTCTGCTACAGATAAATTTTATATCTAGAAAGACTTTCAGATTTTATGTAGATGAGAGTTACATTGTCTTATATAGCTGTTATATTAGTATGACAGAATATACCTTTTAAAATAATTATGTCAAAAATGACTATCTGGACCTGCTACCTATAGATTGAAATCTGGTGCCTTGATTAGGAGCTGGATTTTTAGAATAGTTACACTTTTGACCATCAGCAGGATTTTCAAGGTAGCTACATCTTACTCCCCACACAGCAGTGCCATATCCAGACAGAAATCATTGTGCAGCCTTATGCTTTTATACCTCTTGACGTTGTTACAATGTTCTAACAAAGCTGTAGTTATAAGGGTATGTCAGCTCTTTGGTGCTGTGGGCCAAGAACTACGACCCCAGGCAGGCAGGCTTCCTGTTAGTCATGATAAGAAATCTTTCAGTCCTCTTGATGATCCCTTTTAACGAATTTTGCTAATCTTTTACATTCTTTACCCATATTTTCTACTTCGATGTTAAAGCTGATTAGCAATCTTCAAATTCAAAAATTGCAGTATTTTTCTCATCATAAAGGCAAAATGAAAACGTATTTTTATCTCTTCTGTGTGAAAAGCTTGCCACGCCCATCTAGAAGCTGTTGCCATAGTCCAGTTTTCCTGGATGCTGTCCTGGCTTCATTTCTTGGACTTCTTAATAACTTCAAGCAGTGGTTTTGTTTTTATTCAATTTTCCACTTGTAAAATTAGCATAACAAGCTATAGAAGGTATGTTATGAATGTTAGAAGACTTTCACACTGTTTTTAATTTACTGTATTTTTATCTTACCAGATTGCTTAATATAATAATTTCCTAAATACTCTGTACTCTGATGCATTTTGAAATTGCCCATGTCTATCTCCATTAAATTAAAAAAATAATTTTGTAGGTCTGATATGGCTATATAGTCATGCAGCCTTCGTGATACATTTGAATGAAAAGTACTCTGAATTGTAAAAATTGAATCAGGAATTGAAGACATGTTTTAAAATAATTTAACTTAACTCTCTGCAGATGGTCCCTCCTTAAAAGAAACAACAGGACCCAGCCGACAGATTTTACAAGGTATGACAAGGAATTTGTATAATTCTCAGTTTTATGAAACTGGTTTCATAGTTTTGATTTGTCTGAAGTTTTCCTTTAAGAAAAATAGATAGCATACCATTTATGTTTAAAATTTTAGCCTTCCTACTGATTTTTTTATATATACAGTTAAAATATTCAGAAACTATACTGCTTAAATATAAATAATACTCATGCCAGTGACTATAGTAATACCATAGTAGTATGTTTGCCTTTGTAGGATTATTAAATAATTTTTCCAAGAATAATATTCAATATGTATTTATGTTGTGGAAAAATTTAGTGCTAAAAATGTAATAACATCCAAACCCAAAGAATGTACACAATACCAGGAGTGAACCCCAATGTAAACTATGGACTTTGGGTGATGATGATGTGTCAATGTAGTTTCATCAGTTGTAACGAAAACTATTCTGGTGAGGGATGTGGACAATGGGAGAGGCTATGCGTAAGTTTGGATGGGGGTATTTTGGAAATCTCTGTATCTTCACCTCAGTTTTACTATGAACCTAAAACTGCTCTCAAAAATAAAATTTATTATATATTTTTTTAATGTAGGCAAAGTGAGACCTCGGTCATATCCATAGACATCAAATGATGGTACCTAAAGAGGAGCTTACCTATCATGTACAATGATACGTTACAAAATTTTACAAGCCAGAAAAAACCCAGTCTTGTCTCTGAACTATCGTAGTTTCTTTTTTGAGATGTGAACCAGTCTTTGGCTCTGAATTAGCATGTAAACTTTGTTGGCAAGGTTTCCTAATTCCCAGCTCCACTTCTTCCTGCCTTTATTAACTTTTGACTTCAGTTTGACTTTCTCAGTAGCTTGTGATCCAATCTCTACAGCGCTTCTTTTTCTCTCTGTTTCTTGATATAGCTCTTGCTTTTTATTATTTCAATATGAATATGTTCCTCCATTCTGAGGAATTTATTTCAAGAGGCTTAAATGTGTCTTCCAGTCACTAGTTTTTCATTTGCAAAATATATTGAATTGTTTTAGAATGGCATTTGCTGAAATGGCGTGTAATCATGCGTATGTAATGCATCTATATTCAATGCTATAAATTAGTCTTGATAATGAGTTTATTTTTAGTTTTGGAAATCATCACAAGCTGAGGGAAGGGAGGTTAGATTTGCCTTCCTAATTATCTTTTAACAGTCTGTTGCGAAAATCAGTTTATGTTTTCTGAGTATCCATCAATTTATGGTGGCTGAAACAGCCCAGTAGGAGATAGCTGAAGGATAGGGTTAACTGCCTGGCATTAAAATTTTGTCACATAGATACTCATGCATGGAAACTGAGTTAGCTGAATTTTTCAGTTATTTGCTGCATCTTCAATGTGACCCCTGGCTTTCTAGGTTCTTGGGCAGTTAGATTATGAGTATCCTATCAGGTCTTGTAAGGCTTTCAACTTTTATATAAATTAAACATGTCTGTTTAGATTTCTTTCTTTAGTGATTTTTCTTAAGAGTTCTCGAAAGTAAGAAGGGCTTAGATAATTAATGACATTTCCTAATAAAACCAGTTTTCAGGTCAGCAAATAAGATGCAGCCAGGGACTTTTCAATCAAAGAAAAGTGAAGAGCAAATGATTCTTTTCTTTTTCCTTTCAGTGTTTAGAGCTATTTTCATTTCTGATTCTATCAAAATACTGATTAAAGAATATAAAGGTTTGAAATCATGTCACTTAAGACTTTTGAATCTTAAGGACCCTCAATCTACTTCAATGTGCATTTTCCTCCAGTCTTATTTTTAAAACTTAATGTGATCCCAATACTTATAAATCTATTTATTTCTTTGCTACTTGTGATACCCTAGAGAAAAAAAATTTTTTTCTATGAGGAAGTTTCTGGCATAATATTATTTTTGTTATAGAAAAGAGACCCATTAGCGTTTTGAAGAATTGTTATAAAGGTCAATACTCTATACAAATGAAAAGTATATCAGTTACTGAGGAGTGAGTTGTATTTGCTATAATAATTGATGTAATACTCCACAGTACCACGTGAATTGAAGCATATTTTCCTAGAGCACATTAAGGTTCCATGGGACTCATTAATAGTCTGTTTTTAAATTATTAAAAGTCTTTTCAAGTTTCAGTAAATCTATGTTTGACACTTGAGAAATAAATGCTTTGCCTTTAATTTGTCCAGTGAATAATAAAAAAGGAAAATAAGTATTTCTAAAGTAGACACATGCTTTTTACACATTAGGTATTTCTTTTCAGATAGAATAATTGGTGCTATTGAAGAATGTTCTGTTTTTAGCAACATATGGTTGAAGTTTGTTCAGGAGACAGTTTTCTTGTACGTTAAATTTTACCTAGTAAGGATCTAAATGTTAAATGATTTATTGTCTTAGCTAAGTCTTTTTAGAAATAATGTATTTTCAATCTCCTTCTTGACATTTTTTGATGGTTTTCCAGTCAACTATCAATTATTAGATGTTAATATTTAATGAGTTCTGTCTCTGATCCCACTTGTGATCACTAACTAATATTCTGCACTCAATTCTGATGGAAGGGGTTTCCCCACATACCAGCAAACAATTCTCCGACACCAAGAGGTCAGAAGTCAGGAGGGTGGGACTGAAATTTCCAACCCTCTAATATCACGTGGTTGCTTCTCCTTAGGTGTGGTCCAGAGTCACCTCATTAACATTGACTAGAGATGCCTGTGTCATTCTCATCACTTAGGAAATTCCAAGTGTTTTAGGAACTCTGTGCCAGAAACAGGGACAAAGACCAAATATATATTTCTAATTATAAATCACAGTATCATGTTATATCTAGGTTGTTGGGTAGTAGAATATCAGTATCCTACCAGTTTGATATTTAATTATTAAAAGTCAAAAATATATTTTATAGGGGCCGGCTCCGTGGCCAAGTGGTTGAGTTTGCATGCTCTGCTTCGGCAGCCTGGGGTTTTGCTGGTTTGGATCCTGGGCGCGGACATGGCACTGCTTGTCGGGCCAGGTTGAGGTGGCGTCCCACATCCCACAACTGGAAAGACCCACAACTAAAATATACAAATATGTGCTGGGGGTATCTGGGGAGAAAAAGCAAAAAAATGTATATATATCTCTATATGTCTGTATATATATATTATATCCACTTTAAAATATTCAAATCCCTACTTTCTTTCATATCAAGTTTGAGCTTACTATGTAATTTTAGTTAGCAAAATCTTCAGGATAATTGATAAATATATCAGAATTAGTAGAGTTATGGTCCATAGGAAATTCTAGTCTCAGGTAGTAATAATTTTAATTCCCAGCAGAGGGCTCTGTGTGTACATATATTTGTAGTTATAAACAAAGTTTTCTCGAACAATTCTTTCAGTCTGCCGTTTTCTTCTAACAGATTATTAATTAACATCTGGACTCTTTTAACCAGAGATGAATGTGTTCAAACACTTTTTAAAATCAGCTTATTTCTCTACTTCTTCATTTATATTATACCAAAATAGTAAGGATCGTTAGAGCAAGTATAATTTAGGACAGGTATTTTAACCCTGCCAATTTGAAAAGAGAAAGATTATTTCAATTCCCAAAGGTACTATTATTTTGTTACTAAGAATCTGCATGCCTTGTGATTTTCAAATTGGTAGTTTTTAATATATAAAATCAAGAATATAGTTTAAAAAATATTTCTATTTTCAGTTGATCAGAAGATATTATTTTGATTCTGATTATGCTTTATTTCTAGGTGTATTTTTACATATTCTCGCAGATACACTTGGGAGTATCGGTGTAATTGCCTCTGCCATCATGATGCAAAATTTTGGTCTAATGATAGCAGATCCAATTTGTTCAATTCTCATATCCATGCTTATAGTTATAAGGTAAGTGTTAGTATGTTACTTCCATGTATTAAAATGGGGCGTGATAAATGTGCTACTTAAATTACAGATCTAAAATACAACTTATTATTGTGTTGGTTTCCTTTTTCATCTTCCTATTTTTCCCTATTGCCATTTATTTCTTGTCTTGGTTTTGATACTTCTTTTTGGTCTGTAATTCAAATTACTAGTAATTTTCTTGAATCCATACTCTATTTGTGGAGTAGAACATTGGCAATGTAAAATGTATTAACTATAGTTAGAATCTTATTCCTTTGATGTCTACATCTTGCACTGTCACATGCAAAACAATATTAAAGTCTCTTCTTCTAGAACTATTTAATTTATAAAGTCATTGCAGAAGTCTTTTAAAAACGCTTACTAAAGTCTGCCTATGTCTGTCTCCCTGGCTAGATTTTAAAATTCTTGAGGAAAAATCTATCTCCTATCTCTTTCTGCCTCTATTGCCTACCATAGTGTCAATGTGTATACAAAAGTGTGTGTGTCTAAGTTCTCAATAAATACCTGCTGAATTAGATTGTATAGTTATTATCTCTTAAATTTATCTCATGCTGAGATACATTTTTATTATTGGTTTAATTTTTATCAGAATAATGGAATAATATGTGCCTTTATTTCACAGTCTCACATTATTTAACTTAAAAATTAATTATACATATACATGTCTTGATTGGACTGTTTTTGTTTGATTTATCTGTATGATTTTACTGTCAGTAAAACTTTCTAATGATAATGAAGACCTCCTATAGGGCAGGCCATGATGAATTTTATAGCTTGTAGTTGAATAGAATAGACTTAATAAATTACGATGAAATTATAATCATATAAATTAGTCATAAATACAGATTTTTAAGTTTTTACCTAAAAAACAGGATATACATTTTAAACATGTAGATAATTTTTTAAATTTCTGTAAATTATTTGCACTAGGAAGCAACTCTGCTTTCTAAAAGTCTTTTATAAAGCTTGGAATACCTTTACTTCATCTTTGGATATCTTATAACACTTCCTTGAAAGTTTAGCGTACACATCACACATATTCTATGAAACATCTCCTGATAGATTTGGTGACTTCCACCTGTACCTCTTTATGTTAGTGTTCAGTGTTCATTTTATTTTGTTTTGTAATATAATTTTAGCTGCTTCTAATACTTCTTAGAGTAGGATCTTAATATTCACTAGTTTTTTTTAATCTCCACTGATGGTATCCTAATTCTGCTATAATTTATCACTTGGAAGAGGTTGGCCTCTCTTTCTCCCTCTAAACTCTTCTCCACACTGTGGTCAAAGTGATCTTTCTTTAATGGAGATTATGGTGCATGGAAACATTCTCTTGCCTTAAATTCTACAGTGGCTCTTTCTAACCTTCAGGATAAAGTCCGAACTTGTTAATTGGGCTTCATGATGGTACCCATATTTCTCTTCAGTCTTTCTCTCACCCCCTCTCAATTTCTGTTCTGCTCTCCACCCGCAATAAACTACTTTTAGTTTCCTGAAAATGTGTTATGAGCTCTCTGGATTCTGGGCTTTGATCATATTTCCTCTCTCCAAAATACTCTTAATTTAATGTTTTCTCCCTTCCCCCTGCCCCCGACAAATAGATACATCACAGCTACTCATCCTTCAGATCATATTTCAGTTTAAATGGCACTTCATTCAGGAAGCATGTCCTGATTCTCCCCTTCTCAGACTGGGTTATACCTATAGCATCTTTTACTATTCCTCTCATGGCATTTACTTACTACAGTCAGGGATATGTTCTGAGAGATACATCATTAGGTGATTTTGTTATTGTGCGAACATCATAGAGTGTACTTACACAAACCTTGATCGTATAACCTACTGTACACCTAGACTATAAGGTACTAATCTTATGGGACCGTTGTTGTATATGTTGTCTGTTGTTGACTGAAATGGCTTTATGTGGTGCATGACCGTATATTGAAATAGCCTATTTTCTCTCTTAAGCTCCATGAGGGCAAACTATATTTTTATTATTGTAAAGTCAGCACCAGACCCCTCCAGGCAAAAAGTTGCTATATTTTGGGTTTTAATCAAAATAAATTTGTGTTTTTTCAGCCTCAGAGTTACTTTCTCTAATCGCAAATAGGGAATTATTAAAGCTGGAGACACAGGCCTGGGCTAAGAGTTTGGGTTTTATTTCAGGTGCAGTGGGGAGCCAGAGAGGAGTGGAATTATTTGATTTGTATTTTTAAAAATCATTTTGGCTGCTGTGTAGGTAATGGATTATAAGGGCACAAGAATGCAAAAATACAGACCAGCTAGAAAACTATTGCAGAGAGGCCATGGCGGCTTGATCTAAGGTACTCATCCAAGAGGTGGAGAGACAGATAGAATGAGAAAATGCTTTGGGTGTAGAGCTAATAAGATTTGCTTGTGGATGTGAATGTTTTGGTCAGGCTAGAGTGAAAGAAGGGAATCAAGGATAATTCCTAGAGCTTTTACATGAGAAACTGAGTGGATGAAGGTGTCATTACTGAAAGAACACTAGGGGAAGAGTAATGTTTGTTTGTTTTTGAAGAGCATTGCAGATCGAAACTTCTGTTTTAGTTGTTACTGAATTTGAGATCTCTTATTAGACATTTATATGGAGATCTCAAGTAGGTGGTAGACGTGTTGATATGGAGTGGGAGCACTCAGCTGAATATAAGGGGTTGGTAATAGTACACACATAGATTTAAAGTCATGGAGCAGCGTTTATCTGGCATAAATGCCACAATTCCCACCCCTTCCATTTTCCTGGAAAACATCCTTCTTTTCTGCTGAGCCCAATTCATCTTCAGGGTCCCTTTCAATATAGGGCTTCAAGTAGCCATAACTAATCACCTGCAGTTGGCTTTCAAGATGAAAACTACGTGTCATCCTTGTCTAAGTCCTATGGATTTATTTTAAAAATTTTTTCTTAGTAGTCTACGTAAATATAGTCTGAAATTTATATAATTTGATTCTTTTTCATTATTGTTAAGCTTTAACATTTTAATTATTTATTCTTTTCCTCTGTTCTGATAACAAAAGTAATACCTGTTGACTGTAAAAAACTCAAACATTCCTGAAATGTACAACTTATCTGTTAAAATGTTCTCATAATCCAACCTCTTGGAGATAAAGCAGAAAACTTTAACATAGCTTAAAATCATTTAATAAATGTTTTAGGGGGCTGGCCCCATGGCCGAGTAGTTAAATTGGTGTGCTCTCTGCTTTGGTGGCTCGAGGTTCGCTGGTTTGGATCCTGGGTGTGGACCTACACACTGCTTGTCAAACCACGCTGTGGTGGCATCCCACATAGAACTAGAATGATTTACAACTAGGATATGCAACTATGTACTGGGGCTTTGGGAAGAAAAAAAAAGAGGAAGATTGGCAACAGATGTTAGCTCAGGGCCAATCTTCCTCACCAAAAAAACCCAAAAGCATGAAAAAAAATGTTTTAGTGCTCACTCTGTGCTAGGCAGTAAACAACATGGGCAAATACCCTACCCTCATGTAGCTTACTTTCTAATCTACTATCTAATCTACTAATAGGAGATAGGGTCAATAAAGCAGATGAACATGCAAATAGATAACGGTGATAAATGCTATGAAGGGTAAGGGGATGTTATTTTAGGAAGGCTTGGAAAGTCCTCTGCATAAGGTGACATTTGAACAGAGACCTTAATGATGAAGGAGAGGGGCATGGGACTATTTAGAGGAAGAGCATTCCTGGTACAGGGAAGTTCAAGTAAACTCGCTGAGACAGGAGCATGCCTGGCATGTGTAAGGAACAGCAAGAAGGGCAATGTAGCTGGAGTGCAGTGTACAGGACAGAGAGTGGTAAATATATGTATCTAAGAGTTCAGGGGAGCGTAGGGTGGAAGATATAAATTTGGGTGTCATTAGCTTATGTGTGGTATTTAAAGCCATGAGAAGATTGGGTGAGTTTACCCAGAGAATGAGTATTGATAGAGAGGGGAAGAGGTCTGAAGACTCAGCCCTGGGGAGGTGGGGCAGAGGAGGCAATTCCAGCAAAGGAGAGTAAAGTGGAGGGGCCAGTGAGATGGAAGGAAAGCTGCAAGCATGCGTTGTTTTAGGAGCCATGTAAAGAAAGTGGTTCAAAGAGGAAAGAGTAATCATAAATGCTGCTGGGACTGATAAGTGGTAACCTAGGCAAGATACGCAGAAGAGTGATGAGAATGAAAGCTTGATCAGAGTAGCTTTAAGAAAGAATGGGAGGGGAAGAAATGCAGATAGCAACTATAGTCAACTCCTTTTTAAGGCCTTTTGCGGTAAAGGGGAGCAGTGTGTTTGCCTGGCAGCAGTGAGGGCCCACTTTGAGGTTTGTGGTCATGAATTTAAAGTGAAAACGAGCAGCACAGTTGTATTTTTTTTTGCTAGTCTTGTTCAGCTACTTGATAAAAAGTATGGAATAGACAGAGAATTGGATTTAACAGGTTTGGGGTTTTGTCAGGTGAATACTGACAGAATGAGAAAGGAGCAAGGCAGGGATTATAGGAGTGAGAAATTAAAATTTAGAGGTAATAATAGATGCTAAAAAAGAAAAAAAAAGTGATAGGGTCAGTGGATTGGAGTTTTGGAGAAGTGTTAGAGTGGTGAGATTAGGGAAAGAGATCCAGAAGTAGGAAGCATTGTTCAGATTGTGAGATGCTTGAAATTGAGATCTTCAGGTCTAAGGTATGATCGTAGGGGTGCATCTAGGATAAGATCATCATATAGAGGCTAAGTGTTGGATGGATTGTCCACATGGATATTTAAATTAAGAGTAATGAAAAAAGGGGTCAGCCCAGTGGTGTAGTGGTTAAGTTTGCTCACTCCACTTCAGCAGTTCAGTGGCCCAGGGTTTGTGGGTTCAGATCCAGGGTGTGGACCTGTGTACCACTCATCAAGCCATGCTGTGGTGGCATCTCACATACAAAATAGAGGAAGATTGGTGCAGATGTTAGCTCAGCGACAATCTTCCTCAAGTAAAAAGCGGAATATTGGCAATAGATGTTAGCTCAGGGACAATCTTCCTCTCCAAAGGAAAAAAAAAAAAAGTAATGAAAAGAGTAGAGATAGAACGATAATAAGCCCTGTTGTTGAGCTCTTCAGTGACTGAAGGGGAGCTATCAAGAATTGTAACACTACGGGCTGGCCCGGTGGCGCAGCAGTTAAGTGTGCACGTTCTGCTTCAGCGGCCTGGGGTTCCCTGGTTCAGATACTGGGTGTGGACATGGCACTGCTTGGCATGCCATGCTGTGGTAGGCATCCCACATATAAAGGAGGGGAAGATGGGCATGGATGTTAGCTCAGGGCCAGTCTTCCTCAGCGAAAAGAGGAGGATTGGCAGCAGTTAGCTCAGGGCTAATCTTCCTCAAAGAAAAAGAAAAAGAATTGTAACACTGGTAATCAAGATCCTTAAATGTTCATACAATAATGAATTGTTTACAAGGAGATTACTCTGAGACATTTTTCAAAATGCTTGATTAGCCAAAGCTGATTTGAAGAAATAGATGAAAACTCTTACAGACGCAACAAAGTATAGTATAAAGAAATAATTTTTCTCACCCTCAATTTTTATATATATTTGCAATTCACCAAGAGCAGGAAAAATAATAGGAATCTTTATATAGTCTTTGGATCTAAATGTTCCTCAATTGGAAACATGCCATGGAAATAGACATCTCTCCCTTCTAGGCTGCCCAGTATTACATTTTCAGTTTCATGGTGAAAGTAATTTCTTAGAAAAAGACAGTTTTTCTCTCAACATTTTCTAAGACAACTAAAGGGTGATACAAATTTCTGGCAAAATTGGGTTGTATGAATTTTGTTTCCCAATGAAAAGCAGGAAATTGAGTATAACAGAGTGTTATTTTTTATCTTTTGAAAATATTCTTCTTATAAAAGGTTTCAGAATGATTTTGCTCCTTTTTTTCCCATTAGTGGTTGAATTAGAACGGAAAGTGGGTTTATAAGTTAGAGTGCAGAAATCCAAACAATTAGTTGTAGCTTTGAATCACATTGTGATTTAAAAGTAATGCTCTTTACGTAGATCTGTAGCTTGATTTTTGATTCACTTAAACAAAAGGAGTACCTATGCATGATGGGAAAAAATACATAAACAGGATGCAGAAATAAGCTTTGTTACTGGTGTGGTACTTCTGAAGCCTTGCTGGATTTTTTTTTTTTAATCAGTTTTCTGCAACTCACCAGTTACTGTCTTGTGGTGCTTTGTATCTTCTTACCATAATCATCTGTAAATACAAATAAAAGCTTTTTAAACAAAAGAAATTGTCTTTTTTTTTAGGTCCAAAAGTTTTTCAAGTATTGTATTTTTTCTTGTCATTTTGAAGAAAAAAATAGCCCAACTTTTAGAGGCAAACTGAGGTATAGGCTTTAAAAATGACAAGTAGTGGGCCTAAATAGAGGATGAAATGGAAAGAATATGCACTAATGAAAACAAAATTATAAACTTGAAATTCCAAATCATAGATGATCATTGTTGTTCATGAATACAGGATTTAGACCAGATACTGATTTTGATGAATCTTATTGATTCCATGGTTAGATAGATAATTATTTGTGGCCTGTATTAATAAAAAGTAAGCTTATTTTTAAACATGTAAGAAGCTACCATGTCTTCACATAGTCATATAAGAAAGTATGGAGATTTCTTTTTTCAAAAATGGTTTTGGGTGTTGCCTGACAATTTCCTTTGTGGTTTGTCTTTCAAGTGGTTATAATTTATGAACTAAACTTCTGGGGACTGCCTAAGATTTTAACTTGTGTTTGTATATGTACCTGTATTGTAAAATTGAACATATAGGAACGTTATTACATAATAATTATATTTTTTAATCATATATAAAACCATCATAGAGCATTTATAAATATTGATTAGTCTAACAGCCTTTTTCAACCAGCATTCTAGGAGAGAATGCCCTAAGGGATCCATTTGTATGTAATTATTAACTTCTCACCTGTGCATCTAGAAAAGTACTGCTTATGTTACTATCCTTGGGGGAATTGAGAAATAGTCACTCAAATCATTTTGTATGTTCAGGGGTTCAGATGACGAACCCTAGTTAAGAAAGTCTGGCAGACAAGCTTAGAAATATTAGAAGGCAGAGAGCAAGTGTGGTAATGTATTAGTGATCTTTGGCCAATAACTTGAGACCAGAGAAAGTATTTGTGGCTTAAAAATTGGAAAGAAGAGATTATTCTTTTATGTAAAATATATGATTGTATTTCTGTCCAACCCATGAGAATCAATGGAAAAACTATGCCAAATAGATAGTGTATTAAAGTTACAAATATAAAATTGATATACAAAATTAATACCCTTTATATATAAGCAAAATCCATTTGAGTGGTATAATTAAAGAGAAGACACCTTTTCATTAGCAACAACAAAGACAATGTAGAGATAAAACGTGTGAGGAAAAATGTGGACACTTCTAAAAAACACAAAAGTAGACTTGAACAGAACCTTTTTTGTCAACTATGATGTTTTTGAAGAATCAACATGATAAACATGTTAGCTCTTGTGTTTATTTATAAATTTAAAGCCATTCTAATAAAAATACAAACAGCTTTTTTTCCAGAGGGGGCAGATAAAGTTGATTTTAAAGTTTATAAGGAAAAATAAACAAGCAGGAGGAATAGCCAATAAAACCCTGGAAAAGAAGATAAAAAATGCAAAGCCTTTTAAATTAAAATAGTGAGGTACCTGAAAAAGCAAACAGACTAATGCAGCAGATGAGAGAGTCTGGAAATAGATTTACGTGCAAATAGAAATTTAGTAAAGATAAAGGCAGCATTTCAAATTAGTGGGGAGGAAAAGATGGACTTTCTAATAGCTGGATAACCATTTGGAGAAAGATAAATTTGGAATTGTAGCTCATTCTGTATACCCTGATAAATTCCAAATGGATTAGAGCTCCAAAAGTAAAACATGAAACCATGCTAGTACTAGGAGAAAGCATGTCTGAATTATTTTACATGAGAATATTAGAATAATATGGCTCAAAACCTAGAATCAGTAAGAGGAAAGATTGGTTAATTAAGTTACATAAAAAAGAACTTTGGTATAGAAAAAATAAAAGCACCATAAGGGAAGTGAAAGGCATAATAAACTGGGATAAATATTTGCCACTTAGATCATGAAGGGCTAATCTCCCTAGTATAGAGAGAAGTCCTAAAAATAAAAACTAAATTAAAAGGCCAGCAGCCTAATAGAAAAAAGGGGCAAAAGTTCCTTTGGTTCACAGGAAAATAAATACAAATGACTTTTAAACATATAAAAGTAGTTCAGTCTCACTCATCAGAAAGAATTGCAAACTAAAACTATATTGAGACACCACTTCTCACCTACCAGGCTGATAAATATCCAAAAGTTTGCATAATCTTTTGGCAAGTCTTTAGGTAAAATAGGCACTCTTCATACACTGCTGATAGAAATGAAAATGGTACTATCTCAATAGAGAGAGCTTTGATAATACATAGCCTAATTAAATGTGCATTTACCTTTGCTTAAATAATCCCACTTCTGGGAAAGTATCCTAAGGAAAAAGTGGCAAAAATATCAAAGAATATACTCATGAAGTCGTTCTTTGTGACTTTATTTGTTACAGCTAAAGATTAGAAAGAACACAGATGTTCATCAATAAGGGAGTTCTGTGCAGCCCCCCCAAAAGGGAATAAAGGAGGGGTGACAGCAGCAAGACGGCAGAATAGGAAGCCCTAGACTCTCTTTCCTCCATGCAGACAGAGGTTTAACACAACAAACTGACAAAATACTTCTCTCAGAAATCCAGAAACTAGTTAAAAGGTTCCTGTTCCCCAGTCTGGTGGGAAGCCAATCGCATGGAGGCTTGGTAGAAAACTTGTGACACTCTCCACTTTTTCTCCTTAGAGCCACTCCTACCCTGACCCCCATACAGGGTGGAGTGTTTGTGAGGAACCCCCTACTCACATCTTCTCCCTGGAGAGGGAAGGGAATTGAGCATAGCTCCAACTGACTTTTAGGGGGGCTGCTTGAGAGACTGATGTCTTTCTTGCTTGTATCCAAGTGCTGTCAGAAAGGGGTGCTAGGTTGGGCATCCCTGAGAACAACATTGACTGTGCATTAGAGTCTACAGTACCACAAACAGACGCTAGGTGGAACCATAGGACCGTGATTTAACAGCTTCTGCAGTATCGCAGACAGACACCAGGAGGAGCTCATGAGTGGAAGCCAGCAAACCTTTTCAAATAGGAGGTTGCATGCACAAGCCCAGAGAGGACACGTACCCAGAAAAGACTTGAGAGGTTTTTAGGATCTCTAGCTAGGTTACGTAGAGAAAGCCTTCCTTGTATGAAACCAAACCACAAAGTCTCAAGAGTTGGCTGATTCCCTAGATGCAAAAAATCCCAACAACAAAAAATAAGACATACAAAGAAACTAGCCAACCGTGCACATACAAAGGACCAATTTAGACCTCCAGAAACCAAATGTAAAAAAAGGAGACATATGAGTTTCTAGATAAAAATTCAAAATTACTGTCATAAAGATGTGCAGTTGATTGAAAGAAAGCACAGATAGACAACTAAATGAAATCGGGAAAATGATGCATGAACAAAATGAGAATACGAGAAAAGAGATAGAAACTATGAAGAAGAGCTAGAAATCCTGGAACTGAAGAATAACAGTAACTGAGTTGAAAAATTTCCTTGAGAGACTCAATAACAGATTTGTCTAGGCAGAAGGAAGAATCAGTGAACTTGAATACAGGACTTTCAAAATTACTGAAGCAGAGGAGCCCCCGCCCCCAAAAAGAATGAAGAAAAATTGAAAGAATCTGAGGTGTTTATAGACAAGCAGACATGTGCATTATGGGAGTCCCAGAAAGAGAGAAAGGGGCAGAGAACCTGTTTGAAGAAACAATGGCCAAAACTTTTCCAAATCTGAGAAAAGAAATAAATATACAAATTCCAGAAACTTAACTCCAATTAGTATAAATCTAAAGATTACTACACTGAGACGCATCATAAACTGTAAAGTCACATGTAAAGTGAGAGTCTTGAAAGCAGCAAGAGAAAAGCAACTCGTTATATGCAATGAAAACCACAAAGAAAATATCTACAGAATATACATAAAGGGAAATAAATGAGAAGAGAATCAAAACATTTCACTGCAAAAGAATCAATGACACAGAAAGGAAGACAGTAAGAGAGGAAAAGAGGGAAAAGGGACAGAAACCACAAGACAGACAGAAAACAATGAACAAAATGGCAATAGTAAGTCCTTCCATACCAGTAATTACTTTAAATGTAAATGGATTAAGCACACCAATTAAAAGACATAGACTGGCTGAATGGATTTAAAAAACCGAAGATCTACCTTTATTCTGCCTACAGGAGATTCAATTTAGTTCTAAGGACTCACATAGACTAAAAATGAAAGGGTGAGCAAAAGGTATTCCATGCAAACAGGAACCTAAAGAGATCAGGGGAGGCCATACTTATATCAGAAAAACAGACTTCAGCCAAAAACTATCACCACAACAAAGATGGACATTATATAAGGATAAAAGGGTCAGTTCACTAGGAAGATAGAACAATTATAAATACATATGTTCTTAACATTAGAACACCCAAATAGATGAAGTAAACATTGACAAAAAGGAGGGGAGAAATAGCAACAAGGTAATGTTAGGAGACTTCAATTTCACAGTTTTAGTTATGGATAGAGCAACCAGTTAGAAGATCAATAAGGAAAGGGAAGACTTGAACAACACGATAGACCAATATGGCCTAACAGACATATACAGACCAGTCTACCAACAACAGTAGAATACACATTCTTCTCAAGTGCGCATGGAACATTCTCCCAGATAGACTATGTGTTAGGTCACAAAAGAAGTCCTAACAAATTGTAGAAAATTGAAACTATACAGAATTTCTTCTCTGACCACAATGGAATGAAACTAGAAATCAATGGCAGAAGGAAAATATGAAAATCCAAAAGTGTGTGAAAAATAAATAACACACTCTTTAACAACCAGTAGGTCAAAGAAGAAATCACAAGTGAATTTAGAAAACACCTGAAGATACATGAAAACAAAAACACAACATACCAAAACTTATGGAATGCAGCAAAAGCAGTACTAAGAGGGAAGTTGATAGTCATAAAAGCCTATATTTAAAAAAAAAAATCTCAAATTAACAACCTAATCCACACATCCCAAGGAACTGAAAAAAGAAGAGGAAACAACTGAAACTTAGCAAAAGGAAAGATATAATAAAGATTGGAGCAGAGGTAAATGGAATAGAGAACAGAAAAACAGTAGAAAAAAATCAACAAAACCCAGAGTTGGTTTTGTGAAAAGATCAACAGAATTGTCAAACCTTTAACTAGACTAACAAAGATAAAAGAGAGAAAACTCAAATATTTAAAATTAGAAATGAAAGAGGAGACATTACAACTGATATCACAGAAATCAAAAGAATTATAAGGGACTACTATGAACAATTATATGCCAGCAAATTGGATAACATAGAAGAAATGGATATATTTCTAGAAACATCCAACCTGCCAAGGCTGAATCATGAAGAAATTTTTAAAAATCTGCACAGTTCTACAATTAGTGAGGAGATTGAAACAGTAATCAAAAACCTTTCAACAAAGAAAAAACCCAAGACTAGATGGATTTGCTGCTGAATTCTACCAAACATGAAAAGAAGAATTAACACTGATTCTTTCCAAACTATTCCAAAGAATTGGAGAGGAGAAGAGATACCCAAACTCATTCTATGAGGCAAGTAGTACCTTGATTCCAAAACCAGACAAAGACACAACAGGAAAAGGAAACTATTGACCAATATTCCTGATTAATATTGATGCAAAAATCTTAAACAAATACTAGGTGAACGAAATTCATCAGTACATTAAAAGGATCATGCATCATGACCAGGTGGGGTTTATACTTGGAATGCAAGGATGGTTCAACACATGAAACTCAATCAGTGTTATACACCACATCAACAAAATGAAGGAGAAAAGGACTTGATCATCTCAATCAGTGCAGGAAGAGCATCTGACAAAATTCAGCAGCCTTTTGTGATAAAAACACTTAACAAATTAAGAATAGAAGAAAATTACCTCAACATAATGAAAGCCATATAAGAAAAACCCACAGCTAACACCATACTCAGTGGGGAAAGACTGAAAATTTTTCTTCAAAGATCAAGAACAAGGCAAGGATGCCCAATTTCACCATTGCTATTCAACATAGAACTGAAAGTTCTAGCCAGAGCAATCAGACAAAAAAAAGAAATAAAAGGCTTACAAATTGGAAAAGATGAATTAAAATGATATCTGTTTGCACATAAGATGATCTTATATGTAGAAAATCCTAAAGATTACACACACACACACACACACGACTGTTAGAACTAATAAAAGAATTCAGCAAAGTTGCAGTATACAAAATCAACACTCAAAACTTGTGTTCGTATACACTAACAATGACCAATCCAAAAAGGAAACAACCACATTTAGTATAGCATCAAAAAGAATAAAATACTTAGGAATAAACTTCACTAAGGAGGTGAAAGACTTGTACACTGAAAACTACAAAACATTGCTAACGGAAATGAAACAAGATACAAATAAATAGAAAGGTGGCATCTCGTCCTCATGGATCAGAAGACTTACTGTTGTTAAAATGTGTATACTACCCAAAGCGATCTACACATTCAGTGCATTCTCTATCAAAATCCCAATGGCATTTATGCAGAAATGGAAAAAATTGTCCTAAAACTTGTATGGAATCTCAAGGGACCACAAATAGCCAAAACAGTCTTGAAAAACAAGAACAAAATTGAAGGCCTCATACTCCCTGATTTCAAAACATACTACAAAGCAACAGTAATTAAGATGGTGTAGTCTTGGCATAAACATAGATATATAGACCAGTGGAACAGAATAGAGGACCTAGTAACAAACCCATGCATGTACAGCCAAATGATTTTTGATAAGGCTGCCAAGTCTATAAAATGTGGAAAAGGTAGTCTCTTCAACAAATGGTTTTAGGAAAACTGGATAGCGACATGCAAAAGCATAAACTTGGACCTTTACTGTACACCACATACAAAAGTTAACTTAAAATGGATTAAAGACCTAAACGTATGATATAAAACTATTAGACTCCTAGACAAAAACATAGGGGGAAAGCTTCAGGACATTGGATTTAGCAATGATTTCTTGGATATGACCCCAAAAGGACAGGCAACAAAATAAAAAATAGACAAATAGGATTTACCAAACTTAAAAATTTCCGTGTGTCAAAAGAAACAATCAGCAGAGTGAAAAGGCAACCTATGGACTGGGAGCAAATAATTGCAAATCATGTATCTGATAAGGGGTTAATATTCAGAGTATGTAAATAAGTTTTACAACTCAACAACAACAACAAAAACCAAGTAACCTGATTAAAAATAAGCAAAGAGTTTGAATAGACATTTCTCCAAGGAAGGTATACTACTGGCCAGTATGTACATGAAAAGATGCTCAGAATCACTAATTATTAGGGAAATGCAAATCAATATGACAAGATATCATCTCATACCCATCAGGATGGCCACTATCAAAAGGATAGGGGCTTAACCCTGTGGCCTAGTGGTTAAGTTTGGTGCACTCCACCTCGGCAGCCTAAGTTTGGTTCCTGGATATAGAACTGCACCACTCGTCTTTCAATGCTGTGGCCATGTTGTGGCGGTGGTCAATGTACAAAATAGAGGAAGATTGGCACAGATATTAGTTCAGGGCAAATCTTCCTCAAGCACAAAGAGGAAGATTGGCAACAAACGTTAGCTCAGGGCAAATCTTCCTCAGGAAAAAAAAAAAAAGTATTGACGAGGATGTGGAGAATTTGGAACCCTTGTGCACTGTTGGTGGGAATATAAAATGGTACAGCCACTATGGAAATACTATAGTATGTATGTTCCTCAGAAGCTTAAAAATAGTTATATATGATCTAGCAATCCCATTTCTGGGGAAGTGGGATTCCAGAAGAACTCAGAACAGGATCTCAAAGAGATATTTGCATACCTATGTTCATTGAAGCATTATTCACAATAGCCAAGAGGTGGGAGTAACCCAGATATCCATCAACAAATGAATGGATAAAGGAAATGTGATATCTACTTACAAAGGGATATGACGCAACCTTTAAAAAGAAGGAAATCCTGTCACATGCTACAGCATGGATGAACCTTGAGGACCTTATGCTAAGCAAAATAAGCCAGTCACAAAAGGAGAAATATTGTGAGTCCACTTATATGAAATATATAAAGCAGTCAGAATTATAGAAACAAAATAGAAAGGTGGTTGCCAAGAGCTGGGGTCAAGGGGGAGGAAAAATTAGTGTTTAATAGGTATAGAGTTTCAGTGTTTCAACATGAAAAAATTCTAAAGATATTTTGTACAACAATGTTAATTAACACTGCTGAACTTAAAATAGACTTAAAAATAATTAAGATGGTAAGTTTAATGTTACATGTTTTTTACCCCATAATAATAAGTAAAAGGAAGATCTCTGGTAATGTGGTGTGATTTTCAAGAATATTATTAAAACAAGATAGTAGTTGATACGTAGCACATGATATATGAGTGTATAGCATAAGACATGTAAAAGGTGGCACGTTACCTTTTATATAAGAAGAAGGAGAGGGGCCGGCCTGGTGGTGTAGTGGTTAAGTTTGCATGCTCTGCTTTGGTGGCCCAGGGATCATGGGTTCGGATCCTGGGAGCAGACCTGCACACTGCTCCTCAAGCCATGCTGTGGTGGCATCCCACATACAAAATTGAGGAAGGGTGGCACAGATGTTGGCTCAGCCACAGGCTTCCTCACCAAAAAAGAAGAAGAAGAAGAAGAGATATACATGTACTCTGCATGTTTTCTTATAATTTTGAAAAGAAACAACTGGAAGAATAAACCAAAAGCAAATTTAAGTATAATTATCTCTAGGGAGAGAGAAGGGATTGGAAGTGAGGTTTTGAATATATTTTTTTAACATATTTTTGACTTTAGAATCATCAACATTTTAAGGCTTTTAAAAAATAAAAGTAAATTCTAAAAGGTGCAAAGCATATTAAGACTTTTCAACTCTTATTCACTTGCTGCCAAAAGAAAGAATATTAGTCCTTATTGGTTCTTCAGTTTTAATGTTCACTGTTAATTTGCATGTAATTAATTTGAAACTCTGCCACTGGGTCTGGCCTGTACTTGAGTTACTCTGTTCTCTTGCTTAATTAATCCTTTGAAAACATAATTTTGACTCCTACCTCAGCAACTAAATATTTTAATGTAGTCAGCATCCAATGTGATATAGCAATTAGAAACCTACTTTGAGATATTCAATAAAAATATAGTCTCACAGTGATATTTTAAAAGTTTAATTTGGGTAAACAAAAAAGGATCCTTTTTCCTTTGCTTTTTATTTCCTGTGTTAGGTTTGCTTCTCACAAACATGTAACTTTGGAAGTTATCATTGAGGATGGGCCTAGAACAAACAGGAACTAGGTGTCAAGTTTTGACAGTACCAGTCAGCTTTCAGACGGCAGAAAACTTTCATGTTATTACTGTTCATCTTTTCCTGAGCTTTTAAATTTCTTTTGTGGTCCAGGCCTCCTGTACTCTTTGAAGATCATCTTCTCCTAAGATCAGAACTTGCCTGTAGGCGAAGGTGCTTTGGGAACAGTAGCAAAGCCACTTTGGTGACTTCATTGGAAGAATTGCAAAGTGGTTAAGAGCATTTACTATGGAGCCAAAAGTCTGGGTTCAAGTCCTGGTTTCACCATTTAGCTGTTGTGACCTTGGAAAAGTCATTTAGCCTCTGTATGCCTCTTTTTTAATCTTTAGAATGGGGGTGATAGTAATACCTACCTCATAAGTTGTTGAGTATGAATTAAATGTGTTATGATGTGTAAATTCTAGAACAGACCTGCCCCTGGCAAGTGTTTTGTCTAAGTGTTAAATTGCTTGCTGACCTTCCTTCCCAAAAGGAATGCTGTTGGGAAGCAGGCACCGTCCACTTAAATGGTGTCTCTTACAATTTGTAACAGGCTCTTTTTTCATGTTAACTGACCCTCATTCACTCATTTTCAAATGGGGGAAAAAGTGAGAGAGAAAGGAGGGAAAGAATAAAAGAAATACAGTTCATTGATGTCTGCCTCCATCCCTCTCCTTCCTGGATACTGGATTTCTTCAGGGGAACACACTCAGCCATCAGGAGGCAAAGCTCTGTCACTGTACTGTAGGGAAATGACAAGGTTTGAACACTACAGAGATTGGATCAGTTACAAGTCCACCATTTTTTAACTTAAACTAAATAAACACAGTTTAGATTCCTAATAGCCTTGTTGAACATAGAGATTAATCAGTGCTTTGGTCCCATTCCTCTTGGATTTGTCTTGGTGACCTTAAGGGCTTTTTGTTCTGAGCTAAACTTGTGATCACTAAAATTATCTGAATGATAATTTGATTTTGATAGTTTCAATAAATATTTCTTGCTGCCTCACTGGTGTTTCTAAACAATATCCTGTTCCTTCGCTCACTTTTTTAAAATGCAGATTTCCTTAAAGAACTTTATCTTCTGCCTTTGTCCATCCTGTCTAGCCACCACTTTGAATCTGTTACAGAGGTAGTGGGAAGGTTCCTCCAGGTCTTATTATTTTTTTGATACAAATGTTACCTTATTTAATATGAATCATATGAATTTATTCCTGCCTAATCTTCTCTCAAACATATGTGTAATTTTTTTTCCTTTTGTTGATGATGAAAATTAGCCCTGAGCTAATGTCTGTTGCCAATCTTCCTCCTTTTTTTCTCTCCAAAGCCCCAGTACATAGTTGTATATGCTAGTTGTAGGTCATTCTTGTGCTTCTATGTGGGATGCTGCCACAGCATGGCTTAATGAGCCGTGTGTGAGTCCATGCCCAGGATCCAAATTGGCAAACCCTGGGCTGCTGAAGCCCCAAAACCATGTGTATCTTGTGGAGCTTTTTTCCCCTCTTATTGCATTGATTCCATTGTCTATTCCCATTTCCCTACTTTTGACAGGGTATTAGTGTGAATTCACATTCATTTTTCTTCTTTATTTGCACCTTTGTTCTTCATGGATACATAATAGATCACTTAAATGTTTTTACTTATATTGCCATTATGATTTTAGTTTCTTATGAGAATGAAGAAAAGAGCTTTTATTAAGATAATAAATTGCACATGAAGAATTGGGAATCCTCATTACTCCTGCCTAAGTATCATTATTTCTCACCTATACTTGAATAGAGGATATAATACGTTTGCTTCTATTTGTTAGAAAGTCTTTTTTGGGAGTGACTAAGTTGAGAGACTCTCTACGGTTTTACTATTTAGCTATTACTTTGAAGGGTGAAGTTCACGTTAAACAAGGACTATTCTATATTCTAATAATCTTCCACTAGTGTTTGGAATTTTAAAATAGATTATCCATTCAGCAGATGTATGTCAAGTGCTTATCATATTCCAGGCACTGTGCTGGGCACCGGGACTCAGAAGCCTGTGACTTGACCCCTGCCTCTAGAGGGAGGAATCATGGTGGGACGCTGCAGTCAGAGGGCTTTACCCTCTGCCTCTGACCAATGCGTAACAAAGAGCAAGTTGTCTTCAGCCCTCGAGATGGTTTTCTCTTCTGTAAAATGAAGGAGTTGGCCTAAATGCTCTCTTCAGATCTTGCCCACATCTGGCGTTCTGTGATTCCAGAATGGAATGTTTTTCTTAAGGTTACTTAAGGTTGTAAGGATCAAGTTAGAAAAATTTTATGAAAGCACTATAAAAACTATTAAGTGTTGTCTAAACAAAGACAGTACTAATTATTTACTATTTTGACATTATTTACTAATGCTTTTAGACCAAAGACCAGATGCATTAGGTGTTATAACTAAGTTCCAGAAGTTTAAAGAAAAGGATGACCTTTTCATGACTTTGGCTCCAAGTTCCAGGGCTGTTTTAGGGTATCTTATTATCACCGTTATTGAGTAAAGTAGGTACCACTCTGTAAATATGCATTGATTTAAACCTTAGGTTTGGGAAACTCAGTATAATTATAAGGTGGACCGCAGTCCATGTTGTTTTGGGTTATCTGTTCTATATTAGGCTTCTGAAATTCTGGGTTAATAGGTAATTGTTCATCACTATGGAATAGTTGTATTTATGCAAATATGAATGCTTATTTACAGCTTGCCATAGGACTGCCATGTCTAAACATAGACCACATTACAATTTTGGGTTAATTTTCTTTGGCTTTTTTGTCCGCTACACATTTTCAAGCATATGACATATACCAGACCTTCAAATTCATGGGTTCTTTTAAAAAGTACAGCTATCTTTCTTTCTGTTTGTAGATTATAAGAACCGCTGATAATATGCAGGAGGACTTAGGCCATAAGCCAGTTCAAAAAATTGAATCAGTAATTATGTTTTAATTATTATTATTAGATGCTTATTCTCAGAGCTAAGTAATAGTTTCAGCTCTCTGAAATTTTTTATTAAGCATCATGGTTATCACTAGTCTGATTGTTCTTCGAAAGTTTTCATAATGTATACCCTCTTCTTTGGTTTGGTTTGTTTGTAATTACTGCTAGGTGATTTTATTTATTGTTGAAATGGTGAGACTCTCACCAAAAGCTGCTTCTGAAGTAAGATTTGAATATCTTTTCATTTGTAAATTTACTCGCAATGAAGAGTAATAACTAATTGTTGCTTATTTAATCTGTTAGCATTTAATCTTTCACATTACTTTTATGTTTATGATTGTATAATTACAAATTTGATTTACCTTCAGCTTTTGAAGAATAAAACCATTACCCTGTTCTACTGGTCATCTCATATACTTAATGACTCATTCCTTTTTGTACATGCTGGGAGAATGGTGCTTCATTGTTAAAGCTAGAATTGACTTAGTCAGCCAGAATTGAACCTCTGATCGTTTCCAAATGCTGACTTTTGGGGTTTGGATGTAACTCTGAGTCTTAGCTCAGTTAGGAATTTGCTAAGCTTGTCTTTTTCCCCATATCCTTTCATTATGGCTAGATAGCTCCCTGCTAAAATCTGTTTTATGATTCCCCATTACTGTGGTTAATCAGAAAAATATGGACACAAACTCCTGAGCTAAACACAATTTTCAAAGGCAAAAAGAGAGTTTCTACAGGTTTCTTTTACGTTTTTATGACCTTTGAAATTATTACAGAAATTGACCTTGGTTCTCAATTGCATTTCGCCGTGTGATTGAGCAAACACCTTTTTCCCCCACCACCATTTCATGATCTAGTTATAGCTCCTACAGCTCAAATTGTTACGTTACTTTAAAATTACTGTGGGAGAAAATTAGTGTGGCACATCCATGTGCTCTGGTGAAATGCTTGCTGCTGTTGAATGTAAACATTTTATTAAAATTCTGCCTCAATAGACAGTCATTCCAAATTTGATAGTATGGCAAAATCAGTAAAAACTTCAGTTGACCCTTACTAAAAAAATGCACTCTGTCTATGTTATTTCCTTATTTGAGTTATGATGTCTTTTATTTAGGTATTTTAAAATAAATGTTTGCTTCTAACATTAATTTTATTAAAATGTTTATCTGCATATGGTTCTTAAATTGAATGTTAAAATGAGTGATCTCTAAGTTCCCTGCTAATTTTATTAGTGTGTTATCTGTGATCGTGGAACTTCACCAATTCTAGAATCCTCAAATGAAAGGCCACATGCGAAAGTGAATTTTAGGAGAAAAAGAGAAGTACTAGGTTTTTGTATTTTGGTTTCTTGTTTTTTACAAAGGCATTGCCGGGGAGTAGCAGACTTTGGGAGGCAACATACATGGAATATACACATAAAAATTTAAACAAAGGTTTGGATAAGTTTGGTTGGTTCTGGGTGACTTATTAAGAGACTGTATGAGGGAACATCCTTAATGTTTTAAGGCTGATCTCCTCACAGATTCTTCTAGATTAGACTCAGCCATGTCTTACTGTGTTTTAACTCTTTGGGGGGAAAATTAGACTGGACCTAGGTATTCTAAAACAATAAATGTTTTAAAAATTATTTGCAAAAAGATATTTCACACCTGTTGCTTAAGTAATATCATTGCTCATAGTGTGCTCCGTCTGTTGCTTTAGAGTCCATATTCTCGTCTAATCATTTTTTCCCTACTTTTCTTTATTTTTAAAGATATATTTAAAAGTAAATTATCAACATACTAATAAAGAAAACTGTTCACCAAAAGTTCATGGGAAATGAAAATGGATACATGCATAGTCTGCAGTTGTTTTGAATTCATATGTGCCTTCTTCCAAATTCATATGTGGGCTCTAAATAAGTGTTTGTTACCTGATCTCCATTGACCTCTCTATAGGCTTTTTCAAAAGTAATGAATTCCTTTGAAGTAAGGTATTGTGTATTAATTTATCTTTTTATTTCCAGTGCTTGGTACATGGTAGACATGTAATAAGTATTTGTTGACTTGAACTTTTCAAAATTGAAGCTGGAGTCAAAAGACCTGATATTATTCTAGCTCTCCCATTCACCAGCTTAGGCAAGTTACTTTGATGCTCTAGGCCTCTGTTTCCACAACTCTCGAGTAAGGTTCTATCTGGTTCTAGAAAATCTGATGCCAAGCAAAGCCTATAGTAGTTCTTAATAATTGCTTATTTGTATCGATTACTTAATAAAATTTATTTGCAAAATTCCCAGTTAGTGATGGAGTAAGTCAGTTTGCCAAATATATGTCATCTCATTTGGTGATGCTGTTTCCTTTTTTTTTTTTGTACTGTATAAAGGGAACCTATAATTTCTTTCAGTTCCAAATATATTCTCTTAGTATTTCTTTTAGTGTGACCTTTTTTCCTTATTGAATGAAAAATTAAAGATGGAAGAAATTGCCTATATATTTAATCCACTCCCTTGTTTTATAGATGAGGAAACTGATGCTCTAGAAGGTTATACAATTTGTCCAAAGCTATTTAATGGCAGAATTAGAACCCAAGTATCATGGTTTCCATTTGAGTGCATTTTTCACCTCAGATATCTCTAGGCATTATCAGCTGTTCCCTGGGATAAAGATTGGAAAAGAAATTACCAAAATAGCTAAATGTAGGAGGCACAAGGAAAAAAGTTACTTTTTTCTTATTGTCAAACATTTATTCTAGGTGAACCATTTTGTGCCTCATTTTCTGAGAGGTACCATAAGGAAAGTAGGAAAACAAAAAAGTTGTAAGTTAGATGTATATAACCATTCTGTGACTAATTCTTTCTTTTTCCTGAGAAATGAGCATGGAGAGAGGAAAGAAAAATGTCATAATGGCTGAATTATACCTTGTGAATCTACCATCATGTTTTTCTTTGCCTTTTTTGTAAACCTGGAGTCCTCACTTATTTAATAACATCTCAAAAGGTAGAAACACACTACTCTTCAGATTAGATGAAGGAATAACCAATATTTGTTCACTGTCAGAATCCTTAACCCCACTTCCAGTTGCTTTCCACCCATTGTTTTCCTGTAACATTGATAGGTATTACAGATTTTTTATAGGAGCACAGAAAGGACATTTCACACAGTTTGGAAGACAGTTTGGGATCAGGCAATGTACCCCAAAAGGAGTGACATGTGAGATTTTAAGGAAAGGATAGAAGCGGTTTAGGGACATCCTAGGCAGAGATTATAGCATGAGTCAAAGCATGAAAGGAAGAAACAGCAGAAAGTTGAGTACCAGTATGTTTATGTTTAGAGAGTTTAAAATGTGAAGCAAAGATAATAGGAGGTGAAGCTAGTGGGGACCAGATCCAAAAGTATACCATATTAAAGAGTTTACACTTAATCCCCTAAGCCGTAGGGAGCTTTTAACATATTTTTTTAATGGAAAACGGATAGAGTCAGATACTGATTTTTAGATAAGTTAATCTAATAGCTTTATAAAGAATGGTTATATTAGTTATCTATGGATGCATAACAAATTACACAAAAACCTGGTAGCTAAAGTAACACACATTATCATCTTATAGTTTGCCTTGGTTCAGGAATCTGGGCATGGCTAACTGGACTCTCTGGCTCAGGATCTCTCACAATGTGGCAGTCAAAGTGTCAGCCAAGGGTACAGTCATTCCAGGGCTCATCTGGGGGAGAATCTGCTTCCAAGCTCACTAACGTGGTTGTTGACAGCATTGCGTTTCTTTTGGGCTGTCGGACTGAGGGTCTCAGTTCCTTTCCAGAGGCATCCCTCAGTTTCTCACCCTGGGCCTCTCCATGGGACAGCTCACAACATGGTATCTGAGCAAGCAAGTGAGAGAGCAAGGTTCTCGGAGAGTGAACAAGAAGGAAGCCAGTCTTTTAAGTAATCTTAGAAGCGACATCTCGTCACTTTTGCCATACTGTTTATTAGCAGCAAGTCACTAGGTCCAGCATACACTCAAGGGAAGGGGATTATTCAAGAGCGTGAATACTAAGGAGGCACAGGCCATCGGGATCCATCTTTGAAGCTGCCTAGTACAGGACTTGAGGAAATAAAACTAGAGGCAAAGGGGCCACTTAGGAGGCTATTGTCATCATCCAAGTGCAGATATGGAGATTGTTGTAGACTTGTATTAGAATGAAGGAGAGAGGAGGGAGTCAAGGAATATTTAGGGGTTAAATTATGAGAATTTGGTGATTTAGAGCATGGAGGTTTTAAGGGAGAAGAAGGAATATTAAGGATGACTTCTAATTATCCTTGGCTTTTAGGTGACTATCTGACTAAAGAATATTTTCACTTTAATGTGACTTAAACCCTTGTCCCCATCGAGCCTTTCATCTTCGTTACTGCCATCCCCTCCACTTTCAGTCTTCTCGGCTTTCATCTTCATTACTGCCATCCCCTCCACTTTCAGTCTTCTCGGCTTTCCTTGTTGCTTCACTATTTCTTCACTATATCCATTTAGACTCCAGTTATTTCTTTCAACATCTGTTTAATTTTCCTATTTGTCTCTGTTCTTAGTGTTACCTTCCTTATCAGGGTACTTAGCACGGCACACATAAAGTATGGGAACTGTCTCCTAATTTCTTCCCTGTGGCCTTCCCCTTTCTTTCATCTAGATTCCCAAACATCTAATATCTCTATATCTATCATGCATTTAACCAACAAGTATTTATTGTGAGCCTGTTTTGTGACCACCATTTTACTAGGCTTCCTTGGGAATATAATAATGAACAAGACAAGCATTGTCTCTGTTCCTTTGGGTCTTTATTAATTTGGTCTCTTAATTAATGGGTCTCTTTCCTTTCCATCTGTCAGAAATACCACTAATCCTTTAAGGTAAACTTCAACTTCTGCTCTTCTTATGAGACCTTCCTTGAAACATATACGTTCTTTTATCTTTATCTCCTACAGCTATGATCAGGAGGGGTTTCACTTAGGAAATTTTGAGATTCTACGAGTTTAAAAGAGAGCATTGGCTTAAGCTGTTAAGTTTAATGAAGCTCCCTCAGTCTACTTGAAGCAGTAGAATAATGTCTTACCACCCTGAGTTACTGGAATCACCTGGAAAGCTTTTTAAAAATGTAGATGCCTTGACCTTCCCTCAAGAGTCTGATTCAGTCTGTCAGAAATGAAAACAAACAAGACTCCAAGGTGAATTTGATGTGTAGTGAGTTTAGAAAATTACTGCATTAAAGTCACCCTCCCATTACGCTATTAATTATTTTGTGTGCATTTAATCATCTAAATAGCCTGAAGCAGTAATTTCCAAATACAGGTTGAGGACTAGCTACATCAATACATACAGACTTTTGAACCCTATCACTAGAGATGCTGACTCACTAGATCTGTGATTATATCCAGGCTTCTATCTATTTTTTATTTTTTTGAGGAAGATTAGCCCTGAGCTAACGTCCACCACCAAACTTACTCTTTTTGCTGAAGAAGATTGGCCCTGAGCTAACATCTGTGCCCATCTTCCTCTATTTTGTATACGGGATGCCTGCCACAGCATGGCTTAATAAGCGATGTGTAGGTCCATGCCTGGGATCCGAACCGGGGATCCCCCGGCTGCTGAAGAGGAGCGTGCAAACTTAACTACTGCACCACTGGGCCAGCCCCTATATTTTTTAAATAATGAAATAAGACTGGTATATAATCAAGTTGGAGAAATATTGGACAAATGGACTAATAGACCATATTAATTTTTAAAAAAATTTTCCTTAACAGTACTGTTCAGATAAATGCATGTGAATATTTGGTAAGTGTTAAAGACCAGTGAGCCATGACAGGCTTTATAGATTACCTCAGAAGATTCTGGCCATTTGAAGTCATACTTCAAATAACAGTTGAATGACTGCTGTGTTTAGATTTTTAGATGCTCCAACACATTTCAGCAGTATAAGGTTAGTGTTTCATACATTGATACATTTTGTCTGCCCTTTTAGTTAGGTGATAACTTACTGATCACATGAAAAATTTGGAACAATGACGATCCTTTTTCCTCCTGTTATTCTGATAAATCTTATTATATTCTGCTATGGGGAGGTATATTACTACTTTCTTACAGGATGGGATTGTCAGAATGTGGCTTTAATAAATTTGTTGTCTTCCTTTTCTTTAGTGTTATTCCTCTTTTAAGAGAGTCTGTTGGAATATTAATGCAGAGAACACCTCCCTTGTTGGAAAATACTCTGCCTCAGTGCTATCAGAGGGTAAGTTTCAAAGCTTCCAAACCATTGGATTTTATGTTGTTTCCAAGCTGTTAGGGTTTTTAACTTTGACAGATGTGGGTAGCATGTGTGTATAATTTAGTATTTCTTCCAAGATTGAATGTTGACCAGGAATGCCATTTAAATAAACACAAACCAGAAGAAAATCATTGGAAAATATTGAACTTTACTGAAGAAAATATGTTAAAAATTGTTCTCATCTAGAAAGGGAGCAGTTCTGCTACAATATAGGTATGAATAGCAAATAATATAAGCATTTATTCAACATATATTTTTTGAGCTCCTACTTTGTGCCAGATATTCTTCTAAGGTGCTAGGGATGAGATGATAAACAAGATAGTGTCTTTGTTCTTAAAGAGCTTACGGTCTGGTGGGGCAACACAGGAACTAAACAGTAAATAAGAAAGTATCAGGGATAATTATTATACTAGAAATTAAACAAAGTGATGTGGTAGACAGGGATGGCGACGTTAGATTCACTGAGGAAGTCATATTCAAGGAAATTGAAACCCTGATGACAAGAAGGAGCCAGCTATATGAAAATCTCGGAGAAGAGTGTTCCAGGCAAAGGAACACGTTATGCTAATGTAAAAGATCTGTGGCTGGAACTAATTTAGTCTGTTTTAAGAACAGGAAAAAAGGCCATTGTGGCTGAAGCATAATAAATAAAGGGAAGAGTGGCTGGAGAGGCTGGAGAGAATGGCAGGGGCCAGATCATATAGAGGTTTTGGTCTCACTAAGAGGTTTAGATTTAACTCTTCCAGATCCTTACAGAGAGCTGTGATTTGGACATTTTGTCTTCTTCCTGCTCTTTCGGGGAATATATCTAATGTTTCTTCCTTAAATATTTTCTGTACGTTTTTGGTAGATAGCTTTTGTTAAGTTAAAGAAGTATCCTTCTAGTCATTTTTTCCCCTAATCATAAATAGGTGTTGAATTTTATTAAATAATTGTAATGCTTCTATTGAAATGACTGGTTTTTCTCCTTTACTTCACTACTTGAAGAATAACAGTAATAGTTTTCCTGATGTTTATTATTTTCCTCTTGGGATAAACTCAACTTAGTCGTGATATGTTATTTTTTAATATACTGTTGGATTTTGCTTATTTAATTCATAAGAGAAATTAGCTTATGATTTACTATCTTTATTTTGTTGAAGGTCAAGATTCTTACTAATGTGCAGTAGCATCTCTTTTCTGTTTTCTGGAAAAACTAAGACAGAGATTATATGTTCCTTGAAAGTTTGCCCTGTGGGCCTTGGGGCTTTATGAAAGAGAACTTTTATTACCTTTTCAATTTTTAATGATTCTTTCACATTTTCCTTTTTTTCCTTGTATTATGGCATTTTCTGTATTTTCAGAGATTTATCCATTTTGTCTAGGTTTTCAAAATTGTGTTTTTATTCATTTAATATATGTTATATTTACAATATATAATAATGCGTATGTTATATATATATACACTATTTACTGGGCACTTACTTGACTTAGATATTCTTTTAGGTGCTGAGAATACAAAACATAAAAGACAAAAATAGAGTTAGTCCTAGTGGCCTAGTGGTTAAGTTCAACACGCTCCGCTTTGGTGGCCCAGATTCGGTACCTGGGCACAGACCTACACTGATCTGTTAGCAGCTATCCTGTGCTGGTGGCTGACACACTAAAAAGTAGAGGAAGATTGGCACAGATAGATGTTAGCTCAAGGTGAATCTTCCTCAGCCAAAAAAGAAATCTAAAAAAACAAAAACAAAACAAAAAGCAAAAATAAACCCCTGCCGTTATTGAACTTATATTTTGCTGGAGGAGACAGGCAATAAACAATATAAATAATATAAATGAATAATGTATTGTGTGCTATTTTGTGCCGAAAAGTAAAACAAAGCAGAGAAATGTAAAAATGAAAACATTGTAATTTTAGATAGGTAACAGGAGAAGGGCTACTGAAAAGATAACATTTGAGTAAGACCCAAACAAAGTGGACCATGCAGAAATCTGGAATGAAGGATGCTCCAGGCAGAGGGAAGAGCAAATACCCCGAGACAGGAGTGTGCCTGATTTTCAAAGAATGGTGAGGAGGCTGGTGTTGTTGAGGGAGTAAGGGGAGGAGGAGGAGGAGAAGAGGAAAGCAAGTACAAGGGGACCACATGACATGGGTCCGTGTAAGTCATTGTGAGAGCATTGGTTTTCACTCAGAAGCCGTTGGAGGATTTTGAACAATTTGAAGCGTAATTGATGCTGGCTTCGGTTAGGCTCATAGCAGTAGAGATGGTGACTAGTGTTGGATTCTACTTAGTTGTATTATTTTGTATATTTACATATTGATACATTCAAATAATATTTATAGTATTCCCTGGTGTAGTTTTTAAAATTTGTTTTTTGTAGTTGTTCTCCTTTT